>NC_052052.2:75202305-75802305 GCF_903992535.2 Arvicola amphibius | reverse complement strand
ATTTTTTTACCTTCTGCCACATCTCACTTCAACAGAGAAAACAGGAAGAATAGTTTCACTCTAGAGGTGGATTTCCAGAGTCAGTGTTTAAAACATAATCACATTAAATATCCAAAGGCAAAACTAATGCCTTTAATTCATCAGTTAGGGTACACTCAGTATGTCTTAGTAATGTTTGTTTTAAAACATTATACTAATGTTATGACCCAGTTTTAATTCCTCCAAAATGGCTTTCATTTAAAAGTAGCACAATGTTACAGATCTTTTCCTAATTAAATAGTAATTTTGCCATGAATTTGAATGTTTATGAGATGACTTAATTCCCAGACCTTCAGCTATCTCCTATTAATGCCAGAAGTGCGGCAAGTCATTTAGTGGAATGTCTGCCTCCCGCTGCCTCCCTCCCGCTGCAGGCGGGAAAGCCTGTCTGTGCTCCTCCCGGCCCAGCCTCGAGGTCCTGCCAACCTTCTTCCAGAAGTCCGTCAGCCCAGAGTCAGCCAGCTCGCTGGTTTGGACTGCCACCTTCCTTGCTGGTTTATCTGAGTCACACACTGCTGACTGTGGAGTGATGATGCTCCACACAGGCCATCTTTCAGAGTGAGGATTATCATCACATGGGCTGACGGAAACACCTCCAGGGGAATTTGACACCATGTATTAATTATGCAGCCATCCTGAGGAGAATGAAATACTATAGCACCTTTTCTAAAATAAGAGAAAAGGATCCTCCTGTCTTACAGTAAACTCTTCCAATAAGTCCTAACTTGTAAAAACCATAAATTCTATAAAATCCGCCACACACAGAAAAGAAAGAGAAAAAAATGTGTGTCTTCTGCTGGGCAGTTCCAAATTTAGAGAATCTATATTAAGAAAATGCCTTCAAAGAGGAAGGCTGGAGTTCAAGACTCCCCTGCAGCACTGTTTACAGTTGTGAGAGAGCGCTGCGTTCCAGGAACAGAAGGACAACTGCAGTCCAGCCACCAGAGGGCTGTTCCAAAGCCACTAAAAGTGACACTACCTGACAACATGTCAGAAAGCCTATGAAAGAATGGTAAGTGAGCAAAGAAAAAAATGCCAAATTATTTCTCTATACAGATTACAAATGTGACAAAAGGAAAAACAGATGCAGAGAAGAAAAGGCTGAAGAGAAATAAAAAAACAAAACAAAAAAGCGAGCAGTGGCTGTATTTCAATGGCTCCAGAGCACTGGGCTCCCACTCAAGAAAAGGGATAGTGATGCACTGAGGGAACGGGCAGCCCAGACACATCCCTGCTGAACAGAGACAAGAGACAGGCCTGAACCACTCTGAGATTTGGAAAGATTAAATTTTTATCTATATTTATTTTAACCTTTATCTCTTATATTAAAAAAAATACAGGGATAGGCAGAAGAGAGCTGTGCCTAAGACCACATAGAGAAAATGGGATCACATTCCCTCTTAATGATCCATTTATGCTGCTCCTCCACCCATGTGATCAGACCTCATGCAGTGGTTTCAGTATCCTGGAGAGGGGCTAAGTGTTACACTGGACTAAGTGTAGAAATGGGGTGCACTAAGGACAGGGAAATGATTTATAGTCTAACCTAAAGTAGATGAGGGCAGAACCCACAACCAGAAGTGATGGAAAAAGCAAGTACTCACAAAAATCTCTAAGGGATACCACCAGAAACGCCAGGAAATAAGGTCCAGGTGACTGGCCACTGGAAGATTTGGTTGGTTCCTGAGTTATACCAAGAATGTGCGTGTCATATGCTAGGTACATCTAAGATGTGGGACCTGAGTATCCAGAGGAGTCTCAGAGGACACCATGGGGCAAAGACTTGGTTCTAGTATCATTGACATATTGGTCGGCTTCTCCATCTAAAAGAAATCTAGTTGTTTAAACCAAACACTTCAAATACTTTTGAAAGCAATGGCTTATGTAATTTGGTATTAACAAAAGGTTTTAGCAAGGAGTGCTAGTGTCCGGTGTGTTACAGAATTCACTGTGGTGACTTAGAAAAAACCCACTGGAATAGGCAAGAGATCAGAGACCATCAAGAGAGGTACAGAGTTTATACACATCAAAGGCCTGACACACAGGCTGTGCTCCACACCTTGCCTTCTTGTGAATGAGCTCATGTGGACCATGCACATTACCTATAGCTACTTTGTGCTTTAGAGCAGTGCTGTGCAACTCTTTAAGAGGACACACCCTGCACAGCCTCCGATGCTTGCTATCTGCCCCTTGGGTGGAAAAGTTTGCTAAGCACAAGTCCATATGGCCTGCCTCTATAGTACTCTGGATCTCTGAAACATACTGAGTGACAAACAGTAAATCCAGCTTCTACCCCAAGAAAAGAAATGAAGGCTGTAAGCAGAAAGGAGAATGGAAAAGGTCCCTGGGAAGCTGATTTGGCTAGTTTAGTTCACACCCAGCAACAGAACAAGGCAGAACAAGGCAGAATCTGAAATTCCCATGCTGAAGCCCTTAGAACAGGTGTGATGGTGTCAGGGAGCTGAGCCCCTGGAGGAAATTAGGTCATGAGGACTCAACGCCCATGAATTAATGTTCTTGCGGATAGACCATAGGGATCTCCCCTGACCTTTCTTCCTCTATGTCAGAATTCAAGTGGGAAGAGGATGCTCACAGAACTCAACTACACTGCCCGTAAGGCACACTGACCTCTGCTTTCTGCACACCAGAATTGTGAGAGATGGATCTGTGCTGTCTGCAGTCCCCTGTATTCAGCTGCAGCAGCCTGACTAGACCAAATTAAAGGGCCTGATGCTATGGCCAAGAGTCATCTCTTAAGGGACCTGCTTCAGGATGTGCAGAAACTAAAGGACAATTAACAACAGTGACATATCCCCAGGGCTTTCTACCCACCCTTTGAAAAGAGCAGATCACCCGAGGCATCATTTAAAAAGAAACCAAGACTTCCTCACTGCTAGCACACTGTAACATCATGGCTCCTTCCGCTGATAAACCATCCTCCATGAGCAGCTCTGGTTCTCCCTCCATTGGTGAAATGCTCAGACATAAACCCATTCTGCTCATCAAAACAAGACAGCCTGGTTATGCCTAAGGTACTTAGTGAAGCTGAGCTCACCTTGAGGAAAATGGTTCTCCATAGCCGGGAACTTCCCAGTCCTGTTGTCTGTCTTCTGGTCTAGAGACAGGAAGGATTTATCAGACATCTCATCATCTGACAGTGCGTGAGAGGCAGAAGGCTCGGCAGAGTCAGGCAGGAGATGATGGTGGGTTAAGTTGTCTTCCTCAGTTCTCAACCTTCAAGATCAAAAGAAAAGTCATATCCAAATATAACCTCCTGAGATCATCTAGTGAAGATTGGATTTATAAATGTATGTATGTATTTACATATATATATGTAATAATTATAATTAAAGAGTAAGAATCCATGAATTTGAGAAGAAAGGGGGGTGGGAGGAACTGAAGGAAAGAAGCAGTAATATAAAAACAATACTCATACGATATTCTCAAAAATGAACAAAAAGAAATTCTTTTTTTTTTTGTTTTCAAGACAGGGTTTCTCTGTGGCTTTGGAGCCTGTCCGGAACTAGCTCTTATAGACCAGACTGGCCTCGAACTCACAGAGATCCGCCTGCCTCTGCCTCCCGAGTGCTAGATTAAAGGCGTGCGCCACCACCGCCCGGCTAAGAAATTAATTCTTAAAATTTTAAAAAGAAATGTCATTTCCCACACCATGATCCCATGCTGGACCATGTGTTTGAACACTTAGGGATAACTTTCTCTTTGTGACTGACCATCCATACAACCTCAGTCAGTCCTTAGAAGGGCCTCCATGGGCATAAGTCTGGAATCAAGGAAGAAAAGGAAGGGAAGAGACTGTGCTTATCCAACACTGTGATTTACAGGGCAGCAGCCTGAGACAGAGCATGATTCAGGGGCACCTGTTCACAAAGCGTTGTTCTGTCCCAGGGTTCTGGATATTTATTTGTCCTTACGGACACCCTCTGGGGAAGGAAGCACTATTGTCCTTTACAATCAAAGAAGCCAAGGTGCATCATGAGCCAGGTGCTGTCTCGGTTCAAAAGTGGCATCACTCAGATTAGACCTATGCGTATCTGGCCCCACAGCCCCAAAAGAATGTGGGAGTCCATCCCAAAGTCACAGGATGGCCTTAGACCTAAAAAAATCTCAAAGATTTCTTGACTCCCTTGGCAGGTTTCTATACTATCATTCTGGCAATCATCTGGTTAGTAACCTGGATTTGCAAGGACCACCTAAGCCACAAGAAAAAAACAGCTGAATGCCGTGAAAAGCCAATGTGAATCTCCATTATAGATAAGCGCCTTAATTTAAGCTCTTTGTACTCCCCCCTTTTCCTATTACTTCTCGTCAGTGGCCAGTCTCATTATTTATGTGCTTAGACAAGAGCAAAGGACTCCGAAGCTGCAGCGCATCCATTAACAGGTAAACACCGGGTGCAGCTGAGCCCAGTGTGATGGATGCCAGGCTTGCTGCTGCCTTTCAAACATACAGTGAGGGCCAAGAGTACCCATTTCATTAGCGCAGGAGTGACCTGTGAGTGCTGAGCCTACAACTGAAAATAGCAGAGCAGAAGGAAGAGCAGCAAACTCAGAGATGGAAAGGAGAAACACCTGGTTAAAGAGTACAGAAAGATGTTCCTTGCCTTCCTCCCACTTAGTCTCTGGACACACTCGGTCTTCCAGAATAGCAAGTCTGAAAAGCTTCATCCTTACTTTCTCCACTTCAAAGACCCCCATTAGTCCTGTAGGAGAGCGTTGGGCTGAGAATCCTAAAACAGCTTCAATGGACCACCCAGTGGGCCTGGCTTGCCCCTGAAACCATGTCTCCATTACATCAGTCATGGACATAGTCCAGGGAGGTCCCAGTACCATCACTTTGATTCTTTAGAACCCTAAGACTAGTTGGGACAAGCCCCACTCAAAGGCCTTCCTTTCCCTCTCCATAGCTGCCAGCAGGATGTGGAATAAGGATGGATGCATGGGTTCAACTAGAAGGTAACTTTGGTGACCCTGAAGAGGGAAGAGTGTTTCTTTTATGACTACAGTCACCTTGATAACAACATTCTCCAGTGAGGTAGGGTACCTCCCTGCCTACTCTCCGTAATGATGCTGATGGCCTCTGTGAAGCCAATGAAATCAACATTTTTACATTCCAGACTATCCATTTCTTCATTTCACTCCAAGGGCCCCCAAGCCATACACATTAAAGAAGGTACTCCACAGCATAGGAAGTGTAACTGGGCAAGCCCTCAGCACAGTCAGTTGGCTGAAGAAGTAAGCAAAGCCCATATATATAATCCATGCTATCATTCTTATCTTTAAAACGACAGCACAGAAAAACTGGTGCTGAATCATGGCAGCTAGAGTTCCAGTTCCAGCTCTGCCACTCAATGAAGGTACACAGCTCTGAACCACAAGTTCCCCGTCCTGAAGTGTGAATGAAAATGCTTGAATTGTGGCGTCAGAAGCAACAAGGGTGAAACCCCGTCAGTGCTAGACAAGGTTGTTCTCCTTAGAGAGGAGTGAGCCAAATGGGAATGTAGCACACACCACATGGCTAAGTTCTTCATGGAACTATGTCAAGTGGTATGGCAAGAATAGCTGATGCTGGAACAGAAAGACACAGGGTATGGCAAGGTCCATGGTCATTTCTGTTCCAGCTGCCTCTGAGGAATGGCTTTCCCATTGCTCAAGGAAAGCGACAGAGTACACAGCTATGTAGAGTGGGTCAGGAGAATAAGGAGGCAGGTAAGGAGGCATGGGGCAGAGGGTAGGAGATGGAGGGAGGGAAGGAAAACAAATCAGCTGGCACATGCTCCAGTGCCAGGCTGAGGACAGTGGGACCCTCGGGTTCCTTCAGGAAGATCTACTTCAGTTACTGACAGAAACACCACAAGTCACCTGAGCCCAGTGTGCGCAGCTGCAGGACTCACAGTGGTGAGCTTTGGTTGCTGTGCAGTCACTGTTGGTTCTATGGGTGCTGATGCCTTATTTACAAAAAAAAAAAACGTTGCAGAAAACAGAGAGCTGTAAATTTTAAACACAGGCAGGCAAATCAAAGCTGGCAACTCCTGGAGTTTCCTTAAGGAGCGCTACACACTCACCTCTCATGCAGTTCCCTCTGGGGACGCGGATCTGCTCCAGCCACTGCTCCTAGGAGCACAGAGAACATTAGAGGATGAAAAGAACTTTTAACAACTGTTCATCGACACTTCCTTGTTCATGTATTTGCAGAGGCAAGGATCCATCTTAAAGCTCCTGACAACAGACCTTGGGAGTGGGATCACACAGCCCAAGTTCATACACCCTAATTCAGGCACTCGTTCTAGCTGAAAGGAAGGAATCTAGAAAGCAGCCACCATGGTGATCTCTGGATGCAGCTCTTTCCTATGTCTAAAACACAGACAACAGCAGGGTCAAGTGGCAAAGGTCTATCATCCTAGATATTCAAGTGGCTGAAGATCATAAATTCAAGCCAACTTCTGGGGGGTATAGAGACAGCTTAGTTAGTAAAGTGCCTACCACATAACCATGATTTTTTTTTTTTAGATGTGATAACTTGGGCCTAAATCTGTAGCACTAGAGAGGAAGAAACAAAAGGTGCCCAGGACTACCTGGCCAGGCAGTAAAGAACAGTGTTTCCAAGATGAATGAGAGACCCTGCCTCAAAAAATAAAAAGAACAATTAAGGAAGACGTGTGACATCAACCTCTGCCCTCCACTCCAGCAGTCCCCATCTTACACTCACACACACACACACACACACACACATGCCTGCACAAACACATGCACACACACATGCACATATGCAGATACCAAATAAAAGGAGGGCTAGAGACACAGTTAGTGGTACAGTACAACACATGTGAAGTCCTGGGTTCCAGTCCCAGAACCACAGAACACAACACAAAATCCTCTGGCACTAGCGGAATATGTGCTCACCGTGAGCAGTGGGTAAAAGAATCATAAAGCCTCCCTCTTCCCACCCTATCTGTAGGCACGATCCCGAACCTCCCACCCTCCCCTCTGCAGGCACGATCCAAACTGCCTTCTGTTCTTCCTTTCATGCACGTGGGAAGAGGATGCTGACTTCAGTTTTTCACATCACACTTTATGACGAGCGTTTCTTTTACGAAGTTTGTTTTAGAAGCCTCTGCTTTGAAGACTATGCTAACATTCTGTTGGCAGGCACACATGGATTGGATCTTGTAGTCCCCTATTGGATATTTAGGTCACCTCCAAATTTTCATTTTAGTAAATAAGTGAGACAAATATATATGTGCATATGGTTTTATCTGCATTTAAATTATTTCCCTAGGAAAGGCTCTCAGAACTGGGATTAGTGGGGAAAGCAGTACTGGAGTGCAGTTGAAGAGGCCACTGTTGACAGCAGGGGAAATGACTAACAGAAATGACAAAAGAAGACAAAAATAAAGCGCAGGATGCTGTGGGGGAAAGACGCTGTGCTCTGTTCCCAAGTGTCATCATTTGAAAGGATGCAAGGGCCCAGGTTTCAAAGCAACTAACAACTTTATTTTAAAAATACTTCAAAACTCTGGAAATTGCAGACCAGGATGAGCTCTTTGAAGAAACTGATGCATGGCTAAAGAAAAAAGGAAAAAAAAAAAAGCCCTTCTATTGCTGCTTTGAAAAATGAGACTATAATTAGCCTGCACCTACAGCGCTCTAAACTCCCAAAAGGAAAATTCCCCAAACATCACTGGTAAGGAAAAGGGCACCAGCGCAAGCAAGCAAGCAAGCATGTTTGCTTTATGTCTTGTGATTCAGCTTACGGTTATCACAGCGAGGCCTGTATGGCAGCCAGGCTCCCTCTCCATCCCAGCAGGTCACCATATACTTGACACTGTACAGCACTGTCACCCACAGGCAAAAGACAAATGGCCACAGTGAGGAGGCAGCAGCCCTGAATACAATTCCTTTACATGCACTCTCCATCTCAGGTCTTCCTATAATCCCAGAGTGTCAGCACTTCCCTCACTCTACAGCAGAAGTGCAAGTCCAAGGCTCCAGGCTCCACTCTCACTTGACTGCACTTCAGTAAGGGGCAATGTCATGGCAGGTGTAGATCTACGTGTGGACCTTGCTGGCTACATCGTTCCCATACTAGTGTGATGCTGTGGCTTCCACAAGGCAAGGAGAGGTTGGCAGTCCCCCAGCCTGATAGATGCTCTCAAGTCTGCAGTCCCTATGTCTGCCTTCTGCACTCCTCCTCAAAAGAGAAAGTCACATCTGACTGGGTCAGAGCTCTAAGTCCTGAAGGACAATTTATAATGGGCAGGACACTTATCTTCTGAAAGAACAGTCTAATTGACACTGGGGCTGTTCACCAACCTTCAGGTAACAAAAAGCCTCTGATCTCACAGACCTCAAGACAGGCCACCATTTAGCCCTGCGCTGCCAACAGTTAGAAGCTGTACAAGTACTGCCAGGCATATAAAAGGTGGTGGCCTGCTGTATGGGCATCACTGTGAACTTAGCGTCATGTCCTTCGTGCACAGGATAGGAAGCTTTGGTCTGGCATAACTTCAAGCATCCTGAGTTTCCTGAGCACAAGCCCATCTTAAAACCCTCAAAGACCTGGCCTCCATGCACATGGCAGGAAGTGCTGCAATGACACCATCAGATTGAGTCTGTGAAATAAAAGATCTTTTGGGGAGCTTGTATCACACCTGTTCCGTCATCACAACAGGGTCTTTTTAAAGCGAAATGGCAAACGGCCATCTTTGTGGGATTCATGAAGGGATCATAGCAACTGATAAACTGAGTTTCTTGGTAGAAACTGCCTCCACACAGGTGGTAGGAGACCATCTGTCAGATTTGTAGAAGCCTGGCATGCATGTCATGAAAACACTGCTCCCATTTCTCTGGCAAACCTAAGAACTGTGAGCTCACACAGTGAGGGAGTGTCATCTTTGTAACACAGAAATCAAGAAAAAGCAAAAACCAAAAGCTAGCTTTTGCTTCCTTGTGTGACATGCAAGAGGACCACAGTGCAGAAGTTGACTTGTGAAAGGCTGGCCCAGCCTGTCTCCTGCTGTTGCTTAGAAGCCTCTTTGGGCACAGAATCCTCCACTCAGACTCCACCTGTCCCACACACTCAATAACTGGCATCTCCAATCCAACTCCATGCTTCTTCCTTCCTGTCTACCATGGCTCCTCCCAGAAGCCTGGCACACAGGGTATACAAGGATGGCTGCAGAGTTGTCCTGTCTGCCCTTGGTGAGTTTACTTTCAAGGAGGGGCAGCATGGTGGTAGTGGGACACATATATCCCAGTGGTAAGAACAGCTGTGAAATCAAACCCGCAGTTCAGATTCTGCCCCCTCCTATATGACCTAACTGCTGGGAAATGAGAAGAATGCATTTTCTTCTGGGCTGAGAGTACAGCAAACACAGAATGAAAACTAACTGCGTCTCCTCAATGTTTTCTCCACCAGTCAGACTATGGAAAGTCTTGAGAAGAAACGACAAAGAGTGTCAAGGCAAAGGCTCCACAGAAATACAAGTGGCTAAAGCCTGACACCCATGCTGAGTTCATTAAGGTCTCCCAATCATCTTTGCACCCAATCCAGTACTTTGCTCAATTATATCTGAAGAGAACAAACTGTCTTCTTCATCCATGTAGCTTGTCTCTGGAGACAGCATGAAGAGGCTACACTGGGAAACCTGACTACAACTCCAGCTCCTGATCGACTCTGGTTCCTGGCCCTATGGAGAAGCTAAAAACTACAGACCCTCACCCCAGAAATATGCACACGCCAAAGCATCTTGTCAAGTTCAAGACCCATCATGGGATCCTTAGTTCCCAGCTTGGCCCTTAGCAAGCATCAAGAAAGTACTCTACTTCTCACTCTGTTTCTTAGATTCTGTCAACCAAATATTGTTGCAGAAATAGCAAAGATGCACTAAGATTCCAAATCAGTGTTCCTTATAACAGTCCCCAAATGGACACATCCTAAATGTCCATCCCCTGGGAATCATCAAATAAGGCAAAAGACATTTATGTAGAAGGATGTTCTGTAGTCAGTAAAGCTTAATGTGTGTTATCTGTCGCTGAGCAAAGGGAGAGGTTGCCAAGAGTCCTGTTGCCATAAAAGATACACATGTTCTAAAAGGGTCCAGGCACAGAAACGTGAGGCTGTCCATGCATGGGTGTGGAAATGATACAATCAGAGAAGTATCTGCCTGTCATTCCATAGTAAACATGCTTGGTATTGTTTTTTGAAGTCTATATTTAAATGTTTAAGAACTTGTGCCACACACTGCCATGGATACAAATCACTTTATTGTAAACCTGGTTCATAATTCAAGAGCAGGACTTCTTACATGGCATTCAAGAAAGATCTGTCTCTGGGTCTCTTTTTATTACTTATGAAAGGAGTTGCCATGAGGATCCTGTGACCTTTATACCTTAAAGAAGAAAATGAACTTCTACATTTGAGCTATCTGCTAGCCCTGAATTGCTCTTGCCTCCAGAACCCACAAAAAACAAGTGGGATCTCCAGTGTTGGTCAAACTTTGGCTGAGAGAGAAGACCTTGAGTAACCAGCTGAAGAGGGACTGCACCTAGTGCCAGAGGCACCCTCCCCCTTACCTCCCTGGCCAGGACCAGTGCCAAGGCTGTCAGAAGAGAAGACAAGAACACTGAGAGCATGGGCAATCGAGCTTTATCTGTCAGCCACCCAGTTACTTCTGCACCAGTAAGGCGAAAGCAAGCTTATTTATTCAGAACATCTGAGCCAGAAGACAGCAGACTAAAACTGCATTCTAGTGTTCCTAAACCCTGATCCTCAAATCTCTTAGGAGCAAATACCAGAAAGTTAGTTTATGACATGTAGCACGATTAATAAAACCTAGAGACAGATATTGGGGTTCAACCTAAAGACCAGAAAAGCAAAGGAGCCAGCCACCAGCTCTTACCTTGACATCAGTTTGAAAATGTTGATCCTGCCTCCAGGAAACCTCAAAATGAGACTGAGAGTTGTCTCCTCCTATTTTATAATCCTCTCTAGTTCTGGGATTAAGGGAGTGCACTGCTACTGCCTGGTTTCTATGGCAAGCTAATGTAGCTACTGGGATTAAAGGTGTGTGTCATTGCTGCCTGGCCTGTAAGGCTGGCCAGTGTGGCTGTTTTACTTTTCTGATCCTCATGCAAGCTTCATTTATTAAAATACAAATGAAATGCCACTACAATGACAGGTCTTTAGGAAAAACACTAATGGGGATCAGATGGGGTAACTACCCCCCATCATGTTCATCATGAAATTAAAGTGCACACACAAGATCCACAGTAAACTGTCAGTTCTATGTGAATGGGATCCTGACTGCACCAAGTCCACTGTTTCTCTGCGTAACTCACTTTTCGCACATATAAAGCACACAGTTCTGAGGGTCAAGCCCTAACTCAACATAAACTTATGTGGTAGAAAGTACTCTGTCATGAGAGCCATATGTTACTCACACAGTTAAGGCCTCACAGCTACCACTTAACCCTTAGAGTGATCTTGCCACCTAGGTATTAGAGTGCTGAGGTTATAGGTAAGCAAAGTCAGAAGGTCCACATCTTACAAGGGAAGCCAAAGCTCTGGTCTACACAGCTTGACTCAGTGATTATATTTGTCATCACAGCCCCTCAATCTTGGATATGAAAGTAATATTCCTAACCCCCAGGCTCATCACCAACACAATCAAGTGTGGTGGTTTGAATCAGAATGGCCCCCACAGGCTTATATATTTGAATGCTCAAACACCAGGAAGTGGCACTATTTGAAAGGATTATAAGGATTAGGAGGTGTTGCCTCCTGGGGGAAGTGTGTCCCTGGGGGTGGTCACTGCCCACTTCTGACCAAATAACTACTAAAAATACCAAAAAGACTACCAATAGATTTAGTGGGAACAGACAGACTTATGCTAAGAGATAGGATGTAAAATCCAAGCTCAGCCATTTATTCCTGGCATGACCACAGATGGTGTATTTCCTGTCATGGGCCATACTCACCACACCATAAAACTGGACTCACTCACTCTTCCACTGTGAAGACTAAGGAAAATGCAACAGATGAAGGAGACAGGATGTCAGCGGGTGGCAGGAGCATTATAGAGATTGTCAAGGAGGACATCCCCAGTAGAATGGCTGTGAAAAGGAAGGAGGAAGGAGAGACATAACATGCAAAGACCATGAGGAAGAAGGCTGTTGGGCCTAAGGGCCGAACAGGTCAGTGTGTATAGTTGGCAAGGAGATGCGCAAAGCCAAGGAGTGAATTCTGCCAGTGCCCAAGCAAGAAGTCAAAGAGTATAGGACCAGTGCCTCTACCCACTTACCATGGAGAAACAGCTTTTCCAATTGCTCAGGCAGCTCAGCACACTGTGTTAGCTGTTCCCGGAAGCCCTCAGCCACACAACTATCCACATCACTGGCCTGCAGAAGTTCCTCAAATGCCTTGATCATGGTGCTCATGTGTTGACGGTAAATGACACAGATGTCATGGCTATCCTTTATCTGCTGCCGCTGAAGGGAGAGCTCCCTGGCTTGGGACTGAACCAATGAATCGTATCTGATAAAAGAGGGAAGGAAAACGTGTGTGTCATTTTAGAATTGAATTTTTGTGACCTTATTACTAATTGGAAAAATGACAGAGCATAATTTCCGAAAGCCTGCAGCTGTACAAGCATATATACTTTACAAAAATTGAAACTGTACAAGGTCACTCCTTTTTTGAGTTCAAACAGCTAACAAATGCTTGAACAGAGATTCTTCTGCAATATTTTTAACCTTAGAAAGCCCCCAATTAAAGCATAGATTGGCAAGGACTCAGGAGAACAATTAGTTTCCATATGTTCTTCAAAGACAAAATTCTAAATTGTAGAAACAAGTGCTCCAAGGGTTAGGGACCCACCAAAATTTCATATATATGGCAAGGGTAAAAAGATAGGACTGTCTGCTTCCAACGGAAAGAGCTGGACTCTTAGGTTACCACTTACTGAGTAACTTGGGTCATGGAAACAAGGTATCTTATGGCACCAAGTTCTCCCAGGCTTCCAACAAATGGATTCAGGCAGAAAAGGAAATCTGTCCTAAAGGTACTTAGGTAGTAAAGCTTTGCTTTTTAAAACACACAGATTGCTAAACCTTTACCATTCAATACCACCTCCTTACCATTAGGTACCATCCTTCTCTATGCAAGCCTAGGAATGTTGGAACAAGCACAGAGAAAAATCTCAGAGAGGAAAAGTAGCTACAGTAAGCTGGATCTCAAGTGGCCTGACAGGCACTTTGATTCACCATGACCACTGTTAATACCAATAACCTACAAGCAAATCACAAGACATCCATCTTAAAGGTAGAGGCCAATTCTGTGGAGGAGGAAGAGTGAGACAGTGTGGACTTAAAGCTGGCCACAGGCAAGTCATAGCAACATCTTTGAGTCTCAATTTCTCTATCTACAAAAACAAGCTGAGAGTATCTCCTGCATTGTGCATCTGTGGTTAAGTAATAGGTTATTACCTATTGGGGTGATACACACCTGCAATTCCAGCACTTAGGAGGCTGAGGCAGGAAGACTGTGAGTTTGAGGGCCCCCTGAATTACAGGGTAAAACTCTGTTTCAATTAAACAATATCAACAACAACAAAAAAATCAAACACTTTCTGCCTGGGGGCTGATAGAACTGACCATCAATAAATAAGCTTCCCTCAATCTTGCTGCTTGGGAAGTCTTAAAAAAAAAATTCACTCTGGCTCTTTGACAATTCAGAGCAGTGTTTGTCTCAAATTAGTAAGAATGAAGGTCAACTTTACAGATGATCCCATTTTGCCATATCTCACGAAGCAAATGTATATATTTATAACCATAAAGGATTATCTTCATGACCTAAGAATTTCTCGCTTTCAACACAGGCTTATTTCTCTAAGATGACCTTAAAGGGTAAAGATATGGAAAACATTTATATTCCTTCCAACCTGCCTAGGACATCCATTCTACTTCCACATCACAGCAAAATACAATATCAGAGTTCAAAAATAAACACCGCAGCTCAGCAAACACACTGCAATCCACAAAGTAACTGCTGTGGAGCTTTTACCCTGAGTCCCCAGCCTGAGGAGGGCACCACCTGCCCTGCCGATCTCAGAAGCTGCACATCTCCTAACTGGTGTGCACAGAGTGATACTGTGCAGTGTAGCTTTTCACTCTCACCCTGGCTGCCTGAACCCAGGTAAAGTGTCCCTAGCATACACTCTACCTGTTCAAAGCAGCAGCTTTCCCTTACAGCTCTGGGGCACTTGCCTAGCAACAACCTGGAGAACTGCAGGCTTAAAAGGTAAGAGGCTGGCACAGGAAGAAATAGGATGTACCTTGATGGAGAGAGGTCTCGGAACTTGTTCTCCAGGTTATGGATTTCACTGAAAAGTTTCAAGTTCAAATCCTGCTCCTTCTGTAGCTCCTTCTCCTGTTCCACCAGCTGCTGTTTGAGGCTCTCTAGCATCCCGCTGTCAATCATCTCTGGGGTTAGTGGATGGAGGATTTTCATATGCTTTACATACCGTACTTGGTGCAAACTTGAAACTGTCATCTCTTCTTCATCAGTTTGGCCCATAGGCTTGTTCAAGCCATCTTGAGCCCCATCTGTCCCACACAAAACTGTGATAATGGCCTCACTGCACTGAGAGTGCTTCTGTAACTGGACAATGAAGTTCCGGTAGCTATTCAGCTCGGTTTGCAAGTCATGGATTTTCTGTTTTAAGTCTTCTGTGTCGTTGGGGATATTGATGTTCTCAGACTGGTCAGTCCCAATCACACTGTCTTTAATGGAGAGGTGACTCTTAGAATTCAAGTAAGTGGCTACAGAGGTTGGACCTAAGAAGTCTCCAGTGTTCTCTTTGCCTGCTGGTAATAGGGCAAGGTCATCAGGTGGACACACTTCAGAATCTGAAAATCAAATACTAATTTTTGTCAGTATCTCCTTTGCTGCAATCAACCCCTTATGTTGCCAGAGCCATGGGTGAGTCAAACACTAACACAACAGCCACCTGCTGCTAGTGTTTCCCACAATTTAATTCTGGATCTTAAATGTTTGAAAGCTTGTGCATTAAAAGCTTATTTTTTATGGCACTGCTGGAAGATTGTGCTGAATTTAGGAGGTAGGGCCTCATAGAAGAAAAGCATCACTAAAGAGGACAGTAAGACCCTATCCATGAGTCAAAATACTGTCTATCCTTTCAAGCTGATTGCCTTAGAAAGTCTGTCATGCTCTACAAAGCTGACTAGCACAAAATATTACCACTCGATCCATCCTTTTTCTCAGGTAAATGTTCTAATTTAACCATGATTAACCAGCAACACACCTAAGAGCCATCAGTACCGCTACTCTAACTGAGACTCCCAAGACCTGGTTAGAGGCATCCCACAGAGAGTTTCCACAAAGTCATCCGAACCTTCTGCACACATCATGTGATTTCATGATCCCATGCTTTTTGCATATACTGTGGCCTGAATATACACTTGTCCTTCCACACTCAGGTCTAATTTTCCCTTTTCTGTGAACTCACCTTTGAATCGTGTACTCCCATCTACATTTATGCGCCTGTTTGTCTATGTACCATCAACAGTGTTAGAACTGGTAGTAGAGGCAGTTGTGAGCTGCCTGGACATAGGTGCTGAGACAGGTCCTTTGCAAGAGCAGTAAGCACTCTTAACTAGTGAGACATCTTTCTAGGCCTGAAAAATATTTTCTTTCTTTTTTTTCCTTAAATGAACAGACTTGGTTTCCAACACTGGCTCTGCCACTTTGTTTTGAATAAACTTACTTAAGCAAATTATTATTTTTTTTTTTTACTAGGCAAAGAATTTTATTAACCCTTTTCCAAACTTTATTCCCAGGCTTCTTCAGCTTAATTTGCTGCAAAGAATGAATTGTGTTTAAGCAAAAACTGAAAAGAGCTGTAGTGTCCAAGGGGCTTGGGCTTAAAAACTGTTCTGAGCGTCCAGAATTTCACTTGTAAAGTAGAAAGAATACTACTTATTAAGAGGAAGGAGCTATGTTTATTTGTTGGAATTATACTGAAAAATATCAGAAAAAGGCTAATATAGCTTTTTGAACATAGCAGTAAGGGAACTCAGCCAACAGGAATACCCCTTGTTTTCCTATTTCCTAGAACCAATCTGTCAAAGATGGAAGATTTCATCATGGGAGGCATCCAAGCAAAAACTGGCTGGAGAAAAGGCTTTAAGAAGAACCATGTGAGCTGGACCAGATGACCTAGAATGGTTTCCTGAAAGACAATCATATCAATATTCTGTGAAGTCACAGGTTCTACACATTTGTTCCTCACAGTCGCAAGGCCATTCTTGCCAGTGTTCACAATGCCAACAGCATTTCGGTTTTAGACAGCAGTGGGTATATGTGCTAATGGAAGTATTCTCAATATAGCATTTCTATAGTGTACAATATGTTATCAAGTAGGAACCATGCTATTAATCTATTTCTCTGTATCTGGCACGAGTTGAGTGACAGAAGGGGTATGTGGTAAGTTCTTGTAGATCAGAGTGCAAGGAACAGAAAGAACAACCAAGAGATCACTCAACAAAAATTCTGTTCCAGGGAGTCATCCTCTAAGATGAGGAAATACGTAAATATATCCAACCTTAGCTCCATAAGTTACACATGTCCCAGGAAGCTATGGATGCAGCCCAACACATCTGTAGACTAAAATGTCATCAAAGGTTGGGCACCCCTATAAACACAGCAATCTCCTTGCACTATGGCCTACCTGCATTAGATAGCAAGAAGAAATGTTCCCTCAAAGAACTAAGATCAATCACACTATTTGATGTGGGATGCCCTTTTGTATGCTGTGAATATGTTTTATTACCATTGGTTAATAAAGAAGCTGATGTGGCCAATAAACCAGTCAAAACATAGCCAGGTGAGAAATTCAAGCAAAGATAAAGGGAAAAAGAAGGCAGTCTGGGAGACTCTGGCCCTGATATCCGGGTATACAATACAGAGAGTGTCAAGGGGCGTGTGCATCCTCACGTTCACACTCAGAACTCCACTTTAAACTTTGCTCCTAACAAAGAAACAAATATAACATTCCTATACCTTCAAGGAAGTATGGAAACCTAATACAGTAGATGCTTGCTAAAATATATACATATATGAAGGTGATCTAAACAAAAATCACCAAATGATAGGGACAGAATCCCAATCGTCTATCTTGTCACCAAATGAAGCTTTTACTACTGGGTTTGGGTTACATCTAATTGAGTTGGTAAAGGGGTCCCATAAGAATTTCCAGACAACCCATGCTGTTGCCAAAACTATATTTTACTATATTATCCCTTAGAAGTCTGATTGTTTTCAAATCAGAGATAGAAAGGAAGTGGAGACAGGGAGAAACTGAGAGGAGTAGAGCGAGAGAAAACCATAATCAGTACACATTATGTGAGAGAAAAATCTGTTTTCAACAAAAGGGGGGAAAAAAGCTAAGACCCTCCCCACCCCCTGCCAAGAAGTACTCTCAAAGTCCACAATCTATAACCATTTGTGATTTAGCAGAGGCAGGAGCTCCCAAGCTCCAAGGCTAATGCATAGCAACTCTCATGGCAGCACCAGTAAAACAATGTAACTTTGACATTTTGTCCTTGGCAGCCCTTGATGAAGGTCTGAGCAAACTAATTATGCTTTTGGATAAAAATGTATGAATGTTGTGGGAAAGGAATCTGTCTGGCTGTCTATCTATCTACCTATCATCCACCCACTCAGGTACCTATCCATCTATCCATCTGCCTGAACTTGCAAGCTGGCAGGCCTGGGGACTTAGACCATTATGTACTGTGACCTGCCAGCGAGCCTAGCACCTTTACCTGAGTTGTCTGTGTTACTCAAGTGGCGGGCAAGGTTTTAAGAGCTGGAGCTACCCAAAATAAAAGGGAGAAACACTGCACCTGTTGCCTTCTGCCACAGCATCCTAGGACTGGGGTTTCCTGTGTCAGAGGCAAATGAGAATAGCTCTGAACTCTTACTGACATTATGGCATGCCCTGACTATCCTGTCTCCTTAACAGATGTGTGACCCTAAGTCAGTCATTTTCAAATAACCTCACCTGTCCTTTGTCATATGGGAATAATAAAGAAGCCCCTAAAGAGAGGTTTTTTTAGGACCTAGTAAGGACTTTGATGTAAAATGGTAGGGGACAATGCCTAGTACTCAGTAGCTGTGGCATGGTGGTGGAATTCTAACCGATCTCAGAGCTTGTGTATTGGTCACTGTCCGCTTCTTTGTCTTTCCAAGCAGAGTGTATGGCTTCAGGTCCTTCTTGCTCGCCTGGGTTGTCCTGGTAGACTGCTCTCACAACAGCTGCAGGCTCTGGCAATGAGAAAGAAAAATAAAACAGGAGACTTGAAATTTAGCCAAGCAACTGAGAAGAACACAAAGACACAACTGGGAGAATAAAAACACTGGGGAGGCAAAATGCAATTTATAAGATAAAATTAATCTATCAAGCTGCCATAACAGGACATAAAAGCATAAATATAGTACAGCTTGTCTGAAATGGTTTAAGTTCAAGTTCTCAAAAAACTATGAGAAAATGAATTCCATCAACCCATGACCACTTTTCCAAAGTGAGAGAAGTCCCAGAGGCTTCTGGGTGATAGCCAGAGCAGCACCTGGCTGATGCACTCTATAGAGTTTCAGCAAGTGTGTAGAGCAGATGGCAAGTCCTAGACAAATGCCAGTCCCTCTGCTGGCTGGGTCACCTCTGCCATAGCACTTTACCTCTAAGTCCCACCCCCAACACTGCTTAATTATCTGCCCCCACTACAATATGACAGGGAACTCTCAGAAGGTGGAGAACTGTATGTGGTCTGTCTTTTTCCTACTCTCCAAGCTGGCTGGAGACATAGCAGACAATCAAATAATGTTCAACAACAGGGTGACTAGATGCCTAGATGGATGAAAGGAAGGATTAATGGGAAGTGGGAAAGGAGGGAGGGGAAGTCTGATTCTGTAGAAGGTGACTGACATTGAAACCCCAAGTAAGTAAATCTAAGAGACAGCCTAAACTTACAGGGAAGCTGCCTCTGGCTGCAGAAGCATCACAAAATCTCTATAGAGTATTATGTGTTAGGCCTTTGGAATCAGCCAGGCTACTTCATATGGAGTCCTGGCGATGAGTACCAGAGTAACTGTCCAAGTCACTTTAACTGCTGCCTATGCTTAAGATGGAGACAATAGTTACTGAAACTGCCTCCAAAGACAGCAGGAAGATTCAATTAGAACATGTATTTAATGTGTGCAATGGGTTCAACAATTAACAGGGACTCATTTTATTAGTGCCACAGGAAACCCAGGGCTACAAGAATCACCTCCAACCCCTGACCCACTCTAGAAATGCCCTGATCTGACACAATTTCCTATCTAGTACTTGAATCTTTCGTTGGCAAGCTAGAAACAGTTGAGCTTTCTGTGGTAGTCTGAATGTAATTGGCCTCCATAATCTCACAGGGAGTGGCACTATTAGGAGGTGTGGCTTTGTTAAGGAAGTGCCACTGTGGGGGTGAGCTTTGAGGCTTCCTATGCTCAGGCTATTGTCCAGTGTCTCAGATGATTTCCAGTGACCTGCTAGATATAAGCCTTTCACCTACTTTGCTAGTACCATATCTGCTTGCATTCCATCATGTTCTCTGACATGATGATAATGGACTGAACCTCTGAAACTGTTAAGTGAGCCACCTCGATTAACTGTTTTCCTTGTAAAAGCTGCTGTGGACATGTTGTCTTTTCACAGCAACAGAAACCATAACTAGGACACTTTGTAAACATTTGTCTCAGTCCTTGCTCTACTAAAAACTGGGCTGTCCTGAAGACACTGCTTCTCCTACGGCCTTTGTGGTAGAGGCTGTGATTTGCACATCCCTGTATCATAAGCTCGGAGGTCTATAAGAGCCTATGCTCCTTGCTTCAATGTATATACCACTCATTCCTCCAGAAATCCCAACTGTGCAGCTCCTGCAGCAGACTGCCTGCTGATTACCCAACTTCCCTTAGTCATCTCAGTCCTCTGGTTATAGATTCACTGGCAACGTGGAACTTGGTGGCCCTTGCTCTTCACACCTCACATCAGTGCAATTCCACAGAGGTGTCTATCCTTGGTGTCTCCAACTTCTGGCCTCCGTGTAGTCACTCTGGAACTCATGCCCATCAGGCCCCTCCCACAGAAGCTTTCTTCTTAAAGGCCTCATTAAACACCAAGGCAGACCCTCAGACTCATGTTCTCAGTAGCTGACTACCACTCTAACTCAGCTTCTGAGATGCTGAGATGTCACCATTACTTGGTGTCCCACCTCACCTGCTGCTCTTCCTCAGTCCAACCTCTAACCTCTAGAACTCCTCCGTTTCATCTCTATGGGCCTGAGCTATACAATATCAAATACTAGTATATGTGGCTATTCCCTGGTTTCTTTTCAAGCTTATTCCCCTTTCCTAGACAACAAACTCACCTGTTTCCAGCTGCCTACCTGAAGTCTCTACCAGGATTGTTCAACCGTTAGCCAGAAATCTAGCATCCCCCAATTCCTGCCTCTACTATGATCTTTCCTATACTGCTGCAAGACAACTCCATCCTTCCAATGGCGAGCAAAGGAAACTATTCCTTTAAAACACAAGTTGGCCTATTTCCTTCAATAAGCAAAATGACACAATTTTTAGATGTTAGGGTCTCTAGCATACCTTTAACTTTACAGATGCTATGTGAATGAATAGAACTGGGTATCAATAAACTTAAACCACAAAAGCAAGCAGCAAGTTTGATTTGGCCAAAGACAGTACTTTGCCAGCTCCTGTTTTAAAGCTTAAGTGAGATCTCACCATTGCGTGGCTCAAAAGCCTCCAACAGTTTCTACTCTTGTGAAGATGAAGTCCTAGAATGGTCTCTGATAGTGCACCTGGTCTGTTGCTCATTGACCTCATCTTCTACATCTCTGCCCGCCCCTCTCCCATGCTATGCATACCAGCCAGTCCTGTGACTGGTCTCCATACTCTCTACCCAAATTCTCAAATATAAAGCAATACCAGGGCCTTTGTCCTTGTCCCTTCACTCAGGACAAGCATGCTAACTGCTCCTAGTTTCCAACCAAATCCCACCTTGCCACAGAACATTCTAACACTCATGAGTGTTAGTGAACCCTATTTACTCCATATGCCCCAAGCCCCTCATCCTGCTGCACTTTTCACAGGCACTGTATTGTACAGTAAGCAGCTTGTCTTCACACACACTCAAGAACATAAGCTGGAAAGAGACTTCATCTGTTTTGTACTTCTATCACCACAGAGCCTGGAACAGATTGGCACACAGGGTTCCTATTGTGGATAAAGGTTCATCATGTGACTGTCAATTGCTTACAGTAGGAGATCAGAATCAAGTGTCAACACAGGCACATTTGAAGGTTCATAAGCCTTTGGGGAAGATGTAAATGCTACTTTTGTGCTGACCTGAACTATTCTATGAGGGTTCTCTGTACTCTCCAAATTCTCAGAGCATTAGCTGTCTTAGTTAGGGTTTCTATTGCTGTGAAGAGACACCATGACCATGGCAACTCTTATAAAGGAAATTTATTTCCTTATAAAGGAAATGCAATTGTGGTGGCTTGCTTACAGTTCAATCATGGTGGGGAGCAAGGCAACATGGAGACAGACATGATACTGGAGCAGGAGCAGAGAGTTCTTACATCTTCATCCAAAAGCAACAGAAAGTGGCCTGAGACACTTGGGCATATGAGACCTCAAAACCTGGTTCAACAAGGCCATACCCATTCCAACAAAGCCACATATTCTAATAGAGAGTGACCACATTCCATTCCTGTCCCCCAAAGGCTGATGGCTATAGTATAATACAAAAAAATGCATTCAGTCTAACTTCAAAAGTCCACATAGTCTATAACAGTCTCAAATTTATTTAAAAATCTAAAGTTTAAAGTCTCTTCTGAAATTCATGCAATCTCTTAACTGCCATCACCTATAAAAATCAAAAAGCAGATCACATACTTTCAATATATAATGGCACAGGATATTCATTACCATTCCAAAAGATAGGGAAGGAAGCACAGTGAAGAAATACTGGACCAAAACAAGACTGAAAACCCAGCTGGGAACACTCCAAACTCTGCATCTCCATGTCTGATATGAAAGCACTCTTCAGATCTCCAACTCCTTTCAGTTTTGTTGACTGCAACACACTTCTTTCTCCTGTTAGCACTTTCTCCACTTCCTGTTAGCAGCTTCCTCGGCAGGTAGCTCAGGGCTCTGGCATCTCTAAAGTTTTGAGATCTCCAAGACAATCCAGGATTCAACTTCACAGCTTCATGCAAATGGTCTCTCTGGTCTCCATTCAGAGATACCCCATGACACATGCCCGGCTGGCTTCAGTGACTTTCCTTAGTCCTTTCTTCTATCCTTAAATCCAGGACCACATGGTTAAAGTTGCCAAGTTCTGCTGCTTACTGGGGCTGGAACATGGCCCCATTGATCAATTATATCTTCACCAGCTTTCCATTTTTGATGGTTACCTTCACTGCCTAAGTTTGGCTGTCTTGGAACTGGATCTGCAAACCAGGCTGACCTCAAACTTCTGCCTTCCCAGTGCTGGGATTAAAGGTGTGCACCACCACACCTGGCTCTAAGCTTTTAATTCCCTTTCAAAAAATGAAAATTTAGCTGGGTGGGATGATGCCCTGAGGTCACCATTCCCTTTCTCTCATTTCTTAATCTGTTTATCTACACAGGATTTAGCTCCATTCCATGTTCTGGTGCCCCTTTTCTCCTCAAATTTCAAATTTTGTATTTTTTCCTTGCTCAACTTGCTTCTTCTCATTATATATCTTCATTAGAGTTAACACTAGCAACCACACAACAGAGTGTTTATATGGGGCTGTTTTGAGATTAGCTATACCAAGGGATTTAATCCAAAACTCTTCATTTTAGCCTCAAACTTTTCAGAGGTAAAAGGCAGTCACATTCTTCACCAAAATATCACAAGAACGATTTCTAGGCAATATACTAAAACAACTCTGAAACCTGTTGAGCTAACCCCTGACAGTTCAAATCACTCTTAGCAACACTGTCTTCCATGCTCCTACTGGTATTGCCCATTAAGAAGTGCTTAAAGAACTCTACTTCTTTCTTAACCAAAATACTAATGTTCAAATTCCTCCAAACAAAAACATGGTCTGGTCTTTCACAGTAATACCCTAGTCCCTGGAACCAACTTCTATTTTAATTAATTTCTACTGTTGTGAAGAGACACCATGACAACAGCAACTCTTTTTTTTATTTTATTTTTTTTCCAGTTTATTTATTTTTTATTAAAAATTGCCATCTCCTCCCCTCCTCCTCCCCTTTCCCTCCCCTCCCCTCCACCCACACCCCCACTCCCTCCCTCTTGAGGCCAAACAGCCATCAGGGTTCTCTACACTATGACAACAGCAACTCTTATAAAGAAAAACATTTGTGGTGGCTGATTTACAGTTTCAGAGGTTTAGTCCATTATCAGTATGTTGTGACCGGTGGTATGGGGGAAACATGGTGCTGGAGTTGAGAGTCCTACATCTTGATACACAGACAACAGGAAGTGGTCTGTCTCACTGGGCATGGCTTGAGCATTTATGAGATCTCAAAGCCCGCCTCCACAGTGATATGACACACTTCCTTCAACAAAGTCACACCTCCTAATAATGCAACTCCCTGTAGGTGTCATTTTCTTTCAAACCACCCACTGTAATGGTGATCCACAATCTTGAAGTACTATTGTCTTGAACTAGGAGACACTAGTTCAGGAGTCTGAAAGGTTTTGTCCAAGTTTTTGGATTCTGCTTCCTTACGGCATATTTTAACCCTTATGTCCCTGAAGAACCATGACTAGGGAAGTGGATTATATATGTACAGAGACAAAAAGTCAGTAGCGTTTGAGGTGAGCCTCAAATTAGTCAGATAATTCTGCAAAGAAGACTATCATTTACAAATTGTACTGCTACTGGCTAAGTCTCTCACAGGCCTGGGAAATAGTTAAAAAAAAAAAATCCAGATTCAAACCAAGGCATCCATACACAATTCTAAAGGAAAGCAGCAGAGACCCCTGCCTCCATGACCTGAGATCATTACAAATCCTACTACTCCAGACTCCAGAATAAAAAAGAAGCCAACTGATTTGTTTCCCTTCTCATATTTTTCCACTGTGCATTTTTCTTAATCACTGCAGTTCATGGAACTTATATACAAATCACTGCAATTCTGAACAATAGGAAGAGCATTTTAGGCTGGTCTGTGGACCACTCACCCAGCTCATGGAGAAGACATTTTCTTGATGCTTACCATTCAGCAACACAGGGTTGGGTATTGTCATCCCCTCCATCATTGCCTCTGCCAGAATTAGCTTGTCATGGAGTTTCTTATTGCGTGTTTTACACTCTTTCAGCTCCCCCTGAAGCTCTAGAACCTGAACGTGGAGCTGAGCTACCACCTCTGGGGAGGCAGGAAGATCATACACATTTTCCAGTAACTTAGATGCTTTTAACTTGGTCATCAATTCTGTCTCCTCAGCATCCTGGAAACACACAGGTACAGTACTGAGTATGCTTAAAACACATTTTGTTTTGTTTTATGAGCAACATTCTTGTGTTTTTAAAATAGGTTAAAATAGAGGTGCTCACCCACACCTCTAGCCCCATATAACAGTATCTCTGTCCTGTCCATCCCTAAGAAAAAGCACACGTAGTGGCAGATTCCCACCTCCTCCCTGACAAATACCCACACTGTTAAGGGTCCTTCTTTACACCCTCTGGGCTCTGGTTCATATTCTCTTCGGATAATTCAAACATTCTAAAATTGGTTATTTCATATTTAACACGGTCTCCTCAGAAATGTGTTTTTATTTTTGTTTTTGTTTTTATCTGTTTTTCCACCATTGCAAGTGTGAGCCCATCTGTCTTTTGCTTTTGCAAGTCCCCTACTTAAGTGGCTACTGACTGGGTTGCTACCTAGTGTATTTCTCAAACCCAGAGCTTCCCACCAGTCTAACCTATAAAAGCTTTAGAGGTCGTCAACACCTTGATTTCATTATGCCACATCCCCAGCAGCAGGCTATTGCCATAGCTATTGCACTTATCCACTCACTATACCAGCCAGGAAGCTGAGTCTTTATGAACCTCCCTTTCTTCTCATCACTCCCTTTCGGTGCTCAGCAGACTTCAGTAAGTACAATTCCTAAGGTGCTTCTCAGTTCTTCTAACTCTCCTCATCTTCCTCTGGCACCCCAGTACAGGCCCTAGCTCTCACCTAAGCAGCCTCCCGGGGAGTATAGCATTCATTTTGAGTCTCTCTAATCCACTCCATGCTGATGCAAAGAGGCAAACTGACTATTCCTTGGTGCTTAAAACTATTTTCCTGGTTATTTTAAGTCAAAGGTCGATGTCGACGACATAGTACAGCATGACCCACAGTCTAAGTCAATTCTCACCCCCACTTTAGCCTACTCTCTGGTCACACAAACCTTCTATAGGTTCCTCACAATACCATGCTTCTTGCACTTCAGAGCTTTAGCAGATGCTTTGTCTAAACACTCACTCTTACTCACCTCTGCTTCCCTACTAAGCCATTCATCAGGACAGTTCAGATGTGCCACTCTCAAAAGAACAAGCCCTTGACTTCCAAGTCCAAGCCAAAGCTTCCTGTTACACATTCAGAGTCCCTGCCATTTTTTCAAGAGAATATCAGCATCACTGTAATGCCTGAGAAAATCCATAGTTACCACCTGTCTTCCAAACCTGAATGTAAGGCCTATAGAGTTTCAGCCTATGCATATCTTTACCACATCAATCATAGGTTCCAATTTAGTATATAGTAGACAATCTAGAGGCCACATGAGGTGGTGAATTTCAAACATACTCAAAACACAAGAAGAGGGAATCAAACCTAGAATATGTAAAGTATTACAACTCAATAATAATGAAATACAGTGGTCCAATTAAAAAATAGGAAAGAGACCAGGCAGGCATGTCTCTGGAGGAGACAACACAGAGCTAAAAAGCACATGGGAGGATTTTCAGCATCACTGACCATCAAAGAAATGCTACTAAAATCCCAACAGAATATACCCATTTCCACTAGGGAAGCAACAGTCAGAGATGGTACCAAATGTGTAAGGAAGTGATGGAACTGGAAGCCTCATACATTGTTGGGAGAAAGAATGGCACAGTCAGTAAGCTGGAAGTTCCTCAAAATGGTTAAACATCAAGTAACCATGTGGGCCATCATGTTTATTCCTGTGTATCTTCTCAAGAGAAATAAAAACACCTGTCAACACAAACATCTGTATGAATAGCAACAAAATATATAATATTCAAAATAAAATGAGCAATAACCATACCCTAGAATGCTATGTGGTGATAAAAACAAAGGAAGAGCTATTTTTTGTTGCACTATGAATGAACTCTGAAAGTATTAAGTGGAAAAGTTAGCCACATGCTGTAAGATTCTACTATAGAAAATGTCAGGTAACCAGGAGGTAGATTAGTGGCTGCTTAGAACTGGGATGGGCAGGTGGGAAACTGGTTTGACTACTAAGGAGTACAGAGCTTGCTTAGGGAATTCTGGAAATGTTCTATCAAGTTTGTTTTCAAAGAACCAAGACGTCACACAGCTACTCCAATATCAAACAGTATAATGCTTGGGGATCAAACCAGCTCTTCAAACTCTAAGGATGTTAGGCCAAGTGAGATCTCTCTGTCCTGGAATTCTAAGGAGGTGAAGGGAAAATGTTCAAGGACAAGGGCAGTCTGAGGAGGTGAGAGGAACCACTTGGGGGGAGGTAAATGCCTCAGTAGATGACTGGGAATTAACAGTCAAATTTTGGTCCTGGGTCTCCACAAATCTTTATTCTTGGGCCCAAATCTGTGTGTCATATGTCAGCAAAGAAGATATCTGAAGTGCACAAATGCCAAGGCCTATCTGAGGTTGGAAGATTGCCATCATTCAGCCTAACGTGAATTCTAACACCACATAAAACACTGCCATATGGACTGGAGCAGTCTCACCTACCATCATTATGAAAGATGGCAGACTGTATGGCATCATGTAGGAATAGAATTCACATGTCCCGAGCTCCTGCCACACAGTCATTTGCCCTGGGCACTTGCATTCTTACCTCACTGTGCCTTCATATAGCCTGGGAATCTGGGTTACACTGATGCCATTCCAAGTACTGAGAGGTCACGTGGGCAGCCAGGCCTGACACAAGTAAGTCTATAAAGCTCTCTATAACCACGTTTCTGGCCATTCTGGTCTCTGCCTCACCTTTAGGTTGCAGTGATATTCTTTTTAACTAGATACCAGAGTTCTGGCTTAATACCAATCTAGTTTAGCTAGATACCAGAGAACTGGATTACCAATTCTGCCACTATCAAAACCACAAAGAAAGCCAATGTCTTTCTCTGAAGCCAAGCAAGTAACTATCTCCTTTCCACTTGCCAGCTAAGGAATTCTGGACAGGTCTCTAAGTTTTGTGACACTGTGTTTCTTTTAATGTACTATGATTACATTTGTTGAAAAAATTAAATAAGATAATAAAGGAAACTCGGCACAGTCCTCGGGACATACAGCAGATGATAAACATAAGGGAATAAATAAAAATTTCCTCTTTTGAAAACATAGTAAAGATAATTTTATTTAAAAGTAAAATATATTTGAAAAAATTAAGTCCATTCAGTTATCCAATTTCCTGAGCACAGGATGGCATCTACCACACAAAAGAAAAAAGCAAACAAACAAAAAAGAAAAAAAATAATAAAGCTACCCAGTTTTCCTAATACATAGGTACAAACTGAAGGAGCTGGGGCAAACAAAAGCAATTCTATTCTAGCCAAATTGAACAAATTTGCATTTTGAATACCATTAATATAATGGTATTAATTAATTAATATAATATAATACCATTAATATAATGGCAGTGCATATTTTATATATATATATATATATATATATATATATTTGTTTGTTTTAGTCTCTACTGATATCTTTAGAAAATCCTCTTCTAGAAATTACAGTTTTGGTGCATAATTTAAAACAATCAAAAGCAATTTTGTTAATGATATATCTAACTGTGTTTGGTAGGCACAAAAGCAGTAATTTAGTAGTCAGAAAAAAACTTAATTCTCCATTCTGAGGCTATGAAGCAGTGTGTACAGTTGATTTCTATGCTACAAAACAGCTATCAGAAGCAAGCATACTATAGCCTTCACTAAAGGTATCAGAATCATAACCTCTTTCCTTCTTTACCAGAACACATCACTGTTACAGAGGTCCTCAATGCCAACCCTTACTCCTGAAGGACTGGAAGGTAGGTTCAATCATGCACTGAGCTCCCAAGGTCCTGATGAGGAGCAGAAGGAGAGAGAACATGAGAAAGAAAGTCAGGACCGTGAGGGAACCTCCAGCTGGCGACAGATGGGGAAGGTGACTGAGCCCCACATTGGAGCACTGGACTGAGCTCCCAAGGTCCCGATGAGGAGCAGAAGGAGCGAGAACATGAGGGAGAAAGTCAGGAACGAGAGGGGTGCGTTCACTCATGGAGACGGTGGTACAGAACTAATGGGAGATCACCAACTCCAGTTGGAATGGGACTGATGGATCATGCGACCAAACCCGTCTCTCTGAGTGTGGCCAACAGCGGGGGCTGACTGAGAAGCAAAGGACAATGGCTCTGGGCTCTGATTGTTCTTCATGGACGGGCTCTGTGGGAGCCTTCTCAGCTTGGTCGATCACCTTCCTGGACCTGGGGGGAGTTGGGAGGACCTTGGTCTTAGCATAGAGTGGGGAACCCTGATGGCTCCTTGGCCTTGAGAGGGAGGGAGGGGAGGTATGGGTGGAGGGGAGGGGAGGGAAGGGGGAGAAGGAGGGGAGAGAAAGGGGAGAAGGAGGGGAGGGAGGGGGGAGGAGGAGGGAAGGAGATGGAAATTTTTAAATATAAAAAAAAAAATAAACCATGAGAAAAAAAAAAAAAAAAAAAAAAAGAAAGTCTGAGTCTTAATCATCTGGTCTGTGTGACTGTGTGACTGTGTAACAGTTTACAGAGCAGCTCAGGGAGAAACCAGCACACACACACACTGACTCAGCAAAACCAGACATCTCCATTTTGGACTACTGTGGCTGCAGTGCAGCGTGGCAGGGAACAGGGATGTTCTTGCAGGTAGATGCAGTGGGTGCCCCAGCCTAGGCCCTTTACTTTAGGCTGGTTAACCCTGAGTGCTCAGAATCTGGCATCCAAGAGAAACAAAGCCCTCAGAACTATGTCTCCCACAAAAATTCCTCCTAAAACAGAAGCCAGGCTCTCATCCCCTAAAGTTGAGTTTTTATAAATTTACAATGTGCAAAGGGAAATACCCTTCAGTAGAAAAGAACCATATAAACTCTAGTCCAGTAGAATCTTAAGTGGCCATCATGGGGAAACATCCTAGTTCATAAAACCAAGAGGAAGCTACAGGTAGATGGATAGACAGAATTCCAGGTGTGATTTTCCTAGTGAAAACACCAAAGTGTCCTGGTAAATAAGATATGGCTGGGGTCAGGGTAAGAAGTGGGAGGAGAGGAAAAGGAGGGCAGAGTGCAGGAGAGGCCAGGGAAAGGCGGCTGGGACAACAAAGCACAAGGGAACTGCCAGATTTGGCATTCACAGAAACAGAAAATACGGTGGCATTGAAGGTGATTTTTTAAAACGTTGCTGTTGTTATTGTTTAAGGTAAATACATAATTAATATACAGAAAACCGTACCTTGTTGATTGTACTAGGGAATGAGAGGGGAGTGGCCCGTAGCCCTGGCATCTCACACAAGGCCTCTGACTCAGGGTCAGTGCTGAAAATGGCCTCTTCTGGTTTCTCTTCCCAAGCTTCTCTCTTCCCCTTAGATTTGAATTCATGGGGGGTGTCCTCTATGGTGATAGTTTGAACCGAGGCATTCTTCAGCTCCACCTTGGCTCTGTCACCTGTCTTTACTCGCCAGGTCCCCCATGTTGACTTGCTTTCATTGTGTGACTTGGAGAATGAGGCGTCTGGGAAGGAAAGGTCAAGTTCATCTCTCAGCTGAACAGCTACTTGCTGAAATGCCTTCTTAGCTTTATCATCAAGGTGATCTCCAGGAAGTTCTTGCTCTCCCGAGTATATTCGTTCCAAAACCAAGGCACCCAGTGCTTTCAGAAGATCTGGTCTGCTTTTCCAAAAGAAGACAGTGGGAAAATCAGCCTCCTATTTAAGATTCAGCGACAACCTAGCCTCCCAAGTTTTCCCTCACAGATCCAGTCCAGATTTCACTTGCATTAAACATAGTGAGTTCCCAAATATGCCAGGAACCATGACAAGCATTTGAACTCATGCAACCTCCCAATACCCAAACAAGACAGGTATTACCCTGCCTAGCTAGTAGATAATGTCACATAAGTACAAAGCCAGCTAAGTGGACCGTATGGATATATGAAAGGGGGCTTGCCTAAGGAGGAATAAATGGGATCACAGGGTGTCCATGGAAATTATAAGGGACCCAGCTCCATGATACTGGCCCCATTCCTATGTTCAATATACAAATATGGCTTTGGACTAACTATGCTCACCTGGATGGTCCAAGAGTGACCTGATTGATCTTGGTCTATAATAGGTGCTCAAGAAACAGATATTAATGAAGGATGCTTCATTAACAAGTATGCAAATAGAGCACAAAGTGCATTGCTTTGAAGGCTGTGCTAGCTGGTTTGTCAAATTGGCACATTCTAGAGTAATCTGAAAAGAGGGAATCTCAACTGAGAACATGTCCCTTCAGACTGGCTTGTAATTAAGCCTGTGGGGCATTTTCTTGACTGACTGATACAGAGGAACCCAGCCCACTTTGAGAAGTGCTATCCCTAAGCAGTGATCCTGGAGTGTATAAGAAAGCTGCCTGAGTAAGCCAGCAAACAGCTTTACTCCTTGGTCTCTGCTTCAGTTCCTGCTTTGCTTTCTCTGATGGACTATAACCTGGTAAGCCAAATAAATACCATCCTTTCCAAGCTGCTTTTGGACATGGTCTTTTTCACAGCCATAGAGAGCAAACTGGGGCAAAGACAGATAAATGGCTTCAGGGGCTAAGCATGTTGCTCAGAGACACAGCATTTGCTTAGCATGTCCAGGCCTCTGTTTGACCCCAGCACAGAAAGTAAAATAAATCCAAATAAATAACAAATGGAATTGCTCCAAACTCTCTGTGATTCTTTGACAGGATGGTAAATCTCCTTCCAGAGAATAGGAAGATTAAAGGAACAATGAGGATTAAAAGTGGTGGCAGATGTTCTTTGTCATGTGCCTTGCCCCACTTCTGCTAGTCGCTGCAGCTGTGTGGACAGTTCCTGTAGACACAGCAGGTCCCACTTCAAGCACCTTGTGCTTCTCTGCTGCCCTTCAAAGCTGAGTCAGCCCGCAAGACAGGGTGGAGGGTGAGAGAGCTGAGCTGTCTGGGCTGAGAGCCATGGCATCAATGTCCTAGCTTCCATCCTGAGGACAGAAACCCAAGGCTGCACTGCCCACCAGAGTGCCCGGCTGCCCAGACCAACCATCTTCACTGGCTTCCTGTTCCCATATACACACGTCTGAGTCTCTGGCTCTGCTTTGCGGGCACTTGGAGTAAAGCCAGCATGAGATAGCACCCAGGATGGTTCTGGTATGGCACATTTGGCTGGAAGCCTCCTCTGTGTGCCAGTCACTGTACTGGCACAAGGGCTACAGCAAAGATGCAAACTGATGCTAGGAAGGAGTATGTACGTAAGTGACTAATCCACAAGGCCAAAGGGGAAACACAGGGGAGCCGAGTGGTGGTGTAAGCATGACACTGAGATGAACAGTCATGTCACTATGAAGGGAAGAGGCAGGCTAGGAAGTAGGCAGGGGACACAAGAAGAGTCTCACATGCCACATCATGCTGAAGAAAAGACAGGTCTCTTCACACATGGGCTTCAGAAAGGTGAAGAGTTCCTGTGCAAAGGATGGACTTCCCATCAAGATGGTGGCACAAACACATGTGCTCCTTCCTTGTCCACTCACAGAAAGGACAGCAGGTATACATAACAAAAAGAGGTGCACAACAGGGCTCAAAACTAAAGACCCAGAGAGAAAACCCAGTCTGGAACTAGGATGGTTGGGGTGGTAACAACAGAAACACAACATCACCCTCAGGGCAGAAGTGAAATCTGACAGATGTTAAAGGCCTCAACTTCAGTATTCTCACCCTGGAAGACTAAAGAGTGTGGGTGCTTAATAGGCATAAACCAAAATTACATGTAAAATCCTCTCTTTAAAAAAACAACAATAAAACAGGCAAAATGGCTTAGTAAGTAAGAAAACTTGTTCTTTGAACTCCTGTAAAATCCAGGCATGCCTGTAATTCAAGCACTGGAGAGCAGACAGGCGTGTGTCAAGAGCTCACTGCCAGTCACATAACTGAGAAGATGAGCTTCCACTTCAGTACGAGTTCTTGGTCTCAGAGCAATAAGGCAGACAGAAACAGAGGAAACACCTGGCATCTTACTCTGGACTCCACATGTGTGCTTATAAGCACACATACATGTACCATACACCACACCCACATATGCACATGAATACACCAAAATATGACAACCTAAGAAATCAGAAAATTCATATGCAAGGGAACAGAAAATAATCCACAGAAGTTCAGAAAAAAAGGTTTAAGATGTATTGATTTTTATTTTTCCTGTATATTTGTTTTTATTTTATGTCCGTGCAGCAAGTGTATGCATGCAGTCCCTGCAGAGACCAGAAGAGAGTGTCAGATCCTCTGGAACCGTAGTTACAGACAGTTCTGAACTGTCCTATGGGTGCTGGAAACCAAACTTGGGTTTTCTGCGAGTGCAGTAAGCACTCAACTTCTGAGCCATCTCTCCAGCTCCCAACTCCCAAGAATAAAGTTTAAGGCTGAAAGACACTTAAGGAAATGCTCAACATCCTTAGTCATCAGAGAAATGCAAATCAAAACAACTCTGAGATTCCATCTTACACCTGTAAGAATGGCCAAGATCAAAAACACTGATGACAACTTATGCTGGAGAGGTTGTGGGGAAAAGGGAACACTTCTGCATTGCTGGTGGGAATGCAAGCTGGTACAGCCCCTTTGGATGTCAGTGTGGAGATTTCTCAGAAAATTAGGAAACAACCTTCCTCAAGACCCAGTAATACCACTTTTGGGTATATATTCAAAGGATGCTCAATCGTGCCACAGGACATGTGTTCAACTATGTTCATAGCAGCATCGTTTGTCATAGCCAGGACCTGGAAACAACCTAAATGCCCCTTGACTGAAGAATGGATAAGGAAAATGTGGTACATTTACACAATGGAGTACTACACAGCAGAAAAAAATAACGACATCTTAAATTTTGCAGGTAAATGAATGGAGCTAGAAAACACCATTTTGATGTGAGGTAACCCAGACCCAGAAAGACAATTATCATGTGTACTCACTCATAAGTGGTTTTTAAACATAAAGCAAAGAAAACCAGCCCACAAACCATAATCCCAGAGAATTTAGACAACAATGAAGATCCTAAGAGAGACATACATGGATCTAATCTACATGGGAAGTAGAAAGACAAGATCTCCTGAGTAAATTGGGAGCATGGGGACCTTGGGAGAGGGTTGAAGGGGAGGGGAGAGAAAGGGTAGAGAGCAGAGAAAAATGTAGAGCTCAATAGAAATCAATAAAATTAAATAAAAGAATAAAGTTTAAAACACTGTTGAAATAAAGAAAACAAAAAAGATGGGGCAGAGGTGAAACAGAACTAGAGAACTGAGAGAAAGTACTCTAGGCAAGGGCTGGTCTAGGAGCCATGACTAGCTGCTAGAAGGGTCTCTGAGCTACATGAGTTCATGCAGTCACAGAGAAGCCTTTGGGTTACTTCCACTGCCGTTTCCAATCAGATTCTCCTTATTGCTTTACTGCAAGAAACCTTGTAATGTAGCCATATCCAGCTTACCCTCCCTCTGATGTCAGCCACCATGGAAAATGGCACTGCCCAGGCTCATCTTCTCAACACGCCCACTTCAGACAGCAGTGAACCCTGCCTCATTTCCAGAGTCCCATGGTCTAGATCAAGGAAGTGAACTCAATTCGAATTTTAAAAATTAAAGCAAAATGCAAACTGCCATCACTTACTTCTAGTGTAAAATCATTTATACTACAAAGACCAGCTTAAGCAATAATAAACATCAACTTTAAAAATATTTCTGATATTCTTAGTATCAGGACTAAATTTTCCTTTCTTTCTATTCCTTTCTTAATATAGTTAAGTAATAATGACAATTGCTAGTCAGCTAGCCAAAGGAGGACCATCACTCACCACCAAATAACACACAATAAAACCTAAGAAAAATACTTTTCAAATGAGTAGTAAACAGTGGCAAAGGAGGCCACTGCAATATACTAAAGTGGTGGCTATTAAATCAAACATTTCAAGTGTTGCTTGGCTGGAAATGGGAATAGCGAAATCATTAAGCTGTCTGTCGTCAGGACCTTCAGACTGGTGTGTTCCAAGGGTCTCATCAGAAGCCTGGGTGGTGCTTCTACCCCCCCCCCCCGCCAGAGCATCTGTGTCAAGCAGAAGGTATAAGAGAAGGCACTGACATTTACTAAGCACTTGCCATGAAACACACAACATCCTCACAGGCTGTGAGACCAGATGAAGAAACAGGCTCAAAGAGAAAACAAGGTCTCAGCCAAGTGGCAGAGCAAAGATTAAAACCTAGGCCTTTCTGACACCAGCAGAGCTCTAATTCTTCCTGGTTTTCCAAACTTAATCTTTGCTGCACTGTGGAATGTTCAACTATCTGCCATTCATTCACTGAGTGGATACTTTCCATTTTTCCAAAGAGGAGTGGGCATGCCTTTAAAGCAGTGACATACACACAGCTATGCATACACTGAGAACTAAATCAATGCATAGTACTTACATAGTAATCTAAGGATTATGAATGAGAGGGAAGGCAGGAATGAATCAGAGAAAGCATACAAAATGGGATTCTCTTTAAACCAAGTGGTTGGAAAGAGCCTCTCCACAGAGCTGACTGCTCACCAAAGCTCTGCTGATTGTGCATTTGGGTATGTCTATCACAGCACAGGGAACACTAGCTACCAGAAGTCCCCCGATAAGAACAAGCTTGGTGTGGCTGAGTGATGGAGGAGTGTCTATATGTTACTTTCATTATTAATAAAGAAACTGCCTTGGCCCTTTAAGAGACAGAAAATTAGGTAGGCGGAGTAGACAGAACAGAATTGTGGGAAAAAGGAAGCAGAGTTGGGGAGACGCTTCAGGCAGTTGCCATATGCAGTCGCCATGCTTCTCCTCTCCGAGATGGACACAGGTTAAGATCTCTCCTGGTAAGCAATCCACCTCATGGTGCTACACAGATTACTAAATATGGGTTAAAGCAAGATGTGAGAAATTAGCCAATAGGAGGCTGAAATTAATGGGCCAGGCAGTGTTTAAAAGAATACAGTTTCCGTGTAATTATTTTGGGTAAAGCTAGCCGGGTGGCGGGACACAGCCTGCTGCTCTATTCTACAGCTAAGGCTCAGCAAACACAAGGGGTGGATGATGAAGCTGGAGAAATGGCAGAGGTTGGGTCTAGAAGCTCATCTGACTGTGACAGTGGGAATCTGCTGAAAGGTGTGACCATAGGAGAGGAGCAACCTGACCTAAGTTATTAAAAGACCCTGGCTACTCTATGGAGAACAAACTACAGAGAGGTAGAAATGGGAACAAGAGGGTAAATAAGAAGGCTTCATGATTGCAGAAGTCTAAATAAGAGATGTTGGCAGTGACAAGGTAAGAGTAGAGATCAGAAGGAACTGAATTTGGGTTATAATCTGAGGGTGGCCATGAGGACTCGCTATGGGCTTTAGGGACTGAGGAGCTTGTAACTTGAGGCTACAGTTATTAGGCAATGCAGGACATAAACATGACAAAGACTAGAGAAGCAGCCGTGTGGTACCATGTGGGTTTTAGGTCAGCACTGAAATATCTGATCCATAAGCAGGAGGAGGTGTTCAGCAAAGAGTTATTAGGATCTTTACACAGAAATCAGAGTCATGTAACCCATTCCAACTGCAGGAGGGAAAGGAGGAACAAAGAAAGGGGCCAAGAACAGGGCTCTGAGATACACCAGTATCCTTTAACAAAGGAGGCTGAGAGCGAGGGCAGGGAATAGGGCCAGCTGCTGCCAAAAAGCTGGCCAATGGATTTCACAGTTTAGAAACTGTTACTGACTTAATAAATGAGGCAAAGGCTGTGAGGTCTCTTAAGATGGGGGTAGATAATTGTACAGGGTGGAAGCTATGAATATCAGCAAGTCTTTTGAGAAATGTTGCCTGAATGAGAAGAAAGAAATTGGACAGTAGCTGAAATGGATGTGAAATCAAAAGGGAAGGGGGCATCCTTTCCAAATATCTAATATCAGGTGTGTCTTATGTTTATGAAAATGACTCAGAAAAAAAGGAAAAATAATGACTCAGAAGAAACAGGAAGTTAGGAGGTCAGAAGTGAATCCACATGGGGAAGGCTTTCTTGGATAGCAGCAGGGATACTTCTATTCTACCTCAAGATAGTGTTTGCATTTGACAATGTTGGCTCAAACGTGATCATATCTATCTTTTTGAGGAATGAAATGGGGACATTAGTCAGTACGGATAAGAGAACCTGCAAAACAGTTCCATGATGTGCCACACACAATAAGTGCTAGAAACACAGAACCTAGAAACACAGGTAATATGAGCAGCTAGCCAGGGCTGGGGCACAACAGAGGACTAGGCTTATTTCAGGGAAGATGAAGAAAAAAGCACATGTGTTAAGTACCAGCCTGTGCCAGAGCCCTGAAACAAAGGCTACCCAGAGATTTGTTCTCCATATAGAGATGGGCAGTGCAGCCTATGCAGAGACAGCAAGGCTAGAGCAGCACAAACAGCTAAGAAGTGGGCTACCCAGACACACAGCTAGTGTGAATGCACAGCTAGGTAGAATAACACACTGAATTTTTAAATGACTGCTAGAAGCACTGTGATACACAAATGGGAGAAGCTTGCTGCAATGAACATAGGGAAAATGATGAAAGCTAGCCCTGATATCCTGATCTAGAACCCCAATGTGTCTATGACCTCCGAACTATAAAATGTACCTCCAAACACTAGCCAATTCTTCTCTTGGTAACCTAATCTTATCGCAGTCCCTTTGGTCATTTCTCCAATGCCATCTTTAGACCTCTAGACTAGTGCTTCCATGACCAAAGAGGATACTAAATATTCTCACTCCCTCACCTTCAGAGAATTCTCCAATGCTATGGGAATGCTAGGTCCACAAATGCTGCCTTCCCCCATCCTTGTAAAAAGACTACTGGCCACAGCATGCAAAGCTGAGCCTGTAAAGCAGCTAACCAGGGCTTTGTCTAGAGCATGTACACAAGTCAGGCCTTCAGTAGGACCTTGGCAGCATCACCAACCAAGCCATCATTCGTTTAGTAGTGCACAGGGAAGAATAGTGCTCAGAAACGAAGGTTAGGCAGAGTTAGGGTGCGTTTTCTAATGCTAGCTGTAGCTGCTAGTGGCTGGGAAGCCTAAGGGACAGGCAACTGCAAGAGAAAGTTGGTACTTAAGTATAAACATCACAGGTTTGCTTTCAGTGCTGGCTCATAAAGGGCCTTCTCTAAAAGCATGATTACGCTGGAATTTTTGCAACTCAATTAAAAATACTACTATTGAAGACTTATGTTGATGCTCACATGCTTTTCTGACAACTAGCTGGAGGAGAATAGTTTGTCCACTAAAAGCAAACACATGTTCCGAACCCACCTTGTTCTCACCATGGTCCCCAGCTCACAGCATCTAAGAATATTCCCATGTGGTCCTACACAGTGGGGGAGCAGTGGAACCTTCTACTTCAAACTTTACAAGGTGGGGTACTTAGAGACTTCAGAAACTCTCTAGTCTTTAGTACCAACTATGCTTGTCCAATTCCCTTTGAAGATGAACTGGCTATGTCCCTTCAAGACTCATCCTCAGAAAATGTTAGGTATCAGGGATTAAAAGGTTGGGTCTCACTAAGCTTGCCAAACACAGAATGTTCCAGTCTTTTTCACAGAAGAAAGGTCCCCCAAGGCTTAGTACTGCAATGACATAAGAAACACTACGGTATCTGGCTCTTGCTAAGAGACAAAGCAATAGTAACTTTTTCTGCCTGTATCAGAACTGAGAGCTTTTATTGGAATATACAACATCATACCCAATTATCCTCAATAATTTTTTTTTTCTAAGTCCACCCAGCAACCCTGAGAAATGATCTGAGAAACTGAGATACTGAGAAAAAGACAGCACAGCTCTTCCTGGTTTCATAGCCATGCAATTGCCATGGATGGCCTAGAAGGAATATGAAAAAGGAAATAGCTCAAAAAGGACTAATTTACAAAATACAAACATACCTAATGCTTCCTTGTGTTAGGAAAACAACCTGTAGTATTTCCCCAAATAGGAACAACTCCCAGCAGATAAACTGAGGAGAGAATTTAGTTCAAGCTTAACATAAAACAGTGGAGTCGCGACTACAATGGTGTTTTTAAGCTGATGCCAAAACCAGAGGAGATGCCAGGAGGGCTGACTCCTCGTGCTCTTGACAGGCAGCTTTCTGAGACTCACAGGAATAATTCTGTGGAAAAGCTTTCTCTTATCTCTTTGTAATGGGCCTGCGTGTGGCTCTGCTCAAGTCCCTTCACAGCCACCAGCAAGCAGCCTAATTACTTAATTGCACGACTGGCTAGATTCCTTCCCAGCCATTTTAGGAGCTCTCAGGTACACTGCACACCACCATCCGAGTCCATTTAGCAATGTAAGTGTACTCCTCCTCAAACAAAGAGATACCTGGGCCCATGTCTACCTGGCTTCCAGCAACAGTGTGGCCTTCTTTTGGAACAAAGTGGCAAGCAGGCCCAGGAGTTTGTCTTCCAGGATCTGGTCTCCAGGGATACCAGGTGTGTTGACTCCATCACGGTCTAAAATATTGGAATCCATATGCCTTAAATATTCATTTTTGCAGTCACTCTTGGCATAGTCCTCCATGATCTGCAAATGAAAGAGTGTGGTCAAACAGAGGTCCATGGAGAATGGGAAGGATGGAGGGAGAAGAAAGCTCTACAGGCAAGTGAGTACTGGTCCACAGGCAGGAACAAGAAAAAAAAGGGAGGATACAGGCCTGCAAGTCCATATACTCACACTCATGTTAAGGAAGGCAGGCACTTACATCACTTTCCTTACCCTCAATTTTCTTACGCTAAAGTGGTACGATATATCTTGCTATGAAAATAAGATGACCAAGTTAGGGTAAGTGTCTGCCTCACTACAGGTGCACCCTTGATGCATGCTCTCCCATTCCACAGTCCACTTCTTGAAAATTCTTCCTAAGAAGGACGCAAAATGAATGCCCTCAACCATGCTTTGGACAGTTATCATATGTTTCATATAACATCATTACCTATGCTACAGATACATATATTATTATTATTCTAGTGACACTAATTAACAGGGATTTGATGTATCTCATTAGGAGGGTGGAAAGTTCTTAATTCCCATGGAGATGTTATTTACAGATTCACCTTCCTGGGCCATTGGGGTTCCCAGAGGAGTACTACTACAGAGACTTCTAGTTAAAGGCTGTTCTGGGCATGTCCCAAGATGGTACAATTAGCATCCTCTCTCCCCTATCCAAAGCTGTAAATTTCCTCAACAAGTTTATAAATAATTTCTCTTGACTTCATTACTGTTAGTGATACACACATTAGCCATCGCTCCATCTCTCCACATTGGAAAAATGATTAAGATTTTTTTAAATGGAAAACAAAATTCACACAAATGAGCTGTTTATATATAGGTTCTTTTTGTCACCATTCTAGTTATTAAATCCATCAAATAAGCAATCTCCAAAAAAAGGAGAAAAATTTATACTATAGTAATAAAAGCAGAAATTATTATTATTTGCTGAGTACTTAATGACATGTCATTTGGTTTCAGTATCTGAGAGACCCTACACACAATGGTAGTTTAGAGGTTAGGCAAGGAAGGTACAGGCAGGAGTGACATGGCTAAGGCTCAAAACCAGGTTCATGTGATTCCAAAGCATCCATTTTCATTACTTTGTGCTCCAAAACTATCCACATCAGTTATTGTCCACTCATGACTCTGTGAACGTGAGATACCTTGGAGACCTAAAGTTCCACACCTACAGCATCTCTTAGTACATCTCAATCAAAGCTGCAGCATCTATATCCTACCACATCTCAATATCTAAGGTTCTTTTAGGCTTGTAGACTGTTTAGCCCAACTGTTCAGTAGCAGCATGACTAGAAGATTCTATATGGGTTCGGTTAATGATCAGAATAATACTGAGTTGGGTTACAGGGGTCACGAGATTGCAGAGTCACTCAGTTTCACCAGGGTCCACTTGCACTTCAATCAGATGACCTGATAGTTTCTAAGAGTTCAGACACAAGAATTCATACCCTACTTCCATCACTGGCATCTGTGCCTTCAATAAATCATCTCGTCTCAAAGGCCTGTTTCCAATGCATAAAACAAATAGGGTGACTTAGATCTTTAAATATCTATCCAGGTCCAACAGTCAATTCTTATTGTTCTATAGCTACTATGTTTCATGACTGGCTCCATCACCCACTTTATAAGTTCTGATAAAAAAGACCAGTTTCTCTGATGCCCACTGGCATAAAGTAGACACACAATGCAGGCAGAATAAACAGAAAACGAACTGCACATACTCCCAGATAGCAGACTGATTTGGACACAAGGCAAGACAGAGTAAGGAATAAACTATGTTTCTACCTCATTTCTCTGCTCCAAATGCTGGTCACTCTGGAAATGACTCTCATCATCTGCTTCAATTTTGATTGTGCTTTCATCCTCTCTGCTAGCCAGAAGCTATATGGAGCATGGGTTAGTATGAAAAATGCAATAACAACAACAACAACAACAAAGTGTCCAGCATGAATATGTATGAACAAATCAGTGATGCCTTTTCTCAAAAAAAAAAGCCAAACAGTCAATAACAACAACAACAATAACAGAGAAACAAAGATACAAATGCCAAAGCCATGAGATAAAAATTAAGTCAGAGCTACTGGCTATGGATAAATCCCCCCCCCCAATAACTGGGGGCCTTTCCTTAGCCCTGCATGCTCTTCATGTGAAGCTATAAACTGAGCATGCTCTCTCCTGCCACTGCCATTCTGCCTTTGCTAAATCCACTTTCGGATTATAAAAAGGTAACAAGATTTTAGAAAATAGCTATTGATGGAATTGAAAATAGCAGAGAGCAAAAAAGCAGTAAATGAAATTCATGGTGCACCCAAATTATTCATCACTTCTCCTGTTTAGCACTGGGAATAAACCTCTTGTTAGAATGTCACACATGTGACATGGACTGTCCCAGTAACACTGTCATTTTGATGACAAAAAGTCATCTCAAATGAGAAGAGTGTCAGGTTGCTGATAACTTTATGCTTTTGGAAATGAAAGACTTAAAAAAGACTGAATGAATCTGAAATTCCTTAAAAGCCATAAAGTCCCAATGTTTCTGCATTCTGTGTTCCCCAGAATGGACGGTACAGTTCCCAGGAAAGCAATAGCCCAACTCTCCAAACAATCAAAGTTTTGGTCATAAGACATGTATTCCCTTGCAGGCAGTATGGTGGCTTAGGCATGGGAGAGATGGTCCCACCCCTTGCTGCCTGAAGTTGATGGGAGAGTTGGCTCACCCCCTGCCTGGGCAGTATGGGAGAGCTTGCCTTGCCTGTTGCCTACACTGGCACTAGGGCCCTACCCATCATCAGGGCAGTGATGGGAGAATTGGCCCTTGCGGTTTGGGTGAGGGAGAGCTGACTGACCCCAATAGTATGAATGTGGGAGAGCTGGTCCTGCCCCTTGCCAGCTATCACAGCCAGGGGAGCTGGTCCAACACCTTACCTGGGCAAAGAAGGAGAGGTGGCCCTGTTGGCACTGGCACAGGAGAGCAGACAGGCTGGCCAACTCAGTTACCACCCAGTGCCAGATCCAGGCCCAAATTCTACTCCATCTAAGAACTGTAGGAGCATATACAAGGGCTGGTCCTACAGAACCAAAGCTGGAGGATCTCCATGACACAGGGCAACTGCAGGATATCTGAGAGGAGTTCCTGTGAGGATCCAGTATTGATAGAGTAGCAGAAGCCTCTAGAGACCTCGAACCAGACTAATGACTCATTGCAATGAACACTTACTTGCATGTAAAGCTATTTGGTCAAAACGGTAGACTGGGTGACTCACTATAGCTTCCTAGGTAAGACATTTTTTTAATTTAATTTTTAAAAACTTTTTATCATTTTTACTTTGGGTTTTTTTGAGGGAGTGGGAGGTTGCAAGGGCAGAGAGTGGATATGAAGGGACAGGGAGATGAGTGGGATTGGGGCGCATGATATAAAATTCACAAAGAATCCATAAAAAGTTAAAACAAAAAAGGAAGACATATGAATTAACCAAGAGGCACTCGATATACACCAAGGTGGCCATGCCCAGTCAGTATGTCAATCAAACCTATTCCAAAAATCACATCAAATCTTATTTTGCTGATGCATTATCACTTAGCTGGAGGTGGGAAAACCACTGAGCTTAGGGTCACGTATTGGGCAATTATGTGTATGTGATACTTGTGGCTCCATACCATGAGTTTCACCTTATGAGTTCTTTCCATCAGTCAACTGCAATCTTAACTCTCCCTGTTCATCTGAAATCCTTATATTCCTCTCATAAGAAGAATCTTGCTCTTCAGAAGAAATGCAAAACAAAACAAACTAATCCAGAATGTTACTTTATAGAAAATTCTCAAGGCCAGAACACTCTAGCCTGCTACATCTGAACTACAATCAAGATTAAATAGATCTGATGAACAGAACTCACATCAGACAATACTACAAAACATGAAACAGACTGATGTTAACAAACTTGCTAAAACATAAAAGTTTACAAAACTGCTGAGGCACCCTTGTTCTATTGGCTTCTTCCTTTTTCTTGAATCCTTGGCAGTGGAGACAAGGGATTAAATTTTACTATATACCCCTGACTTATTATATAGACCAGACTGGACTGAAATTTGTGTGGTCTGCCTGCCTCTGCCACCTGAGTGTTGGGATTTTGTGTGTATACTACTATGCCCTACAGATATTCTTAGGAAATAAGGACCAAACAAGGCTACTCAACTTGCTTGTGGAAGCATAAAAATATTAAACTTACTCCTAGGTGCTCACTAGTAAAAAATATCCTGAAATACTAATACACCTATCACCTTTTGTCAATGAGTCTCACAGCATGATGAGCAAACACTAATACATTCAAACAATGGGATATAAGAAACTATTAGCTTATATAACAACATGAGTGTATTTCAGGAAGATTATGCTGTGTAAAGAGTTGACACTGCCTGATTTGAAAACTACTAATGTTAGTAGTTTGGTGGCAGCTCCTTTAAAAAAAAGGTAAAAATTGTTAAAGAAAGTTTGGCTTGAAATTTAATCAGAATTACCAATAATGTTTTTTTAAGTTTCATTCTCTTGTGCATATTTATCAGTGTGTCTATCTGTTATATGAGTGTATTTATGTGTGGGTACATTGACCTGTGTGCTTGCAGAAGCCAGTAGTTTTATAAGTGTTTAAGGACACTCAACTTGCTACATAGATAATAGGCTCCCAATTCTAGTCCTCATGATAATGCAGCAAGCATCCTTAACTGTTGAGCCTTCTCTCCAGTCCTGTCCAACAATTTCTGAAATAGTCTCTAAACATACTTCTGCATTTTTGTACTCCACATTTATATGAAGCAACATTTAAAGAATTAATATTATAAAATCAAAATATCAATCAACTCTGAGAAATGTTGAAGATGCTACACACCCTGCACTATAAATATTCAGGCAAGATTTAAGTCTTTAAATAAAAATAAACAAGCACATCCATCTCATTAGCATATAAATTTGCTTCTGTCTTTAATAAATGGTAAAACTATATGTACAGCAAAGACTTGTTTTAAAACCCATTTCTTTATGATTTATTGCCAGAAACTGTGAGCTATGTATAGCTAGATGGCTGAGACTGTGTAGAAATTCCTCAGGGGAAAAGGGGCTGCCAAGTAGAAAAATTTATAAGACATTACTTGAGAGTCACACAAGGTCCATTTCTTGATGAATGTGACAGCCCTACTAATAAGTGAACTCAATTAAATTAAGCTCTTTTATCTATCTCCATGCTCCCCATCCTCAAGTTTCTAACCACATATAAGAATGACAAAATAATAATAAAAGCAAATGACAGTAACCACTAACCTTCGCCAGTTATCTTGCCAGCATCCTCCCCTCACATGCCCTCATCCAGAGGCACCAGTTCCACATGCTGCATGTCAGGCGTTTCAACACTCACTACCCTAACTGTGTCCTGCTGAAATTATCCCATCTGACAGTGACTCCTCTAACATCAATAATAACTGCAAACACACACAAGCAGGGGCACCTCGGTAGAGACGTTTATAAATAAACTCATTAAGACAACAGGACAGCTGGTCACATGGATGGCTTCTACATAAGCTACCCACATATGGGCAATATGCATCCTCAGGTCCTGATGCAATGGCTCTGATTATGGGCAGCCACTTTGGAAAGAAACATGAAAAACTTTATCAGGCCTCGAAAGGACTCCTACCTTTATCAAATTAAGAGTTGTTGGGGGGAAGGTATCAGAAAACAAATTGTATGCATACTGCATATCTGCATCTATCAGTAATTAAATATCTGGAAATACAATCTAAGGAAACAACTAGAGACAAAAAAGGAAGACAAAACCTGTGTACAAACATTCAATTTGCAACAATCACTTGAAGTCATCCATGTATCCAATAAGAGTTAGGCCATTAAACTTCAGTTCCTCAGTAAAATGGAAAATGATGCTATGATTTAATGAGAATAAGAAAACTGCATTTCAACATAAGTAGCACAACCAGAAGGCAAAGTTATGAATGTTAATTATGCTGTTTTAAAGAAAAAGGATTAAGGGACATTTCTCTATATTCTAAAACCTCTCTTCCCCTCCCCCATCTCTCTCATTTTCTAATTTACAACATCCAAGAGAATAGAAATGATGTTCTGTCTCCCACTCTGTAAATCCTGCTCCTCATAGATAGCTGTGGACAATATAGGTATTTCCAGCTGTTTCTGCCTTGTTTATTGTGGAAGGAGACTGTGGTAATTTGAATGTAATTGGCCCCCATAATCTCAGAGGGAGTGGCACTATACGGCTTTGTTGGAGTAGGTTTGGCCTTGTTGGAGGAAATGTGTCACTGTGAGGGTGGGCTTTGAGGTTTCCTGTGCTCAGGATACCTCCCAATGAGTCGGGCGCCTTTCTGTTGTCTGCAAATTGTAGGACTCTCAGCTATTTATTACTCTGGCACCATGTCTGCCTGTGTGCTCCCCATCATGATGATAATGGACTGTACCTCAGAAACTGTAATAGGGCTAACCCAATTAAATGTTTTCTTCATGAGAGTTGTAGTGGTCATGGTGCCTCTTCACAGCAATAAAAACGCTAACTAAGACAGAAACACACACATACCCTCCAAGAGAATAGCAGGCTCCCCTGTTTGCCATCTCCCCTCATCCTATCTCCCTTTCTTTCCTCAGTTTCAAATAATAATCATCTTTCCATTCAGCTTTTCCTATCCCATCCTGGGGAAAGCCAAGGGAACTGTGTTATAAAGGAAAAGGCTTTTTTTTTTTTCCCCCCCAGGGAACATCAAATTGAAGGGCAATCTGACAAATGACTCAAATCTGAATTGACTGGTATTAAGATCTTAGAGTGGGCAGAGGAAAAGGCCTCTGTTCTCCAAAGGACATAATGGGACATTTAACAGATTTTTTCCAAAGGGCAAATGAACAAACAAAACTCGGCATTTACAGCTCAAATGGAGCTCGTGAAGAAGGAGCTGCTTATTAAAAACACAGCCTCAGAGGAAGTAAGCTGGGAGACTTGTTTCTCCTGTAAGTGGCTTGCCATTGCTCTTGCTTTTCAAAATTATCTGGAGCCCTGGAGGCCAAGATCAATAATAATCCCTGTCTCAAAGAAAGCAGACGGCCAAGGCAGTGCATAAATACAGTGCCTCTGAGCAATTCCCACTGGGAAGGTGGGAAGAGACAGCCCATAAACCTTTCCCAAGAAATAGTGTGGCCACAGATATGAGGCCTATATGGACTTGATGCCTCAGGAAAAGCCCAGTTTTGTTCTTGAGGGACTCTGGTACAATGGTCAAAATAACCCTGGTTTCAGAAATGCTGTTAATGCACATATGGAGCCAGGTCTTTTCACAGGAGAAATGGGTTAGTCAAGGCTACAGGAAGGCAATGTCTCCCTCCCCCAACACAGTGTCAAGGTCCTTCCTTCCTTGTGCAGCATGGTTACAAATGTAGGAAAAGAGACATAGGTCAGCAGTGACACCGAGAAGTGACCAGGGTGAAAGGCCATGTGGAGTGTGTAGACATCTTCCTTTAAGTTATGGATATTCCAAGGCTGCATCCACATTATCCATGCTCTCTGGAGCCATAGCTACTCTACAAACAACTCTGAGACCACACCGCTCATCCAGATATGCCACCTGCAGCAAAGAGCCAGAGCTAGGCCATAGTAACAGCATTATAAGATACCAAACTTTTCTGATAAGATATGATCTGAGCTGGAGGAAGCCTGTGGACAGACCTAATGATCAACTGGTCCCTCAAGACTCCATTCTAGCAGAAAGAATTTCAAAGAACTCCCTCAGATAGATAGTCTTAAAAAGCAGGGGAAGGGGTGGGTGGTGAGGGTTGTTTCTGCAATGACCGAACAACAAGAACATTTCTTCTTACCTCTGTTTGTTTTGTTGACTCAAGTCTGTCGTTTCCTTGGAAACCCAGGGAAGAGAGATCAAAAATGGTTTTCTTCAGGTGCTGATTGTCTGTGTGCAGGTCCTTCACAAGCTGTATGAGCTCACTGACCTGGAGGTAAGAGCAGAGAGATAGAAGTCTCACTTCAAGGCAGAGGAGTACAACTTGTGCGGAGGCGACCTGAGCTAGCCTCAGCTTCTGTGTTAGACAAGGTTAGAATAGCATAGGTCTACAGAATGAGAACTCACATGATCACAGACACAACGCACTAAGGCACTTGGTCAATGGCAGCTAACACCATTCTGTCTGTGTCTGAGCATTCTGAAGGAAAGATACGCCAGAGCTAGAGTTTTTCCAACTACGTCAGAGCTTCCTTGATAGTAGAGACCTCCTTCTCTTTATACCCAGTTAGCAACATCAGTCATACAAGTTGTCCTTAATAAAGCAATAACTCCTGTGAGCTTTTGTCAACCATTCCCCGTAAAACCTCTGAGGAGTTGGAGAGGCTGTTTTATAATGAAGAACCAGTGATACAAAGAAATTCACTGTTCTGGGCTGCCACATTTGGAGCACTTGGAGAACTGCATAAGACAAAGAAAGAGTCAAAACACCAAAGGGGATAGAGCAACAGACTCCACAGAAGACATCACAGCCCAGCACTCTAACTCCAGGCCCAGCTCTTGCTAGGCCAAGTGCATAGGCAATTGAGCTCCAAATGCCAATGTCTGATTACTTTCTCAAAAGATTCTTTTAAAAACAAAATCTACCTTGTTTGTGCATATAGATGTGAAGGACACATGAGGAGTCTTGAAGCAATGAAGAAAAGAGAGGGTGGTCAGGACGGGAGCGTGAGAACAACACACCTCTGAGATCAGGAACTAAAGAGGTAAGGACAATTCAAAAAGCAAAGAGGTCAGGATAATACCTTCTTCTTGAGTTCTTCTTGAGAGAAACGCTCCACTTGGAGCTGATTGTGCTCTTCAAGGCAAATACTTAGATATGATGTCTGATCACTGTAAAGTGAAAATGGTTCTTCTGCATAAAAACAAACAAAACAAAATGTGCGATGGAGACAGGAAGAAAAGAGGATTAGAAACACATCCCCCAATCCCAATTCTCATGCTTTCCACCTAGAGCAACTGCCACAGAGTCAGGTAGGGGAGATGAAACACACAGGGTTAAAGCATGACCTTCAGAGAAAAAGTAATTTTGCCTGCACTACAGGCTCATGTCTCCATATGCCAAGCTCTGGGCTGGATGTGCAGAAAGAAACAAGATATAAACCAAGTTATAAGGATCCCAGTTTATAGCATGGCAGAGGACCCAGATATACTACAATGGGTACTGCCGTGCTATCCCATGGGCCCTGGTCCTGCTGCCCTCCCTATGTGAATCTAAAACAGCAATCTTGCTTCATGTCTGTATGCATGGTCCTCTTCAAGGAGCTAGGGCAGGAAAAGTCCAGTCAATGAGGATTGATTACCAGACAATGGGGCTTCCAGTCCCTCAGGTTATCTGGAGCTAGAGTAGCAAATGATGCCTATAGAAGGGCAGGATGCAAACCTACCATAGACCCTCTACAGAATAGACTTTAATAGGCCCTTCCACCTGGAAGGCTGAAACCAGATAGAAGCAGACTCAGTCATCAAATAGCACCATGTGGCCATACTACTTCCTGGTCTAGGGTTCCTTCCAGTTCAATCAAGATCCTCCACATAAAACAACCAACAGGATAGTCATAGAAAGGAGTGTGTACCTTCTCGCCTCTGAATTTCACTGAGCTGTTCCTGCAGGGCCTTCTGCAGATTCCGATAGGCAAGCACATCCTGCTCCAGCTGCTTCCGCAGGACAAGAACCTCTTTCAGCTCAGCCTGCAGGTCGCTGATACTAGGTAAAACAAAACAGAAATTATACAACAGGCTAATTTGTGCTTGAAGATGCAAAGCCCAACAAAGCTGTGGCTTGCATATCACTTGTATGTTTGGTTTTTTCTAGTTATAAAGGTAAATGTGTTTATTACAGAAAAAGGTAAATATACAAGCACAAAGAAATAAAAATTGCTACCATGCTCTGATCAACACATGCTATTTCTCCTGAGTCTTTTTCTCCACTAGTATTTCCACACAGTCTCAATGCCACTGGACGTGCAAGGGAGAACTATGTGTTTCTTGCTTAGTCTCCTACATCTGTGAAAGTTCTGAACATTTTTAACTGAGCATATAATATAAAATCACGAGACTGTTCCCAACTTATTTAAACTCATTCCTTACTAGTGTCTACTAGAGACATAGCAAGTGGAAAGAATCTAATTCTCCAGAATGGTCTACTGTTTGGAATAATGCCTTGAGAAGGCTTAGCTACTAAGAGTCTCTCACCTAGCACTTAGGCTTCAGGAGAGAGAAATCAGATTTCTACTCTGTTCCCATTAAAGGGGTCATTCTGGAGTAGGAGTGAGGGTTAGGGTGAGGGCCATGCGGGGAAAAATTAAGAAAATGTGAATTCACAGCAAGACAGAAACAGACCAATTCAGGGTCCACAGAACTGTACTGCACTAACTCAGCCAAGCTTGAAATGCACAGTATGAATGAGCTTTTCCAGAGGAGGGGATGTTTTTTGAGTTTCACATGTGGGTCAACACAGTTCAAGAAGCCCAGAACCCAATGAGGCCATGAAAAAGGCATGCCTGTTAGAGCCGCAGCAATCATGAGGAACTCTGTCCAACTTCCTCCAGTGACAGGCATGTTCTATATACTGTCTAAAACAGCAACCACTAGCTAATGTGCCTACTCAGCATCTGAAATGGGGCTTAATGTACCAAGGAACTGAATGTTTAATGTTGTTAAATTGAAAGTAAGTCTAAGTGTAAGTAGCCACTTAGCTAATAGCTATTCTACTAGACAGTGAAGATTCACATGGAGGCTTTGGACTTACATCCATGTGCAAGTGTCACATGATCTGAAAGACACACACCCATCTCTCAGAGGAGCATGGAGATCCAGCTGACACCTGTACTAGAGATACAGTCCACAAAGCAGAGCTCTGAGCCTACTGTGAAGTTTGACATTTGGGTTACTTATTTTTGTTTTGTTTTTGATTCTGTTGTTCGAGACAGGGTTTCTCTGTATATCTCTGGCAGTTCTGGAACTCACTCTGTAGATCAGGCTGGCCTCAAACTCACAAATCCACCTGCCTCTGCCTCCCAAGTGCTGGGATTATAGGTATGCGCCACCACTGCCCAGCAGAAAGTTTCATTTTTAAACAACCAATATCTGACATACTGTTCCCTGAAAGGATTTATCACTGCTCTGTAATTATCTGTAAAAATGTATATATATATATATATATATATATATATATATATATATATATATATATGGATTTTTCTAGGAAGAAGGCTCATAAGTTTTTATCATATTTTCCCAGAGTGGCTAGAAGCTATTGCTGGGCATATGTGTGCAAGACTCAAGCCCCACTTCTCCAGTTCCATCAATGGAATATATCTATATCCATATCTACATCTACATCTATATCTATCGACACACACACACAGAGACACACACACACACACACACACACCGGAGGAAATAAGCCACTCTATGTATTCTTATCTGCTTGTGTGTTGAGGACAGTTCGTTGTGAAGCAGTCTCCATGCAAAGGAAGGACCTAGAGGAAACTTTTACCTACTTCCACTTCCAAATAATCTCAATGATCAATTTGTTTAGCAGATGGAAACCCTTCCAGAGGTAAGGCACAGCACTGGCTTGGCTTGCATGTGGCATGCTGCCAAAACATTTAACTTGGAAGCAAAGGAGAGAGTTTTAGTGAAGCTCCTGCCATTAGGCTCATGCTTCAGGTCTATCACTTAGGTTTTCCCAACTCAAGAGTCCTTGCAATGTATGAGTAGCCAGCAGAACAAAGGTGTTTTGCTCAGAGAAAAACAGGCACTGAACATTCTTCTTGAAACAGGGTCGCAGAAGGGAATGGCCAGGAGCAGAAACACAAAGTTCAAAAGAAGGAAGTGCCACTAACCCAGTCTATAGACCCAGGTCAGTCCACTAAGATGTCTCAGCTATAAAATGAGATAATAACATCTTTCCTTTGAGCTGGTTTTGGGGATTAAGTGAGAATGTTACATGAGAAAGCTTGGTGGACACTCAGCAAGAATCTATATCATTTCCCTCCTTCCTCATCTGATAAGCTAGAAATTTTGGTTCTTGGGAATTACAGCAGGGAATTTCATCTGGAGAGAATTTTACAACTATAGAAGACATACGGCCATATCTAAAGACATTTGTGGTTGCCACAACCATACTGGGATGGGGCACTGTGGCACCAGCTTGCAGGCAGGACTAGGGATATTACTAACATCCTACAGTACATAGTGTGTACTATATGATCTATAAAGCCGACGGTACATGGTGTGTACTATATGATCTATAAAGCCCGTGGCACATAGAGTATATTATATGATCTATAAAGCCTACGGTACATAGTGTATATTTTATGACCTACAATGCCTACGGTACATAGTGTGTACTGCATTATCTATAAAGCCTATAGCACATAGTGTGTATAGTATGATCTATAAAGTCCATGATACATAGTGTGTACTATATTATCTATAAAGTCTACAGTACATAGTATGTACTATGGATCTATAAAGTCTACAGTACATAGTGTGTATTAAATGATCTATAGTGCCTATGGTACATTGTAAGTGGAGGCTGCTCTTTTGTTCCCAGCTGCCCAGACCCGAATAATCACAGAGAAATTATATTAATTACTGCTTGGTCAATAACTTAGGTGTATTTCTAGCTAGCTCCTACATCTAAAATTAACTCATTTCTATTAATCTGTGTATAATCATGAGGCTGAGGCCTACTGGTAAGTTCCAGCTACCTGTCTCCTTCAGCAACTACATGGCATCTCTCTGACTCTACCTACTCTCTATATATAATCTCTGTTCAGATTTCCTGCCTGACTTTACTCTGCTAAGTCATTAGCCAAAACAGCTTTATTCATTAACCAATAAAAGCAAACATATAGAAGGATATCTCACATCTTTAGTGTGTACTATATGATCTATAAAGCCTACAGTACATAGTGGGTACTATATGATCTGTGTGTCCCTGTGATCTAAACAGATCCAGTCCCAAATATCCCCATACTGCTGAGACTAAGCAACAACTGAACTCATCCATGGGGTGAGGGTATATCCACAAGGACATCAGCTCAGAAGCCTAGAAGGTCTGAACTCTGATCATTCTTCACAGTAGAGTCTGAGAGCCTCAACGAGAGTCAAATGGGCCCTTAACATCCTAGCAAGCATTTTCCATTCTGTAATATGGAATTAAAGTCACCGGCTTCTGAATACTACCAGTCTAAAGTGACCCAGCTCATGGGGGCTGTCCCTTCCTTTCTCACTTTAATCACAAGTATACTTATAGGTACATTTACTACATTTCCAGAGTGAGCAGTAATAAAACTAGAAACAGGAACTCAATGGCTCTCATCTGCAACTGTGTCCTCTGCTCCAAGGTCTGAAGATCCAAATACACACACACACACACACACACACACACATACACACATACAGGCTGGGACCGGGAGGCTGGGCTTTTGGTGTTGCTATTCCTAATAAGTGCTGCCATTTATTGAAAGCTTCCTGCCTGCCAGAGGGCACTGAAGTTTACATAGTATCAGACCTTGTGTCTTAGTTACTTTTCTATAGTGCTGAGATGCCTACTACTGCCTAAAGAAGAAAGAGTTTATTGTACCTTACAGCTTCAGAGAGTGATGAGCCCATGACCATACACAAGCAAAAGTCAGACAGCAAACTGAGAATGGTGTGGGTTTCCAACCCTCAAGGCCCACCCACAGTAGCTCCTTATCCATCTCAAACAGTTCCAGCAACAAGGACCAAGGGGCCATTCTCATTCAAACCACTATTTCTTATAGAGCAATGTTATCAAGGCAGGCAGACAGGAGGTAGATAGAGAAATAGATAAACTAACTAAGCAGGTTTGGAGGCAGGTAAGTTGAAAGTGCATAGGATAAAAGATGGGCAGGATGGAAATGAGGAGGGTAAGAAGGGAGGAAGGGAGAGAGGGAGGGAAGGGAGAGAGGAAGGAAGGGAGGGAGAGAGAGAGGGAGGAAGGGAAGCATAGAAATGTGTTGGGAGATAGGCAAAGGTTAGGTTAAGAGGGTAGGCAGGCCAGCCCATCTCTGCACTATAAACACACATACTGAGGCTCAGTGTTAGAGATGAAACCCACAAGCTCAAACCTGCTAAGTGCTGGGGCTGGGGTTTGGATCTAAGCCTGAAGATGAGTATGAAACCTTTTAAGCATCCTTGTCCATTACCCTCTTCAGTCTCATCCATGTTTTTATTCACTAGGAAAGAGCTATGAGACTGGGAACCATTTGGATGCTGAGAGTTCTTAAAAGCAGTCACATTGACCCAGAAAGTCTCTGAGTCCAGAATCTATGCTGGCTTCTGTCAGAGATACTGTACAATGAAAGAAAAAGTTGTTCTCTCTCTCCCCTGACTCCATGCCCTTTCCAGAGTGAAATGGCCAGGCTTCCTTAGCTGTGTCCACACCTAGTTCCAGCAGCATGTTTTCCGTCGTATCTAAACTCATTTCACCTCTGAATCTGGGAATTACCTCATAACCTGGAGGGTCAGTGCTACAGGAGGGCATTCCTAAGCAGTACTCCCTAGCACCTGCTGTCAGGCCTTGCAGACAATCCTGCCCTGAGAGAAGGGGAGGGGTACAGAGGGGCAGCTGACTTGAGAATCAGATGGGCCTCCTTACAGAGTAACATCTGGGCTAACCTGAAGGCATGCTATGAGACAGTTCAAGGAAGGGCAGGGACAGTGGGGCAGCAGCTGATGGCAGAGGCAGGTTTGCACGGTCCAGGGAATACTGAAGAGCCCAGTGCAGCAAGAGCAAAGGGCATAGGTGAAGGAAATGGGACGGTCACGTTTTTAACTATGGAAAGTTTGAAAATTATTTTTTAAAAAAGACAAAGTAAAGTAAGGAATCCCTTCTGCACATCTCCACACCCTAGACTAATAACCAGGAAGCTGTGATCAATCTTGTCTCATCACAACCACACCTACCTCTGTTCCTCTACTGTTCTGAAATGAACACCAGATACCATAGCCTTACAATTAGAACTACCCTGAGGATAGACAGATGATTTAGAGAGGTGCAAAAAGAGGTCAGAACAAGCCACTTGCCTGGGTACACAGAGCTAGAGCTCGTGACAGGAGGCTGACAGCGACATCATCAGCCACAGCTGCCTTTCCTCTCCACGCTCAACAGCACCAAATGATTTCAGCAATTCTACAGACATGACTCACTTCAAGACATGAAGATGGGGCCAAATCCCAGGGGTCTGCCAACACACCTGTATGGCTCTGGACAAGTCACCTAACCTTTCTTGGCTTTGGAGGATCATGTGCAATAGAATTTTCCTCGTGGAAGGTACATGGAACAACTTCCAAGATCCACAATCAAGAACTGTAAACTCAGAACATTCACTCTGTTTTAACACTAATTTTGTTGCTCTAATCAGACAATCCTGATTGACTGATTGATAATACGTAGATTTGACCATTAAAGGAGACTCACCAGCTTTGAAAGTTTACTACGTCTGGTGGGATTTGTGATCCCCACTCCACCCCCCACCTCACCCCCAGGCCCCGAACTCAGAAACCAGCAGGACTAAGCAGGAAGTAGGTGTGGTTGTGGTATTTGAAGAGAAACTTACCTATCTGAGTCCTCCAGAGTCTTCGCCAGATGGGCATAGATGCTCTGTTCCGTCTTTAAGTCCCCCGTCAGCCCTTCAGAGTCTGACTGTTGCTTTTCCTGGAAATGACAATGGGCATCTGACATTAGGGCATAAGCCAAAGAATAAGGCCTGCCATTATGCAAACACATGTGTCTAGCTCTGGATTTTTAAAACCACAGACTGAAGGCTCTGAGCCAGACTCAAGCTCAGGCCACAGTCACACAGCACCACCTTCAGGAGAAGTTGGGAATGACAGTCTGCACAGTGCCCAAAGGTCCATCAGGGTGGTACCACTGGGAGGTAGCAGAAGCTTTGAGACTTGGAGCCTGGTGGGAGGTGCTAGGTCATTGAGGATGCACCCTTAAGAGGAACTGTAGGACCCTATCCTCTTCTTCTCTTTCTTTTGCTTCCTAGACCTGAAGTGAGTTTTTCTGCCAGATTTTCGCTTTCACTGCCTGCTCAACATAATTAACTCCAATCCTGGGTTGGAACCTCCAAAACAATATGCTAAAAAAAACCCTTTCCCTTTATAAGTTAATCATCTTATGTGTTTCACTATAGTAACATGAAGCTAACTAATACTCAACACAAAGTAGAGAGCCATGCTACCAACATCCAAAAGCTGTTTGTGAAAGATCCTCAAAGCCACCTGATTCAGCCACACTGGCTCAGTGCTGCTGGCCTGATGTCAGGACACTCTACGAAATAGCTCACCACACTAGATGCTGCTTCTCCGAAACACTCACAAAGCAAAACCCAGCAAAACCTGAAACAGAGCCATATGGGAGAGTGGAAGAGGTCAAGTGAATGGCACTTGACAGTGCCCAGAACAGGGTGATGACAGAGGCTAGGCTGGACCACTGCTAATTAGCAAAACAGTCTTGGAAAAGCAGACTGTCAACCCTACGAGGATCAGTTCCTCTGGTATAAAATGGGGACACAGTTTTGTGGATCAGCATTCACAAATGTGAACTAGCCTTCAAGTTCAAATTCTGGTACAGCCACTTCACAATTTGGGGATTTGGAAAGTTGCTTATTAAAAGCTTTGACGTTCCCACCTAAAAAGCAATCAACAATGACTATAACCTTATGAAATTACAGAGCAGATTAAGATAAATTATGCCAAGGAACCAGAGACATATGGAAAAACAGCTAACTCCAGTACTGGACAGACGAAATCAAAGACAAGAAAATGTGCCTCCAGCATTCTGTTGTGCCAGAAAATACATTCTTAATTATCTGAGCATTGATTGCTAGGACCTGTGAAGGGATGGAGAAATAGAGGTGCAAGCCATCAAACAGAGTTTCAGTTATACTAGTAAGTCCCAGAGAGGTAGCACACAGCATGAGGACCAAAGTGAACAACAGCGTCTTGTACTTGACATCCGCTACAAAGGTAGATCGTAAACATGCTCTTCAAAAACACCATGGAAACACTCTGAGGTGATGACTATGTTAGGTATCTTGACTGTGGTGATTTCACAATGGCTATCAAAATATTAAACGGTATACCTTGTGTGTGTGTGTGTGTGTGTGTGTGTGTGTGTGTGTGTGTGTGTGTGTGTGTATGTGGTACTGGTGCTAGGGACTGAACCCAGGGAATTGTGAATGTTAGGCAAGCACTCCACATGTCAATAAACTATAGCCTCAGCCACCAAAACTTGAGGTTTTCAATTATAATCCCACAAAGCTAATAAATAAATGGCTAATAATGATGAAACTTTGTCCAGAAGATACTGAGGTCATTTTCAAAAAAGCTCTTGCCAGGTAAACATGAGACAGTTTGAACATCAAAATAATTATGTAAGATAGGAATTCACAAAGTCAAAAATTAATACAAACGACTACATGAGAAGAGCTTTTCCTTACAGTAAAATGGTAATTAATAAGTGAGGGAAGAATGATGGGATTAGAAAACATAACCATTTGGCAATCGTCACTGTAATAAACAAATTGACCAAGAGACATAAAAGGATGCTAAAACTAAAGGGTGAGTGTTTGAGGATAAGGATTATTTACAGACTCAAAACACTACCCTGATATTCTTCCTTTGTACACAGGAAAAAAGGAAACCGGATAGTCCAGATTCCTGAAGACACAGTCTTTGTGAACTTAACAAAGCCAGCACAATTAGTTACTAAACACATGGACTGTGTATCATGGAACAAAAGAAGGTGTGAACACAGCATCACCACTCTGGCACAGCGGGTAAACCCGAATCTCCTAATATTTTAATTATCATCTGCTCTCCCCACCCCACCTCCAACTCCCATCAGTACTATGCCACTCAGGCTATGACCTGGGAGGACTTCTCGTCCCACCAGCACCAGTACTGCCATTGCCACCAAATGCAGTTTTTAACTAAGTCTCCATTGTTCTACTTACCAATAAAGACTCGGGAGTCACGTGTTGGGGTATAAACTGGCTAGCTCACAGAGGCTGAAAGGCAACCAGCTGACCTTTGTTTTTGGCAGGATAGCATCTCTCCATTCATTCCCAAACTAAAAAAGCCTGCAAATCTCCAAGTCCCTCCTACTCCTTCCTGTGTGCCTCTCTCTATCCATATTCCTAGCTCCTCCATACTCTCTATAGCTAATTCCTGTCAACTAGTCACTGGCTCCACCCGCTGATCCAAGGTTGATATTGTTAACACAGTCTCAGAGTTTCACAGTATGATCAAATATCCCACAACGCTGAAACACCCACCAAAGATGCACCAACTAAATCAAATCATTAAACATTAAGCATACAGTCCCACATGAACACAGAACTGATCTGCATACTTCAAAGGAGCAAAGCCATGAGACTAAAGAATCAAGACTGGAAATCTCAAGATGGGATCCTAAATCGCACCTTTGTGCAAAGCATTCCTGAGGCAGCCGAAGAACTGTGAATAATTCTGAGAATTAGTAGGCAGTGCAGTCTATGTGAAGTTCCTGCTTTTGGTTAATGCCTGCTTACAGGACTCCAAGGTGACAAGGGCTTCATGGTGCAACTTTCAGATCACTCAGAAAAGGTAAACCCGTTTGTTCTTAGGAATTTTTTATGAACTTCAAATTAACTCAAAAATAATAATGTTGGGCTGGAGAGATGGCTCAGAGGTTAAGAGCATTGCCTGCTCTTCCAAAGGTCCTGAGTTCAATTCCCAGCAACCACATGGTGGCTCACAACCATCTATAATGAGGTCTGGTGCCCTCTTCTGGCCTGCAGACATACACACAGACAGAATATTGTTTACATAATAAATAAATAAATATTTTTTAAAAAATAATAATGTTAAAATGACCAAGGTAATGTGTACAGCCTACCAGCAGTGTGCAACCAAAACTAAGAACTTTCCAAATGCTGAAGAGAAAATCCACCTCAGGGACAAGTGGCCGCGCTATGCACAGACACTCTTCTCAACCTTACCAACACATATATGGGTTACACAAATGTGACCAGAAACCCTGTGCATCTTCATCCTCTGTTCACTAGCCTCTAACTGGAAGCACTATTCACTTCTATTGTAGTTGCCACAAACAACACAAGCACTAGGGCTAGCTCTATGACTCTGCCAGCTAAAATAGATTATTTTGTAAGTGCCAAAGATATTTCAGAACATTTATTCTTCTATTTCAAAGCTACTGTGGTCACTATACTTATCACCAAATTTTTGTTATTTAAATACACTACAAATATCATTTCTAGAGCAAACTTTTTATACTTTGATAACTGAATTTCAAAATATTGGTTTACATCACAACTGATGCATCCATAAATTTTGTGCATTTAAACATTTTTTTTTGTAGGGCACAAGTCTTTGACTTCAGCTGGACTGCAAACGAATGCAGTAAGAAAAAAAAGGCTAAGCACACTGACTCAGGAAAACAGTGCTGTCCTTCCAGGCCAGGCAGATCTTCAGCCCAGGGCTGTGCACTCAAGATTGAAACAATAAACCACCAGGGTAGGCCTGAGATGCTAGTAACCCAGCTAGATATCCAGCATTTCTGTAAATCACGCTACAGAGTATGCCCAGGTACTCCTAACTGCTTCTGCACACAACAGTGCGCCATGGGGTTCTCTCAGCTCTCAGCTGCACATAAGCACCTGAGAGGACATCAAGATAAAGAAAGCCACCAAGTCCTTGGTGTTCTCTTTGTATCCTGTCTCACAACACAACATTTCTGCCTGCCCCTTTACCAGCTGTGCTGACTTTGTGGGCTTGTTATGCTAAATGTTCTCCGGGTAATCTCTCAATGACTGTGAACACAACCTAGCTGTAAAGGGGATACCTTTCCCAAATTCTAGACATGAAGACACAAGGATGATGATCAAGCCCAACATCAGGATCATGAGGTAGGTCATGGGGCACCAAGTCTCTGCTCCTCAGCACACCCACGCCTTCCTTAAGAGGTTAAAAAGATTAAATGAATTAATCAACGCATAATGCCTGGGATGGAGTGGGACACCTGGTGTCAGCTCTATGTCCCAACCCAGTGCTCTGGTGCTGTGCTAGGTACTTTACAGAAGTCCTGGACACTATATCAATATTCCCATTGTTCAGTTGTAACTTGAGTTCACTTAACTGATAATCAGTAAAGTCAGGTTATGTGCTTGCATGTGATGTCAAAGTTAATCAAGAAGGGCTAGGAAATAAAGTAGTAAATATGGGCTTCTAGTGGACAGAGAATCTCAGTAGGCCAGGCTCTGAACCACAGTAAAGAGAACTGTCAGGCCAAGGCCCAGATACCCAGCCCAGTTCTCCTTTCCTCTTCTTCCTGGCAGCTCTTTGCCAGGGCTTTGAGGCCACCACACTCCTTAGCATCTGTCTTCATTCCTTTCTCCTGTCTTTCCTCTCAGAGATCTCTGAAATCCCTCCCCAAGTTTCAAAGAACCTCAGAGAACCCAGAGGTGGTGAGATGTTTATCACTCCCCAGTAACACTTCCCACATTTCGTAGGACCTTCTCAAACCCAATCTTAGAGGAAGCCCTCTCTAGTCAAGAAAGATACCCTCCTCTGGCCTGGAAGCACCCACCCACCTTTACCCAGAGCTTTTGTGCCAACCACCTGTTCAGGCTGAGCAAAGCATATAGCGGTTATCCTAAACTAGGCCTGGTGTCAGGCACAAATCAAATCCTGCCATAAACACTCACTGAACTGATGATTAAATAGGTAAGAGGGGAACACAGGGACTGATATGAATCTTAAGAGCAGAGATTCCTGTGGATATTTTGCATAATGGAAGTCAGAGTGAGTCAACGTCTTCCTAGAAGCAAATTGCTCACCCATGTTAAATAAATGAACTCGTCGGAGCCATTTGCGTCCCATTTCATCAATCACCTATTCCCCTGCACTGACTCATGCCCCATTAGAATGAAGTCATTTGGCACCCTCAGCAGAGCTGACAGCCAGTAGATCTCCTTGGCATAGAAGAGAGCTAGGCTGCCTAGGGTTGGTGGGCAGTAAGACCCACCTGCTGAGCAGGTGCCACCAACCCTCTCCACGAGCATCTCTAAACATAGAACAGTTCAACAGGAGGTCTCCCAACCTGGCACTGAACTTGGCACACATCTCCATGTGTTGCTCTGCACTGCATCCTCCACAGCCTTAGGAGTGATCGCCCTGTTCAACACTATTCTCCTGCCTAACTAGAATGTCCCTGAGACATAGCAGCAGTGCACAGGCCAACAGTGCTCCTTTGTGAGCAAGGCTCTGGGGCCGTGCTCAACCAGCACAATTCTCTCTTGGGTATTCTAAAATTTAGAGGGAGACACCACACAACCATTTAGGAGTAACTAGGTCTATATTAAGTCAAAGACAGAGGCCAAAGTCCAAGATCTTTCTCTTTAAAATCCATGGCACTCTCTCCATTTCTCCAGAGCATTCCGTCTAGTGTTTGTGAGAACCTCCAGGTTGTCCCCAAAGTTGTTCCTCATGGTCACTGAACTCAAGACTATTCTACACTGGCTTCTGGAGCACACAAACTAGAGGAAACTTATGAGTGTGTCTCCATTAGTCTTTATCCCCTCAGAAGGACAAATTAGAATCTGTGACATTTCAAAGAGATCTGGTGACTTGTCAAAGGCCAGAGATCATAAGTAGTATGACTGACATTCTGTACCCAACAAGGGCAGGGGGCAGTTTCTGCTCTGCCACCTGTTCCTTAAGGCCTTGAAGGAAATGTGTACAGTGCAGATAACAATCTGAAGAGACAGCAAACCAGTAAAGAGAAGGCTTAATGCATCACTTCCGCTAATCAGGGAATTTGGTGATCTGGTAGATGGATGAGGCCTATTTCATCAGCTGTGCCACAATACTACAACAAAGACATTTATTTGAACACTCACAAAACGCAGCCACATCTCCAAACCACGTCATCAGGCAAGTTGGAGACCACAGCTGTGACCAGTTACATACAGCCAGGGAGCTTCACACATTCTTCTGCAGCTCCCTCGGCACCCAGGCATTAATTCTCAGGACGACACAATGCTCAGCAGGAACAGAAACAACATCACAGCCTTGAGCTCTTTGTAAAAATGGGCAGAAGATAAATCCTAAATCAACACACAATGGCCAAGGGTACAGCAAAAAAAAAAAAAAAAAAAAAAAATCCACATTTTCTACACAGAAAGAACAACCATTTGAAAAGCAAACGTTTCTTGAGTGAATAGAAAAGTGATTCTCAACCAAACTCTTTAACAGGGGTGGTCTAGGACCATCGGAAAACACAGGTATTTACATCACGATTCATAACAATACCAAAATTGCAGCTATGAAGTAGCAATGAAAATCATTTTGTGGCTATGGGTCGCAGCACTACGAAGGGTGAGAACAACTGGAACAGAGTAAAGACAGTATGACTGCAACAGCTGGGAGTTCCTAAATTGACACCAGAAATTTACAATTCTGAAATGTAATTTACAATTCCTTGTCTGCAATCTTCAATAAGGCCTGCACAACAGATTAAAACCTTTGCCAAATACTTCAGCATTTTTGAAGAATAGTTTAAAAATTGCTAAGATGTGGATACTACCAAATGCCCATGCAATGTCTTGGTACCCATAGTTATATGAGGGACAGATACCACACAGCACAAAAAAATAAATGTAATAAATATTAAAATATTCAACCAGCTTTATACGATTATAAACATTTTGTTCAATTAACTATATATAACTAAAACATTACAGCAGCAAAGTTTAATAACTAAATCATATAACTCCATAGAAATGCATCCCTCTAAACTACCTATCTTAGTTAGGGTTTCTATTGTTGAAATGAAACATAACGACCAAAAGCAAGTTGAGGAGGAAAGTGTTTCTTTGGCTTACACTTCCACATTATAGTTCATCACTGAAGGAAGCCAGGACAGAAATTTAAACAGGGCTGGAACTTGGAAGCAGAGGCCATCGAGGGATGCTGTTTACTGGCTTGTTCTCCAAGGCTCATTCAGCCTGCTTTCTTCTAGAACCTAGAACCAGCAACACAGATATAGCACCACCCACAATGGGCTGGGCACTACCCCATCAATGACTAATCAAGAAAACATCCTACAGCGGGATCTTATGGGGGCATTTTCTCAATTGAGGCTTTGCCCTTTTAGATGACTCTAACTTGTGTCAAGTTGACATAAAACTAACCAGAATACTCCCTGACCTAAACCGTCTAGTTTCAAAACAGCTAACTTACTACAGGCTGTGTACACCTCAACAGTTCCACTAAGTTTGGTCCAAATCAAAACGCCAACCATTGGCTAAGACTTAGTTCTTGCACTTGTCCTAAGTGGAATGACAGAAACAGGAGAAAGCTCCTGGCTCCCATTCCCAGTCAGCCCAAGGGCTCCTCTCACCCAGGCTGATATTCTCAGGAGGCCCTCCAGGTGCCAACACATGAACTGTCAGAGCCAACAGGAGGATCACTGCTCATCCAGCCAGGCACAGGACTGGTCTGTCACTCAAGCACCATGAAGGCACTGGTTGCTAAAATACTTGTGCCTACTAAAAAACAAATCCTGGCCAACCCATCCACTGTAACCTCTATAGCCACTTTGGTTCCTGCTGTGGGCCCTTAAATGTCCTCTCCACAATAGAATAACAGCAGGGTGGTATGGCCCAGGGCAGCCTCCAGCTCTACACCAGTCTAAGTGCCTACATCTGTTCAGTGGCTGATGCCCATGCTGTCCAGTTTGTTAATTATTTTGAGAAACACCTTTCACAAAACCACAAGACACAATCAATCATTCATCAGGGAACTAATTTGCCTAATTTTAAAAAAAGGATTAAAGGACTTGTCCTACACTTAACACCTCTTCTTTTGTGGGTCAGGTTGCCATATTCATTCATATAATTCATTCATGTAATCACTAAACTCACATTTCCTGAGCCAAGTATAGGGTTAAGCACTGGATTCAGAGATAAACACCTACTCTCACCCCTAAAATGCAGCCAATGGTGCTTCACCTGGTACAGGGTAGAAGAAGCAGAGAGGTGGAGCCAAGGACAACAACTAGAGGAAGAGTGTATGCCACAAAAGAGGGGCCAATACAGTGCTGTGGGATCAAGAAAGATTAGCCTAGACAGGTGTTTGCAGGGATACTCAGGGGTTAGATGGGCAGACATAAACAAAGGCACATAGAGCATAAACTGTGCTTACAGGCATTGGCAAGCATTACAGTTTGTTAAGAGCAAAGGAGACAAGACCAACAATGGGGACCAGATGAGGAAGAGCCAGAATTTCATCAGGACAACTTCCCTACTGCTTAGAATCCAACATTTCTCAAGAGAGGATCCTTGATGGAGCAGATACACGATTCCTCTCCAAGAAAAGCTAGAAATTCTTGGTATCAGGTGCACAATAAACCAGAATGGCCAGACAAGGATAATAATTTGCAGAATGGCTAAACAAAGTCTTCCCACCCCACCCATTGTAAGCTAAATTATCAGTAAGATGGCACTATTAAAGGAGTCATCAGATAAATTTGAGAAAGTAACATGAATACATTCACATGTGGACACCCAAATTCAGTCAAGCTTGCCTTAGAGAAGATGAGTTTGATGCCTGGTGACTGCTGAGAACACTTTTCTGTTACTAAGCCATTGTTCCCAAACTTGAGCTCCTCTGCAGTCATTAAATAACAGTTCTGTTGTATTACTTCCAAATCTTTTTCATTGGATTTCTAAGGAAATGAAACTAATCATAACAAAATTTTTATTCAATACACACACACACACATACACACATACTCTACATACATACATACATATATATACAAATATGTATGTGTGTATAGTTCTTAAACTCCTTAAAGGAAGATATCTTATTTTGCCATAGAATTCGTATGTCTCCTAAATAATTCCATCATCCGCAAACGTTAGGCAACTACACAACTGTGCTGCAACATCTGCATACCACTACTGGGTGAGAGCAAGCAGCATACCAGCAAGGTGATCGAGGATGGTGGCTGTCCATGAACTGCCTTTACTAACCACAGTGACTATCCTTTTGTGGATATGGTACTCTGCTCCAATGAGCTGGTACCATCCCTAGGTTTATCCTGCTCATTTCATGAACCCTGGGTCCATTTCTTACACAGTAAACATGCTAGGTCATTAGAGAGTTTACATATTTACATCCCACAAAGTCTTAGTCTCCTCTGAAACTATAAACACAAAACCACTGACATACACAAGGCAAAAAAGGCTGGGACTGCAAATAAGCATTAAGGTGTGCTCATACATGAAGCTCTTTCTCCATGACGCACAGTGCAGTTCCCTTCCCTAGCCCCTTAGAAGCCTGAATCCAATAATACAACAGGCCTAAGAGACTGCATCTCTGGTCTCTGGCCAAGTTCAAATACAATATCTATTCCCAACCTGGTGATTCCAGAAAAGCCAGAGTTTTGTTCATTCTTTGAAGAAAAGCAAGGGATAAGATCCACATCTACCTCCTGAGCATGGAACAGAATTAATTTAACATGCCAATCATTTAGAAAGAATTCTGTACCCACAAAGAAAGAAATGGGCAATGCTCTGTAAGAGCCCACTGAACTATAATGGGAAGAACTAAAAATCAGCCGACACTGCCTCCCTAGGATTGTGTTGACACAAGTGCACCTCCATTATCCTCATGTTTTCACCAAGCAAACTACACTGGAAAGCTTAACAAGGGAACAGGTCTCACCTCAAAGGCTCACTCACAGGCAAAACCAAGTTGCAATTCCTTAGGCGCAACTTCTGCACTGCCTTCAGGTGTTGCCATGACATTTTCACTCTTGTGGTTCTTGATTTCTTAAATTTCAACTTTACCAACTAGCTCCAATCAGGAGTATTGGGGTTTAGTTCTTTTACAAATCATCTGCATCTCAAGGCCTTTCCTAACAACTGTATTATAACTAGTTGAAACAATATTTGCATTACATTATAGCCACACAAACACTGCTGAGCAATGCAGCATTCGTGATCACACGGCTAGTCACATTCAGTTCTCTGAACTCTTGGAATTAATAACTAGTTTGTTCTATATGCCTATTTAGTTCATAAAATTATTATAAACTGCAAATTTTCTCCAAATTCTAAGAAAAAAATTAAATCCCTCCCAATAGGGGTAAATACATCAGTAATAGATCAGTTCCGCTAGTTTCCCAGAAGAGTGCCAGATGACATCCTCCCTCAAAGACCCAAAACTGGACTCTACACTTAGCTCAGCTGTCACTCTGGAGTTCCCTTCAGCACATCCTGGGGAAACCACTATTTTCTGGATCCTTTATCGCTCCTGTGTTAATTCCATTGTCTATATGGCTCTTCTGCCAAGAAATTCCTGAAGAGTGCATGCAAGACACCTTAAGACACCACATATCTGAAAAATACCTTGCTCGGCTCTCTCACTGGCCGACAGACTAGCTGAAGAGAGAATGCTAGTTTGGAAATCATTTCTCCTTAAAGTCTGAAAGCATCACCCCCATATCGTCAGTGTTTAAAGCAGCTGTTGGGAGTTCTGATGTCACTCTGAGTCCCAGTTCTTCCTGCACGGTCTATGTTGCTCCCCTCTCTGGATCCCTTCAGATCCTTTCTTAATCACCATGCTCTGAAATATCACAGTGCCTCACCTCAGCCTATGGGTCTTCCTTTATCCCTTGTGCAGGGACAGCTGTCCTTCCATTCTGGGACATGGCTCCTGATACCTGGACCTGCTTCACCTGCTTTGCTTCCTGGAGTTTCAGTTAGTCATATTTTGGAACTCTTGAACCATGCCTCTAATTTTCTTATCTTTAGCTTTTCCCTATCTTCTTGTTTAATTATGTTTTGTGGAAGACTTACACAACTTTTATCTTCAACTTTCTAACTCTAGTTCTGAAAATGTTTAAGTCAGCAATCATATATTGAATTTCTAATAGGCCATTCTTCTTTTCTAGATATATTTATTTGTATTAGATTCTGATCTTTATTCTCATTCTCTCTCTATCTCTCTCTCTGTCTCTGTGTGTGTGTGGTGTGTGTGTGTGTTTGTGTGTGTGTCTGAGTGTGAGTATCACAGCATGTGTGCTATAGCACTAGTGGAGGTCAGAGAACAGCTATATGGAGTAAGTTCTCTCCTTCCATCTCTATGTGGGTTCTGGGAATCACCTCAGGTCATCAGACTTCTATGACAAGTACTTATGCCCATTGAGTCATCCCCATGGATCCCAATCTTACTTCCTATTTTATATGGTTCTGTTGTCAGATTTTTGTAGGTTTAAAAAGCTATATAATTTTCATTGTTGCATTTCTACTAAAAACTCTTCCCCATTCCCTTTAGGTAAGGTCTCATTCTATAGCCCAGGCTGTCCTCACACTCATGACCCTCCTGTCCCAGCCTTCCAAGTGCTAGGATTATAGGCATGAGCCACGTGTCCCAATTTCTATGTACCTTCATTCTCTTAAGCCTTTGACTTGCCTCTTCAACATTTTCTCCCTTTTGATGAACTTAGGCCACTCACCTTTCAAATATTAAAGTGCTCAGAAACTCAGTGAGTGTGGGAATGGACAGAACAAAGTAGACTTCCTAGGAGATGGGCAGGTGAAAACCAGCTGTAAGAACCGTCAGCTTCCACAATCTTTCACCCTTTTCTCCTTGAGGAGGTGTCTCTCCCTGGCTGGGGTCTGTACAATTCACTCACCCTCCACTGCCATTTCTGCTCTGTGAGTCTCTCCTCTGCTTTACATTCTCCAGAGATCTCTTGCTGGAGAGGAAGAAGGTCACCTACACCTGCCTCAAATCTCAGTTAAATCTGTTTCAAAGGCATTGGCCACATCGTATGTCTGCTGAGTCTTTCTTGAGCTATAGCTTAAGTCAGCTTTATCCTTGCTTGCTTTCTCTATTATGTGCCACAGTGATGAAACTAATCCTTGTGCAGGCCCCACTCATCCAAACACATGTAACATCAACAATTTTGTTAACTCCTAGCTTCTTTTGTACAGTTCTCCTACATAGCCCTGTGGACATACACTTGCCCGCCTCTACACTCTGGTTTCAATGAAGTATCAGTAGTAGGTAGTGATATTAAATACCTGGATTTAATCAACCACTGTTACCTGGGTTGAATCTCAGAAATTCAATATATTGATCAAATAAGAAGGGAATTCCAAGACTAAACAGGAGAGGAAATGGGCAAAGAAGTGAAGGACGACTGCCCAAGTACTTGCCTTCACTGAGCAGGCTGGGCACAGGAGCAAATCCAGCTAGGGTATTGGATTTATCATGTGACCTGGGTAAGCATTTCCCTTCCTACCAGCCGAAGAACATGACAAACATAAGGGAAGCTCTAAGTACCACAGACAGCGGTGAACTCCGTTAAGGTGCCAGTGGTGGGATACACCTCATATCCCAGTGCACCAAAGGTGGGGACAGGACAGTCAGAGGCTCAGTCACCCCAGCCTCAAAGTGAGTCTGAGACTAGCCAGAGTTACAGGAGACTCTGTCTCAAAGAAAGAGTCCTTGCGAGAGTTTAGAATAAGCTACTGCACTGAAAAGTGACTGACACGTGAAAAGGAAAACATGGCATCCTACCTGCAGCAGCAGATTCTTTGGACTTCCACTTTCTGTTAGACACCCAAGCACTTCCTCTGCAGTGTGGAGCTTTGTACTGCTTTTGCTCGGCAGACTCCTGTAATGCTTCTCCACTACCTTCTCTCTCCCATTCACTTCATTCCTTAGTTTTTCAACTTCATTTCTAAGGTCCTACCACAAGAAAAAGAAAAATGGAATTTACTTGCTAAAGAGTTCAAGATGACAATCTCTTACCGACTTCACTTCTCAATTTATGATGAGAACAAGCTGATCACTGTTTTTAACAAACACAGGCTTCTTTCTCGTTTAGAGTTTTACAAAAACCAATTTTCAGAACATCACAAATTTTAAAAAGTCTTTATACATATGGTATTATTTATAATGCTGAAAAACCAGAAAGCCAAACAGCCTGAAACAAAGAAAAAAATAAAAGAAAATAGTAGAGAAAAAATATTTTTTAAAAACACAATTACAAGTAAAGACAACAATATAATCAAGCTGTGTGTATAATACAGTGCTGGTTATTTCCTCCATGCTTATCCAACTGAGGGAGCACTCTGAGAGGACACCTAAACAGAGGGATAACAGGGGCTTCCAGGAGATTTTTACCTTGTCCCTGAGATTCTAAAATCCTTTTTTACTTTTTTCACTGAGATTCTACAATACAAGTAATCAACCAGGAAAGGCCTTCACAGTGGTCATAAAGAACTTGCAAAAACACACAAAAAAAATTGGTAGGAAGTTTTGTAAAAGACAAGAAAATAAAACAATACAAAGTAAGATTGTTACTACCTTGCAGCAGGTGCTTATGAGGTTGATTCTGTGACACTGACTATCTGGAAAAGCAGACTGCAAAGAACCCAGGCGTGCACCAAGAGGAATACGCTGTGGGGCAATCTCATTACAGAACACTTATGCTGCATGGAAAAAGAAACGAGGTCTCTCTGAAGATGTCCCAGAGTAATCTCCAGAATGAATTAATGTAGATGCTGAGGAAGGAGAGCCAGGAAAAATGAGAAAGGAAAACATACTGCCATATATTTCACCATAACACAAACTAAATGGTTGCCTGTAAGACAGAGAGCTGGATAGAAAAAAAAAGAAAAGACAGAACGAGTTTTACAGATGTGACCATTTAAAATTTTACACAATTATCTCCTTTAAAGTTCCCTTAAAACTGAAAATACAGCAAACAAAGTCACAATGAGTCTGACTTTACCTAACTTTGACAGGTTGAGCAAATAGAAACTGTTTCAGTAACCTGAGAGTGGACTGATGAGAATACCCTCACTGAGGTGTATCTCCACAGGCAAAGGGGAACACAAAACATTAAACTGCTTGAAGTAAGTGTATCATAAACAATAATACTAATAATGGTATTCTAAAGTACACGTACATACATAGTATGTATTTATTAAATGAAGAGTTATTAATGTCATTAGATCCAGGACTTTCAACACACTAGAAAAGAAATGCAAACAAAGTTAGACTCACTCTAAACCTGAATCTGAGGTATCCACATGCACTTACACTTTGCTGTTTCCTTCCTTCCACTGAGAAGGGCCAGCATCAATGCCCTGCTGCCATCCACACTGTGTTCTTCTAGACCATTTCCCACCAAAAACATGTGTTTTTTTCTGTGATCCCAAAGATTAGTACCTAAAACAGAATCACCTACACTCTGACACTAATGCTGCAGACCTCTGGAAAGGCAGACCCATGGCTCTCCATTTAACAGTGCTTCAGGTAGCTGTGGAGCACTAAGGAAGCTTATCCCACAAGAAAGAATGACTAATGGCAGACTTGAGATAGGAGCATACAAGATGACTCCAGACATCTTTTCATACTCAAGAGGAAGGAAGGGACCAAAGACAACAATAAGCACATCCAAGGGAACCAACCAGAATACGCTTTCCTACTATTGAGGGGAGAAAATAGAATTTTTATAAGGATGAGCAAGTAATTCAAATACATCAAAAATCCACATTTAGTTCTGAGGATATAGCTTAGTGGAAGAAGCTTAGTACATACAAAGCCTTGAGTTCAATCCCTAACATGCACACATGCATGGCAAGGGTGCGAAAATCTGTGAATTCATACTACTTTAAAAAGCAAAACAAAAAAACCAAAAAACTTTTGGTTGCTCTACTAAGCAGAATAATTGCTCCTCAGAGATGTTTCTGCTTCAATCCCTAAATGGCAAAAATGAATAAATGTTAACAGATGAAATCAAGCTGTTTATCATATGACTTTAAAGGGCACATGTCATCCTGGGTTATCAAGGTGGCTCCAATATAAGTACAAGGGCCCTTGGAGATGGAAGGGATGGCAGAAGATGTCTCTAGCAACCATGGATAGCACTGAAGATGGAAAGGGGTCACTGGTCCAGAAATCAGTCAGCCTCCAGAATCTACAGCTTTAAGAGGAATCCAACCCATAAGAACAGCCTCCACCTGGACCTGGTGAACCATGTCTCAAACTTCGGACTTCCAGAAAGACTAAATCTGTACCGTGATAAGCTGCTGTACCTGAAATATGAAATAAACGCCTTTTGGGGTGTCTATAGAACTCCTTTTGTTATTTTTGTGTTTAATTTTTCCTGTATGGACAAACAGCTAGAAAAGAAGAAACAAGTATATTTTTACAAGGATATTAAGCTATAAAATAAGAAATAATGAAAACACATAATCACCATTTTGTAAACAATCACAAAATCAGAGACTCAAATATTGGGAAGAAACAAAAATATTTTTAAATTAAATTCTGGCTCCCCACAAGGGAAAAAGATAAGGCAATCTTCATCTTGGGTCCTTAATCCAGAATAAGATCACAAATATCATGGACTCTGAACAGTAAACCAAAATCCAATTCTGAAGTGGAGTTAAAGATTTTTTTGGTCAGATCTTTGTTTTTAATTCTATAAACAAAACTGTCCCTTAATGTCTCTGGGCAATTAGTTCCAGAACCCCAAAGGATACCAAAAGTAACACCCAAGTCCTTCCTTTAACAGTATAATAGTTGTATAGAAAATGCCCACATTCTCCAATTAGAACACTGCAAATGCTGTACACAGCTGTTACAAAATATTATGAGAGAATAATGGCCAGAAGACTCTACATGTTCAACACAGACACAATTTTCCATTCAAGCTTAGTTAAAAGGACAAATGCAGAATCCAGACACAGAGCCAGCTGTAATGCTAAAGCAACAGTAAGGGAATAATAACCAATGAGCTAGTCCTGCCAACAACTTAAGCCACGTTTGAGTTGTGATTGCTTCTTTTGGACCTTCTCCAACTGCAATAAGCTTCTACATTATTTTAACTTTGGTTTCAACTTTTTCCCATTTTTATTTATTCTGCTATACTATGACTTACAAAGAACATACAGCAACTAAATAAAGACATAAAAAGAACAATTTGAAAAAAAAAGCTAGTATGATGCCTCAAACCAGGCCAGACTAGTCTTCAGAGAAAATTCCAGGTGAGGTAGGTCTACAGAGCAAGACCCTGTGATGGAGGAGGGTCATCTGTCTATGTGTTACTTTCATTGGTTAATAAAGAAACTGCCTTGGCCATTTAATAGGACAGAAAATTAGGTAGGCGGAGTAGACAGAACAAAATTGTGGGAGAAAGAAAGCGAGTCAGGCAGATGCCTCAGGCAGACGCCATAGCTCTCCTCTCCAAGATGGATGCAGGCTATGATCCTTCCCGGTAAGATACCACTTCCTGGTGCTACACAGATTACTAAATATGGGTTAGTCAAGATGGGAGAGTTAGCCAATAAGAGGCTGAAACTAATGGGCCAGGCAGTGTTTAAAAGAATACAGTTTCTGTGTAATTATTTTGTGTGTAAAGCTAGTCGGGTGGCAGGAACACAGCCCGCTGCTCCTTCCCTCTACAACCCTGTCTCCAAAAACAAAAACAAAAGACAAAACAATCCTACATAATCTTCTCATTTAGCAATTTTAACAAATACAACAAAATTTATTGCGTGTGTTCTGCAACTATCTGAGCCTCTACAAAACATGTTATTATAGTTTACTGCTTTTTATTGCTGTGGGTATCTTTAGGCTTTAGATTTTTCAGGAAAAACCCTGAGAGGAATTTCTAGGTCAAAGGGTATGTATATTGTGAGGATTCTTCCAAATAGGCAGTGACAAAAACCAAACAACAAACAGCCAAAAAAAAACGCAAGAAAGCCTTACGCTTTCTTCCCTCCCATCCCTGTCAATATTAGTTTCCAAGATGCTTCCTAATAGGAAAGATGTTTCCTGATTGGAAAGGCTTCTTCATAAGTGTTTAAGTTTGCAACTTCTTGATGGCCAACCATGTCTGTATAGAACTATACTTCTTTCCCACTTGCAAGTTGTTCTTGCTAGTTATGAATAACAATGCTTTCAAGAGCAGTTCAAACAAAAGCTGTTCTTTTAAGAATCATCTACAAGGGGCCTAGAGAGAGAAGATGCAGGAGTTAAATCACCAACTGCACCTCTAGAGGATTGGGTTTGACTTTTCAGCACCACATGGCATCTTACAGGGATTTGCAACTCCAACACCCAGAGAGCCGATGCCTTCTTCTGCATCTGTGGGCACAACCCATGTAAGTAATGTATAGACATACATGCATGCAAATTACTCATATACATAAAAAAGAAAATTAAAAATTAAAAAATAATTACCCAAGGTGTGAACTTACAAATTACAAAGTACAAACTCAATTCTTCCACATCAGAATATCTACAAGGGCAAAGTCCATCTACCTTCCTAAAGCTGTTACAGAAGAGGCAGGATTCACCTGTCCAACAACAGGACTTTATTAAATTTTCCCCTTGGGATCCTGTTGCTGCTTCTGATCAGAATGTACACACACCAGTGTCAAGGGAAGCAGCTGTGATTTAGAAGTAGGCAATGCAACAAGGCGGGACTGGAATGCTCCCACATATAGGGTCAATGGACCACAAGGTATTGGGGGCAAGCACTTACCATGACCCAGACCATGTTCCAGGCATTGCCTTAGTTAATCTATTTTATCTTCAAAATTTATGATGTGTAGATGGAGCGGCGGGGCTGCGTCCTGCCACCCGGCTAGCTTTACCCAAAATAATTACACGGAAACTGTATTCTTTTAAACACTGCCTGGCCCATTTGTTTCAGCCTCTTATTATCTAATTCTCACATTTTGCTTTAACCCATATTTAGTAATCAGTGTAGCACCACGAGGTGGTTGCCTACCAGGATAGATCTTAACCTGCATCCATCTCGGAGAGGAGAGGCATGGCAACTCACTATGGCGACTGCCTGAAGTGTCTGCCCAACTCTGCTTCCTTTCTCCCACAATTCTGTTCTGTCTACTCCGCCTACCTAATTTTCTGTCCTCTTAAAGGGCCAAGGCAGTTTTTTTTTTAATTAATCAATGAAAGTAACACATAGACACTCCTCCATCATTGATGGAGGTATGGTATTGCATGTCTTTAATCCCAGCACTCTGGAGGTAGAGGCATGCCGAATTCTGAGTTTGAAGCCATCCTGGTCTACACAGTTGAGTCCCAAGTCAGGCAGGGCTCCCTAGTGAGACCTTGCCTCAGAAACAAAAGCATGATGATGAGCTTTGAGCCCAACCTGACTCCAGCTGAATCCTGGCTACCTCAAAGCTCTCCGCTGGCTGCACTCATTCTGTTCTGGCAACTGACTGTCCTGGCCAGGCTTCTACATTGTAAGTATGTACTCAAGTCATGACCTTCATGCTTGCTGTACCCAAGGCCTGCAGTTCAGAGCTGCCCTTCACCTCCTGCCGGTCTGTCACCTCACTCCAGTTTTCACAACCTCCCTCCAGCCACCTCCTCCTGCACGCTCCCTCCTCTATTATCTCTCCCCATAGCACTTGTTAATATAGTACACCTATTTTCTGTGAACTTTCTCAGTCCTCCAAGAGCCGATCATGTTTTCGTTACTGCTGCAACTCTATCCCCTGTAGTGGCACCATACACATAGAAATTACTGTATTAAAGAGAGTCATAAACACTCTGACTTTCCCCCATGAAGAGATAGGGAATTTGTTTCTCTCCACATTTTAAAGCTCAGGAATGTAGTGACCATTGCAATCTACAGAACATGCACCATTTCTGGTCCAGGTCTGAAAGTTTCTAATTCCTGTCTCCTTGGGCACTCTTTGGGAGGCCTGTAAATACTATATCTAAGAGGCATGGACATACTAATTTTCCTATGCTGGAGAGGCCAAAGGCAAGTACTCCAGTTGATAACCTCAGCTTAATTTTCCACCCATCTCCATCAAGGTACTCCATAAGAGTCATTTGATCTCCAAAGCAGCCCACCCACTAAATCAGTACAATCGAGAGGCACAAAGAGCACAAAACCATTCTGATGAGCCTCGCCCAAATCCTTGGCTGGAAAATGAAATATAAATTTGTCATTTTAGACACCAACTTTGGGGTGATCTGTTATACAGCAATTGATAACCAAAACATCATACAACAAAATATCCAAGTATTTCGTGAGTAAATAAATAATGTATAAAATAATGAATAAATCAGTAAAGACAGAAAATGGAATCTGAGGTCTTACAGTGCTCTACCAATGAGGTACACTCTAGCCCTGCTACCATTTTATAAGCAAGGAAAGAGGCTAAACGAAACTAATTTACTTGTGTTGTGCCTAGTCTGTAGGGAGCCCTAAAAAACACCAGGGAGACCAACTCACCGAAACAAAAGCAAGGTGTATAGTGTGCACAATATAAGCCAGCAGGAACCTCGTCAAAGCAACTGGTGTAGCAGTAGCAAGAATAGGTACCCTGCCCTTCTAGAGTGCATTACTTAAAGGCAAAAACCAGAAAAGTTACATTAGCAGGGTGTGGGGTGACAGGTTTCTAAGATTTAGCCCCCCCGATTGGCTGACATTTGTCTAGGGGTGTCCTAGTGAAAAGTGATGGGTGTGTACTCATAGGTGATCCTATCTACAAAGGTTGGAACATTACAAATCCTTTTTTGTATGGTCTCTTCCTAGGTAGTACCTGAGTAGTCTCAGTTTGTGGTCTTTATCAGAACCATGGTGAACTAGTGAGACTCAGGCCTCTACTGAGCTAGTCATGGCTGGGTCATGGTGTAATCACCTTGACTAAGGAACAATACCCAGCTGGTAGCTGGTTCCAAACCCTCTCAGTTCATACCTACACAAAAGCACACATCTGGGGCTTTTTACTTTTCCTTTTTTTTTAATAATGCAATGATCTCAATCCACTTAATTAAACCTATCCACCAAACCACTTTGAAGGACCACTCACATACACAAACACACACACACACACACACACACAAACACACACACACAAAATAATTCAAAGAAGTTTAAGATCTTATATTAAAATAGCCACGTTAACATACCTCTTTAACACTACAACGGAGCAAGAGAGAAGGCATAAAGACTTGAATTTGATTACTACCATCTGCAAAAATCTAGACATGGGCAGTCTACAGCCCCAGAGCTGGGGGAGGAGGCACAGAGACAAGAATATCCCTAGAGTTCACTGGCCAGCCTGGCAGAAGCAGTGGGTTCCAGGTTCAGTGACAAACCTTATCTCACAGGTAGAGAGCGACAAAGGAAGATGCCTGACATCAACCTCTGACCTTTAGCACATACAATGGTACACATATGTACAGGCCCACATAAACACATACTTAAACCACACACACAGAGTAAATCTGCACACTACCTTAGGAAGAATGTGTTTCTTTAGAATTTTGTTTTAGATGTGAATACTGTTTTAATATTTTACTTTTAATTGGTAAATAACCACATTTGTGGATAAAATGGCATGTTTTGATGTAAACACTGTAGAACAAGTATATCAAGCTAATAACATGTTTGTCATTTAAATATCTCTTTTAGTGACATTCAAAATTTGTCCTTTTAGCAATGTTAAAGTTTTAAACATATATTCATCATACCAACAATACATCTGGAAAATAGATCCCTCTTGTTCGAAACTCTGTCCCTTTGGTCAACATCTCACCATATCCCCCACAAACCCCACCACAGACCAGAAAGTACCACTCTACTCTTGACTTCCAGGGATTAGCTTCTTTAGATCCCAGGTCCACTCATGTTGGTATAAATGACAGCTTCACTTTATAGCTGAATAAAATTCCTGGTGTCTGTGTGTGCATGCTTGTGTATATGTGTGTATGTGTATGCTGGGTGTGCATTTTTCTTTTCCATACAGCAGGTGTTGAACACTTAGGTTGCTTCCATTCTTGACTGCTGTCAACAGTGCCGCAGTGAACAAGAAATGGAAGTGGAGATATTTCTGTAGCATACTGACTTCAATCCTTTTGCATGTATACACAAAAGGGCAATTACTGAATCATAAGATAATTCTAGTTTCATTTTCTGAGGAACCTTCTTACTGGGCTTAAAACAATTCCACTAATTTACATCCCCACCAACAGTGCACAGGAGTCCCCTTCCTCTGCATCCTCCCCAGCATTTGAATCTTTCGTCTTCTGTAATAACCATTCTCAGAGCTTCAAGGTGATATGTGATATGCTGTTGTGGTTGGAATTTGCGTTTATTTCCACAATAACTGAGAACATTTTTTTCATAAAGTAACTATTTGTATGGTTTCATCTGAGAAGTCTAATCAAGTCCTTGGCTCATTTAGTTTTCTTGCAGTTATGTTGTTTAGATTTCTTAAATATTATGGATACTAATCAACTGCCTGTAAGATCTATAGCTTATATATACTTTCTCTCCAGTTACCGGCTGTCTCTTCCCTCTGTTAAATTGTTTCATTTGCTCTGTGAAAGCCTTTGTTTTATAGCCTATACTGTCAAGGTCATATCATTTTAAAAGAAGAAGAAAACACTGCCCAGAACAACTGTCGCAAACTTTAACTGCTGTGTTTACATCCAGTTTTGAGTTCATTTTAATAAGGTATGAGATAAAGCTTCAATTTTACTCTCATTCTCTTTCGACTTTTTGGTAATAACCACGCTAACAGCTTCAAGGTGATATGTTGCTGTGGTGATAGTTTGCATTTCCACAATGACAATTATCTACCTCCATTCATTGAAGAGATTATTCCAGGACCAGATTTCGGGATTATGTTTGTTTTGCTGTCTATTTGATAAAAATGGTATTCCAACTGTTTAAATGTTCATATTTCATGTTGTGTGCATTCTGTATTTGTGTGATACTATAAGCCTATTTACACTAATTGCTATGTTCAGCTCTTTTCTTTAAACAAACACTTAGACCCATATTTTGAGGATGATTCAAGTTCTAATACAGTGGTTCTTAACCTTACTAAAGCTGTGACCCTTTAATGCAGCTCCTCATGTTGTGGTGACCTCCAAACATAAAATTATTTCACTGCTACTTCATAACCGTATTTTTCTGCTGTTATGAATCAAAATGTAAATATCTGATATGCAGGACATCTGTTATATAAGCCCTGTGAAAGGGTCGTTTGATACCCAGAGGGGTTATGACCCACAGGTTGAGAAACACTGTTCTAGTATTTATGTCCCATAATCATTTATTCTACTCTCCTTTATCATTTGCTTTAAGAGTTATAATTGAACTATCTAAGAGAACATATGATAAAGGTTACTAGAGTACACCATGTTCTGCCACATGTCCCCCAAACAAAGCTAAGACATGAAAATGGTCTGTTCCATAATTCTACAAAGTGTCACCCTTCAAGATTAGGGGGAGAAACCTAAGGCCTCACATAGCCCTTGGTGTACTATGAAAGAAATAAAGAGAGGCAGAAGTAGGGGGTAGAGAGAATAAGCATCATGAGGTATATGACCCACAGTATCATCAAGGCATGAATCAAACTCAAGAATCCCAAGAAGACAAGCCCTTTCCCTTAGTATGACTACATCAGTTATGGGACACACCATTTTCTGAGCACCAGCTACAACCATGGGCCAAGGAAACTGTGATGTGAGATACTGCTGACTTTATATACATGGTAAGGATCATTAGTCTTATTTCCCAGAAAGATAAGCAATGCTCATACAGACAGAGAGAAGGACAAAGATTTATATAATTTCTAATCTTGAAATTGAAAACCAGGCCAGTGTGACCCAAATTCTGTGGTCTCAACATCAACTGTGAAGATGCAAAGTATTAAAGCACTCTACACCTTGGACTTTCATTAGGCAATACTTCCAGTATCACAAGTCAATTTAATAATGTCTGCACAGCTAAATGTAAGAGGCTTTCTCCAAAAGGATGGGGCAGGAACAGGATCTATCTACTCATATGGTCAGCAATGGGAAAAGGCTTAAAGCAAAGAGCCTGGAGGCTATAGGAGGATGTGTGTTAAGATGGCCTTGAGGAAGAACAGCTGCCATGGCAACACAAAGACAGCCAACTGACTCATGCTCTCACAACCCACAGAGTTATAATAAATGTTTCGGGGAGGCATGGAGACGGCATGCCTTGCTGAAGCAAAACAATCAGAACTGAAAATTGGTGACCTTGGGTAGTTCCCTCAAACCTCCTTCCATATTCCAGGGCTGTGTAAATAGACAGACTTCGCCTTGATTCATGGCTCAACTGCTGACTAGTTATGTGACCATGGACATGAGTGGCTGCCTTCCCAGAACGGGGATGATAAGGTAGCTTCTTTGGGCTTTGAGGTTAAACAAAAGAAGGCAGGATGAGTGCCCAGCATGAAGGCTGAGGCTGAGGTGCAACAAATCTCTTCTCTCTTAGTGTAGTACTTGAGAGACAAGAGCGAGAGCCTGGACGTGAATCCTGCCCTGCTGACCACCACTGCATCCCTGAGCTCATCTAGGCCCTGGACAGATGAAAGCACAACAGAGTGAGAGTCAAAGTACAATCCTGTGACATCACTTATCTGGAGTCGCACTTGACAGAAAGAATTTTGAGTTCTTTGTTGTTGCTGTCACTACTTGGGGAGGGGCAGGGACATGTCCAACTGCATGAACCAAATGAATACTCTTTCTTAGGAATCCAGGAACAACAGAGAAGATTCATGAGGAAATGGTGGCTTCAGTCCTCCCAACAAAGCTGGGCCTCCTAGGTCTGAATTGCAAAGCAGAGGAATCTTGCCTTAGGGCACCATACCTCCCTCCAGTTAAGAATGATGGCCCCATAAATATTCTCATCACAAATCTACTGAGCAACTCTCCCATGGAAAGGACCAGACGAAGGAAGGGTCCAGGGCACAATTAGGAGGAGCTCAGACTTTCCTCTCAGGGCATCTCCTTCACATGCCTCCTTCAGAACATCACTCTCACAAGGGCAACTGTGGCCATTTGCCAACCCTATGTCTTCACCGAGCCACATGGAGACAGAAACTGCATTCAAAAACTCAAAAGGAAGCAGCCCATCCCTGGCTCTTCCAGGGAGCAACAGTTTAGCCTCAGCTTATCTCAAACTAGCCCTGTCACCCGCCATTTCATTCAGACACTTCCCAGGTGCTTGGCCTGTCTGCAACCAGGGCCTTCCATATGAGAATATAGCACACATAAGTCCCAAAAACTCAATGGAGGCAGCATGCCACTTTCCAAGGTCCAATCATGGTGCCACCTCTGTCACAAAGCACTCCTGGATGCAATCACCCTCCCTATCTGGAGTCCAAGGAGCTAAGAAACGTTAAGTATCAGGATTTAAAATCATGTTACTAAATTGAAGTATACTAAATTCTATTTCTCTGTCAAAAAACCTCACCCAATCCAATATCTTAAACCTCTTATAAATTTATAAATCAATTATAAATCTTAAAATAAACTTTGAAGCTATCGAAATGAATAAAATTTCTAATAATTCAAAAGAAGGTTTTACCATCAGTTAAAGGGCTATGCAGTTAATAGGGCACACTCCTCTTCTAGGGGACCCAAATTTTGTTCCCATCACCCATTTCACAGGGCTCATAAAAACATGTAACTCCGGTTTCAGGGAGATCTGTCACTTCTGGCATCTAGGGACATTGCATCCTATGAGCATAACACACACACACACACACACACACACACACACACACACACACACACACTATTTTTCTTTAAAAAATGTCAATGAGCTTCAAAAACATACAGGTCAATAATTAAAAATCAGGAAAACAATACACAATATGAATGGGAAATGCTAAAAAAGAATGAATGAGAATTTTTCAAAAATATCAATAAATCAGATTTATTTAAGAATTTAATGAAAAGCCTTAACCTATAGATCAAGCAACAGAAAGAGCCCTGGAACTTGAAGACAGGTCTTAAAATATCACATGCAGGCAGGAATGAGTAAGTGTGAAGCAGCATGGGAGTTCTGAGCACTGTCAGGAGGTCGATGTCTATTTCACTGGCTTTCCTAACACGGAAGAGCACAAATGGAAAGGGCATAGAAAAACTATTCAATGAGAGACAAGAAAACAAAAACAAAACAAATTTCCTAATAGTGGAGAAAACATGGACACCCAGATTCAATAACCCTACAGGACCCAAACATAAAGATGACCAACAAAAACAAAACAAAACAAAAAACAGACCCTTAACACACATGGGACAAAAAAAAAAGTCTTAAAGTTTGCAAGAGAAAAATATCATGTCACATTTAAGGGCAAGCCTATTAAACTAACAGCAAGTTTCTCCCCAGAAATCTGCAAAGGGTGTGGACTGATGTATTCCAAGTGCTGAAGAATGTAACTGTCAGCCAAGACTATCATACCAAGCGAGGCTGTCTGTCAGAAAGGAAAGCAAAGACTTTTGAAAACCAGAAAAATCTAATGGAGCTTGTGATCATTAGACAACATCTGTTTGTAAGGATCCACCATATATATGGCAGATAGACAACACACAAGCACACACATGCATGCACACAGACACACACACACATACAGTTTCACACACACAAACACCAACACATATACACAAATAATAATATTAAAATGTTTTTAAAGTATACTTAACAAATTAGAAATGTATAGACAACCAGGATTAGAGCACCTGAATTTATAAAACATTACACCTACTACAAGATATAGCTCTAAAACAACAGGGGTGAATTCCATATTCTTCCTAATAGACAGACTATCTAACAATAAAAAAAAAAAAACACCAGAGTTAACCTATGTAGTAGATAAATGGGCTTAACAGATATTTACAGATCAGTCTATAAAACATTTACAAAACACACATGGTTCTTTCCCGAGAAGAGACTATACATTAAAGTAGAAAATTAGTCTTAACAAATGAAAAATAATTGTTTCCTGTATCTTCTCCTGTCGTAATGGGATTGTGGAATACACAGAGAAGGGATACCTAGAAACCAACACTTAAGAAATTATCTAAGTGAAAAAGAACCCAACAGCCTATAACTCCAGCACAGGGGGATCTGAGGCCTCTTCTGGCCTCCACAAGCTGACACACTTGAATGGCACACACACTCTTCCGTGAAAACTAAACAATACACTGTTAAACAAACAGCAGGTAACTGAGAAAGTCAAAAGAAAAAAGAAAATTAAAGGGTAGTGGAATTTAAAAACAGGTGAAAATGGAAACAAAATACACCAAAAGCTAAGGAACACAGAAAAAGCTGTACAAGCAAAGAGAAGCATATGGCAACAAAAGCCTAGACCAAAAACAGGTTTAAAAAAACCTAAAGAGATGCACCTCAAAATCTTGCAGAAGAAAAACCCAAGTTCAGGTCCCAGTGCCCACATGAAGCAGTGCACAACTGCCTGGAACTCTGGCTCCAAGGGATTTGTACTGGCTGGTTTTGTGCGTCAACTTGGCACAAGCTAGAGTCATCAGAGAAAGGAGCCTCAGCTGAGGAAATGCCTCTATGAGATCCAGCTGTAAGGCGTTTTCTCATTTAGAAATCAATGGGGAAGGGGCCAGCCTGTGGTGGGTGGTTCCATCCCTGGGTCCTGGGTTCCATAAGAAGGTGAGCTGAGCAAGCCATGGGAAGCATGTCAGTAAGCAGTTCCCCTTCATGATCTCTATATCAGCTCCCACCTCTGGGATCCTGACTTGTTTGAGTTCTTGTCCTGACTTCCTACAGTGATGAACTGAACAGCAATGCTGAAATGTAAGCTAAATAAACCTTTTCCACACCCACCTCAGTTTTGGTCATGGTCTTTTGTCACAGCAACAGAAACCCTAACTAGGACAGGATTGAAAGTCTTCTGTCTTCCACGGGCACTGCACTCATATGGACATACCTATACAGAGATCAAACATACTCTCATAATTACAAATAAAGTAAATCTTAAGGAAAAAGAATTTGATGAGATAACATCTCATGCCAGTTTGCATGACTACTGTCAAAAAACAAAGAAAAAGATAATAAATATTCCTGAAATCTATGCTGTGATCCGATCCCATTCCTAGAGAAATAAAGTCACACACAAAAGAGACCATGTCCATGTCAGCATCTGTTTGTCTGTGTCCTGCCACGCCCCTCCCTAAGTCTCACTGTGAGCAGGAAAATGATCCAGGGGAACAAAGCTTCAGGGCTGGCTACATAGAAACTCCTTTGCAAAGTAGCAAAGCACTGTGACCTTTACAATAAGAATGAATTCTATTGGCTGATAAACAGAGTTCAGAGCTAGGGCCTAGAGCAGCAGACAGTTCTCAACCTGTGGGTCATAATCCCTTTGCGGGGTGGCGTATTAGATATCCAGCATATTAGATATTTACATTATAATTCATAACAGTAGAAAAATTATGGTTATAAAGTAGCAACAAAATAATTTTGTTTGGGGGGTCACCGCAACATAAAGAACTGTATTAAAGGGTCACAGCATTAGGAACATTGAAAACGTGAGGGCTAGAGGAACCATCAGTGATAAGCATAAAAATAGATCCTATTGCTGGACAATGCAAAATACGTAGGGTCTCTTTCAAAGGAATCTGTTCTATTCACTGAGAGTCAAAATCATGATACTGGGGGACACAGAGAGAGGCTAACATTAGAATATTAAAGGATCACTAGGTTGATTGAAAACATCATTTGGGCTTTCCAGGAGACTATAAGCATCATCATTTCCTTCCATTGAAGAGATGAGGTCTGCGTGATTGACAATCATGGTTTCCCTGGTGCTTATAGTTGTGTTTCCTATATCTGCTAGCGTAAGTTTGCTAGGTCATTTCTCACACCAGCTAAGATATGGAAGCAGCCTAAGTGCCCATCACCAGATGAGTGCGTCACACAAAATGGAGATGGAGGGCTATTCTACCATAAAGAATAAAAGTCTGTCATGGAATAGTAGGATATCACATCATGGAAAATAAGCCACATAGAGAAAAATAGTCATTGTGTTCATGCCATATGTACAAACAAACAAATATAAAGTAACCTGAGAGCAAAAAGGAATACCTCAGAACAGGAAAGGAAGTACAGAACTAGACAGAACATGATGATAAGAAGGAATAGACATGATCCATACATAATGTATGTATATATGGAAATGTCTTGGTGAATCCCAGGAATGTGTACAATTAGTATTTGCTAATAAGTGATGCAAGCAATAGTAATGAAAGATAGTCTATTGTATGTTTTTTTCACAACACTGATGAGTTGTTTTGGTCTGCTGAAACAGGGTCTCATGGATCCCAGGCTAGCCTCAAACTCACTATGAAGCAAAGAAAACCATGAACTCCCGATTTTCCTGCCTCTCCAAGCCCAGGGATTGTGGGTGTGCAATACCACAGCTGGCTCATGGTACTGGTTTATTAGTCTGAGCCCAAGAAGCCGTAGGAGGAAGAACCACAAACCTTGGCTGACTACAGGAATCATATAACCAGACGTTCCTGGGCATTTCCCAAAACTGATTCAGCGTGTATGAGAAGGAGCGCAGAAACTTGTATTTGCTTTTAATGCAAAAAGCAAAAATTCCAAGGAATCTTCAGTGCCCCCAGGGTGCAGCTGCTTTATTTGCCACAAGCACAGGATTGGGTGGAAGTTTGGAAACCTTAATCTTACACCAGTTTCACCCTGCTTCCTAGTGAATACCAATCCAAGACTTGCAAGGATGCTGCCTCTTGGCATTCTGAATTTCTGTACTAATGGGGAATTTTCCTTTGAGATTTGTAGGTGCACTCTGGGCCAACACTTAGATGAGAGCTGCCTTTGCGTATCAGGACTCTCTCAGAGCAGGTGGGGTGGTTTTAAAAGTGGATTATTTGAAAACTGAAATATCCCCCAAATCTTAACATCGCGTTAGAAATGAAAAGCCAGGCCCTCATACTTCTCCATCCTGTGAGTCTGTTTTATCTCTAGCCAGATGGAGAATGAGAAGGTTCTCATCCATCAAATTTCAACCTTATCAGGTTTTGCTGTGAGCAAGCTTGTCAACGTGCTCGGTGGTTACTTTTAAATATACAAAGGCAATTTCTTCAAAATCTTAATGAGGTATAGGCATTCAGTGACACAAGGACAATTTCCAGAATCAGCATGAGATGTGGTTGTAGCCTGGGCAGCACAGAGTTTCACTGAGCCCTGTGCAAGCAGTCAAGGGAGGAGTGCGGTGTGGTGCTGGGGCCTCCTACCCCACTGCACTTTATGAAGCTGCACTTCACGTCTTCTTTCTGCAAGAGTTCATTTGAACAACAAATACAATGTGAACAATAAAAGACAGTGGGAAGGAAGGCTGCAGACATGGCTCAGTGGCTAAGAACTCTTACTGGTCTTCCAGAGGACCTGAGTTCAGTTCCTAACACTGACATCAGGCGGCTGCCATTCACCTGTAAGTCCAATTCCAGAAGATCCAATACCCTCTTTTGATCTCTATGGATACCCACATGCCTGGCATTTACACATATGCATAATATAAAAGTAACAGCTACTGAAGAGATGGCATAGCAATTAAGAGTGTCTGTTTTTCCACAGGACCCAGGTTCAAATCCTAGCACCCAAAGAACAGTTTGTACCTGTCTGTAACTCCAGTTCAAGGAAATCCAATGCCCTCTTCTGGCATCTGTAGACACCAAGCATGCCCATGGTACATATGTAGGCAAAACACACATACACATAAAAAAATAACAAGAACAAAAAATATCGAAAAAAATCAATAGAAGCCACTGAAACGAGATAGTCCTGCACAGAAGGCACACATAAAATTTAGCACATGGGAACTGAAGGCAGGGAGGTCAGATATTCTGGGTCATTTTTGTCTACACAGTGAGATCAAGGTCCACTATGGCTACATAAGACACTGTCTTTAAAAAATAATTAAAAAGAAAAAGAGAAAAAAAGACTTCTCTGGAGAATGGACAAAGAATCCAGGGTGTACACTGAGAAGGTATTAGGGCATGACTGGACAGCACAGACATGCTACACCTCTCTAACCACACCTAGGGGGTACACGGGAACAAACATGCCCCTCTTCAGGCCCACTCAGGCTTCCCAGGTGCCAGGTTCATTGCCACCTCCACCCTAGAGCAGGTATCTTCTCTTCCCTCTACCAGGAATGCATCTCTGCCTCTCCCACCCCAGCACCAGGAGCTCTGATTTCCTCTGTGAAGCCTCCCCTCTTCCCTGCAGCTCCCTTAGCACAGAGGCTCAACTCCTTTGGGAGATCTGGTCTACCCCGCTGTCAGCACTGTGTACTGTACTGTACTCAGTTCTACCTGCACCTCCATCGCAGCTCTCCATGGAAGCCATCAGAGTGTCTGACTTGACTCTGCCTGCTGCGCCCAGGACCCAGAACAGTAGAGTGATGAGATAAGTAGTGGTGACAAAGTCTCCTTGTTGGTGGCCCATGGAGACCACAGCTATGCCACCAGGAAACAAAAAGGTCAGCATTTTAGAGCAGCCTTTACAGTAGCCTTGGGCAAGAGCTACTAGCATGCCCAAGTCCCTCTACCCAAGGGCCTTCTGGCCCATTTCTCTAAGGGGTCAGTCAGCTGGAAAGGAAAAGACAAGCATGCTCCTGGAGCAGAGGTTGCTGTTGATCGAATGTGTAGCTTGGCTGACTGGGAAAGCGCAAACCACACTTAGCACTGTCCAAGGGACTCCAGTGGACAGTCCAGACTCCATCTGTCACTCTCACATATGGTATTTCATTACTTATTTCTTTACTGCTAAAATACACAGGACTCATGCCATCTTAGAAGACTGCGGATTTGTCTAGAAAAGCTAAGTAGTTGGCTTAGAGGTTAAATGTCCCAAAGGAAACTCAGCTCCAACACAAACCCAGTGCTGGTGTCCACTTCTGCAAAGACACATGCTAAAACTGCTCTGTTTCTCTACTTAGTGACCACCATGACACAGCAGACATCATGGAAGGATGGAGTCCGGTGAATCCATCATTCTCTCACAAAAATCAGGGATTTTAAACTTCTTTTATTATTATGGTGTGTGTGTGTGTGTGTGTGTGTGTGTGTGTGTGTGTGTGTGTTGATGCAAGTGTATGGAGGTTGGAGGAAAACTGTAAGAGTCATTTCTTCCACATTTATGTGGGTTCTGGGAGTAGAACTCAGGATGTCAGGCTTGTAGAGAACGTTCTTTCACCCTTTGACCCATCCAACCAGAAACTGGGATTTGCAAGGACACACCATCCTGTGTACTTCATTTAAAGAGCACATTATGCTACAAGGACATCAATTCAAACATTCCACAAAACAAAACAAAACTAACAAAACTAACAAAAAAAAAAAAAAAAAAAAAAAACCAAAGGGAGATATTGAGTTTGGTTTAAAAAAAAAAAAAATCCCTTCTCGGATCTATGATCCTATGCCTAACTAACCACCTACCAGCCTGAGATACTATTGTCTAGTGTCCATGTACTGACTGAGACTTACAAAATGTACAAAATGTCATCCCAATTTCATTTGGGGCGATCCATCAATGAGTACCATGAGACTTAGAAAGGTTCAGGCTAAACTACCTCAAAATTAAATCTATTCCTTACAGAGCACACAGGATTGGGCCAGCTTGCTGATGGTAACAACTTTAATTAGAGTTTTGGCCTGTAGCCCGCAAATGCATCCCACAGAGCTAGGTGCCCAGGTACCGAAATCCTCACTTGTCAGGGCAGCAGATGACAGGTCCCCTGACAAATGCAAGCACTGTGTGACAGTCTAGGGATTACAGCTCAACTACAGTCCAACACAGGCTGTTATAAAAAAAAGAAAAAAACTGACTTGCTCTTGTCCTCACCTGCTCCCTTGCGCTCGCGCTCTCTCTCTCTCTCTCTCTCTCTCTCTCTCTCTCTCTCTCTCTCTCTCTCTCTCTCTCTCTCTCTCTCTCTCTCTCCCCCCCCCCCCCTCACACACAGTCTTAAGTCTCTGTGCCAAAGAGGGCCTCTAAGTCAGAGAGAAAAGGACATGAAGGCCCCCCAAGTCACCTCTCTGTCAAGTTCCTGTTCCAGTCAGGATGCTGAACTATTTGTTCCCTGTCCCTTATAACTGTATTCTGAATTTGCTTCAAGGGATATGGTTCCCTCTGGTGGCAATGTGGCATATAACAAGATACAGAGGAACTGTCTGCCACCCTTCAAGGGATATGGTTCCCTCTGGTGGCAATGTGGCATATAACAAGATACAGAGGAACTGTCTGCCACCTTCAATTTTTGGCCTCTCACATTGTAAGATCCCCACAGTAAAATTAAAGCTGGTATTTACAAAAGCCTAACAACAGTGCCTGCACATTGCAAGCACTCAATAAATGTGTGAGGAATAAACAAAACTACAAATTATAGCGTGTGCTAAGTCAACTGGCACATGATCTGTAATCAAGGCAATTAAAACCAACATGACAGCTGACCCTCACAGGCCAAGTTCTCAGGTGCTTGCACAGTCGGGCACAGCGAGTCCACTGGTCTCTGATCCAAACTGCTCATGGCAAAGGCATTGTCTCCCCATACACAACGAGCAAGGAAATGAATGCTCCTGGTATGGCAAAGGATGGTTTGATCATATCTGAGAGAGAGATAGTTGGCATGCTATCAGAATTCAGAGAATGTCACACAAACTAAGTCTGTGTGGACTTTAAGTTGGGGCTCTTCTAAAACCAAGGCTGCAGTATTTCCAACTGATTTTCAAGTTCTTGTCCAAGAGAACAGAACAGTGAGAAACAGCTAGACCCAGTCCCAAGAACTGAAAACCTCAACACTTACAAACTCACTGGCTAGAACGACATCGATCTTGTCTGAACAGACCTGCTGTGATTGAATGAACTATTGCTCAAGACCCTGTAACTGTTCTTTCTATAGAACCCCACCAGATACAATTCTTCCCTTGGGCTCCAGTGCCAGCTAAACCTAGTCTTTTTTCTTAAAATGTTCATCTTCCAATCACTGGAGACCTTGTACCTGAATTCCCTTATTGCTCTTGCTGCTAGGAACTGCCAGGCAAACCTTAAGTCTTCCTCTTCAGCCCTACAAAGGACACCACAACATGCTTACCATATTCACTATGGTTTAAAATCCTTGCCATCTTTTCTTTTGAGAGCCTAATGCCTTTATACCTAAGAGCCTAAGCTCATTTAATTGTATAACTTTCTATAAACTACCACGTGTTTGAAAAACACAGAAGAACAAATTACTTTTTTAAGTTCAGATAACCAGAACACTGCAGGCTGATTTTTTTGAGAACACATTATTCTGATCTATAGAAACTAGAGAATATAAAAACCTTCCTTTCTGTCAAATGTGTCATGTTCCTAGTCTGTCAGCACTATAACATAGTATCTTAGGCAAAGTTTTGAAATTAGAGACCAGATCCATGTCACCTAAATTAGGAGGATCAGATAATCTGTAAATGAGAATCACATTCTCTTGGCCCAAACATGTTTTGGCCACATTTGATGAGGTCAGCTGCTGTAAAAGCTGCAAGTACCATCTATAGCTAGGGATGATGCCTGCTTGTTGCCATCACTCCTGACAACAGTTTCCATTATCAAAGCTAATTTGAAGACTGAACTAAATGCAGACAGAGAAAAGGGCCTGGACTTAAGAATATTTTTCTTTCCAATACCCTTTTCCTGCCTGTGGAGCACAGGAAAACTTGAGCATGTGCAGGAAAGATCTAACTGGATTTGCGTGTCCTCATGGTAAGGCTTGACTGTACTAGACAAGACTAGAATAACATATAGGGCACTAAGATCTGCAAAAATTAAGTGCCAAAGCACAATCATCTACTCCACAAAGGGGTTCTCAAAATAAGAACAACCATATGACCAGCTATACTCCTCTCAAGTACACTCCTAAAGGATTCAAAGTTAACATACCACAAAGATCCCTACACATCCATGTTTATGTATCATTCACAACCTCCAAGAAATAGAACTAGCCCGAATGACCATCAAATAAACTGATAAAGAAAGCCTGGCATATATTCTGTGGGTGTTTGAGACATGTCCCATGTATTTTATACTTGGTCCCCAACTAGAGGCACTATTTGGTGGTACTTTTGGGGGAAGTTACAGAACCTTTAAGAGGTGGAGCCTTGCTAAAGGAACACCATGAGGTGTGGGTCCTGAGGTTGTATAGCCTTGCTCTACTTCCTTTTCTCTCTCACTGCTTCTTGTGTATGGATGGGGAATGTGATCAGCCAGCTTCCTGCTACCGCCACCAGTTTCTTTAACTGTTGTCATGCCTTTCCTGCAACAATGGACTCTATCCCTTTGGGACCATAAGTAAAAATAAGCCCCTTTCTCTTCTAAGTTGATTTTCATCTTGGTATTTTATGACAGCAACAGAAAGGTAACTAAAACATAAACAGTGGAATTTTATACAGCTTTAATGAGAAATGAAACTGTGATATTTTCAAAGAAAGAAATGGAATTAAACAAAGTAAGCCAGACTCAAAAATGCAAATACAATGAGGTTAGGGATGAGGCTCCATTGGTAGAATGCTTGCCTATTCTCCTGTCACATAAACCAGACAACTCATTTTCCTCAGGAACCTTCTACAATTTGCAAGCCACTTCCTTCCTCTGTGTTCCTGTAGCGGTGTGTTTCTACCTCTTCTCTGGAAGCGTATCCATGCCTAGTAAAGAGGGTTTATACAAGGTATTCAATGATACTGAAACTGGAGTCAATTTCTCTTCTTTTTGAGGGCAGAAATAGAAGTCACTGAGAGGTCTAGGTTTTGTTTCTGTCAATACAAAGCAATGCCAGCAGCAGCTGTCAAGTGGGAGACATTCTGAATAATTAAAGAACCTACTTAACAGCAACAAGCTGATAAGATATGCATGGCTATGTTTCCACCTGTGTTTTTATCCTAGCACCATGAAGCAAAATAACTACCTCAGCATGTTCCCCCACATGTACCTCCATGATCGAGTGTAAAACACCCTTCAGACAAAGACACAGTTAGACTCCTAGACTATAACCAAGAGTTACAAAGAGATAGCAATGGGGTGAAATATGTTAGCAAAAATAACAAAACTGCCCAGACCAGCGTGCCAGAGACATGTATACAATAATGCATAAAAGCAATCACAATGAGATGCCAGGAAGCTGTGTGCCCCAAGCCAGCTCAATCAACATGAGGATTTAGGAAAACAGCTGTTGTCTAGGTCTTCCCAGAGTCTTACAACAACACTATATTCTCTGGGCCCATGCTTCCCACAAAAACATGTGAGACTGCCAATGATAGCATACATGTACATACACATATCCACACTCCTACCAACAGAAACAGTACATGACCCAAGCTGGGAACCTCACAACCTGACTGTTCCGCTGGACTGAAGGGAAGACAGCACAGCAGTACATTATATGTCCTCCCTTGTCTGGAATTAAAAGAAAAGCAAGGACTTCAGAAATTATGCTAGGTATTCCCAACAGTATCCAAAATATAGAAAACCTAACTTCTATCAGAATACAACAAACTGGCCTACTGCAATCTCTCTGGTGGCAGCACACAATGGGACACCTTCTGGACTCAGGACAACCTGAAGAGAAAACATTTGTATTGTGTCACCTAATACCCACACTTCTCACAGTTTCTCTTAGGTGTTTTGTGAGAAAAGGTCTGCATGCTCAGAGATGCTCACTGTGGCATTAATTACATAGTCAAAATGCCCAACCCTAGGAGGAAATTAAGTTCTCACGTGAAGGCTATCAGTGAGAATAATTCGCCATGGCCATTGTGTGTCCTACACAATATGGAGGGTGCTGAGGCAATGTGAGTGACCCAAAAAACACAGGGCAGTGACCAACCTGTGACTGGATGGAGAGGTCAGGTACACTGAAGTTGAAAGTAGTGCTGCTGACAAGAGAAAGGAGTTGCTTCACTCGGGTGGGAGAAATGTAGCTGATGGCTTCTCTAAATCTCCATGATTGCTCTCTGAACGTCTGTTGAAATAGTCACTACAACATGCAAAGATGTGCATTTCACGCCTCAGTGTTGACACGGGCATGGCAACTGTGAATCCCAGCATCTGTGCTAACAGCCAGTGGTACCTGTGGGCTCTCCCCCAAGCCTTAGCTATGATAACTGCCCATTCCAGACTCTGGAAAGGTGAGTCAGAACACAGAATCCATGACCACTCGGGCTCAGACTCAGTCCTGCCTGATGCACCAAGGCTATGCGTGTATACATGACTCTCAGGAGGGATTCAATTAAAGCATGCTTAGTATTTAAGTTTAGATAGAATTGAAATTTAATAGTGTAGCAAACTTAGGAAGAATTTTTAGATGCTAATACTCAGTGTTGAATACAGCACAGTCTTAAAACAGGTCCAAGCCAGTACAATTTGTCTGGAGAAGAGTTTGATGTCTATAAAGTAGTCTTTAAATGTTGGTAGGTTTTGACTCAGGAATTAAACCTATTTCATTGGTTAAATGCTCACACTCACGGGTAGGAATGTTTGCTGAAACACAGGTTACAAGGTGAAAATACCCAATGCTTTGAAATAAGAGTCCCGTTAAGACAACTGAAGAGCAACCAAATGATTAAATACACAGACACAAAAAATATCTCTCTGAAAAACATTCACACCTGGCAGCATAGCACGAACGAGTAATGGATGAAAAAGCAGGACACAAACTATTGTCAACTTGATGGCAATAGTGAGAGAGACGGGTGAATGAGAATGTCAAGCTGGGTCATTTCCACTAAGGAGATAAGAGAAACCCTTAGAGCTTACATCTTCTTAAGTTTTCTGTACAGCACTCCCCTTCCTATGAGCAGAAACCATCACAGGACCCAGTCTTGATGCAACCCCCATCATGTCAGGAGGGTGGGAGGCACTCACAAGGATGGTGTGGGCCCGTTTGCTCCCCTCTTGGTGGGCTTCCTCCAGGTCCCTCTCTAGTCTCAGCTTCTCCTTCTTCAGGTCACTCAACTCCTGGGTGATCACTTTAACATTCCCAAGCAGTCTCTGGTTCTCAGCGCTCTTTGTGAGGTTTTCTGAGTGCAGCTCTGTCAACAGGGCTTCCTTTTCTGCCAGGGCAGCCTCATAGTCCTCAGACCCCTAGGAGAGAGAGGGCAAAGGGAGCTGGTTTTCACATGTCATAAACAAACCTACAAGACCTCCTGGTTTTACGACAAAAAAAAACCTAACAGCATTCAGTATCCAAAGCCCAAGGAATACAGGACAAAGCTTAGCTTGTGATTTTGTTAGGAAAGGAGGAAAGCCCGCCATGGTGGTGGTAGTGGTGCTAGTTGTGGTGGAGGAAAAGAAGCACAAACTGTTAACAAAACTGACTTCAATGCAGTGGGAATAAGTTGGCTTTTCTGCTTCTCTGTATTTTTTTTAATGTTTTAAGGTAACTAAACATGTTTCTTTCATAATGGTTAAAAAAAGATTTAATTAAGTAACTTTTAAGGGGTAGAAAAGGGGTTTGGAGTGCAGTTCAGTGGTAAAGCACTCGCCTAGTATATGTGAAGCCCTGGGTTTAAGCCCCAATATCACAATCAGCCAATAAATAACAAATAGAAAATGAAGAAAACATGACAAGCAGTGGTGGGTTCTAGCACCAACAATGCCCTCCTTTGCTAGTACGGCTTGCACCCAGACTTATCTACTCAAAAGAAGTCATTGGTCAGCATCTCAGGCAAAGACCACTTTTAAAGACTCTAATATCATCAGAGCTCAAGGCTAAATGTAACAAGACTGTCTTTATTTCATTAATATACAATTCATCTGAGAAAATATTTACATAAAATACAAAAATGAACAAAGTGTTCTAAACCACTAACAATAAAAAGAATGAACTGAAAAGTTCTACGTTACAAAGTAGGATTGTTTAAATGGGATTATCTGGTGCTATTCAGCTTGTTTTGAAATGACACTCATCCTTAATTAACACTTTAAGAATCAGCTAAGCAGCCGGGCAGTAGTAGCGCACACCTTTAATCCCAGCATTCTGGAGGCAGATCTCTGTGAGTTTGAGGTCAGCCTGGTCTACAAGAGCTGGTTCCAGGACAGCTTATGCTGTTACACAGACTGTCTCAAAAAATGAAAACAAAACAAACAAACAAACAAAATAAAAACCAGTTAAGCACCTAGAAGCCTGGAATATATGAGGGAATGGAAATTAACCATGCATCTCTGCATAGTATAAGTGAACCTACATGTATCCCAGTGATTCCTTCTCAGATCTACTCTGAGAAGAATCAAAAAAGAAGAGCCTATATTCAGTTACTCCTTACAGAATTACAAAAGTAATTGATAACAAGCAATCTAATGAGCAGCAGTCTAAAACTGCCAAAACTATATAGCATACATCAAAACATATGAATACACCTATGCCAGTGTGAAGTGAAAACAGCAGCCCAATGCATAAATCACTTAAAAATAAGTCTATGCATAGAAGGAAATCTACGTACTTGGTGACGTGGCTTGAGTCATGCTCAGATTATACATTTTACATTCTTTCTAGTTTCCTAAAAACTTGGTTTTGTGAAGTCTATGTAATATTTTCAATAGGAAAAAATCACCATGTAACTAACTCTAGCTGGCCTGGAACAAGTTATGCAGAACAGATTGACCTCGAACTCAAAAAGATCCACCTGCATTTGCCTCCCAAATGCTGTACACAGGTCAAAAGTAAATTTATTTAATAAGTCTGTCCTTCCAATTAGACCAAGAGAGGCTCAAAAACAATGATACTTGTGTTGTCAGTCACAAATCAACTGAAGTTAAGGCCCCAGACTCAGGAAATCCATTTCTGCCTAACACTTATCACCTCTTAGCTATTCAGGTGGTCAACCCACTTGCTCAGCAAGTAGACTACAGCCACAGTTAACCTAGGGTCTTAGGAGCTGTGTCTCTACCAGGCTCCCTAAAAGCCCAGGCATCTGGCCCCATGTTCTAACTGAAATTCAGGACATGGGAACATGAAATGAGAATGAACACCATCTGTTCCACAATAACTTTTTGGAATCTTTTGGTTTAGTTTCCTTTGAAATTAAATATAAAGAAGCAGAAGACTGGAATATGAGAGCAAATTGGTATTAATGTTGATGGTGGTGCTTAAATAAACTCAAGAAGCAAAGGCCAACAATGCCTGCAAAATGCTCATCGTCAACAAGGAGTTAAACCATGACCATGAGTAAATGAAGCTCAGTGCTAAGTGACTAGTCTATCACCACACTGCCCGTAATTAAATCTGGAATTCAAATTATTCCCAGCCTGTGTTCTTCTCTGGCACAGCACCATATGCCCTCACCAGTAAAGACTCTAATTAACACCAATGAAGTGGTAAGAATAAAAACAAGAAGACTAAATTTGAAGAGGAAGCTAGAGAAGGGCATCAGTTAGTGGACTGTTAAACAGTTATTGTTCACAGTTACCAAGTGGTGGAAGTTCTGCAGGATTATTGCATGAACAATGACGGCAAAACCTCCTTAAATATCCAGCCTCTAAGAACTCAAATGCACACATTCAACTCATTTCATAGAAATACTTTCCATGTTAAATTTTCCTTAAACGGGCCCTTGAAAAACTTCCCTAGCAGGTTCTTTCACCTTTTCCTGAATGAAGCCCAAATGGCAAATATTTGGCCCAATTACATGTGGCTTAAGGTCAAATGTAAAACTAGTCAAATTATTCTTGCTCAGTATAAAAGAATTTAAACGCCTGGACCAGTTTTAGCTATATGGCTTAGGAGATATTACCTTGGAAGACTGAATAAGGAGATGCAGAAACATATATGTGAGTTGACAATTATTTCAATATGAAAATTAAAAAATCTGAGGAGATCCAGACTATGCTGCCATGGCAAGAATGTTAAAGAAAAGATTATAGAAGAAATATTTAATGGCCCAGTACAAATCTGTAATCCCAGATACTCAAGGAATCAAGGCAGGAGAATCACTTGAGCCTAGGAGTTTGGGATGAGCCTGGGCATGGTGGTTTGAATGATGATGACCCCCAAAGGCTCACTGGTAGTAGCATTAATAGGAGGCATGCCCCTGTTGGAGTAGGTGTGGCCTTGTTGGAGAAAGTGTGTCACGGGGGTGGGTTTGAGATCTCACATGCTCAAGTTAGGCCCAGTATAGCTTTATCTCTTCCTGCTGCCTGTCAGTCCAGATGTAGAGCTTTCAGCTCCTCTAGCACCATGTCTGCCTGCATGCCACCATGCTACTGCCATGACAATAACAAATGAAACCTCTGAACCTATAGGCCAACACCAATTAAATATTGTCCTTTATAAGAGCTATTGTGGTCATGGTGTCTCTTCACAGCAATGCTTACCATTACTAAGACACTGGGTAACATATGGGAATGCCAATCTCTTTAAAAATAAAATAAAGAGAAAGAAGCTGGGGAGATGTTTCAGTTAGTAAAGTGTTTGCTCTGCAGGCACGAGAACCAGAATTCAATCCCACATAAAAGCTAGAAGCAGTTTTGCACATCTGTAAGCCTAGAACTAGAAAGGTAGAGACAAAGGATCCCTGGGGCTTACTGGCCAACCTAGTTAAATATATGACCTCCAAGTTCAACAAGAGACCCTGCTTCAAATAATTAGATGGAGAGAGACAGAGGATGTTGACCTCTGGCCTCCATGTATAACCACATACATATATGCACACACACACACACACACACACACACACACACACACACACAATTTTGTTTAACTTTTTAAAGTTTTTGAGTGTGTATGTGCATATATGCATGTGTGTGAAGGTATCAACAGTGAACATACTTAGAGGTGAGTCTGCTGATAACTGTTGTGGAATAATTTTTGTACACTGAAGATGTATCACTCTGATTGGTTTAATAAAAAGGTGAATGGCCAATAGCTAGGCAGGATTTCCAGGCTGAGAGGATTCTGGGAAGAAGGCAGAGATGCCAGGGATGCAGAGGAAGCAGGATGGGCACTTCAGAGATGAGGTAATAAAGCCACAAGGCAGAAAGTAAATTAATAGAAATGGGTTAATTTAAGTTATAAGAGCTGGTTAGGAAAAAGTCTAAGCTATCAGCCAGCTTTCACAATTAATGAATGGTAAGTCTTGTCAATATTGGGGAGTTGAAGGTCCCAATGAAAAAGTTCAAATACAGGTAATTTCTATTACTTTCTTTCTACTACTTTAGGTATACCTTCAATAAGTGTTTCTACTTTCACAACTGGAGGAGAATGCCATTTCCTATCCATAAATAACTTTGAGTGGGTAAGAAGAGAACCAGCCAGCCCACACTGTAACCTGATACAATCACACCTGTAATCTGAAGTTGAGTCTGTGCATCTGTACCTTGGCAGCCACTCTAAGAATTTAAATATCACCTGCTGCTGCTTTATTGTCAAGTTTGATGTCAAATCAATCCTATGACCTTTGTCTTTTTTCTTTTTAAGAGGCATTTTATTTTTAATTATATATATTATATATGTCTGGAGGGGTCATTTATCCTCAGAGACCAGAAGAGGGTTTCAAATCTCCTTGGAGCTGGAATTACAGGTACTTATAAGTTGTCCTACCTGGGTGCAGAAAACCAAACTCATGCCCTCTGGAAGAACTGCAGGTATTCTTAGCCTCTGAGCTATCTCTCCAGCCCCCAAAATGGCTTTTTAACTGAGGCTGCAATTAGTTGAAATCACAACACACCTCAATATGTCCTTTTACATCAAAGATACACACTTAAAAGTCAGTGCAACACTGAAACTACATATACCTCAGATGAAGCATGGTACAAACATGCAGTGCTTACTCACGGGTAATCAGACCAGGATAAAGGACATGCTTTGCAAACGCTCTTGCCCTCACAAACGCTCGGAAGGTCAAAAGCATACCAATTTGGGTGAAGCATCAAGAGATGTCATTAGACTTGCCAACCTGATACACAACATACAGAGTTTCAGCAATACCTGATTTCTGTGTACTACAGACAAGGATCCGGCCCATGCAGCTATTGAGAGACCTCACTCTACATGTACTGCATTTTGACCAGGAGCAAGGGTCAGTAAATCACTAAATGCATGCAGTTTGCCTGAGTAACAGTCAAGTTTATAAGGTTGTTTTTTCCCTTTAAGCCCCAATATAACAAGGAAAAGTAAACTATACTAGAGCTCATAAGGACTGGACTCTGGCTATCAACTCCTACCATTTTTTAAGCAAGTGAAAATATTGATGGTTTTCCAAAGAATTTGGTCTTTAAAACGTGTTATTTAATAAGCAAGGGGGGAATGGTGTAAAATGTAAGCTCAGCTCAATTTCACCATCTGCTGTCAAAACAGCAGAAAAAGCAAATCTGAGATCTGAAAAGCAGAGATCTGTCTATGCTGCAAGCATCCATGATTTAAACCAAATTACTGCAATTATTCTTTCTGGGAGCCAAAGCTCTGCAATAGATAAGGCAAGAGGTATGAATCTTGGAAGTCAAATAGCCCTAAATCAGACTAAACATCTACCCGACCACAAGAAGCACCCCGGTGCAGGGTCGGGAGGAGTGTTTAAGCAAGGATGGACTTAACCCGATGATGAAACCTCACGGATTCCATATCAGTAATAGGCTTACATACATTGTATAGGCAAACTAGAAACATGGAAGGAAAATATTGAAATAATTAAAAGCACAAAACTAAAATTTGGAAAAGAGAGGGACTATCATGAAGATGGGTGGGAGGCAATCTTGATGCACAACAAAGAGATCGAAGGAAGGCATCGAAGTCTGGACCACAAGTTCAGAAAGCAGCAGGAAGAAAGAGGCAGCCAGAGAGGAGGAGCAAATAACTCCAGGCTGTGGAGTGCCAGGAGCCCTGGGGTCAAATTCTGGCCCTGCCACTCATCAGTGTGGTGACCCTGAGAAGGTCACATTTCTAAACCTGAAGTTCAATCAAACAAGGATATAACAGTGTTTACTTCAAATGTTACACAGATAAAGGGGATAATCTTCAGACAACATGTAGAAGGGTTGGGCACAAAGTATGTGTTCAAAGGGCTGTTATTAGTTCTAACTGTTGAATTTAAACCCTGACTCTACCACCTGTTAGCTGTGTGACACTGAGTAGGTTGCATACCCTCAACGAGCCTCAAAAACCTCACAAATACAAGGATACAATAATTATTTCTTAAGAACTTTGAAAGTAAAATGAGATGTTATCTATAAGTAAAGTCAGCACTCCCAAATACCAGAGTGGCTACCACCACCACCACACTGAGAGGCCAGAAAAGCTCCCAAAACTGGTGGAAGGCCAACCTTTAATTAGATTCAACTAATTCTATCACTAAAGACCACTGATGGCTCCCCTATTAAACTCTCCTAGTTTCCCTTCAGTTTGCAAAGTCCAGGCCTCTCTTGGAATGAGGACCTGAGAGAGTGACTTACACTAATGAAAACTCTTACCTGGAATTTTGTGGCCTGTGTTATCAAGGGAGCCTCCCCAGGTTTGGTGAGAGCAGCAGCGAGCTCTTTGATTTCGGAGTTAAGTTTTTCAACCTGGAAAACAAAAAATGTCCACCACATACATAGCTGGGCTCTCCTTCCTACGCAACCCACATGCTACCCCAACGTAGAGTGCTCAATAGAGAGAGACACAAGCTCTGAGGGACATTTCTGGTTTTGCCATTTTATAATTGGGCGGCTTACCCTCTGTTCTTCTTTTTTTAAAAAAAAAAAAAAAAAAAAAAAAAAAAAACATGCTGATCCCAGTTCCCCCTCCCTCCCATCCTGTTCCACCCACCTTCCCCTTCCCCCACCCACATCTGTTCCTCTGAGAATGTAAGGCCTCCCAAGGGGAGTCAACAATTCTGTCACATCACCATGTCATTGAGGCAGGACCAAGGCCCTCCCCTGGTGTCTAGGCTGAGTAAGGTTTCTCAGATCATTCGTTGGGGATTGCTCCTGGTCCCACTGCCAGGGACCCCACAAACTGCCCAAGCCACACCTGTCACCTGCTCTTGGGGGGGGGGGGGGGCTAGATGAGTCAAACTAAAAGAAATCAAAAGAGATGACAAAGGCTTACCCTCTGAGACTTAATCCCTCACCTGTTGCCAAGGTCTACATAAAGTCAGAGTATGTCCCCCAAGTGTCAATGAATCAGAAACCTGATCCTCCATGCGGCAATGTTAGGAGGTGGGCTTTCAGGAAGTGAATAATAGTGAGAGGTCCTTGGGTACTTGGAACATGCTCCTGGAAGGTTCTGGAGGAGCCCAATCTCAGGCTTCATCTGATAACATGACCTGCCCCTCTTGCCTGCCTTTCTGTTATCTGCCACTAGACCTTCATCAGAGGTTGAACACATCAGACAGTGTGATCTTGAACTATAAGCATCAGAAAAAAACGAGTGAAATGAACCTCTTTATAAAGCTACCCTGCCTCTGATATTTCATTATAGTAAAGAAAAACAGACTAATCCATGATGAACACCACTCATCACTATGGTGTTATTAGTGCTAAATGAGGTACTGTACATTGCGGTTAAAATAACAGGCATTCCTACTATCACTGCCTACTTATATGGCTTATCCAATAACTGTGTGGCTTCTCCCAAAATTTCTCAACTTCTCTACCCTGAGATGTGCCATGAACTCTGACCATTACACCTTGGAACTGCTCTACTACAAGTGTCAACACACACTGAAGGTGTCTTGCTCCAGCTAGCCCCCGTGCATCACAGGAATCATAGCTCCTAAGGTCAAAGGCCAAATTGCAACTGCAGCTGACACTGCACTCCCTCAGCTTCTCAGCACCAGTTTTCTACTTCTGCAACCATTCCTGCGGTCCCCTCTGCGTATGCCCCATACCTGAACTCATAATATTCCTTATAGTCTCATCCTTGGCTTGTTTGCTTGCTTGCTTGCTTTCTTGCTTGTTTGCTTCCTTCCTTCCTAGACTATGCTTTCGCAGGATATATTGGTCAACTCTCAGAATTTTAATTCATGACTAAATACAAGTGATTCCCAAGTCTATTGCATTGGGCCAAGCTAGCCCTCTGTCCCCATGCTTCAGGCTTGTACTGTTCTCTGCCTCCAAACCAGGATGACCTCTACATTCCTGGAGGCCAATGCTCCTGTCAATGACATACTCTACTCTCTATGCTCTGAGCCACGGCAGTGTCACCACATCCTGGTCACTTCAGCTAGACATCTACAGTCACCTTGACTGCTCTACTCTTAATCCTTAAATCCAACCACCAGATTTTCCAGAATTATTTCTATTTTTTAATTATTCCTAATCTTATTTCTTGAATACAGTCCTCTTCCTCCATCTTACTTGCTGTGACCTGTGTTCTAATAAAGATTTTCTTGGTTCTTGCCTGAGTGACTCACATTTAACTCCATTCTCTGTCACCTGAAATCATTCTTCAAATACAGCCAGATGCTTCTAAAAGGTAAAAATGTGATCACCCTTTCTGCTACTGAGCCAATGTACCCCCTGCAACAGTTGATGTGATTAGTCACCACTCTTGGGCCCTTTGCAACACATCCAACATCTACAGTCTCATTTAAATTGTGCACTTCGTTCCCTGGGAACCCCAGACCATTTCTGGTGTCACACACCACAGACTTTGCCATTGTTCTCTCCAAACTGGCCTCCCATCTGCATCTCTTCCTCGGCCCTCTCACCATTAAGTACTCTGCTCAGCAACTTCTCCTCTAAGCACCACCCACTCCCTACATCCACCCTAATCAGGACCAGGTTTTCTCCTCTCTGCCTCCCCACCACCTGCACTTCCCTCAGTTCCAACACCCATTACTCTGACTTGCCAATCACATAGGAGAAGAGCTGGGTCTCTTTGGTGAGTGAGGGCCTTTGTTAATCATTAAGATCCAAAGACTTCATTCAGTACCAAGTGACAAGAAAAGAGCCTTCAGCCACCACATTGGATCCCAAAGGCAACAAGGCTTTTTGCTTCCCAGCCACAGTCTTGTTTCCCAAATCCCTTCATGTCCAATTTCAGTTGTCTTTCAGAAGAGTCGGTCTGTAATCTCCTTCAGGGCAGTCACTAACTAGCCACATGACTGGATAAGTCTTAAAAGAGCCTCTTGAAATACAGCTGAAGTTTAAACCATTGGTTGTTGATTTTCATTAAATTCAGTAGCTGCTCCTTAAGCAACTTCTGTCCTAGTCAGCAACTGCAACCCCACAGGTACCAATAGTGTTTAAGCCCCAGTGGCCTTAGCCAGGCAGGAATTCTGTTCCCTCAGGCACCAACACTGTCACAGCTGCTAAAGGGAACTTTATCTAGATCTCTATCCCTCTACAGAACCAGGATTCAAAGGTTGAGGTAAAATTCTGCTTGCTCAGAGAGGCTGAATAGCAAGCAGCTAACCTCTTCTTCTAGCTTGCGGCTTCTGCAAAAATAGAGCATCATCCTGCTCAACCCCTACCTAATGACCCTAGCTTCACATGGTTCCTCCTTACCACTTCCTGTCAGCTAGCTGCTGACTCAGTCTCCAGATCCCAGGTTAATTTTATTTAATCACACAAATGTGACATCTTTGCATCATTAAACAAATACTCCACAGTATCAACAAATGTAACACATCTTAAACTAATATTTCACAACATTTGGTGCTGAGGGAAGAAATACTAAACAACTCACCATTGCCTTCTTCACTGATTACATGTTGAAATAATTATGTTCATATACTATTAAAATCAACTTACGTCTCTGCACCTTTGTCAAATGTGGCTTACTAAAAACTTTAAAAAAATATGTCTTATTCATAATTAGTTACGGACAGCATGAACTACAGTCTGCCACAACTCCAACTGACTGAAAAACTCACTTCCTGTACTATCCAGAACTTACAAACTTTCTATCTAAAGCTACAACTTCAGGAGAAGACAGGCAAGCCACAGAAACTAAGAAAGAAAAATCCCACTTCACTCCTCAGACATACCTCTTTTTCCTTTGATTTTAATGCCATGGTTAGGCCCTGAATGGCCTTATCCCTCTTTAAGCTATTTTTCTTCTCTGTAGCAATTTCTCTTTCCTTCTCTCTCAGGTCCTCCTGAAGTGCCTAAATTAGATTAGAAAAAGATTCACGAAGTTGATGTGTTCCAACCAAAATGCACTGTAAATATATCTTTAAGAGCACACTCAAATGCAGTTATTCTATCTTATTCCTGTCAACCTGTGATTAATGTTTCCTAGTCTAGCCGAATGCTGTGGCATCAGCTCCCAGTTACTGTGTTACTGCTCACGGCAACAAGGCCGGGTGAAAGGAAGGGGATCTGATCATTTGAGAAGCTGACAGCTATTCCTATGGGAAGGACTCCAGTGCCTTCTAAAATCTGAATATAGTCACATCAGAGTCTTCGAGACTGCAGCAGGTTATTTGGAGGAAATAACAGATCATTAATTTCATTCCTTAATGCTACAAAAGCTGGCAGAGAGTTTGGTTTGATGGGGACTGAGCCCTGCATTTATAGTCTGAGTTCATGTCTTAAGAAAATCACTGCTGCCTCCCTCCTGGGCTGTTGTGAGATCAGATGAGATAATAGATGTGAAAGTACTTTCTAAGCTGGCAGGCACTGTACAAATTGCAGCTGTTGTGACTAAGGGCCCTTGGAGCCCAGCTGCTGAATCAAACAGGCAGATTCCTCCCTCCAGCTATGGGATCATGAGCAAGTGCCTTCACCTTTCTGAGCCTCAGCTACTACATCTACAACCTGGGAATGAGAGTCATGACAAGGACAGAGGAACTACTTCTTCTGTGCTGGTTACATCACTGGGACTCGGTGGCATCTGATCAATGGCAGCTCTTGTCACAAAGAATTATCTGTTGCACTCAGAATAAATGAGAAGTAAGAGGAGAAAAAGTTTTCAAAGCAGTCTTAAAATGAATCAACATACCTGGATCTTTGCTTCCCAGTGATTTCTCTCCTTCTTCCATTCCCTCTGTGCAGCCTAGGAAAAGGTATTCATGAGTGAGCAGAAAGAGAAGTTCCAAAGAAGGCTTTCCCACAGCCATCTGAGTGAGCACCTCACACCTCACTCCCCTCCACTGCTGCATACCTCATTAACACAAGTTAATTAACATTAACTCCTTCATAGTCTGACATGGTTTTAGGGAGGAAAAGTGTGAAGCAGCTGCCCACAGTTTGACTGTGACTCTCACGGAGTAAACAGGTACTTCGGAAGAAAAGGTAAAGGGCCCACTAGAAAACAGCCCGGGAGTTGAAGTGGCAACCCCATTCCAAATGAAAACTAACCAATGAAGCTAAAGAATCTGCTCCTGTCACAAGGACAAGGACCCTGCTTCAAAAAGAAATCACAACCTTTCTGGAGCTTCAAGAACATACCCTGATGTGGACAGACCATGCAGCAGACTTCCTCCACCCAAGGAGAATGGAAGGTCAACAAAGCTTGCCCTGGAAGTCACAAGACCAAGAGGAGTCCAGGAGATTTGGGCCCAGGGTCTGACAGCCCACTTCTTAGAACCTGGAGAGATGACTGATCTAAGGCTGGTCCTAACTCAGTCAGGGGATCACATCTCTACTTGGCCAAAGGGCTGGGACGCTTGAGCAGGGCAGGATACTGAACATCTCATATGCTGCCAGGCCCAGAACCAGTCCCCTTCCCCCACAGACTCTGACGTTTCACACCAAATATGGACAACAAGCCAGGCTCTAACAACAAAGGAAAAGAGGACATGAACAATGCACCACAGGTTTACACTAAGAAAGCCCTAAGGATGAAAATGAAGCCCCAAGGTGACAGCAAATTAACACATGGTAAAACACAGATGCAGAACTTTAAGGCACATGAACAAAGGCAGCCCCTAACAAAGGTGGATCCTGCAGATTCCTCACCTGACAGAGAACTTGCATGTGGAAGTTACTGTGCTAACCGTGCAGACTGAAGAGTGCCCCACTTCCCATAGTCTGATATGCTCCCCCTCCTGCTGTGCCCTGTCGCCTCACCTCAGCGTCTCTCTCCTTTGCTTCCCTCAGAGTGGCACAAAGTCCTCGGAGTTCTCCAGATGACACATTCTCGTCAGGAGATGCCATCTGAGATTTCTCCTCTTGAAGGCACTGAATTAAAGCTTCTTTGCTCTTCAAAGTCAGCTTCAACTCCTCAATCAGTCTAAAAGAGAACAAAATTTAAATATTAATTCTGAGCTGCTCTCTTAGCTCAGTGGAGCAGGAGGAGGTAGGAAGCCGGGCCAGACATCTTCAAAGTAGATGTGTCCGATGAATGCGCACAAACAGAACTGCATTCACTCACAGGTCACAGAGCTTGGGCCAGAATTTATGGGATGTTAATGAGTCCACGTGTCTCTAGCCTCCTCCAGGAATTTAGCTCTGAGCTGCACCTGGGCTGGTCAAGTCATGCACTTGCTCAGACCTGCAGCATCCCTCACCAGCAGAAGCAGACCACTGAGTAAGAAATCCCCTCTCTGAAAGAAATCTGTCCCTGAAGTCTAAGCAAACAGCCAATCAAGAGCTGTTTGTGTGGATGTGGATTTAAAAAGTGGGGATATCTCTCCACAGCTAGCAGACAATGCTTAAAAACACACATCTCAAGCTAACAGTCAGACTTCGGGATAAGGCATCCAGGCACCAGGCTCTTAGGTCATAACAACCCAGTTTCATCCTGATCCTGATAAGTACTCAGCAGCTCACAGACAGCCCCTCAATACCTTTGCTTATGTTATCAATACCTTCTGCCCAAACCCCTTCCTATCCTTCCTGATAAAACCAGAGTTCCTTAACTGCACCTTCCATCTCTGAGTTGAGAGAAACTCTACAAACATAACGCCCTCTAGAAGATGTGAACATTTCCCTCTTTGGAACCAAACTCAATGTGCTTGATTAAGCTGCTCTGTGATCAAACTAAGTCATTCTACTTTTCTAAGCCTGTGTTGGACAACTTAAAAAAAGTACACTTCTGACATACAACTGAAATCAACAAATGACAGCTGGCATGCTACTTGTGCATGTGGGGTGTGTGTGTGTGTGCATGCACACACGCATACATGTACTTTGTATATGACTGAAATCAACAAATGACAGCTGGCATGCTACTTGTGCATATGTGTGTGTGTGTCTACACACACGTGTGCTTGTGATTTGTATACGGCTGAAAACAACAAATGACAGTTGGCATATTGCGTGCGTGTGTGTGTGTGTGTGTGTGTGTGTGTGTGTGTGTGTGAGTGTAGAGGTCAAAGTTCAATGTCCAAATTTTTTTCCTCGGTTGTGTTTCCACCTTATTTTGTCTTTGCTGGGCTGGCTAGGAAGCCAGCTCCAGAGATCCATTGGTCTCACTGCCTTGCAATGCCAGGATGCATATCGTCACATCCAGCTTTTCATGAGTGCTGGAAATCAGAATTCACATCCTAGTGCTCAAATGACATGCATTTTATCCAGGAAACTATGTCTCCAAAACCAGCCCTGCCTGTTAAATATTCAACATTACTTTGTTGGAAGACTCACCAAAGAGTTCTTTGTTACCTAAGCCTAGAAAGCAACATAGTTTTGTATAGTAGAGGCCTGGAGATTTGGCAGAGCTGCCCTCCTGCAGCACGTGGCTTCCCTGAAAACGCTGAGGTGAGGAGGGTGACTCAGACAGCAGAAACACATAGCAGTGCACTGGAAGCAGAGCACCATGGGATCAGCTTCCTGGCTCAGAAACCTGGAAAAAGGCGCAATACTGCCCTCTAGGGGTTCAGCTCTGATATAATCAATAAGCAAATGGAGAGCAAAAACTAAACAAATATAAGTTTAAAAAAGAAAGTGGGAGCCTGAACTTAGAAAATTAAAGGTGGCTCAGCCCATCATGTGGAACAGAAGTCTTGAACCAGTAAGACACCCACAGGCGTTACGTCTTTGGGATCAAGAACAGTGAGAACTCACTCTTCTGTGAAATACAATATTTTAAATGCCAGCAACGAATCCAGGCTTTTAAACATACTATTTAGTTTGAAGAAAACCTATCTATTGGCTATAGTCAACCTAGAGGGCTCCCAAAATGATCACCTTCAGATGCAGACAACTCAATACCGAGTGAGGCTAAAGAAACTAAAGTAGGGAAAATAATGACCCTTTGAAAAAGATAGTAAGACTCCAGGAAGACACTGGCAGTGCCCATGCAAGTAGAGGCCAGCCCCCAAGATTCACCAGCTCGCAATGCCTAACAGCAGGTTCCTCCGTGTGGCTGATCAGATCCATGTCACCTGGATATAACTAATGACCCTGGCTGCTGTGCTGAGCTAACCTTGTGACCTTGATTTAAATAAGGGCTAAGTGAGATTTTGTTCGTAGAGATTTTCCAAATGGTTATATTCTAAGGGAAAAATCAAGGTGACATCTAGCTGCCAGTCTCTGGGAGTTTAACTGGGACACCTTCACTGCAGAGACTGAAAAATTATTGACCTGCAAGCCAAGTTTCTATACTTATCTACCCTGACCTGTGCACATGCCAGGAAGACGCAGCCTTCAGCAAGAACCCAACCTGACCATCCATATCCATGGAGAAGCCGTCACATGGACCAGTCTCCACACCCTCCCAATGGCCTCTCCCCAAACTAACAAGGAGCCAAGCTTAAGCAGCACACCCTGGTGATCTACATGTGCAGGCTTTGTACACGGTGTGCAGACTCTGTGACTTTTCACATGCCAACTCTACATGGGAACTTCTAGGACTGAGAGGATTCCTATGCCGAAGGCCAGAGCCCTAAATCCATCTCAATCAAAATGTTTATTGGGACATATCTGTCTATTCTACATAATCAGAGCCACTTTTCTCTATAATAGTATCAAATGCATGTACAAAGCATGCTCATTGACTCATGAATCTTCATTTACTCCAATGCCAGCCTGAATCTAGAAACCCACACCTCAGCTTGCCCACAACCTCTGGTCCTCAACTCCCCTCGGCTCCCCTCCCCTCGCCAACACCTCCAGCCTCCTAACCTCCCCTAGCATTCACTTCTACTTGCCCACACCTCCCTTTGCCCTCCCCTCACCCATACCTCCCTCCCTGGCCTTCCCTTCCCTTCCCCCTCACTTCTGCTTGCCAGGACCCCCCCCCCCTTACTCATACAACCACTTGCCTGCACCTCCACTCACCCTCCCCTCCATTTGCCCCCACTCCACTTGCCCCCTCCACGCACCCTCCCCTCCCCTCCACTTGCCCCCCTCCACTCATAGATGCTCACAGACGCTAGAGCTCCTGTCCTAACTGGAAGCATCATCCTCCCATTTCTGCCTCAAAAGACTTCCTCATTGCTCCTCTTCCTCCAAAGTGAGTAAACTGTACCACCTGTCAGCCACTCATTCTCAAAACTGGAAGAGGGTAAAGTACAGACTTTTCCCTTCGCTAACAAAGCCCTTAAAGCCCACTCTGTCCATTTCCCCTTCTAGCACCACCTGTTCACCTCCATCCCATCCCAGACTTTCAGTCTCAGCTGTCACCATCCATCTGGATGTCTGCACCAACATGAGAGCCCTGTGACATTACATCTCCACCGCAAGCAAAGAACTGCAATAAATAAAAATCTAATCATGTAGCTTCCCCAAGCTCCCCCCCCCATTAACTCTTCAATGGATATTCCCATGCCCTTCAGATGAATCGATTCTTCTACAAGGCCCAGTGGCCTGTCCAGCATATCCACACTGTTAATATATTATATATATACACTACCTCCCTGTTAATTAATTAGCAGTCACAACTGTCAGAACTGCTCCATGATGCTCACAATCAAGTAAACCTGAGACAGTCACCAAACAGTGTACCATGCCTGTGTCATTTACCACACTTCACGCCACCACATATCATCTCACATAGTCACAACAAGGTTAGCCCAGTGCTGTTGTGGGACCATGGCCTGGATTCTGTCAATTATATTTTAAATAAACACTGATTGGCCAGTAGCAAGGCAAGAAGTGTAGGCAGGATAGCCACACAGGAAGAACAGGCGGGTCAATGAGAAATGGAGAATTCTGGGAAGTAGGAAGCCCAATCCTCCACAATCGTGACCAGCCACAGAAGAAGCAAGATGTGACTGCCTGGCTGAAAAAGGGACTGAGCCATGTGGCTAACACAGATAAGAATAATGGGCTAATGTAAATTATGAGAGTTAATAAGAAGCCTGAGCTAATTGGCCAATCAGTTTATAGTTAATGTAGATCTCTGTGTATTCTTTGGGACTTAACGATTGCGGGAAACAGGCAGAACAGAAAACCTCAGACAATACAGCGCAGTATTTTTATGGAATAGACCATAGTCGCACTAACTATTGACACAACTGGCTGCTTTTTAAATCTTACTCTGTTTAATTCATCAATTAAACTCTAAGACAGATATGTAAGTATTGGGGTGGAGGTGCACAGCAAGTGAAGGCTGAATACAGTCAGGTTTGTCTTGCTTCAGTGAACACCTACTTAACATGAGAGGCTTCTCTTGGACCCTTCACACTGATTTTGTAAACAGTAACAAGAAACCACTGTTTGCCCCATCCAGTCCTGACTCTTCTCTTCGTGCCTTCCACTCTAAATAGCAGGGTAGCACTGAGTCAAAAGTAAAGACAAACAGAACTGGGGCACAAAAACCTAAACAGCTAGGCAGGCTGACATACCCTGTAAACTCTCTGCACTTGGGGAGAGAGTGGTAGGGACATCAGGAGTTCAAAGCCAGCCTCTGCCACACAGTGAGTCTGTGCCAGCCTGGGCTTTAACTAGCTAAAAAATGTGGCACAAAAACCTAAACAGCTAGGCAGGCTGACATACCCTGTAAACTCTCTGCACTTGGGGAGAGGGTGGTAGGGACATCAGGAGTTCAAAGCCAGCCTCTGCCACACAGTGAGTCTGTGCCAGCCTGGGCTTTAACTAGCTAAAAAATGTGGTGGGACACACCATTCCACAGGGCACTGAGTGGCTGAGAAAAGAAATCACAGGCAGAACCCTCTGGAGGAGAAAATTCACTCAGGGACAGTGTCATCCAATTCTATACAGGTGTGGCTCTTCAGCACCAATGTTAGCAGTGTGTCTCCACTGTCTTAACTCTACCTCCCACTTAGAGACAACAAATAAGATAAGACAATCAAAATGTCACAAGATAATTTCAACTTCTTCTTAACAGGTTTTGTCAAAAGTTTGGCTGCAGGATATAGTGGTCATTAGAGTAGGCCTAACAGCCCTACTGCCCATCCATTTCTCTGACACAGCACCACACAGTTTATTCACAATGCACTGAAGAACTCTGTATTTGATCTACAATGCTCTTTGTTCTATAATGCTGCTTAATTTCAGCCTGTAGCCAACATTAAAAACCATGATGGGAAACAGATCACACAAAATTCACTAGCAGTTGTTGTGGGGACATCACCACTTACTTACTTGTGGAAAGAACCACCAGAGCAATTTCCCTCTGCTAGGACCAAGCAAAACTAGGTTTCTCCTGAATCCATGGCTTGCTTTACCTCATGGGTAATACGAACCTCAGGTCCATAGGGCTGCTTTGGTCTACCAGGTCTACCAGGAAGCTGCAGCCAAGCTAAACACTAGACTTAGGGTCTCAGGGCCCCTTTCTAACATGAACTTGTCTAGTGACCACCTCTCGCGGGCACTACTATCTTGTTTCTGTTTCTCTCATGCCCAGTTTTCTATCTTGCTATCTAAATACACTCCAGGAAGGTAGCCCACTCTAGAGAAGAACAATGACAAATCGGCGGAGGGGGGGCGGGGGAGGAAAGCTAGGTTCTCTCCCTCTCCAGATGAGGAGACCTGAGCTTCCCAGGGAGCAGATCCAGACCTGTCCTTGTCTTCCAGAGCCAGAGTCAACTCCAGGTCCTGCTCCTGCATCTTCTTCATCGCAGTGAGCTTGCTTTCCAAGCTGAGGCGAAACGCCTTCTCTGTTTCCGTCTCTGCAAAGGCCTTCTCCAGTTCTGCTTGGGCGGCTTTCACATCCTACAGTTAAATTAAATGCATTTGATGCAATTTTTCAATACAATTGGGAACATTTTGAAAGGAAATTGGATTAAAATATAAATATTTATGACTTTTTCTCCGGCACATTTCCCCTCCCTGAATGTACTATACATGGAAAGAATGTGTAATAAATATATTTGCCAGCCATTTTTCCCTCTTGTATCAGAAGAGTAATGGGCACTTCCAATGGAAAAGAGTCAACTCTACAAGAACTGTACTTTTGGTTTTGAAAAATCAGATCAATATTTACAGCTTCAATGAGAACAAGAAGAAATGCGCTTCTCAATACTAAACATGCATAAGTCCCAGAGTCACCCTAATCTCCATGCAAATTCATCCCACAGCCCACCGCCCCCCACTATTTCTTTTTAAGATAATGACTACACATTTCTAAAATGCATTTCTGTATCTCCAAGGTGATTTAAGTGGTGAAAAGCTCTATGCTTTTCCTGAGTGCTCAGAGAAGCCACCATGGAAATTATCTTCTAAATCATTTAGACCATGTGTCTGTTGGGGGAAGGCTCTGGTGCTCACGCAAGTGACCTGGAACAGGCCTGACTCTCCACCCACACAGACCACTGCCTCAAGATCACACCGCAAACATAAAAGTCAAGTAGAACTGGGTTCAAAGTGCAGCTCTCCTACGATGCTTGCTGTGTGACTTTGGACAGTCATTTGATCTCTGAGCCCCGGTTCTTCTTCCAGAAGACAGGATACCCAACATTCCATCAAGGAGCTGCTGGGAGACTGCCAACACCTGGCACCCAGAAGCTAAAGCCTGGCTTCTCTTCCCCTGCCCTTTCCTACTATCTATTTAAGAGGCTTGTCTGTCACTCCGTATTTCTTAGGCAGCAAACAATGATGCCTGTTATTTGCTGAGTGTCTACTAAATGCCAGGCTCTGAGCAAGAAGTCTTACATCACATTTGATCTTGACCTAACCCCAAAGTGTTGTGGACAGAGACAACAGAATGTTAGAGCATAAAATGTGGCCAGATCACCTGACCTTTACCACCTGTGTGACCTTCAGCAAATGACTTGGCCACTCTGTGCTTAATATTTCAGTATGTTTAAAAAAGAGAGAAAAAGAGAGAGAGAAGGAGAAATGGAAGTAGTTAGCACATAGGTTTCTCAGAAGGATAGTTAAGCACACAGGTGAGGCTTAGCAGGGGAACTCTGCCTCTGGGGAGGTCTCATAGCTTAGTATGTGTTCTTGTTACTGGAGCAAGCGATACAAGCTGGTGCTTCTATGTTCAATTCACACAGGCAGATGCTTCACCCAATGGGATAAATGCAGCAAGCTACAAAGCAGGAGCACTGGGAAGTACTCATGGGACAAACAAAGTGCTGCATCAAGAGGTGACAACTTTCTCAAGTGTCTTGATTAAAGGTGTGGTGGGTGGTGGTTGTGGTGACTTGAATAAGAATGCCCCACCCCCAACATCCCAATACTGTAGGCTCACAGATCTGAATGCTTGGTAACCAGGGAAAGGCACTACTGGAGACAGGGCTTTGTAGGATTTGGTGTGCTGTCACTAGAAGAAGCCTATTACTGGGGGTGAGCTTTGAGGTTTCAAATGTTCAAGCCGGGACCAGTATCTCTCTCTACCTGCCTTTCCAGATGTATAACACTCAACTACCTCTCCAGCACCATGTCCACTTTCATTCTTCCATGCTTCCTGCTATGATGATAATGGACTGAACCTTTGAACTGTAAACCAGTCCCAATCGAATGTTTTCCTTTATAAGAGATTTTGTGGTCAAGACGGGTGGTGGTGGTGCATGCCTTTAATCCCAGCACTGGGGAGGCAGAGGCAGAGGCAGAAGGATCTCTGTGAGTTTCAGGCCAGCCTGATCTACAAGAGCTATTTCCAGAACAGGCTCCAAGCTACAGAGAAACCCTGTCTCACAAAACCAAAAAGAGTTGTTGTGGTCATGGTGTCTTTTACAGCAAAAGAAATGCTCAGACAGTAGTATGTGCTTATAATTATTGTATTTGAGAAGCTGAAACAGGAGGATTGCAAGTTTGAGACCAAACTCTCTACCTAGCAAGTCCTGCCTCAAAAATAAATACATACCATAATAATTATTAACATATAGATCAGCCCAATCTAAATTCTGAAAGGCTCAAAATAGAAAACTTTCTGATTATCAACGTCTCAAAAGTAGAAAATGTCACACCCGACCTCATGTGATGGGTTGTAGTCAAACACAGCCAAGTTAAAATATTGCCCAAAATTCCCTAATTACATATATAATGCATATGTGAAATATAAGTGAATTCTGTGTCTAGTCTTGGAGCCCATCCCTAAGACATCTCATTAGTTATGTAAAAATGTTCAATAATAATAATAATAATAATAAACACAATCATAATCCACTTCCAGATCCAAGCCCTTCAGGAAAGGGCTACTCAAACTGTGGTTCTTAACACCAGCTTAAAATAGAGGAACACTGCCTGTGGTCCCATCCTTAAGCGGATGTTCCCAATTGGAGTCACAGCAGCTGCTGACAGAAGGAAGGGCACAGGAAGCTGTGGGGTCCACTAGAGAAGAGCAGCCACTCAGTTCTGCAAGATCCTGGACAGAGGCTGGCGACAGACAGGACAAAAGCCGGACTGGCAGGCAACAGTCGAGCAGCAGCAATCTGAGTGCGGCTTGCTCAGGGCTACACTCCTTCAGTGGGGCTCAGCAACCACCTGGGCCAGTTAGTACTTCTCTCTGTACCTCAGGGTCCTCACATGAAGGAGACAACCGGGTAGTTGTACGTTACAGGGGCAGAGTGCCTACAATGAGGCCAGACCCAGAGGACACCCTATAACTGCTGTGGAGAGGTGATGCTCATGGAGAAAGGAGGCCACCACACCCTCCCCAGGACTGACCTGTAGGTAGAGGTCCCTCGGCATCTCCAGACTTACTTCTTCTAGAAGATGTATCCTTTTTGTCAGGAGGTCTTCCACCTGCTGCACCTTCCTCCTTGCATCTTCTTTCACGCGCTGGACTTCAGAACCTCCCCCTTTGGTGAGATTCTCCACTGCTTTGCTGTAGAGAGGCAAAGGGCAGGCTGAGTCTGGGGCCTGTCTGATGACAACTTCCCCAGACCCAAAAGAGAAGGGGTGTTTGTCAGTCGTTCCTCCCATTTGCCTGAGCTAAGTTTCCTTTAAAAAAAAATAATACTTAGAATTCAGAAACAAGGGGGGTTACTTATCCCACAGGATATAATTAACATTTTAACACACAGCCTTTCAGGGCTCTACCTCCCCACACAGAACCATGTAGTGTATACTAGTGAACTAACCTGTACAGTGAATCACTAACTATGCTGAGAACACGCTTTAGAAAGTCAGTAAACATAAATCTGCATCATCATTTTAACGACTGTATCACTATATGGAACATACTTTATGAAGTCAATCTCTAAGCGGCTTCTGATGTACACATGTGACTAACACCAAGATCTAAGAAGAGGTGCCCGGTACTGAGAAAGTGCTCACTAAACATCAGTGTTGTGGCTTAATGGTTTCTAGGGACACACAGTAGAAAGGGAATCTCTGAGCCCAAGGGTAAGCACACAATTAATACTCCTGATGGCAGGGGCCAATTTTCCTGCTAGTACTCTTACACCACAGGTATAGAAGGTGGTACAGGAACCAATGGGCAAAGAAGCAGCATGCAACAAACAGATCTGTGAGGTTAGCATTTGCATGCCACACCTCGCACCAGCCGGAGGGCAAACGTTTTAAGTATGCCAAAATGGATCCAGCACACACTACGACTTAGGGTGTGAAGAGGGACTTGGGTGCAAGCACCCTGCACCTGGTACTGTGGTATTAAATGCCCAGGGCACTGGGCTGTGGCCTTAGAATGTTCTCTCTGTGGGACAATCAGGCAGGCATGACACTAAACCAGACACTGGGCCATGAACAATGATGCAGAAAGGAAGGTGCTGAGGTGCTGGCTGCAGCTGCAAGACTTCAGTCCTCACTGCATCCTCAATGGCTGCAGTCTCCAGAAGGAAAACTGAGGAAATGGCTCCACCTAAAGCTCAGAAAAGCTCTCAGAAAAATGACAGCAGAAAAATTAAACAAAACTCCTTGCCACTCAGTAGCTCACTCGACTCCAGGAGTATATAAGTTTCCCTAACCCAAAGTCGTGTAACCAGATGCTCACACTGGACCACGTGAACCATTCACCCAGAACAGGGCACCCAAAGGGCTATCCTGGCTCTCCAAGCTCCCACAGAAATCACCTGCAAGTAGAGCCCTTATTTATAGAGTTTTCCTTTCAGCAAGGCTTCAGAAAGCCATCACAATATCACATTAATAGAATTCAGTGTGAATAACTGAAAGGAGGAGTACCGGCTCGGGCTGGACAGATCTGCTTCTAAATTCTCACTCTATCCCAACCCCAGTGTGGCTCTGGGTAAATTTTCTAGCCTCAGTAAATTAGTTGTTACACCTCAGTCTCCACATGTGACAAATGAGATGATTACCTCTTGGAACTAATGGGCTACCACAGGGGTCCTCTGCAGGTTCCCCCTCCCACCCTGCTGTGAGGCCTCTCCTGTGAGGCCAGGACAGCACAAACCCTGCTGTGCTGCTGAGAGGCCTCCTGTCACCCCTCAGCTGGACTCTGAGCTCAGAACAGATCAGCCCCTGCCAGAACCTAGGCCAACATGCTCACTTCCTGATCACTGCCCTAAGTGTCCTCAGCCCCCACTCACTCAGCTCACTTCTGGGACCAGGGCCCTCTCCAGTTCACAGTGACTCGCTGTCATTTCCATCACTCCTCAAGGGGCATTAGCGATGACAAGAACTGTGGACTGCCTCCTCTCTTTCCCAAGCTGTAGACAAAGATTTTTACCTTTTTTGTATGTCTGAATGTGTGCTCGCACACATGTGTATGGAGGACAAAGGGTGACACTGTCTTCCATTGCTCTCAACCTTATTATTATTCTTTTTAAACAGGGTGTATCACTGACCCCGTAACTCCTTAAACATCAGCCCCATCTCCCCTGCCACCCCACCCCAGGTTACAAACACCTTTCCCAGATTTGACATGGGCGCTGGGAATCCAAACTCAGGGCCCTGTACTTCCACATCAAACACTTAGCCCACTTAGCACCCCTCCAGCTCCTACACAGCTGTTTCTGGTCCTGAATTCCTTCTACCTGGGTGCCCAGGATATTTTAGCCATGGGGCTTTATGGCGCCCTGTATGGCCCCTGCCCTCTGCTGCACTCTGGACTCCCTTCCATCAGCCCAGATCTAATCTTGCCATTTCACTGCCTGAATCACATATGCTGTCAAGAGCCTGTACAATTTTGAACAACTACTAGCATTATTCACTTTGTTTGTGTTTTAGTTATACCAATAAAATAAATTCACAATAATAAATGTTCCAACGTTTCATTTATCATCTTTGTATTTTACAGTTACTGTAGCAATAAAATTTATACTCAGCAGTATGGTACAATTTGCCTCTGCTAATGGAATTATTATTTTTTTGTTTGTGTTTTAAAGCTACAGAGATAAAATTTACTCCCAACAATATGACTGCTTTTGTTTTTAATGCCCCCTTATTGTAACTGATACACAGAACAATGGAAGACCAGTACACAAATATGTTTACTTCACATCAAGCCAGAGTGGGCTCAGGAGCTGCACCAGAGCCAACTTGCTACAGTTCTCCGGGTCTTAGCTTTCTCTTCACTCAAACAGGAAGACTGGCAGCCTCACACAACTGCCAAGCCCTGCACATACAAGTTTGGGACAAAGGAGGATCAGAACCAGTGCTTATTTTCTCCCTCTGCCATTTGTTTTTCTTTTGTAGAATCTGGGCTACAAGTACAGAACAGGCAAGGTCAGACCAAGAGTTGTACACCAGCTTTCCACTCAGTGTGAAAGAACCTTCCATAAACATTTTCCTTGTTACTATTTTTAATCTTCAACATTTCCTCTAGGTTATGTCCATTCAAATTAGAGTTGGCCTTTTCCTGTGGCAGAGCCCCATGTCCTACCCCTTCCCCAGCCAAAACTCAACTCAGAAAATGGCTAACAGCATTAAACTAACAAGACAACATCAACATCTACCATAGACAAACTGCTGGGCTTTGGGAAGTAGGAGCAAAAGGGAAAGGGCCATCAGCAGATATGAGGTAGATACTGAAAGGCCACTTAGATACACCATGCACACACTATGTCAATACATGAAAGATTTTTTTTTTAAAAAAGTGAGACTTGGGCTGGAGAGATGGCTCAGAGGTTAAGAGCATTGCCTGCTCTTCCAAAGGTCCTGAGTTCAATTCCTAGCAACCACATGGTGGCTCACAACCATCTGTAATGGGGTCTGATGCCCTCTTCTGGCCTGCAGGCATACACACAGACAGAATACTGTATACATAATAAATAAATATTTAAAAAAAAAAGTGAGACTTGACCTCTAACTTAAGTTCTGACCTTTCTAAGACCACAGCCCTTCTTTTTACAAGGCCTGATTCCCTCCTCTATAAAATCAGGGTCCTCCTTGAATAATGATATGCATGGACACGAAAGTGTTTAGACATGGAAAAGAGATTCCCATGTAGGATGGACACCATATGACAGAGAAGTTTATGAAAGAGGCAAGTGCAGGCTACAAGGATCCCTGTCTGAGTCTTTTAGAACAAGGAGAGGATGAGAAGGCACTGGGCTGGGAAAGCAAGGAAGGAAAGGCATCTGCTCAGAAGCTAGAATAAGAACAGTTATGGAACGTCTGGGTTGTTAGAAAGAGGTGGTAGAGAGCAAGCTGAAAATGTTCAGTCAATGTCAGCATCCATCGATAGAGCTCATGACTTTAATCCCAAAGAGCCTCTCCTTGTGTGGTGGTTTGAATAAGAAATACCCCGCATAGGCTCTTCTTGTACTTAAACACTTGGTCCCTGGTTGATGACACTGTTTGGGAAAGGTATAGAACCTTGCTGGAGGAAGAATGCCACTGGGGGTGCGCTTTGAGGTTTTATAGACTGGGAATAATCCCCCCCCCCTTTTTTTTCCTGTTCCCTGTTGGTGGATAAAAAAAATGTGATCAGTCAGCTTCCTGCTCCTGCCATGCTTTCCCTGTTATGATGAATGTTGTCCCTCCGGAACTATAAGCTAAAATAAACCTTTTCGCTGTCCAAATCACTTCTGTCAAGTTATTTTATCACAGCAATGGAACTGTGACTAATACATGCAACATCTCCCTTCTCACCGGTCACCAAGGTCTGGACTGTGTTTCCTAAGGCTCTTCCCATTAGCCTGCCACCCATGTCAGCACTCAGCTCATCTCTCCCACCTGCCTGGTTTCCTCACTGGTCTCCTGGCACCCTCACAATACCTCTTCCACCCAACATTCTGAATGGCCTTTCAAAAAGCAAACTCCGTACTTTGTCACTTACTTATCTAACCTTAGATAGAACAAAGACCAAAATGTCTAGCGCCTCTGCCCTCCTCCTATTTCCTCAGACTTCCCACAGTCTCTTCCTAGACACATCTCCATTTATGCATCCGCCTAATTCTACTGGCACCTCATGCTGCATGTCAAATGTCACCGCCACAGGCATACCTTTCCTCTGTTTTGCTGTCTACATATCTGCTACCACACCTACAAACTCTCACGACTCCCTTTCCCTTTACAGTTGTTCTCCCAACCTGCATCCATACATTTGCTAACGTAAATATCTCATCATCACCATTCCCAGAAGAATGCAAGTCTCATGTAGCTGTTTGGATCACCACTGTATCACCAGGAGCCTCATACAGTACACACATAACTGCCATTTGATAAGGATCTTCTAAAGAAGTTAACAAAAACTGGTCAGATCACAAAGGGCCTTGAATATAAAGACTGGAATTTAGGAAAATATACAAGTGTGCATGCGAGTACCCAAAATATCCCATCCTGAGTGACAGTATTGAGGAATGTACATAAGAACTTGTGAGCAGAAATTCCAATGTATATGTGCTTTGCCAAAAACAAGTACTACCCAAGATTTTTAGCGGTGAGGCAATGACTATTAAGAAGACCAACTCACATACTGATTTTGGTACAAGAGACTTGCTTCAGTGCCCAAACAATGAGCCACTTCCAAAAGAAAAAACTACAATGAAGATCTTAGTCTTGGAATATTTATTAATTTATTCACTCATTCAGGGACACTCAGAGAGGGAGCCTGTGCCTAGGAGTCTCTGATCTGCCCATAAGCCACAACAGCCAACTTGCAGCTACCAGCCTGGAGTGCTCAAGCATGTTCCTGGCCCTCCACACCCAACAGGAGTTCCACTGTCACAGCAAGAGAAGCACTTCTACACAAACGTCCAAGAAGCCCTTGTGGACTACCTGGGAAGACCTCCCACTATTCTTAGGCAAACTATGGGCACATTCTGGGGTGTCCACTTGTCACACAAGCCTCCAGCACACCTCCACAACACCCCACTTGCTCATAGTGTGCCTCAGCGGAGCCTACGGCTATGGGGTTGGGATGTGAGCCAGTGTCCCTGCAGAGCTTCATTGTATGGTGCTAGTAATTCTGTGGAGTCAGCCGGTCTACAGGTAGGCACTCAATAAATATTTAAATAAATTACCTTATTAATAGATATAGTAGGTTTCTAACTTAAAACCCAACAATCCCCTTTAAACAACATACTACAAGAGTCCCTAGGACACAAAACAGGCTTAAACAAGTTACTAGCCGAAACCCTCCCTCTGCCTCCCAGCCTTACCAACTAGAACCCCCTCTACTCCTAGGCATTTTCACCAGTGAAAACGAATAAGCTCCCAAAACACAACACAGGTGGCTTGACGCTCACAAACACTGCTAGGGAAAGAAGCTAGACACAAAAGAAGACCTATTGTATGACTCCATTTATATAAAGTTCAAAAATAGGCAGAACAAGGTCTTTGTGTTGAGAGTAGTGGGTGTCCTGGGAAAAGGGAGAGGCTGTGAGAACATGAAGGCCAGGGGGCTTTCTGGAAGCTTGGTGATGCTTCATTTCTGGCTCAGATGGGGGTCTCACATATGTGCTTGCTTCATACAAATCCATCACACTTTGCCCTTAAGTCCTGTACATCTTCCTATAACTACAATACTTTAAAAACAGTTGACAAACAATTAAAAACTACAAGGCCCATGGAGCCTCAGAAGCCAGTCAGAAAACAAGTGGCTTAGAGAGGCAGCTGGTTGTGCTCCACTGCCCAGCCCAACACCCACCCTTGGGACCCGATGGCCAAGCTCTTGGTTGACAGGTACTCACGAGGCACTGATGAGCAACTGATCTCTCTCCTGGAGCTTCTGCTTCAGACTTTCCACTTCCACCTTGAGTTCAATGTTCTTCCAGAGTGGTAAGGTAAGAAAAGACACAGTGTAAGGTGCAGGAACAGCAAGCACTGATGGTGGCCAAGCTACTTCTGGCCTGGACTGACTATGCCACACTTGCAATAGCAGATGTTACACTCAAAAGCCTCATTAGCCCTGAGGCACAGAAAAAGGGAATTAGTAAGGACAGGTGGTCTCAAGAGAAAGCCCTGGATTCCTTAGTACTTGGAACAATGATGTAAATGTTCCAGTGTCTAACAGTCAGAGCGTTCAAACACCTAGGCACAAATGTCACACAAGCGGGGCTGATGTAAAGATTGCTTGCCCTCCACCAGGCAAATTTACAGTCTGCTTTTCCTGTTCGAAGGCAATAACTCCTAGCTGTTTACAATCACACATGTGGTTGTTGCAGGAGGAGAGTGCTACAGACTGAACAAAAATAAAATAAGACTTGTGAATGAATAAATGGGAGGCCTCAGTATGGCCTGTCTCATTTCCGTGTGAGATTTCAGGACACTCACAAAAAGCCCCAGCTTATGTGGGAAGCCATCTCTAAGGGATATCACAGTGTCATTAACCTTTTTTCCCTGAAGGGACTGGAACAAAGGAAGTCACACATGGCCCTGGGCTCACAACTGACGCACATGAGAACACAAAGACAGAATTTTTGGCAGGTGGCAGTCAGTGGGAGGCAACAGGCTCTGACTTTGCCCCAAATGCAGTCAAGAGAGTATGTACAAAGCAGTCATGTCCTGGAGACTAGCATAATGCATTCAGAGAAGTGATAGCAAATCGAGATTTCCCTGAATTCTCACTCATATTTTTTAATAATGCATGCGGATTTTACATTTTCTTCTACCACATTTGTATTTTTAAAATAATAACCATTTTATAAAATTTGCAATCCAAAGGACATGTCTCCCTCCTTCCTGCCTAGCGGCTCTGGGGAGAGGAGCACGCACAGTCAAGAGTGCAGCCCACACTGAAGGACACAGGCCCCTTCACAGTGGACACTCCTGTATTTACTTCACAGACACCTGAGTGCTAGTGACGGTTGTAGCATTAAGGACGCTGAAGTCAACAAGACAGACCCTGAGAATAATGCAGCCAGCAGGATGACCCTGTGCCTGTCTTAGAGACACATCCAGGGGATGAGAAAGCAGAGCTGTGACTGTCAGATCCCATACTGTCAAGAGAGGACCAAGGTGTCCAAGGTGCCCACTGTGACGGGAGGACTGGAGAACCAAATACACACTGAAAGAAGCCTGTACTTCTTCTCTGTCAGACTGGAACGTAAGCCTGACCATGAGGCAGAATTTCTCTCTAGAACAACTGTCCCTTTCCATGACAGACAAGACCCGGAGAGGAGGGGCACAATATCTCCCTGTGTGCCTCTGTGAGAAACACCCACAAACCTTGGGTTCCTCCACCAGCTCCCACAGGGCAGAGCAGGTGTGGGCGCTGACAAAGTGTTCTGAGAGCATGGCCTGTGCCTGACCCGATGGCTAGCTAGCATGCCTATGCTCCCCACAGTATCTCAAGTTTTAAGTGTTTGTGTAAGACGACAGCCATTTCCAAGCCAAGAGTCAGAATGCCTTCAAAGCACTAAATGGACTATTATAGAGTTAGAAAAGAAAGCCTAAAACAGCTCTTAAACTACTGTTGGGAAAGACATCCAAGAAATCATAAATGAAAACTGCAAAATGCCAAACAGAACATGCTGGTACAGAACTTTATGTTCTACGTGAAACTACTCCTCTGCACAGGACATCAATAATACTAGTTAAATCCAGGGTCCGGGGACCAGATTAGAACATCTTTTTAGGACACATCCTATATATCCTTAAAATTCAGAATCTGAACCACACACTACACAAAAGCTTGGTGAGGGAGATCCTAAGAGCAGGCCGTTCAGTCAGTGAAAAGGAGAAATCATACACGGAGGCAGGCAGGTCAGGCTCAAAATCCACTTTGTATCATCAGGACAGTAGGCAAGTGACTGACATTCCCGGGGCCTGTTTCCTCAGTGAACACTGTCTCAACTTTCTTGAGAATCACAGCAAAATGACCAATATGTAAGAGCCCCAAAGACCTGTGAACCCAGTGGGCAGCAGTTTGACAGCCTGCCACCTGAAGTCTTGAGAGGCCTGATCACCATGCACAGTGTGCTCTATTGGTTCCCCTTGAAATTCTGATTGCATCACCACTGCATGCTGAAAAGGACTGTCCTCTTTGTCTTTCTACTCCCACACTGTAGGAAGAAACTGCGGCTGCAGGGGAAAGGAAGCATTTCAGCTCCTGAAAGGGCTCAGAAAGGCAGTCAGATTTCTCTTCAGGAAAACCTATGCAGGCTTTCAACTCCCACCCCTCCTGCTGGGGGGAGCTTCTTTCCCCCTTTCAAAAGTTTCCCCCAGTACAAACTTCAGAAGAAAAAAGACAGGGTAATTCCTAGGCCAGGGGCTAATCTACCAGCAAAAGCTAAGAAATAGGCAGCTATGTACTATCTGGCCTCCTGAGAAGAATGTCAAATTCTTCTCTCAACTTTCAGAAACAAAGTTTGCTTATAGACCAAGACCTGCAGGTTAAGACTTCAAATGGGAAAAGACATTTCCTGACAGTTCTAAGCAAGCACACAGGGCTACAGGAGTCAAAGTGCAGAAAATCTGACCAACCTAACTCTGGGTAAGCAAAGTCTATAAGCCAATGATGGTGACTGCTCAGCACTGACCACATGCCGGAGCCATTTGCCCATCAGCCCACTGCACCCGTCACCCCATTTACACCTGTCACCCCACTGCACCCGTCACCCCACTGCACCCGTCACCCCACTGCACCCGTCACCCCATTTACAACTGTCACCCCACTGCACCCATCATCCCACTGTACCAGTCACCCCACTGCACCCATCATTCCACTGCACCCGTCACCCCACTGCACCTGTCACCCCACAGCACCCGTCACCCCACTGCACCCGTCACCCCATTTACACCTGTCACCCCACTGCACCTGTCACCCCACTGCACCTGTCACTCTGGTTTCATCCAAACAGCCCCATGGCTATCACTTCACTGCAGAAGGAAGCCCAGAGAGAGGGGTGACTGGCTAAAAGTCACCTACCCCACTGGTTGGTAACACTACCATTCAGTTACAAAGCTAATCTACTGATCCACTGCCTGTTTCCAAATAATAAGTAATTATAAAACAACAACTGAGATCAAGACTGTGAGTCAGAAGTCTGATGACAAAACAATTTAAAAACTTCAGTTGTCTGAGGGTTGTTCTAGCTTCATGTTGCTCCCCCAAATCAATCCAAATTGAATGACAGCAGCCGTTAATGCTAACTCTAAGAACAAATACCAGTCAAATGTCTTCTGGGAAAACCTGTGAGCAAGGACACAAGGGATAGCAGTCAAAAGTGGCTACTCACCGTCTTGTAGATATGCTCAGTGGGGCCCGCAAACTCCTGCTGCATCCTTTCCTCAAGGAAGTAGATGCGGAGTTTTAGGTTGAAGTTCTCCTTCTTCAGCTCGGTGATCTGCTGTAAAGCAAGCACAGGAGAGTCACTTGGGTGCAGCAACTGGGCCAAATACCAGAAGGAGCTTACCCTGATTGAAATGGTACCAATCCACCAGGGCACAGGGTTCCCACTAGCCACAAGCAGAAGAACATCAGCATGAATAGCGACGTGAATGAACAAGTGAAAGAGTATGTATGGCTATGGAAAAGCAATGAAAAAGGAGGAAAAAAGAGAAGGAAGAGACTGGGCAATGGGGCTGGGATACAAGGACAGCATTAGGTGGAAGGGAAGAGGAAGAGAGACAGAAATAAATAAATGTTTTATTTATTTTATTTCAGAAATAAATCACAGAGAGCAAACAATTCATCTAAAGAACTCCAGCCTGCAGTCATTAACCTGAATTCCATCAAGGAGTCAATCAGAATAATCTAAGTTGAAGGATTGTGTAAAACAATAGACCTGAATTCTTCAAAAACCCTAATGACAATCTAGTAAAAATGATAGGGCAAGTCTTCTAAACAAACTGAGGTTACAGAAACGAGACTGACAAGCATAATGGAAGACCCTCAAATATTTAAATATTTATTACATATGGAGATGATAACTAGGGGAAATCAGAAAACAATTTTGTTAGGTTGTAACATTATGATTTTCTAGGAGAGTGAGCTAACAAGGCAACTCAATGCCAAAGTACATGGGGTGCTGTGTGATAGTATCTGCCACTAAGTCAGAGAAGAGAAAAAGGAAAATACATCAAATATAGGACATTAACTGGTGAACTGACAGTGATCTATAATTTCACAACTTTTCTCTCAGTTTAAAATTTGTCAAAATAAGGGGGGCAGGGCTATTCACAAAGTGATTTTTACTGAGACCCAATTGTGCAAACAAATACTGACATAGATCTTAATATGTGGAGCCTCAACTCTTAAGCTACACTGTACACTATTGTACACAAGATCAAGGATCACACTGATAGTACATAATTAGCTGGGCTCATATCCTGCTGGGACTCCAGAAACCTGATCTGCCAAGTAGACCTCATGGACTATGGGAAATAGCTGACATTTTGATCCGTTGATCCAGCATTCTGAGCAGACTAACAAAAAGACTAGCCTAACCCCAAGGAGAGAAAACCTACACACTAAATTCATTTCCTGTATCAAAACAAACATCACCACCATGCTTAAACAGCTAAATGTTTTCAAAGTCCTCCCACCACCCCCACACTGCTTCTTTGCTTCATGCTTTAAATCTCTGCCTGAGAATTGGGGTGGGGGTATTCCTCTCCTCAGAACTGTTGTCAGGAATAAAAGAAACACGGGTAGCAAGAGACTTAAAACAAGTCTACAATGATAGTCACCTGGTGTGGAGGAAAGGTGGGTGGCACTGGGAATATCGACTCCTCTGGGGTGGTAAAAACACTCTTTCTTATCATTCATTGATAATGACTGCCTGTGGCATTTAGTTTTTGTTAATTCACTGAACTATTCACACATGTGTAGCATGTATCTTATGTAGTCTTAAACAGTTTCAAATGCATGTATCTTAAAGAACTTTAAAGAGTTCTTAAAATCAAATAATAGGTGGATAATTTAAATTACTTAAGCCAAGAGTGTATGATTAAGTAAATCATGGTATGTCCACTCAGTAGAGTATTACAAAGATGCAACAAAGAAAGAATAGTTCATGTACTTAAATGAAGTTATGTCCAAGATGTATTGTTAAACAGAAACATTATGACATATAATATTATACAGGACAGACTACTGACTGCATAAAAGAGGAGACAGTAAAATGGGAAAAAGAAAAACGATGAAAAGGTACAACATTCCAGTCAGACACAACCTCTATTTCTTTATCTCTAATGTAAGAATAATAAAATCAATCTCATGGGTTTCTGTGAGGAGAAAGTAAACACATTTGACTATGCAAATATGTGAAACCTGGGCCAGACATGGTAGTACATTCTTGTAATTATTCAGGAGGTGGATGATGGAGGATGGTAAGATTGGACAGCCTGGGCAACATAGTGATACTTTCTCAAACCACTTCCACAAAAGAATGTCTTGAATTAATCAGAAAATGAACAGCACACAAACAGATGTTAAAAAGAGAACCAAATAGAAACTGTAAATTGTAAATCAGCATACCCATTTGACTAGCCTATAGAATAGCTATTTGGAATAGACTCAAAACAAAGACAAGCCCAAATTCAAATGAATAAAACTCCAACAGAAAAGAGGCAAAAAAAAAAAAAAAATCCCCCTTGAAAATCACTAATATAGACTCTGAGATAAAATTCTAGATAAAATTCTGAGATAAAACATTAGATAAAAATTTAATGTTTATCAGAGTTTCTGAAATATTAAAAGAAATAAGAGAAAAAAGACGTTTCAGGGGAAAAATACCCAAAGAAATAATTTAAAACATTCTATTTGGAAAATGGCTTAGGACCTCCCTCACACCTAAACAATGGTGCACACTAAAGACAAAACCAATGATTGAAAGCCTGAGAAATTTAGCATATTACATGCAAAGGTCGGGGTGGGGAGGTCAAAAGGCAGCAGAGTTCTCCATCACAACTAGAGAGGCATGGAAAGCATTACAGGCTGAAGGAAACTGTCATGCAAAACTCTCCATCCAGGAACAACACTGAGGAATGAAGGTAAAACAAGGCACTCTCAAATGCAAGAAAATGAAGACTCATCAGCAACAGACCTGCTCTAAAGGAAATGACAGAGAAGTTCTTCAGATTGAAAGGAAATGATACCAAAGGAAGTGTGGAGCCCTGGAAGTGAAAGGAAAAGAAATATAAATTATTAATATCTGCGCATTCAGTTACAGAAACTATTCAAATGAAAAGCCCACAAACTCTTTAAAATACATGTGATTGCTGAAGTAAACCAAACAGTCTGGGGAGAGGAGTGAAAGTGTGTTAATATAATTAATTTGGGAGAAGGCAATAGTCACATTTTCCACATCTTACTTATGGTGAAATGGAAAGGGGAGTGAGGAGACCTAAAGGGCAAGGGAGGGAGAGAGGGAGAAAAGAAAGAAAAAGAGGGAAGAAGAGATGGAGGAAGGGACAGACAAGCAACCACTAAAATGCCTTAAGGATTTGAAGATAAACTATACAAAGATCTATTTAAAATTTAATCATATATAATTAAATGAAGTATGAAAAGTATTCAAATACTGTATATTGTCGGGGTTTCTGTCCTGTCCGGGTCCCGCAATCATTAAGTCCCAAAGAATATCACACAGAGGTCTACATTAGTTATAAACTGATTGGCCCTTTAACTCAGGCTTCCTATTAACTCTTATAACTTATATTAGCCCATTATTCTTGTCTATGCTAGCCACGTGGCTTGGTACCTTATTCAACGAGGCAGTCACATCTTACTTCTTCTGTGGCTGGGTCACTACTGCTGACTAAGCTTTCCTCTTCCCAGAATTCTCCTGTTCTTGTCACCCTGCCTCTACTTCCTGCCTGGTTTCCCCGCCTATACTTCCTGCTTGGCTACTGGCCAAACAGCATTTAGTAAAATACAATTAACAAGGTATAAACCATTGTCCCACAGCAACTGTAAAAGAGATTTGAAAAGAAAATAAAGAATTAGAAAAATTTTTACAATTGTATGTCAAAAAAAAATTAAGTCAAAATACATAGATGCACATTAAATGATGAAATAAATACCCCAGTTAAAATACAGAGGCTGTTAGAACAGATTTTAAACCCAATTATGGGGCTGATAAGACAGCTAATAAGTCAGACAACCTGAGCTCTAACCCTAGGACCCACATGGTAAAAGAATAAAACAACTCCTGTGAGTTGTTCTCAGAACTCCACACTCATGCCTGTAGCACACACATGTACACACACACGTGTACACACACACACACACAAAATAAGTGTAATATTTAAAAAACAAATTGTGTGCTATATACAAGAAATTTATGATGGAGCATGAGGAGGAGAGGAAGGGAAAACTGGGATTGGTATGTAAAATAAAAAAGATTGTTTAAAAAAAGAAATTTATACTATATACCTAAGAATAGAAGCTAAAAAATAAACAAGGAGGGTTGGAGAGACAATTCAGTGAGTAAGAGCACTAGTTGTTCATCTAGAGAACCCAGGTTTGATGCTCAGTACCCACATGGTGGCTCAAAATAATCTGTAATTCCAGTCCCAGGGGATACTCTTTTTCTGGCCTCTGTTGACATTGAATGCACATGGTGTACAGACATGCAAGCACCAATGCACATAAAAAAAGGTTAAAAATATTTTTAAATGAATAGAAAAACATACAGTGTGTGAGCCCTAACTACAAGAGAGCTATGATAACATCAAAACAAAGACTCAGTGAAGAACAAGAGGGATGTGAAATGATGATAAAAAGCAAGGATCCCAGTGTGCAGAAGTCCAGGACTTCAGTGTCAGATTCACGAACAGAGCAGTTACTGTTGGAGATATCAACATGCCTATCTCATTAATCCACAAAAGTCAGAAAGAATGCATAAGAATGCAGGTCTAACTTATTTACATTCAGTAGACACTAACCGGGCACTCAAGTCAGCAGGGACATTGCCAAGATATTCTAGGTCACAAAACAAAACAAACCTGAACATACTTAAAAACACCAAAGCCAAACTATGTTCTCTGATCATAATATAATTATACCAAAAGTCAGAAACTTAAAAAAAAAAACAGTAAAAAAAAATACTTAGACATTAAGCAACACACTTCTGGCCAGCCATGGATCAAAGAAGAAATCATGGAGAAAATTAGAAGACACTATGAATTAAACAAAAACAAAAATATGATGTATTAAAAATAGCTGGACACAGTGACAGCAATGCTGAGGAGGAAATCTCTAAGCCAAATACTTTAGGAAAGGAAGGTCTCAAGTCAACAATTGAGGCCTCTAGCTCAGAAGCAGGAAAATAAGCAAAATTAATCTAAGAAAACAAAATTAAGGACAAAATAAATACAAAACTAGAAACTGGTGAAATAGAAAGGGGAAAATCCAAGGCCCTACTGCAGCGAGGGTCTGTGTTGATGTCAGTGGTTTGTTGCCATGAGTGCCATTTGGATTTCCAGGGTCTGGGCTGCAATCTAGGGCCATGTGGGTGTCTGAGGGTCATGCTAATGCTGGGGCCAAGCTCACCTGGGTGGCCTGTGCTGCCACCTGGGGCCACGGTGACATACAGACACAGGCTGCTGCAGAGACCATGGTCCATGTTGCCAGTAGGGACCACTCATTGGTCTGTGGTCTGGGATGCAACCTGTGGAGTGCTGGAGTCTGGGGGCCATACTGCAGCCAGGGCAGTATATAATGATCTGAGTTGCCTGTGCTACTACTCAGGGCCATAGGGTCATCAGGGCCCAGCCTGCTGCCGATGGCCATGTCTGAGTCTGTGGTCCTATAGCAGCCAGGGCATGTGTTAATGTCTGTGGCTCCTGTTGCCATGAAGGCCATGCGGATTCCTAGGTTTGGGGCTGCCATCAGAAGCCGTGTTGATGTCCAAGGGCCACACTGCCCCAAGGTTCATGGTGGTCTGGATGGCCTGCACCACCACCTGGGGCTATGGAGACATCCAGACCTGAGTTGCTACCAAAGACCACGTCTGGAACTGTGGTTCTACTACAGTTGGAATCTTGTTGAAGTCTGTGGCCTAAGTTGACACCAAAGACCATGCCGATGCCTGGCATCAAGTCAGTCACCCAAGTCCATATTGGTGACCAATGGACATGCTACAGCTGGGGCCATGGAGATCTGAGTGGCCTGAACCCAATGCCATGGTGACATCTGGGTCAGAGCTACAGCTGAGTCATGTCTAGGACTATGACCCTACAGCAACCAGGGTCTATGTTGATGTCTGAGTTTACTGTTACCATTGAAGGCCACGTCAGTGTCTGAGGGCCTCACTGACACGGGGGCCATGCTGATCTAAGTGGCCAGTACTGCAAGTTGGGTAAACAGTGACATCCAGACCCAGCTGCTGCTGAGGACGATGTCTGGGTCCATGGTCCCACCAAAGCCAGGGTATGTGCTGCTACCAAAAGTTACACAGAATCCCCAGGGCCAGGGCTACAACCTGTGGCCCTCTTGGTGTCTGGGGGTTATAAGGCCACCAGTGTCATCCTGATGTGAGTAGCCTGTGCTTCCACACAGAGATAGGAAGTCGTCTGGGCGGGTCGTGTCTGGGTCCATGGTCCTAGTGCAACTGGGGTCTATGTTTCTATCTGTGGCCTGTGTCACTTCAGGGGCCATAAGAACCATGGGTGATGACATCAGAAGGCCATGCTGAGCCAGCCCTGCCCTATCGTGGCCCTAGAACTGGTCCTGCCATTTGCCATTGCAGCAAGAGAGCTGTCGTCATCCCTGTCATCCCCATTGTGGGCATAGGGGAGCTGGCTCAGCTCCTTGCCTGGAGAGGGTGGCCTCAGTGGCCTGAACTGATCAACTCAACTACTACCCAGGCCCACAGCCAGACCTAAAGTTGCCCACCTCATCTAGGACCTGCTGGAGTTCTTGAGGGGACTGGTCCTGTGGAACAGTAACTGCAGAATCTCCATGACTTGGGGTGGCCACACAATATCCAGGAGCAGTTCCAGTGAGGATCCAGTAGATTGTGAACCAGAAACAAGAGGCCTTGAACCAGACCAGTTCATTGCAATGAACATTTGCAAGGAAAGTTGATTGAACAAAAGTGTATACTGTGTCACATACCATAACTCCCAAAACCACCAGGACAAATGAAGAGGTATTGGAAAGGCAGGAAAGATGAAGGAGCAAAGAGAAACTTTGCTGTTTTATTTTGCTGTTTTGTGTTTTTTCTTTTTGTTTCTCTTCGTTTGCCTGTTTTTATTTGTTTTTTTTTTTTTTTTTAAATTTCGTTTGAAGGCTATTACAAGGAGAGGGGAGTTATGGAGAAAATGGGAGGTGAGTGGAACTGGGGTGCATGATACGAAACTCCCACTGATTCAATAAAGAAATTATGTTAAATATTCTTAATATTATTTTAATTATAAACTGGTTGGCCTATTAACTCAGGCTTCTTATTAACTAACTCTTACATCTTAAATTAACCCATAATTCTTGTCTGTGTTAGCCATGTGGCTTGGTACCCTTTATCAGTGAGGGATTCTCATCTTGATTCCTCTGTATCTAGGTGACGACTACAGACTGAGCCTTTCCTCTTCCCAGTATTCTATTCTGGTCGCACTGCATATACTTCCCACCTGGCTACTGGCCAATCAGTATTTTATTAAACCAATTGTGTTAAATATTAAAATGGGGTGGGGGAACAACAATATAACTTGAGTTTAAAATCTATTTTTTTCAAATTACCACCAAAACTAACAAATCTCTAATAATAGTATCAAAGAGGAAATAAAACACAAAAGCATGTGTGAGCCCCCAAGTTTCATCCCTAGTTTAATACCAAAAAAGGGGAGGGAGATGAACTAGGACAAATCAATACAGATTCCACAATGATTAAAACACTAACATGCAAAATTCTCTGTCCAGACATCAGATAGCAAACACAACAAACTCACCAAAGGAAAATACAACCTAAACAGTGATGTACCTATCTTTAAAACTGATTTTGAACTTAATGTTTTTAGGGGCTGAGGATATAAGTCGGTTGGTAGAATGCTTGCCTAGCATGTTTGAAGCCCTGAGTCCTATCCCCAATACCATGTAAATCAGACATGGAGGTATAGGACTTAATGCAACCCTCAGAAGACAGAGGCAGGAAAACCAAGAGTCTCTTGAGTACATAGTGAGTTCTAGGACAGGAAGGAAGGAAGGAAGGAAGGAAGGGAGGGAGGGAGGGAGGGAGGGAGGGAGGGAGGGAGGAAGGAAGGAAGGGAAAAAAGGAGGAAAATATACAAGTTGATGTTTTCAGTAACAATTTCTATCAAATATTTAAATGAAAAGCAATGTCAGCAATGGCCATTCTTTTCAACTTCTTACAGAATGGCAGGTTGTGGGTCTTCCCCAGCTGGCTTGATGAGAATAACCTGCTCTACAAAAGCAGAAAGAAACATTACAGGAAAACTGCAAACTAAATCCCTGGTGAGCACAAACTGAAAACCTTTAGCAGAAGCTAGGAAACTGAATAACCAGATTGCTACACCATTAGTTTGACCCCAGCAATGCAAGGGTAATTCACTGCTCCTCAGTCAGTCCACATGAGGTGCCACAATAACAAAGCAAACAGTTAAAAAAAAATCATCATATCAGCACATGCAAAAAAGTATTTTACTAAACCAAAAGTATTTGCCATTTGGGACACAGGGATGGACTTGGCCAAGCAGAAATTAGAAACTTCATTAACATGCTAACAGTAACTGTAAAGTGTGTGTATCACACACAATAAATATCTTACATGTGTGTGTTTCCCAAAGGAAGAAAATCTTTATGCTATTACCCTAACTTCAGGAATTGCTCTTCAACACTCCCATTTAAAGTCCTGAGCAGTGTAATAAAGTGCACAAGTGTGCACACACACTCACGCATACATAAAATTTAAGGTACTCACATTAGATAGAAAAGAGAGCTGAAAGAATCTACAAAAAGTTTCTAGTACATAAAAGTAATTTTGGCAAGGTCAGCATGCAAATACCCATCGTATTTCAAAAGAGTTGGAACAAATGACCATAAACTGAACATTTTAAGCAGCAGCTCCAATAGCTCCAAAAACGAAAGCCTTTGGTATTAGCCTAATAAGACACACAACTGTGTACTTAAAAACACAAGGAATTGGTGACACCTCCACTGTTGCAAGGAGAGGCTGCTTGTTCGTCCCAGCTGCCCGGCTATAACCACTGCTTCAGGGTATGCTGTAAAAAATGGACATACAGAACCCACAGAGAAATGACTGCTGAGCTTGCCTAAAGGTGAGATGATTCGGGGTTCCTGCTTTATGAAAGAGTCTGCAAGACATTCAGCAGGATACAGAAGAAAATGACTGGCAAACTGCCAATATAGGCGGAACTGTATTTAAATTTTCCTGCTTCATGGAAAAGTCTGCTGCATACTATGGGCATACAGAGGCTGAAGATGGCTACCCCAATAGTACAGAAGAACTCTGGTGACTGTACAGGCAGCGAGATGCCTCTGTCAATTCTAGAGTTTTAAAAGTTGTATACTTCCTGTTTATTTAGATAATATTATATCCTTCTGGAGTCTTTGATCGAGTTAAAAATTTATAGTTATAATTTTCCTTAGTTACAATAAAAAATAAAGTAGATATAAATATTATAACTGCAATTCTTGCTTGATAACTGTTTTGTTATATGTATTTTACAATGATAAAGCCTTCCTTTATTGTTTAAACAAAAAAGGGGAAATGGTGTAGGAGGTCCTTCTGTCCATGTGCAGCTTTCATTGGTTAATGAATTTAAAAACTGCCCTGGCATGATAGGGCAGAACTTAGTTAGGCGGAGATGAGGAAACTGAATTCTGGGAAGAAGAAAGCAGAGTCAGGGAGTTGCCATGGATCCACTGCCAGAGTAAGACATGTTGCCAAAACTTAGCCAGTAAGCCACTGCCATATGGTAATACACAGATTAATAGAAATGGGTTAAAATAAAATGTAAGCGTTAGCCAATAGGAAGTTAGAGCTAATGGGCCAAGCAGTGATTTAATTAATATAGATTCTGTGTGGTTATTTTGGGGCTAAGCTAGCCAGGCGGCCTGGAAGAACAAGCGAGCCCTTCTTGCAACACTCCACAACCAATGGAAGTGATTTTCTTGGAAGTGAAATTCAGGGATTAGAAGACTCTACTTAACAAAGTATCAATTCTCTTGAAATTTACTTAAAGAATTAACACAAATTCAATTAAATACTGCAGGATTTTTGTAAACACAGGCAAGCTGATTATAAAGTTTACTTAAAACAGTGAAGAACCAGATGAATTGAAAACCATCTTGGAAGAGGAGAATATAACATGAAGGTTGAAAATACAAATGAACCCTTTCAAATGTGGCCATGTTCTATCATGTGACAGCAATCAAAGGAAAAAGGAAGCTGGGAGCTGCTTAAGGAGCTTCGGGGGTCTGCCTCCAAGTCTGGAAACCTGTTTGATCCTTGGAAGGGAATTTCTGTCAAGTTGTCCTCTGACCACCTCACATGCACTGAGATACAAACTGCCCATACACACACAATAAACAAGAAAATAAATGCATGAAAAGGAGAAAGGATAGTCTTCCTTTCAACAAATGGTATTGGAACTGGATATCCTTTTATGAACAACTAACCTTGACCTAAATTACACCTTAAATAGAAGTTGATTTATATTAACTAGCAGATCTAAATATAACAAATAAAATAATATGATTATTTTTTAGACAAAAACATATAAAAGAAAATTGTTAGGCTCTAGAACAAGGCAAACAGTTCTTTAGATATAACACCGAAGGCATGATCTATAACAGAAAAAAAATCAATAAATTGGGCTTCATTAAAATTTAATACTTGCTCTGAAAAACAGTGTTAAGAGAATGAAAAGACAGCTGCACTCTGGGAGAAAATATTTGCATATCACATATCTACAGAGGAATTATATCCAGAATACATAATAGCTCTCCAAATATAACTGTAAGAAAACAACCAAAAAACCCAATTTTTCTTAGAGGAAAAAAAGGCAAAAGACTCGAGCAGAAAGTACACAGCAGAAGATATGCAGATGGTAAATAGGCACACACAAAAAATCATTTCCACATCTTTAGCTTTTAGGGAAATATAAAACTATAATAAGAGACACATCTATTGTAAGGGCTAAAACTATATTTTAATTGACAACAGCAAATGCAGAAGAAAATGAGAAGCAAGCAGAATTCTCTCTCTGTTGGATGCAAAAGGGAATGGCCACATCAATTAAGAGTTGGGCAGTTTCTGACCAAAACCTACCTTTACTAAACTTATCAATGACTCTGCAATTTTACTCCTACTCACTCTAAAGAATCAAACCTATGTTCACACAGAAACCTCAACACAGAGTTACTGCAATTGATTTCTAAGCATCAGAAGCTGGGAAGAAGTCACCAGCCCTTCCAAACCCTAATGGACAGTCACCAATACTCAGAAATAGCATTTGCAGCTACGAAATGCAGACCACGAATGGATTACAAGGACATGCCACCAGAAAAAAAGCCTGCCCCAAACATTACATTAACACATGCTTCCATGTATGTGATAATCCAGGAAACGGAAAATGATAGCAATGGAGACAACACAACAATAGTTGTCAGAGGTTGATGGCAGAGAGAGGGTTTGACCACAAAGAGGCAACACAAGAAAATTTCGTTACTATAGAACTGCTGTAAATAAATGCTGACTGCAGTGACGGTTACAAAAGCCTAGAACTGTACACTTACACACACACACAAACAGAATAAAGCTACAATCATATATATCTTAGTTATTATCAGTTACAGGAACACACCAGTTAAAATACATCCAATACTTAAACTGGTAAAATTTATTTTATATAAATTTATATTTCAATGAAGCTGAATAAGATAGACCTAGTGTACACAGTGAGTTCCAGACCACACAGAAAAATGTTATCTAACAACAACAGTAAATAAGGAAAATTGACATAATGCAACTGAAACATGGTTAAAATATGAAGAGCCAGACCTGGACTCTAGCACACCTTCACATATACATAGTCAACAAGTCTCTTTTTTTTTGGCAATTTTAAAATAATTAATGTCACATACTATTCTGTTTTTAAAGATTTATTTATGTGTGCAGTGTCTGTGTGAGTATATGAACATGTGTATACATGTATATGGAGACCCGAGGAGGACATCAGATAACCATTACTACCACTCTCTGCCTATTCCTTTGAAACTGTCTATTCCTGAACCTGGACTCAGAATGAAGCCAGAAAGCCCAACTAATGGTCCGGTCTCTGCTGACCCTGAAACCTGGGTTACGGGCATGTGCAAGACTCCTACTTTTTCATAGGTGATAGGATCCAAAGCAAAGGTTCTTAACCACTGACCCATCCTCTCCATATCCCATCTGCACTATTCTTCTTAACAAACAAAGTTTTAGGACTGGATAAATGATGAGCATATTCTAGGCGCAATGTACTTTTCAAGCTTTCTACCCTTGTGCTCTTGTTAATAATACTTAAGGTTTCAATTTTGTTACTAATAGAATAGCACAAGAAACAACTGGAAAAATCATTAAAGCCCCTTTTAAGTATTTTTTTAAAAATATAACAAAAAACATTCATTCACACAAAACTCTACCAGGCTCGATGCTTCCTGTAAAGAGAAACTTTATTCTATTACTCAGCTACCAATAAAATATTTATGGCAATTGCTTATAATTCTCCTAACAACACTTAAAAGAATACTTTTCCTATTTATAGAGATTTTTTAAGCATGAGGAAAAAGAAAATGTGCCTTCTTAAGGTCAAATAAATGTCAAAAAGTTAAATGAATAAAATTCGACACAAACATCATCTTTCTGGCCAGCTGACCAGTCAGCTCTCGGTCTAGCATCACTTGCCTCAAGTTTTCTCTGGCTGGTGTTTCCGCATACCCGCTTTTATCCCCATCTTAGCAAGACTGTGCTGCCACACTGGCCATTAACCTTTCAACCCACCATACCTCAGAGAGAACATGTCTATCTCATGCATACTTGTTGAAACACGGGAGAGAACTAGAACACAGACTGGATTCTTGTGTCAAGGAAACACAGCCTCGCTGTCTTCAGTCAGACAGATCTGCTCGTGCTACTCTCCTGCTTAAACTCTCATTGCTTCTTTTGTTTTGTTTTTTATTTCTGTTTTCCCATCACTCTTACATTCAAATATGTTCAAAGTGATGTATGACCTGGCTTCTGTCCACCTTACCAGACACACACATTCACACAGGTTTTTCAGAAAATAATTCAAACTATAACAGTGCTTTCCTTGTGCATAATTTCCCCCTCTATGAGAAACAAACTCTAGGGGTAGGAGGGCTTGATGTGGAAGAACTGAAAACTGCTTATCATGAAAGAGGAATAAACGCTCCAAAATATAAAACCCACAAACTATGACTTAGAAACAGTGCTCAAAAGTAATCTAACACTAGGGCTGCATCGGCCACAGTCCAGCCCTCAGAAGCTCACACTGCTGGGAATGACAGTCATTTTAAATGAGAGGATCCTATTTGCAAGATCTGCCTCTAGGAGACTCTGGTTCTCTCCTGCTCCCACTTCCATCAAAGCCTTGGTTGACCGGGCAGTGGTGGAGCATGCATTTAATTCCAGCACCCGGGACTCGGAGTCAAAGTCAGGTGGATCTCTGTGAATTCAAAGCCAGACTGGTCTACAAGAGCTAGTTCCTAGACAGTCTCCAAGGTTACAGAGAAACGCTGTCTCAAAAAACAAAACAAACAAACAAAAAAGCCTTGGAGGGCTGCAAGCTCCAACCAAAGGAAAAAAAAAAGTCAAATGTACAAAAAACAAAAAACAAAACAAAAAAACAAGGTTACCTCAGTAGAAAAATAAAGTACCTCCCTCTGACTGTTTCCTGACTTGCCAGACCTCCAAGACCAAGGCCACTCTACCATGTCATTCCTTCAGACCAAGGGCTTTGGGATCATAGGAACCCACTCTGCCTCTGCTCGTAAGTTGTGTGACCTTGGGAAGATTACTTCGCGTCGAGTCACTGGTTGGCTCATCTATAAAATCAGAACAAAATCAATTACCTTGAAGGGATGTTGTGACAGCTAAACGAGCTAAGCACCTGGCAGAGCCGAGCACTTAGCAATCGGTAAACAGGGCAGAGCTTTTAGAAGGAGCCATTTCTCACTGCAGCCCTCCACAAGCACAGCTTTGGGTTAACATAATTTTTGTATCCTCCTTGCATGTACAAAAGCTGTCATATCTCACCAAGGCATAACGAAGCGTATGCCCTCTTGTTTCCCAAACTTCATCTCTGGTGAGCACTACTGTGTATAAGAATGTTCTGCCAACAGCATCAAATGAGTTAGTGAAATGAGGAGATGCTTTAGAATTTGTTTCTGATGCCAATACACTCCCTAGAGTCTTCCAACCATCAAGAACAGTTTCCCAGGCAAATATCTACTTATTCACAAACAAAACTGCAGCAGAATATGATCTTAAAACTGGATCCCAGCCAAGTATGGTAGCTCAGGCCAACAATCCTACTACTCAGCCATCTGAAGCTAGGAAATCACAGTGCGTTACAGGCTAGCCTGGACAACACAGAAAGTGCCTCAGATATGTGACTGCAGAGAAAAAAACCTGTCTCAAAACAAAACAAAACCAAACAACTGAGGGCTGGAAAGGTGACTCAGTGGTTAAGGGCATGTACTGCTCTTCCAGAAGACCCGTGTGAGAGTCCCAGCAGCCACATCATACAGCACACAACTGCCACTAACTCCAACTCCGAGGGAATCCGCACATCCTTAAACACACACACACACACACACACACACACACACACAATTTTAATAAAATTAATCCTAAAAAAGAAGCTGGTTTAAAAATAACTGAGTAACATATGGAGCATAACCACCTCATCAGTCAGTTCTCTGCAAGTGATTTCCAGTCCCACAAATAACCATTTACAGCATCAGAGCACAGGTAAGACTGTAGATTCCCCTGCTTTCATGTAATATTACACTGTAGGTATGTTTCATGTGGTTACAGAGCTAAACATGTTTATCACTTTATTTAAGATTGTATACAAGTATTTTGCCTGCATGTGTGTCTATGCACTATGTGTGTGATAATGATCACTTTAAAAGATTACACTAGGACTGGGGAGATAGTTCAGTCAGTTACAAAGCTTGCTTGTTATGCAAACATAAAGATCCAAGTCTGACCCCCATTACCCATTTAAAGCAGCCATGGGTGGCAGTGTAAGCCTGTAATCCTACACTACAGAGGTAAAGACAGGAGAATTCCTGGCACTTGCTGGCTAAATCCCTAATTGCCAGGTTTGGAGGGAGACTTTTGTCTCAAAATGTAGGTGGAAAGAATTTGAAAAAGGCATTCAGTGACAAGCTCTGAACTTTACATACGCATATACACACGAACACACACTGATACACACAAACGTGTATCCCCCTACACACAGAGACAGTTTAAAGTTTCGGTGACATCAGTGAGATTCAATTACTCAGCAGTACTCTACTTAGCATTCATGGCTTCCTGCACTGTGGATTCACAATCTGAAAAGTAAGGTCTAAACTCAAACCAGGCTCACAGGCAAGTCATTTCATCTTTGCAAACACCACTTCCTCATTTATAAAATAGCCTCAAAACAAGCTTGGGCCAAAGAGTCAGAGACGGCAAATGTAAAATATAATTTCCCTTGTTCCCAATTTTTCACAATTATACACAATATGGCAAGAAATAGCTTCGCTTTTTCTTTCCCTTCCAGTGGGTTGGTTGTTTAGGATAAATTTCCCCAAAATGGATTATTGGGCTCAAGAGTAATTTTAATTTTATAACTATCAAAATATCTTTCCAAATGGCCTTCACAAAGATTGTAGAAATTTAGACTGCCCAGCCAACCATCTGGCCAGGTTTTTGGAGGGCACGGCCAGGACATGCAGGAGTATGGGAACTCAGAAGGCTCAATCTAGGCCTTGCCACTCCACAAATGTCTGTGCCCAACAATTAGCAGTGAAAAGCCAAAACTGACTCCTGGATACTGCAAAGACCCATGTCATACAGGTAAGTCCACAGAGAATGGCTGAGACCTCGCCCTGCATGCCCTAGGCTTGGCTGCTTTCACCTGTCTGGATCCTAGCAGGTTCTTCTGCTGCTGCCTTGCTCAAAATCTTCCCACTCTTAGACTCATCTCGGTTTCGTTTCTGCTCTTTTTCCTGTCACTCTGGAAAAAGTCACATTTACATGCTCCATCCTCATTACAATCTGTCTCCCTCTAGCTGTGCTATCTCCATTCATTTTATTAATAACTACCATAGAGAAACCATTTGTTGAAGACCTAAATGCGAGGCACTGTGTTCACCACAAGTTTATTAGATAAATACTAAGCTTCCCATTTTACAGAAGAAGCAATCAAAATCTAGTGGTTCAGTATGTCATGCAGCTACTCATTCAATCAACATATGCCTGCTAAAAGTCTACTATTTTATTTGGTTCAATGTTTAGTACAAGACAGAAAGTGATACATGTTAGCAAATATGCAAAGACAGGAGGCTGAGGGATTGCTAGGAGATAAAACACAGAACTGGGACACAGCATTAGGGATAACCTTTCTAACCAATTCAAACTAAAATTTAGACATGAAGGTCCAGACAAGCAAGAAAAGGGAGACACAGTGTCCTAGGCCAGTGTGGAGCAGCTGTGACGGCCCCTGACACGGGAAGAAGCTGGGTGTGGTGGTAAAAAGCAGTTTGTGGGATGGAGCACTGTGGGACACAGAGACAAGAACATGCTGAACACCAAGAATCAAGGAACTGACCATCACATTGGGCAGGACCTCGAGGGCCATGGCCAGAACTTAGAAACTTTATTCCAAGGTCAAGGAAACACAAGGGGACCAGCAGAAAATAGAATCTGGTATGCAGAACGTAAGGCAGTGGATAGCAACCCTCACCTTACGGCAGACTTCAGCAGTCTGGACATCATGCTAGGTTCTTCCTATACCAGGGCTCAAAAACTGCTACACAACCCTGAAATACCTCACTGGCTTCACTTTCACAGGACATTCTGGAAGTCACCCCTATGGGACCTCCAGTCGGTAGTCAACAAATGAGACGGAAAACCGATGTTTTGTCACCATAAATCCATGCTGGTTCCATGGATTTTAAGCTGTCAGGCTGCAGACATGGGGTGAAGGACAAGGGGGCTGCTCCCCAGTGACAAATGACCTGTAGCACAGGTATTACGAGGCAACTTTCAAGATAGGAACCCTGCCAATCAGATTAGCCACTCAAATCTGACCAACTGTGTCAGCTGAGGCCAAACTTTTCAACAAGTAGAAATAAGGGTTTAGACCAAGGGACTCCAGTACCTCAAGGAGATCAGTATGAGGAAAAGCAACTTTCAACCTCAGTACCCAGTTTCTTCCAATTCCTTGAGAAGACACAAGTGGAAGTCGGGCCTACTCTGGGGTCTATTGTTGGCTGCATGTGATTTTGATTTAAAGCTTGGGCATCCAGAACTCTCATTTCCAGTCATTCATCCCCCCAAGAAAAATTACACAAATATAAAAGGACAATATGCACAAAGGATACTGTACTGTCTCATATGTAACTACTATAAATGAGAAACCAGAAGGTCCTATCAGAGAAAATTATGGTCCAACACACCCAGTGGAATACACGTCCCTCTCTGATGCTTTCATGACAAACAACTGAAACGCAAACTACTCCTGCCACTCTCTGCCAAAACCTAGAGGTGAACTAGTCTATGCAAACCAGATGTAGGGTCTTCCTCACTCATCCATAATCCTTTTTTTTTTCTTCTTTTTTGTTCCAGTTTTCAGAGACAGGGCTTCTCTGTAGCTTTGGGGCCTATCATGAAACTAGCTCTTGTAGACGATGCTGGCCACAAACTCACAGAAACCCACCTGCTTCTGCCTCCCAAGTACTGGGATTAAGAGTGTGCCTCACCACCCCTGGCCATAATCATTTTTTTAAGGGACAATATGTCTAGTCCAGGTCCCAGCAGACAAACACAGGCCTTCACAAAATGCTGACTTCACCAAGTCCTGTTTGATCCAAAGACCCTAGTATACAACATCTGGGAAGCCAAAGTCAGGCTTTCAGTAAACTAAATTTCTTTGCTGACTTCTCGCCTAAGGGCTTTCATGTGTACAGCTGACTTTATCACCCATCAATACAGACAGCATGTGACCAGGTACCAGTTTCAGTACACAAATGAAGGAACCTGGTTTTCACATCAGTTTTTCTACAATACCATGAAACAATCAGGAAGACCTTGTGCCAGAATGGCAGGGATCAAAGTCTCTGGGTTTGCAGCCCCTGGCTTGTCAAATGACCAGAGGTCCTCTAGCTGTACAGCTATGACCACGCTCTCCACTCATCTCTCTTCTGATGCTCCCACCCGCTCTCTGCATCTCTCTTTTGATGCTCCCACCCGCTCTCTGCATCTCTCTTTTGAGGCTCCCACCCACTCTCTGCATCTCTCTTCTGGTGTGCCACCCACTCTCTGCATCTCTCTTCTGGTGCTCCCACCCACTCTCTGCATCTCTCTTCTGGTGCTCCCACCCACTCTCTGCATCTCTCTTCTGGTGCTCCCACCCACTCTCTGCATCTCTCTTCTGGTGCTCCCACCCGCTCTCTGCATATCTCTTCTGGTGCTCCTGCCTCGCTCTCTGCATCTCTCTGCTCCTGCTGCGATCCCGCTCTCCACTCATCTCTCTGCTTGTGCTCCCACCCACTCTCTGCATCTCTGGCCTCTATGAGAAGACCTCACTCTCCACATCCTCCCTCCTCACCCCATGTTCTGACCTCACTCTCCATATCTCTCAGCTCATGATTCGACTGTACTCTCCACATCTCTGGCTTCTAAGCCTGGTACCCACTCTGCATTTATCTCTTCCATACCCTAGGGTCTGGCCCTGCTCCTTCTGTACCTGTCCTCTCAGGTCTCCTTTAACCCTTTAACCTTGCCACTACCCTTGTCCCCCACAAAACTCTACACCTTACATTCACAGTGTTGGGTAATCTTTTAAAAGCACAGTTTCTGGCCACTTACATCCCTGTCTATCACTGGTCCGCTTTCTGATGGAGGAGTGTTTATGTGTTACTTTCATTATTAATAAAGAAAACTGCCTTGGCCCTTTAAGAGAACAGAAAATTAGGTAGGCGGAGTAGACAGAACAGAATGCTGGGTAGCAGGAGTTTGGGAGACGCTTCAGGCATTCGCCATAGTGAGACTCCATGCTGCTGCTCTCCGAGATGGACGCAGGTTAAGATCTCTCCTGGTAAGCCACAACTCGTGGTGCTACCCAGATTACTAAATATGGGTTAAAGCAAGATGTGAGAATTAGCCAATAAGAGGCTACAGATAATGGGCCAGGCAGTGTTTAAAAGAATACAGTTTCCGTGTAATTATTTTGGGTAAAGCTAGCCGGCGGCGGGTGGCCGGACAGGTTGGCGCCCAACGCTCCAACGTGGTGACTAAATCCACGTAAAAACCTGAAAAAGCTTTAAATAAAGGAGAGAGAGAGTTTAACACAGCTTTTTGCTGTTTGCCTGGACGTGCCGTAGAGAGATTTCCTGTTTCGGCAATAGCGACAGAGAAAAAGCTGAGTCATTTTAAAACGCAGCTTCCTGGTGCTGTGCTGCCAGGGCGAACTCTGGCTTTAAAGCATTTCAGTGGCTTTTATGGACTGGATGTTTGTGTGCCTACTTGGGATCGGAAAGAAAGTGCTCTGAGACCATGCCAATGGCTCGCTGCTCCCCGCCTGCACCTGGGCAGATGGCAGAATCAGGCTTAGGCGAGCGGGAGAGCATGGTGGATTTCTGCCTATGTTTCCAGGCTGCGCGGTGCTCTGCGCGTCAGATTTGGCTGTAACTTGGATGAAAAGAGTTTCTGTGCTGCACGCTCAGTCTCAGAATTAAACTTCTGAGTGTGGCTCCAATGTGGACTGCTGTGTGCCTGAAACTGTGTGCGGCTCAGGGGCACCAAATGACTGAGGCAGGAGCGGCTCTGGCTCTGCTCCACCATGTTGAACTGTGCTGACCTCAGTCAGGATCTATTGTAATTACCATGATAACAGCGCAGTTAAGGTTTAGGCTTGGCTGGAAACAGGCGGTACTGTATTACCTCTACATGGCGCAACTTAAGTTTTTAAGAAGTGGTTAACATTTTAAGAAATGCTCCTGGATAGTAAAAAATTACAGATTCACAATAGGACAGATTCAGACATAGAAGACCCCCATATGGGTCACAATGTTGGATGACTGTACGTAGGCTTGAGAGAGAGAAAAAAATAAATATATAGAGAATAAAGTTAATGCCTTAAAAAAGGGGTAAAGTCTTTAAAGAGACAGAATAAAGTAAAGTGATAGAGTGAAAATAAGCCACGTAAAAATGGAAAATTCACAGAGAGTCTGGATTATGTATTTTATTGTGTTTTCTTTGAAATTTTTGACTGTAAAGGAGCTAAATACAGAGAGACATTTCATTATATGGGCTGCCAGTCTAGACCAGAATGGACATTTTAATGGTATGACTTCAGGATTTGGATCTAAGAACATGATACTTTGGAAAAGAGTTTCTTCTTTTGTTTTCACAGAGGACGAGACTCTGTGGATTGCTTCTATCCCAGTATGGTATGATAGACCACGCCCTCCTGAAAGGTTGCTGTGAACATCTTCAAAAAATTACTTCACTCAACTGCCAACTGAGAGGAACCTAGCACACAGGTTACACCATGAAAGACCTAAATAACAGCGCCCCCATTCAGCAGGAAGCAGTTTGGAGAGAAAAAACTGCGCCCATTTTCCCAAATATTGTTTATAAATGTTCTTTTACATTTAAAGGGGGATATGATATAGAGATGAATAATTTGCAATGGTATAGATTTTAAGGTCAATTTTGTTATATGTATATGTATTTCTGATCTTGATTAAGCTATTGTGATTGTAGTTCATTTTAAAAACTGTAATGTATAATTAGGAAATATAGGTTGTTAATGGATAATCATTGATAATAGTTAAGCTTGTAGTCATGTTATTAGATTTTCTAGATATGTAGAGATATATTTCAGTTAGATAGACATTCTTCATATCTTTCAAAGACTGCAGAATATGGCATTTAATGTTTTAATAACTTAGGGTTTTTCATGACAATGAGACACGTCTGCTCCTGGCAGCACCAATCTACTTCGAGAGGAAGATGGGCATCGAAGAGGCTACTTATGGAGTTTGTTAGCCATTTGGGCAAGAAACTGCTCTTGGCTGGACTGTTCCATAAACTGGACACAAAGAACCCGCAGAGAGAGGACTGCTGAACTTGCCTAAAGGTGAGATGGTCTTTTGGGGTTCCTGATTCATTAAAGAGTCTGCGAGACGTTCTGCAGGACACAGCAGAAAGTGACTGAACTGTCTTTGGAATTTCCTGCTTCATGAAAATGTCTGCTGGATACTTATGGGCCTGTAGGCTGAAGATGGATGCCCCAACAGTACAGAGGAACTTTGGGTGACTGTCCAGGCAGCGAGTTGTCTCTGTCATTTCTAGAGTTTTATAAGTTACTTATTTCTTGTTTACTTAGGTAGCATTATATCCTTCTGGAGTCTTTGATGGAGTTGAAGAATAAATAGATAGTTATAGCTTTCCTTAGTTATGATAAAAGATAAAATAGATTTAAATATTGTAACTGTAATACTTGCTTGATAACTGTTTTGTTACATGTAATTTTACTATGTTAAAGTTAAAGCCTTTCTTTTTTGTTTAAACAGAAAAAGGGGAAATGATGGAGGAGTGTTTATGTGTTACTTTCATTATTAATAAAGAAAACTGCCTTGGCCCTTTAAGAGAACAGAAAATTAGGTAGGCGGAGTAGACAGAACAGAATGCTGGGTAGCAGGAGTTTGGGAGACGCTTCAGGCATTCGCCATAGTGAGACTCCATGCTGCTGCTCTCCGAGATGGACGCAGGTTAAGATCTCTCCTGGTAAGCCACAACTCGTGGTGCTACCCAGATTACTAAATATGGGTTAAAGCAAGATGTGAGAATTAGCCAATAAGAGGCTACAGATAATGGGCCAGGCAGTGTTTAAAAGAATACAGTTTCCGTGTAATTATTTTGGGTAAAGCTAGCCGGCGGCGGGTGGCCGGACGCAGCCCCGCCGATTCACACAACACCTTTCACCTTGAAGAAAAAGTCAGCAGTGTAACAGTCAAGAAACATTCTGCCTTCCTACTTCTAGGCTATATTTCCTTGAGATAGCCTCATTCTGAAAATACATTCTCACACTTTCCTGACTTTATTAACATGCTCTCTCAAAGCTGTATATGTATCTTTAAATTCATAGTATTCTCCAAGCCCAGGTCACTTACTCAACTGCTATCTGTCCCTGGTATCTACAGTGCCCACACAGCACCTTATGCTTATGCACTCACTGCATCACCAAACTATCTTCCTGTCCATCTTTCCAACCAGATCATAACATGGAAACCCAGGATAGAACCCATTGCAGATTCCCCAACCTGACAGACAACCTGGCTTGCCTATGTGAAACTGTGTACTGAACAGATAAACTCTGAGAGAAGCACAAGCAGATCAATGTCTCACTAATCCCTAGATAAATGCACCTGCTGATGCTCACACAGTAGTCACCCAAGACTAGAACAAGAAAAGCAGGAGTCTCCCTTTTAACTCAAAATGATTCTGCCTCTCTTTCATATGCATGTCCCTTTAAATCTCACTTTAGATGCCAAGTTCTTCTCCTAGAGGCATCTCCCAGAAAGCCCAGAGTGCCACCACAAAATGTAGCTCAGACCAAATGAAATTTTTCAGTGACTTATAAAGACCTGCAAGGGAGACAGTGAGAACAGGATGGTCATTTCAACTTCAGCTGCAAAATTTCCTCTCGAAAAATGCTACAATAAAAAATATTAATGCCATAAAAACCTAACAGCAGCCAAAGGACCACAGTCATAAAGGAAAAACATAAATTCTAAAACATATTGGCATAGAAAGCTCTCCTTCACCTTCCAGAAAAATGAGATTTTGGCCATCAAGAACAGTCTGAGCAAGAGAAACTTCAATCACAAGGCAGGGCTGAGAAAAATGACAGTAATAAGACGAGAAGGAGAAGGAGGGCCACCTGACACATGGATGTACTCAATGACAGAGGCATCATCCTCCTAACAGCCCATCTGAAAGGAGAAGAAAGAAAGGGAGGCTAAGCCGCTGGCCAAAAGTCACCAGCAAAAAGGCATCAAGAGACAGTCTATGTGGAGAAGCTGTGGTCCTTAGTAAGGTCCTTTGAGAACCCCACCACACCCCCAAGCCTCGGTATCGCTTATGTATCTTAAATAGGGTAGGCAGGATTGTTTAGGGTACAAAAGACAGGTGTGAAGCCAAAATTATACAATGCTGTTAAATTTCCTCATCGGATAATGAAATTTAAAACCATGTTCTTCAACAATAAATAATAACTGTTGATCTTGCAAAGTTGCTCCAATATTATGAGGAACTTCATATTTAAAGTGACCAAGCTCGGAGCCAGAGACTAATAAACAGCAGTTATTATTACTCTTACAATCAAAGAGGAACAAGCCTTTAACAGGAGAGCATATTTTAATTATACACGATGTAAAACAATCAGATCCCATTCAGTTCAGCTCCCAGACCCACAGCATAAAAGCGCATGTACAGCTGAAATTATAACAACTCTAAGCTCAAAAATGACTTGTTTCCATTAGAGATCTGACAAGCCATTTCTTCAATTGGTCACTGGTGGTTTGCAGATAACTATTAGCAGTAATGAGTATGCTAAATTAAATCAAGAGACAGCACCACTCTGTTCTGCAGAGACGACTGGGGAGAGAAAGACATAATTGTAGGCGTCCTTCTCTCTGCATCCGCCATCTTCTCGCTGACAAATATCTCCTGTGTCTTGCATAGTATGGATTTCATTTGGTTACAAATGAAGAAGAGTTTAATTCTTCCCATGATGAATGAGAGTGTTGAGCAGGTAACTTGTTAAAGAGAATTGGAATTTGGAAAATAACCTTAGTTTCCTGTTACTTGGCAACAACCTCCTCTGCTAACAAATGAAAGGTAACAATGTTGGAAGTCACTGAGCATCAATGCCAAACCTGTCACCAGTAATCCATTCCATGGCAATTACAACACAGCACTGGGTACAGGCTACCCATGCTCCATTCACCAGCCGCAAAGTATACAAAATGAAAGGGGAGGGGCAATGCAGCAGAACAACAATGCTTAAGTGAACTCAGGCAGTGGAGCTCCTGTTATGCAGGCATCAGGACCTGAATCTAAATCCCCAGCAATCAAAAAGGAAGGAAGGAAGAAGGAAGGAAGGAAGGAAGGAAGGAAGGAAGGAAGGAAGGAAGGAAGGAAGGAAGGACGGACGGACGGACGGACGGAAGGAAAGAAGGAATGAAGGAAAGGAAAGAAGGAAGGAAGGAAGGAAGGAAGGAAGGAAGGAAGGAAGGAAGGAAGGAAGGAAGGACGGATGAAAGAAACAAACAAACAAACAAACAAACAAACCTGGGCAGGGCCAGGCATGCCTATGAGCCCAGCACTGGGAGGAGCAGAGATGTCCTAAATTATTGCATTACAGATACTGAAAATCCTTGGATTTTGCTGGCCAGCCAGTCAACCTGCCAGCCCAGCTGCAAAAGTTCAGTCTCAAGGGAATAAGGCAGACAGTGACAAAAGAAAATGACTGCCATCTTGCTCTGGCCTTGACATACAACCACACAGACACACACATTAGCATACTGAACATGCATGCACTACACAACACAGCATACACATACCACACACTCAAGTAGATTAAAATAAACCTTAAAAGAATATGAATTTGAATCCCAGTTCTGATTCTTATAAATTTATTATCTGACCATAAATCAATCTCTCCTATTCTGAGAACTCCTTTTTAAAATTGCTAATAGAAAATACCTCATGAGTTGTAGCAAAAACCAAGGAGGACTTATAAATCATGTGCCTATGATAGTGCCAGCTACACTTCACTGAATAATACGGCAACACTCTCATCTTTAGGACACCAGAAAAAAACCAATTACCTGTCAGAACCTAACAGAACCTTTATGAAAGGCTGGTTGTGTGGACATGTAAACACCCCCTCATATAAGGCCCAGGCCACGAAAGCCCCACCACATGGCCTATATCACCCCTCCCCCGCCTCTGGCATAACTCAAACAGTTCTCAAGAAACAGTTCTCTCTAGTATGGCTACATGGTGACAGCAGACATGACTTCTTAGAGGAGGATGATTTGGATTCTTCACTTACATTTTCAAAGTCCTTCATGTTCCAGGCTCTGGTAGGCCAGACCTTTTCTTCTGACATGTTTGGGAGCACTTTAGAAAGGCAAACAGACAAAATCGTTAGTGTATTCAGGCTGCCCAGCATCCCTAGAGGGGCCAAGAGCAGGAGAGAAAATCAGAAGAGCACTCAGTGTACACAGGCACTTTTTGCTTGCTGGCATTTACAGATTCAAATCAGTAATTACTACATTCTCAGTATCGGCAAAATACCTACATTGATTGCAATATAGCCACATATGCCAAGGGGATGAACCCCAGAAATACATGGGTCATGTGACAAAGTAGACAGTCCTGACCTGTGCCAAAATGACTCAGCAGCATAGCTGGCAAACTCTTTCTTAAAACAACAATGGAGACTGCGACTTGTAGGCCACACAACCTAAAATCTGTCATGGCTACTCAACAGAAATAATGAAAATAAATATATATAATGCTCAGAGGATGGAGTAACCCAGGAAAGTCAAAGAAGGTAGTGAGTTTTGAGCTGAGTTTTAAGTTGCCAGCAGGCAGTGGTGGGCAGAGGAGAGAACAGAAAACCCCAGGCACAGACAACTGTGGGCAGAGACAGTGCAGACTCCTATGTCCCTAATAAGGGCACAGGGTTTCTCTTCTGTCCTCAGCTGGTGCTCAGCTATGCCTGTTAGAGAAGCTCATGCCGTCCTTCCACTACCTCAGGCCAATGCCAACTCTCAGTTCCAGTGTCCAATCTCTCAGCCAATGCTCATCTAACTCCCTTCCTCCCCGACCCTTCTCACAGCACCTAACACATCTCTGTTGACAACCTGGATCAAATTGTTTATCAGAGTAACTTCTTATCTCTCTGTTCTCAGTCTATAGGCAATGACATTCCAAGCTGAATCCCAGTGCTTGGCCAGACTCTAGCAAGAAGACAAGTACAGCTGGGCTGAATTAAGGGCAAGCTTCACAACTTTCTGTTTATCAAATGTTTTGTTTCAAGTAAAAGTCAACGGGTCGCAAAGGAAAACCTAGGGACAACATATTAAGCCATATCATTCCCTAGAAATAAATCTTCTTATTCTCATTCTGTCTGCTCCAAAAGCTTCTTTTTGCATTTATCTCCTGACTGTAGAGAAAAGAAAAAAAAAAGAAAAGAAAAAAACATCATGAGTCAAAATATTTCTAAAAAAATTCAGCAAGGGCCCTGCTCCCATGTCCACCCTTGTGTCTGAGGTGGCCTTGGAATACCAGGTATCCCTGTTTCAGTGCTGAGGAGTTTCATCCAGACGGGTGAGTGTGTGCTATCCAGGGGCAGACTTCCCCGGAAGAGAGCACAACCCTCCTACACCAGCTCTTGCTGCAGGGCTTCTGTGTTTCATGTGACCCTGCCCTGCCCCCACGTCTGCCCTTGTGTCTGAGGAGGCCTTGGAATACCAGGTATACCTTGGAATACCAAGACACCAAGACTCTCCTGGCTCCATTTGAAGGAAGAGATGAGCAGGAGCCAATGCAAGAATTCCTCCAACAACATAAAACGCAACATGACATCACCAGAAACCAGGGATCACGAAACAAGAACTGAACACCCTACTCCAGAAGAAATAGAAGAAATCGATTTTAAACAGAATGTTATGAAAATATTAGAGGGGGGGGCCTGGAGAGATGGCTCAGTGGTTAAGAGACCCACATTGGAGCACTGGACTGAGGTCCCAAGGTCCTAAAGAGGAGCAGAAGGAAGGAGAACATGAGCAAGGAAGTCAGGACCGCGAGGGGTGCGTTCACCCATTGAGACGGTGGGACACATCTAATGGGAGATCACCAAGGCCAGTTGGAATGGGACTGATGGAGCATGTGACCAAAGCCAACTCTTTGAATGTGGCTGAAGGTGGAGGCTGACTGAGAAGCCAAGGACAATGGCGCTGGGCTTTGATTCTACTGCATGTACGGGCTCTGTGGGTGCCTAGTCAGTTTGGATGCTCACCTTCCTGGACCTGGGGGGAGTTGGGAAGACCTTGGACTTCCCATAGTGTAGGGAACCCTGACTGCTCTTTGGCATGGAGAAGGAGGGAGTGGGGGTGTGGGTGGAGGGGAGGGGTGGGAAGTGGGAGGAGGAAAGGAGATGGAAATTTTTAATAAAAATAAATAAAAAAGATAGTATCTTCCCAAAAAAAATTCAGCAAGGAATATTATTAGCACTACCTACTCAGACACTTAGGAAGGCACATACTTCTTCCAGAATAGAAATGATTCAGAAGGCAAAACCAGACTCGCATAATTCAGTGGGATGCAGTCTCCCATAATCCAGCATGAACATAACATGTTGCAGATTTATAAACGAACACCTCAGATAGTTTGAGCAGCTACTTCCAGAGGCTAGACCTCAGCCAGAAGCCTGATACAAAACTCTGGTACAATGACAGACAGCTGCTCTCTTGGGCCTCGAACATTCAGCAGTAGAAACCAACAGAACCCTGCTGTCCAAGGTGGTCCAGCCTCCCCGCAGCTATTCATTAACAGGAAGTAAATTCGACTCTAAGGACTGCTCTGGTCCATGTTTATGAAGAAGATTAGGTGCAAATCACTACACGTGTACAAAATGCTGAGTGCCCACTGTGGACACTCAGGTTGGTTCTGGGCCTCGGATGCTCATGGTCTTAGCCTTCTCCCCATTTTTTCTTGGTTTGCACACTTACCTCCATTTCCCAAGCCAGCAATGCCACTGATACCATCCAGCTCACTTGGCAGAATAGGGTGAAGGTCACTAGGAGAGAACACAGTGGGATGAGAGATGATCAAGCACGTGATCAAAAGACACCAGTAAGACAGCATAGAACTCATGAAACAGTAACTGGGCTGTGGTCAAGAAGGACAGTGTTAAGCTCCCATGAGGCAGTAAGCACTGAACTTTAAGAATTCAGGCTTTAGAGCTGAGAGCTCTGCTGAGTTTTAATTCACACACCTGAGTGATAGTCATGGTCACTTACCTATTTAACCTATAAGTATGTATTAGGAGAAGGAAGTGCCAGCTATAAGCCACTTGGGTTTTTGAGTCTGACTTTATCTGTTAGACATCATCAACTGGTCATCACAAGCAAAAGTTAAACCTCTAGAAATCAGAAATTATGGTTGTCTGAACAAGAATGACACCAGTAGGCCCATATATGTAAATGCTTGGATCCCAATCAGTAGAACTGCTTGGGAAGGATTAGGAGGGATGGCTTTAATGGACGTATGTCACCTGGGGAAGGTTTTGGGGCTTCAAAAGCCCATGCCATTCCCCATCTCCCTCTCTTAGTCCAGTGACTGCTGTCTCAAGACACAAGCTCTCAAATACTGCTCAGGTATCCTGTCTGCCAGCTGCAGTGCTCCCATCCATGATGGTCACAGACTCTAACCTTCTAACACTGTAAGTCACAAACTTCTTTTCTCTTTAAGTTGCATGGTCATGGTGTCTTATCACAGCAATAGAAAAGTAATTAATACAGGCACAAATTCAGACTCTGAGGAACATCAAACAAACATGTAAAAGTCACTGCTCTGAGACACTGTCGTTGTCAAACTGTCTAAGGCAGGTCTGTGAGGATTTGGGGACAGAGACAGAAATGTAACCTACAACAGACATGCCCCTGCAGTCTGTTCTAAGTCCTGTTTTTACCTCTACCAGTCTCACAGCATTCTATTTCACAGAGTAAAAAGAAAAAAATAAATAAACAAGGCACATGGTGCCCAGCAAGATGCCTGTCATAGTTATAGTGCTTCAGAAACAAAAGTTAAACATCACTGCCACCTTCACACATACAGTGCTTTACAATTTATAAAATATTTATCCTGGCTCCGACTGCCAATTCCCTGAAGGTGCATGCATTTTCTAAAGGAAAGTCCTGAGGCCTGGATAACTGCAGTGCCTCTGATAGTCAGGTGGCAGCAAAGTGAAGAACCAAGTCTAGAATCCTGGCCTTTTATGTCTGTGCTGGCTAAACTTATGTCAACCTAACACAAGCTAGAGTCATCTAAAAGGAGGGAAGCTCAACTGAGGAAATGCTTCCATAAAATCAGGCTGTAAGGCATTTTCTTAATTACTGATTATGGGGAAGGGTCCAATCCCATGTGGGTGGTGGAATCCCTGCACTGGTGGCCCTGGGTAATATAACAAAGCAAGCTGAAGAAGCCACGGGGAACAAGTCTGGAAGCAGCACTCTTCCATGGCTTCGACGTCAGCTTCCGCCTTCAGTTTCCTGTCCTACTCGAAGTCCTGCCCTGACTTCCCTCACTGATGATCTGTTACCTGAAAGTGTAAGTGAGATAAACCTTCCCCGACCCCGAAGTTGCGTTGGTCATGGTTTTTCATCACAGCAATGGCTACTCTGACGAAGACAATATTTAATGCCTCCATGATACAACATGAAAATAAGATTTAAAAAAAGCTCTGCATGACTCCAGGGCAACTCTTTTTCCCTGCCTCTAACTCTATGAACAAGTCCCACCTCAGAAAATTCCTGATCAACAAACTTTAAACTGAAACAAGGCCATCAGGATCACACCAAGCAAAAACCGGGAAATACCAAAATCCAACACCAAGAAAATGAGCACTTAAAGTAGATCAGCTATGGAGATAAATGGAGAAACCTAAGTAGAACATGCTTCAATCATGAAAAATAACATGCAAAGTCATTCTACAATTTCCTGATAAACGTGAGGATACAAATACCTAACACCAAGAAAATATTCCAAAGAACCAAAAGTATCACTCACAGGGAATAGATGTATGTTCCTTCACCTTAATTTTCTACTTCTTCCAATAAGCATCAATAAAAGGACAAAGTCTATTTTCTACACTGAATTTTAAAAACTAAAATCAAATTCAACCACCATCTTTTGAATGGGTGCTATTTTAAATTCTGCTTTTTCTTCTTTTGTTGTAATATATATATCTTTTAAAAGCCTCCAAAAGTAAAGTTAGGAAGCCTATGCTGGCTTGATTTCACTTCGTACACTTTGCACCTCCTCACTGCTATGGCTTCCTGACACCAGGAGTAGGGATGGTGAAGAATAAATAAGAGGAAGGGTCTTGTAGCCTCATCACACAGCATGGCCACCATTCTTTGCTGGATAAATGGGTGAACATTCATAAACCGATGAGCATCTGCCATGTGACAGGAGAGGAAGGACTTGGGCCCCAGAGTGAGTGCACTTCTCTACCTCATCCTTCTGGCTTATTTTATTGCCTTTCTGAAGGAAGCGATCTCTTTCTGTGTTTCTAGTTGCCAGAAATAACTGTCTTTCACATTAGAAGACTCAAAGGGAACTAAGCTTTTTACTGGCAGTGCCATCAGAGCTCAGGCAGAACTGGACTCACCCTGAAAACACAATCACATGAACAAGTGCACTGTTGTTTGTCTCTGAACATCCTTTTCTACTGTATGCCATGAATTTTAATTAAGGAAAAATGCATAAAGATGAAAATCAGACATATCTAATGATCTTTCTCACTAGAGATTACCAACCCAGTCACTTCCTAAGAGGTAAGCAATGACTTCAGAAACAAGGTGCCTACCAACTCACTTCCCATAGTGAATGCAAATTCTCAGACAAGAACGAATCACTAAGTGCCCTAGGGTCCCAGTCCCAACCAGCCTCTACTAATACAAATCCCAATTAGGCCCATCTCCTCCCACTCTTTCTAAAAGTCCCTTACATTCCACACATTTTCTCAGAGTATATTCCAGAATACCACAGACGAATGTGGAGCTGGCTGGACACCCTCAGGTTCCAACACACACGGGCCTCAAGGAAGAGAACCACCATCAATAGGAACCCCAACCCAGTTACCACGAACCCCAAAGCCAGGGCCACACCTGCAACGGCTGAGGGTCCCAGGCAGGGTGACGTCCTCTTCCATCCCCGAGTCCATCATGAACACGGAGACAGTGGCACTGGTGTGTGCGGCGGCGGCGCCACTGGTTCTCCGAGCTGTCGCGACGCGCTGGGCTGCCCAGGTCCCGCCCCTTCCAACCCAGCTCTCGTTCTCAGTCTAGCGGCGCGGCTGGAATTCAAACCGCAGCCGCCGCCATCTTTCCTCCGCGTCTTCCTACGGAAACCAGGCGGGGTCAGCTGGCACGGGTGGTGAAGCCGCCCTGCACAGGCCTGAAACCGGGAAGGGAAGCGTGAGTGGGCGCCATATTAACTCAGGGCAGAACCGCTCGCCTGAACCTGTAATACTAAGAGAGGAGAGGTCGGCCGCCATTTTTTTGAGTGTGAGGGCACTCGGGCCGAAGCCAATGTAGGAACCATATTTGTTGAGGGTAAAACTCCGCCCACGTCAGTTAATTTAAGCGGGAGGTGGGTATCTAACTCTGTTTACAGTTGTAATCATGACTCCTCATCACCCTCTGTGCCTTGGTTCTTCTTCCCAAAGGGTTCTGCTTTATGTTGAAACTCAGATAACTGAATTCTACTTCGATTTAGAAAAATAACACCTGTGGAGCGCTAGTGTAAACTAATTTACAGGTTGAGTTTAAAGCCTCATACCTTTATTAGCAGTACTCCATGTCAAAGCTTTCAGAAAATTAATTACCATTAGGACTCATGCACCAACAATCAGTAAACTGAGACCGAGAGAGAAGAAATAACTTGCCCAAAGTAATAAATGAGATTACTGTCTACAAAAACCAGATCCTAAGCTCATTGCATTGAGATCTGGGTTCCCTGGAACTATTTTTTAACGTGCCTGAACAGAGAGTGAAGATATTCTGAGTAGAGCCATTCTGTGCCATCACAAATAATGGTCTGGACAAAATTAGAATTTCAGGTATTCGTCCGTTGGAAACCTCCCACTCTCAAAGAGTTTTTCTTCACTTTAAAAAAAAAAAAATAAATCAACACAAGTATGTGAGAGAGGAATGGGAAGGGGACAGAAGGGAGAGGGGAGGGAGAGGGAGGAGAAGGGGGAGGGGGAGAGAGGACCCAAGGGAGAGCAAGGAAGTGACAGAGGAGAGGGGGAAAGGAACGGGGGAGGGGGGTGATACATGGATATGGAACAGTGCTTGCTAACTGTTTTGTTTTGTTTGTTTTGTTGTTGGTTTTTTGGGTTTTTTTGTTTGTGTTTCGTTTTGTTTTGTTTTGGCTGGGGACTATGCACTTACAAGGCTTTTTGTACTGGACACCAATAACTCCAGACTTATAGGGTGAGACTTTTACCTGTCATATTTTGTGGGACTCAGGGACGAAATGGGTGACCTTGACTGGCAAGCATAAGTGCTCAATCTGTGAGAATGGGCTAGTACCTATCCTATAGGATTTTTGTGAGGATGACGTGAGATATCTTTAGAAAATCTGTCAATAATAATTCTATATATTCACATCTTCATTCTCATTCCCCATAACCCCAAACTTTCTTTACAAACTGTCAAGAGTCGGAGCTGTGATTTCAGCCCAGATGCTTCTGAACTCCAACATCTTAAGTGGTTTAGACAGGCAATATTCCCTAAGTTTTCAGATCTCTTTCCACCTTAGAACTTATAATTCAGAAGTGAGATCTGTTATTGCTGGGAGAGGAGGTGTCATTAGCTTCCATGGTGAGTTACAGATACTCCAATGAATAACCCCCATCCATGCTCATGCAAGCAACTCTAAGGAAACTCAGTGGTGAGAAAAGGGACTTGAAAGTAGGAGAGAGACTACTTAGAAAGAACAAAGGAGTCATCAGGAGTGCATCAGGGCAAGAGAATGTAATGGGAGGTGATGAATATGATCACAAGAAACTGTATATGTGTAAGAAATGTAAAAACAAAAGCAGAAATCAAAGGAAGACATCAAGTCTAGTGCAGATAGCACAGAACTGTAATGCTATGATCACCAGACTCATTCTTTAAGCAAATGTTTCGAGGTGGCTATTATAGGATTGCAGGACTAGAATTGTGGAGACCTACATTCTAACTACAACTTATTCTTCCCCTGTCAGTACTTTGGCTTTCCCACATACAAAAACAGAGTAGAGAACTACAAAGAACCTATAGGAAGTTCCCATTCTGATTAATCCCTTGTCCTATTCAGTAAGATCATGTTTGTGGATTATGAGCTTAACCTTTCGTGAACCTGAAAACTGAAAATAGAATCAATTATACAAAGGAAAAATTGTATCGGAAGTTGTTTTTCCTGCGACTGGAGCATATTCATGGTTAGAGATGGAGAGGCCATTGCCCCATTTTTCTCTTTGTGGGTTTTCTCTCCACAAAGCCCAGAAGTGACATCACCCCATCAGCCATTTGGGTTCTCTGGAGCCATCTCCTTGGCAACATTCATCCACCCACAAAGACACCATTATTACGTCTTTGGACAAGGGCATTCTGCGTGGCTGGAAGTCATTTGCTTACAGATGCTTTTGATTTGGCAGGAACCCTCTGAAGTTGTAGCAGCTCAAGACAGTAGAGTTACTATTAGTAACAGCAAAAATAAATCTTGCAGATTAAAATGTTCACATTGCTCTTTGGAGTAGTCTATTTTTTCTTCCTGACACTAGGAAGCTGATGAGGATGGTTGCCCCACCCCCATACAGATGAGCAACACTCCAGTTTGGTTCCAAAGTTCCACATATCAAAGTTTAGTCACAAGCCTGTGATGCTATTAGGAGATGGTGGACTATGAGAACTTGCTTGTAGTTCTAGCAGGGGAGTCCAACTTCTCCTATGCCGTTAATGGAAGAATAGTTCTCTTCCATCAGGGAAGGTTGCCATTTTCAGTGGAGCCTGCAGCTTCCTGAAGGGCACACATGAAGAAGTGAAAGAGGAAGGGGGCACCAGCCTAGCCAGCCAAATCAGCTTCACTGAAGAACTGAGTGACAGAAGCTACAGCCAAATCCCCTTGAAAGATGGTATAATCTTTAAGAGGTGGAACCTACTTTAAGGCAGCCAGGTCATGGGAGGCATGCACTTGAAGGGGATAACAGGATTCTGATGCCTCCCTTCTCCCTCAGTATTTGCTTCTTGACTACCAGCAGGGGAGCAGCAACCTCCCATGATGTACTGTGCCACCACCGTGGGGCTGAATAACAATGGACTAGTGCCTCAGACACCATGCCTCAAAATACACCTTTCTCTTTTATGAGCTGGTTACCCCAAGCATCTTTCCCTCACTGTGAAGAGATTTTAACAAGAGAAAAATTATACTCAGAGAGGAAAAAGAGATTTGTCAAAGGCCATACCTACTTTCTTAGATTTTCATTTAAGAACATTTTCGGGCTTTAAAAAATATTGCAAAAGAAGTATAAGAAAGCTAAGTATGGTGGTACACCCTTGCAGTACCTGGACTCAGGAGGCTAGAGCAAAAGAATCATGAGTTTGAGGCCAACATGGACTATATATTTTGAGGTGAGAGCATAAAACTCAACTGTGTGTGTGTGTGTGTGTGTGTGTGTGTGTGTGTGATCGTGCGTGCGCGCGCAGCTGTGTGAATTCTTCATATTTACCTTTACCTAGCTCCCTGAAATACTCACATGTTATACAAACATAATACAGCTGCTGTCAAACATAAGAAAAAAAGAAGTTTCACAGAAACAATATAATTTGCTATAGATTTGATTTCAAGGTACTCAGATTGCTCATTAGCTTTGTTTTTTACAGGTCCTTTATTGTATAAAGGCTGACACAGTACTTTACTGTAACAACTCGTTCCACTCCTCTAGTAAATAACATTTCTTTATTTTTCATGAGATCAATCAACTTCCTAAAAGTTAATGCCAGGTATTTTCTAGAATGCTTTTCAATCAGGTGTCTGTGATTTTTAATCACAATCAACCATAGATAATGTGTTTATAGTTAGAATATTACAAAAATGAGATGCTATGCTCTTCTCAGGGTGTAGAAAGGAGGCATGTGAAGTTGATATGTTTCACTGATTGGAATAGCAACTCATATTTTATATGAGGTTTTCATATGTCCAGTTTCCTAAAATAAAAGTATTATTTTTCCTTTCTAATTATTGAGAATCTTGTGGGGCCGGGTGGTGGTGTAATATGCTTTTAATACTAGGACTTGGGAGAAAGAAACAGGCAGATCTCTATGAGTTCAAGGCCAGGTGGTCTACAAAGCAAGTTCTAGCACAACCAATTACACAGAGAAACCCTGTCTCAAAAAAAATAGCTCTTATGGAAAGCTATTTGAACTATTGAGATTTCATAATCTGTTTTTCAAACTTCTACAGTAATTTTACCATATGTGTCTAAATCTTACCCAATGCAACTATAGGAAAACAATTACCACACGACCATGATAACCTGACTTGAATCCATGAGAAAGCCTGATGCTGCAGAAGGCTCCAATGCAGAGGTGGGAGGCAGAGAAAGGAGAATCCCTACAAGGTCACAGGCCAACCAGCCTGACAAACTAGCAGGAAACAACAAGAAAGAGACCCTGTCTCAAGATGGAAAGCAAAGACAGACGCCTGGGGTTATCCTATTATCTCCACATGCATACCATGGCATCACACACACACACACACACACACACACACACGCATACCTCTATATAAATACAAAAACAGTTTTGAAATAAAAAGACTGTGTCATTTTCCAGTTGGTAGTTTTGTATTTCCATATTTTCATCTCTGTTATTGAAAGTTATTTATTGAAATTTAACTCTAAGGATGAACTTTCTTATCATCCTTTCTTAATCATTTATTCAATTACTGTCTTAGGATTGCTGTTGCTGTAAAAAGACACCATGACCATGGCAACTCTTCTAATGGAAAACTTTTAGTTGGGGTGGATTATACTACAGATGTTTATCATTCATTTTTATCTTGGTAAGTGAGACATGGCAGTGTGCAGGCTGACATGGTGCTGAAGAAATTGCTGAGAATTCTACAAGTTGAATCCTGTTGTTGAAGGCAACAGGAAGTGAACTGTGACACTGGGTGTGGGCTGAGCACATGAGACCTCATAGTGCCCCTCCACAGTGCCATACTTCCTCCAACAAGGTCATGCTTACTCTAAAAGACAGACCTAAAAGTGCCACTGTCTATGAGTTTATGAAGGTCAATTACATTCAAACTACCACAGTTGCCTATTTTCATTAGTAAGGCCTTACATAAATTTATTTTATTTTGTGTGTTAAAGTCAACTGCTATTATCTGTCTTGTTGCACAAACTGCCCTCGATCTGGGCAAGCTCTTCTAACCCCATGCTATGCCAAGCCAAGATCAAAAACCAGCCTGTTTGATCCCAAGGTCAGAAGTATTTTGAAAGACCTCCTTATTCTGAAGACCTCTTTCCAGCTAGAACGCAACACCCAACATTCTTATGGAGAGATAGCTCCCAATTATCACACACTTCCTTTTCACAGTATGCTGGTTTATCAACACTACAATAAATCCAACACCTAGCCTAAAGCTATGCACACAGTAAATGTTATTGCCAGTTTGTTAAATTAATTACATCCTGACTTCTTTTCAAGATGATAAGAGCAGGGTGGATATAGTTCACAAAGACTTATATATGTGAAAAGAACCAAATGAGAAAAACTCAAAGTATCCACACATAAAGAAATAAGGAACCAACAATCCTTTCTGTTCTGATTTGATCGGCATATCTTGTGTACATGTACTGAAATACACTTAGGTATACTATTATTATGTTAATCTAAAATAAAATTGAACAATAGGAAGGGGATAAGAAACACCCTTTTATGAGGAACAGGATAAAATTGTTGGGAAAGTATCAATATAATATGACATTACACTTGGCTTGTGCCCTAGTTTGCTTTCCATTGCTGAGATAAACACTATGTCCCAACTTGGGGGCAGAAAAGATTTATTTAGCTTACACTTCCACATCACTGTCCATTTTTGAAGCAAATCCGGACAGGAATTCAAGTAAACACTAAAGAAGAAGGATACTTACTGATTTGCTCATCCTGCTTTCTTATATACTCCAGGGTCAGCATATGCCTGGGTTGGTAACACCCACAGTAGTCTGGGCTTTCCCACGTCAATAATTAATCAAGAAAATGCTCAACAGACTTGCCTACTACTGTCCAATCTTGTGGAAGCAGTTCCTCAATTGACATTCTTTTTCCTCAAATGACTCTAGATTATATCAAATTGACAAAAACAAACAAACAAAAACCCAACTACTTAGCACCACTTGCCAATTCAACCTTCTGACTCTAGTATTTTATTTTGTTTTATTTTTACCAGTGTACTGAATGCATTGCATCACAGCACCAAGGCCTCTTCAACTGAGAAATTTCATGAATAGTTGAAATGAGCTACCAGGACTTGAGCTCACTGAATACTGTAAACGTTGACCCAAGTGCATTGAACCCTCACAATAGCCCCATGAAGGAATACTTATGTTCCAGATTTACAGTTGACAAGTTGAGGGAAGGAACAAATTTGACTGGTCACTTAACATGTCAGCATCAAGTGAGTCTCTTTGGCTTAAGGATCATTTGCAGCTAAAAGCAAATAAGACCAGCAAGATAAAGGAAAGATTACTTACATTCTCCCTTTCCTCCTAAAATCAAAGCATAAGCATCCCTTTGTGATGGTCTACTGTCAGTTCCCAATGAATTACCATCTCCTGAAGGCCAACTCTTCTTTCTTTTTATTAAATCAACTGACTGGCCCACACTTCCCTGAGTTTTACTTCTTTTGTATAAACTCTTGTACATATAATTGTTTATAAAACATGTGTCTTTTGCTAGTTCAAGTCATTGATATCTTGGCTACTGAACCTGAGAAGATAAAGTATTTTTCTTCTTGCCACCATGCAAGCATCTAAACAGCAAAGCTGGAATTTGAGCCCAGATTTTACTCTGAAACCCATGCTCACTATTAAGTTGCATAAACTTTCCTTTTGGTGGGCGGCTCAAATCTCTTCCCTCAAGCTGCTGAATTAAATATTTATAATTACACACAAAAGAAAAAACCTTATTTTATTAACATAAGAAAAATAAAAAAATCAGGATAAGGATCAAATTCCTGTGATCTAGGTTTTGGAAAAAGTTTTATAAATTAGATCTCTTCCCTATAAAGGAAAACCTGAATATAGCAAAACCACAGTGGTGTTACTCTTTGAGGCTCATGGAAAGAAAGCAAAACCTCCAATTGGATGCGCAACTGTTTAACATTACTTACAAACCCTGTGCCTCATTCTTTAATGTATGTGGTATGGGCAACAAGATATGTGCTATACAGTATTGAACCTTGTAGGAGTGGGCAATTCTTGGTTTTGTATGAGAGAGAGAAAATTTACCCAGAGTGTCCTTGAACTCACTGAGTAGCTTTGACAGGCCTTGAACTTAATTTAAGGCCTACATCCTCGACCTGCCAAATACAGTCCTGTACCACTAGGCCCAACTTTGTTCTGCATCTCTCTCTCTCTCTTTTAAGTTTTATTTATTCAGTATATAGTGTTATGCCTGCATGGTAGAAGAGGGCATCAAATCTCATTATAGATGGTTGTGACCCATCATTTGATTGCTGGGACTTGAACTCAGAACCTCTGGAAGAACATCCAGTACTCTTAACTTCTGACCCATCTCTCCAGTCCCTGTTCTTAATCTCTTAATACTTCCTCAAAACAGCCCTGAGAGAAGCTTTTATTCAATTCTTATTGGGATAAATGAACTGAGACTCAGACTTATGCACCAATTTTGTCAGAAGTTATGGAGCAAGTTCATGAACTTGAGCTTCAATTCCCGTTCTTCAAAAGCTGACACTGGTAAACATCATAAAACGTAGAGAGACACAGATATATGATGAGATTAGATTGATGAGCTTCAGTGTCGAAGGTACGTCTCAGGATATCTAAAACCAGAAGACAGCCAAAGGCTACGGGGGAATTTATCCCAAAATTTCAGAGAATGCTTATAATCATCATTCACAGCCCTTTATTAAATATGTAAAATAACAATTGCTCTAGGCAAAGAAGGATCATCAAGTCAATAAATTGCCTGGACATTTTGTAGATTGAAAGGCGAACATAGAGTCTGTGAGTAGCAGAGAATAGTGCTGGCCTGGGAAGGCTACAGTGCCTCCTGCCACAGAGGGATGAGCATCAGGCTTCTCTGCCTCCACCCAGACCCTGGCCGCTCTGTCTGACAGAGTGCCAGGCACCCTGCACGGGCTTCATCCTGAACAGATCCTTAGAGCCCACAAACAAGAAGAGACTAAACATTGGTGAGTGCTGTGTTCAACAAGGGTTCTTGGCTTGGAAGCATGCCTTCAGTGAGTCCGTGGAGGAGACTGTTTCTACTGCTTATACTGTAAATTTCCTAGTGTCCTCCAAATCAGATTTGAAATGTGTTTGGTATTGATGATTGAACCTAGGGCCTCATATATGCTAAGCCTATCATCACTTTTTCATTAAACCCCTGTGGTTGCAGTTGAGGAGAATGTTTTAGGGCCCCATCTATGCCCCAACTTCCACAGTGCTCTGAGCTTGCATGTGAATGCATGTGTGATATTCATATCAGTACACCTGTGTGACACTTGTTTGTGTGATCAAGTATGTGTGTGTGTTTGTTTTGTGTGTGTGTGTGTGTTTTCATAGGTATGTTTGAATGTACATGCACCTGTAAATGTGTAGAAGTTAGGGGTCAACATCAGTTTTCCTTCATTATTCTCCCCTTTAGTTTTTAGACAGTCTCTGTCACTGTATCTGACACTCATGATTTTGCTAAACTGGTTAGTTAGTAAGACCCAAGGTCTTCATGTCCTCACTCCTCTCGCCCCTGAATTCCATGGTTATAAATTCACCTTCATGCCTGGCTTATAAATAGGCTCTATGGATCAGAACTCAAATCCAAATGCTTTGCCACAAGCACTTTTCCTGATGATCCATTTCGGAGACATTTCTTTTTTGGGAGTCTCATTTGCTGTGTTGCCAGGCTGGTCTTAAACCCATGATTGTCCTGCCTCAGCTTCCCTGACTTTATATTGAACCAATTTTATTTCCAGAAAGCTTACATCTATGTAACCATTTCCACAGTAGGATATCTCATGGTATTCCTCGACAAAACTTTGAGGGAATAAGTAGTATTCTCAGTCTCTGGTGTCCAATAAAGTAACTACCAGCTACACATGTCAAGGGAAACATGCAAATATAACTTTATGAATGAGTGACTGAATTTTTTTTCAGACAGGGAAGGTCTCACATTGTAGCCCAGACTGGCCTGATACTCACTATATAATGAAGATTGGAGTAGAACTCACAGCAGTCTTCCTGTCTCTACTACTGCATTGCTGAGATTTCTTGATGTGAGGCATTTCACCATTATTGATTTTTTTGAGACAAGGTCTTTGTGTATCACAGGCTAGCCTCAAATGCATAAGGCCAAAGATAACCTTAATCTTCTGATCATCTTGCCTTTACCTCCTGTATGATAGTATTACAGGTTTATTACATCATTACAGTTTATATGATGCTGGGATTTCTAAGCCAATACTTCATGCATGTTAGAAAATAGCTCAACCAACAGAACCATACCCCCAGCCCTGAAGTATTATATTGTCCATAACTAGCCTAAGTCTACCTAGCTATAGTAGGCAACTAACTATTATTTTAGCATAAAGAGAAAAGATTTCCCTTACTTCTAAAAGTTCCCCAGTGACCTAGTGGAAATCTTTCTCTCTCCCTGTTAAGGATTTGAGTGTTCATGTAACTGTAGCGCCCCATGTGTTCCTGTAGGTGGAGTTTTTCTGTGTCTTGGCAGCTGCTCCAAAATATCCACAGAGGTTTAATATAAATTATAAATGCTTGATCAATAGCTCAGGCTTATTACTGACTAGTTCTTACAATTTAAATTAACCCATTTATATTAATCTGCATTAATTGTGGTGTTACTTCATTTTCATCTTGCACCTCCTGTTTCCTCTCTGTGTCTCACTGGGGACTCCTCTTTCTCCAACCTTCTTCTTTCCAGGTCTTTAGTCTGTTTTTCCCACATAACCTTATCCTGTCCCGCTATCGGCCAGTTAATTTCTTTATTAAACCAATCACAGAGTAATTTATGTTCTCTTTTGTGTAAGTCTCCTCTGAATAGGAGGGTTTTAATTTCTGCATTCTGGGGTCTATTACAGTTCCTGGAAGATGGTGAGTCTTCATTAAATGTTGTTGAAAGCATGAATGACTCAGTCTTAACCAGAAGCAATGACCTGAACCCATAAATAGTCTTTTGCTCTCAAATAAGAGAAATCAGTAATATAAAGGCCCCTGTGAAGAACAGCAACAAAATCTCCTGATATACCCATGGAAAACTGAATTAGTTCCAGATGGGGTCAATGTTGTCCACGATCACTGGAAGCTTAGGGCATGGATCAGATTCAAAGTGTGCAGACTGTTAAGCATTCATCTTTCTTACTTCACAAAACAGAGATGCACACACACCCATTTCTAACAGGTGAGCACAGTGATTCCCATGATGCCACAGGATGTGTCCAGATATCACAGTACCTTTTCAGTTCTCTGGCTCACCTATAGAAAACACAGAAACAGCAGCAACTCATCCTGTTTCAAATGTTCCCCAAACCTAACAGTGGGCTGATGACAACCCTAGGATGTGCGTTGACCTTGTCATCAGAAGACAAAGCTCACTGTTCCTGATCCAGCTCTTCACTCACCAGAGTAAGGACAACACTCTATTGTTCTGTTATGTCCTCCTTGAAAACTTGGTAAGTATCAGGGAGAGAGGAAGGGACCTGCCATGCACTGTAGGGCTTGAGTGTGCCTGGGTGCTTCACCAAGCAGCACGGCAATGGTAGGAGATAAGTCTGCTCCTCTTTTTACAGTCGGGTTAAGCCAGTTTAGATGACTGTCTTAAAAGCCTCTAGTTGGAAAGCTTGTGTTGGAAGCTGTATCTCTTTAAAAAATGTTGTTTGTAGAGTGACCTGTTACTTAGAACCCAGACAAATAGGTTTTCTATTGACATTTTAAGACTCAGCATTCATGTTCCATTGGTTGCCAAGAAACTCAGAGTAGAGTTATGTGTCAACTAATAAATAGCTTTTTTACCATAAGTTTTCTTCATTAAAAATAAAGGGAAAAGACTAATTTTAAGTGTATATGAATATGCAAGGTTTCATATAGGATCCTTGAGTACCAGCCTCAGCACCCCATCAGGGTCCAGCTAAGATTCGCTATAGCAAACAAAAACCTGGCTAATTGGATCTGAGCATAAATGGTATGTCTCCTTCTGGTGTTATCTTTAGTGTCAGGAAGAATACACAAGTAACGGTGTCATGTAATCTTCCTCTGTAGTTATGGAGAATCACTGAGGCCAGCTTTGTGGCCTCTGTGCCCTGACTGCTGGGATTGAAAGTATGCACCACCACTTCCTGGCTCTGATCTGTTCTTTCAATACTTTAAGTCCTATGCATCTTAGGCAATTCCTCTGGGAGATTCATCGTTTATTGGTGTCTATACAATTTAGTTAATTATCCACAAATTATTATCTAAATTAAAACAGAATTTTAATAGGCAATCCTTAATGTCCTTCTTCTTGTCTGGGAGAACTTTATCTTTTGGCAAGAAAAAAATCCCTTTAAGCAAGACTGTATAATACTTTTTCCATGGTGATTGAAGACAGTGACTCATTTAGAAAATGTTTAATGTGTGTGTGTATGTGTGCATGCGTGTTTGTGTGTATGTGTAAAAGAAAAGGTTTGTTTCCTACCCACTCAGCATGAGGGATGTTGTGTGGAAGTGTGAGGATCCTTAGTCCAGGCCACAGAGGAGGCATCCCTAAGGAGTCTGCTATATCAGCATCATTCTACTAGTCAAGAAGGCTGTACTTCTGTGAGGATCCCTCATAGAGGACTTGATGCTTACCCAAACACCAGCCTCTTTGGTCTTCGAATCAAACAGAAATTCAAAGTCCCAGGCTGCAATGTATAGGCGGGGTCCACTACATTTACCCAGGATTTTATTTCACATTTATTAATATTTTCTGATTTTTTTTCTAGAATGAAGGACACTAGCCCTCTACTTTAATGGAATGCAAAACTAAGGACAGTGGTGCGGGACAATTGTCTATATTCTGTCAATTATGTATTAAATAAATGCTGATTGGGCAGTATCCAGGCAGGAAGTATAGGTGGGACAACCAGACAGGAAGTAGAGGTGGGTCAATGAGAACAGGAGAATTCTGGGAAGGAGGAAGCCCATTCCTCCCCAGTTCTGTCCCAATCACAGAAGAAGGAAGATGTGATTGGCTCACTGAAAAAGGTATTGAGCCATGTGGCTAACATAGATAAGAATAATGGGTTAATATAAGCTATAAGAGTTAATAAGAAGCCTGAGCTAATGGGTCAATCCGTTTATTTTTAATATAGACCTCTGTGTGATTTCTTTGGGGCTAAATGGTTGTGGATCCTGGTGGGAGGACAGAAACCCGGACAACGAATGGCATCCAAGTGGACAACTGCATCCACATAAAACCTGACAGAGCTTGGGAATTAATTCTAGACAGAAAAGAATAGAGTAAAGCATGACTTATTGATAGCAGCATTTTCTCAGATGTGCTCTGCTCTGCTTGCGAGAGGCAAGCACTCTCATTTAAGAGAAGCTTCCTGACTCAGCTTTAGCTGCAAAACCCTGCAGCTCTTTAAGAGGTCCTGCCATGAAACACTTAAATGGTGTTGATAAAAGCTGACCAGACCACATGCTTTTGGGTTTTCAGCGATAGCAGGAAAAAAGCTGCACTGTTTTAAAATCCCAGCTTTCTGGGCTGTTCTGCCAGTGCAAACTCTGACTCTTTGAAGCAGGAGGTTTGGCTACAGAAAGAGCATTTGAGTGTTGTTTATAGACTCACTGTTGCAACTTGCTTGCTGGCAAGAACCTTGAAATTCCATAATGTTGTGGCAATAAACGTGGTACCTCTGCCATGAGCCTGGAATTTCAGAAAGCTAAGGAATTGGTTGGATCTAGCAGTCAAAGCCACGGATTTAATCCTCTCCATATTGCTTAGCAAATTAAAGTCTCATGTGGTCAGAAAAAAAGAGAAATATACAGTAAAGAGAGTGTCAAAGATAAAGAAAACTTCTAAATGGTTTACAGTGTGTTAAAAATATATGCAGGCTAAAGGTTAAAGGCCTTAATGTAAAAAAAAAAGAAAGAGAGTAGTTGAGTATGGTGGTACACACCTTTAATCCCAACATTTGGGAGACAGAGGCATGCAGACCTTTGTGAGCTAAAGGTGTGGTGGCACACACCTTTAATTCCAAAGCTTGGGAGGTAGATGCAGACAGATCTCTGTGAATTCAAAGATGTGTTGGCACACACCTTTAATCCTAGCACACATGTGGCAGTGACAGATGGATCTCTGTGAGTACAAGGACAGCCTGGCCTACAGAGTGAGTTCCAGGACAAAGATACACAGAAACCCGTCTCAAAAAGCCAAAAAATAAAAAGTAAAAATAAAAGAAATAGAGGTTAAAATAAAGCCATGTAAGGATGAAAAAGTACAGAGAGTCTGAATACTGCATGTTATTATGCTCTCTTTGAATTGTTTGAATGCTGAGGAAGGAGCAACAGCTGCTAAAAGATATTTGTTTATAAATGCTGCTAAATTAATCCAAGATAGGTATTTTGAAAATACCTTGACTTCAAAATTGAAGTCAAAGGTATGTTACTTTGGAGAAGAGATTTTGCTTTTGTTTCCATAGGAAATCAGAGGCTGTGGATTCATTCTGAGTTAAGAAAAATCAGATTTGATAAAGGAAGACCACCTGAGAAATCTCCAGTAGGAACAGATGACCTGGATGTCTAAGTTCTACATCCAGAACAGATTCAAGGCTGCTGCCTGAGATGATCAAGACTCATAGGATACTCCAGTCAGGACTTGATCACAATTCTAAATTTTCTTTAGGTCCCTATAAGATTATTAGTGCCCCCAATTAGCAGGAAGTAGCCTGGAAAACGATGCCCATATTCCCAAAAAATGGTCTATGGATGTTCTTGGTTTTTTTTTGAAAGTGGTGAGGGACAATTGTCTATATTCTATTAATTATGTGATGTTGGAAGGTCTTCTGTTTGAGTTGAATTCATTGGTTAATAAATAAACTGCCTGGCCCATTTGATTGGCCAGCCCTTAGGTGGGTGGAGAAGACAGAACAGGAGAAGGAAGTGAGGTAGATGACTCAGACAATTGCCATGCCTCTCCTCTCTGAGCCAGATGCAATGAAGCTCCGGCCCAAGATGGATGTACGCTAGCATCTTCCCAGTGCTACACAGATTATTAGATGTGGGTTAGTCAAGATGTGAGTAAGAGGCTGAAACTAATGGGCCAGGCAGTGTTGAATACAGTTTGTGTGTTGTTATTTCGGGGCATAAGCTAGCTATGCAGGAGCTGGGCGGGATGAAAAGCAGGCCTGCCTGCAGCTCCTCACTACAGAATGGTGCCAAGACGTGGATAACTGAATCCACAGAAAGCTTGAGAAAGCTTGGGAAAGAATAGAGTAAAGCATGGCTTCTAGGTGGCAGCAATTTCTCAGGTCTGCTCTTCTTGCTAGAGACAAGCAAACGTTCTCATCTAAGAGAGGCTTCCTGACTCAGCTTTAGCTGCAAAACCCTGCAGCTCTTCTAAGAGGTCCTGCCAGGAAATACTTAAACAGTGTTGATGAAAAGCTGACTGCATGCTTATTTGTTTTCAGCCGTAGCAGGAAAAAAGTTGTGCTGTTTTAAAATGTTGTCTTTCTGGGCCATCCTGCCAAGGCAAACTCTGACTCTTTCAAGCAGGCGGTCCTGACTATGAAGCTTTTGATTGTTGTTTAACACTGTTACAGCTTGCTTGCTGGCAGGGACCTTGAACCGCCACAGAGTTGTGGTGATAAACATGGCTACAGCCGGTACCTCTGCTGTGAGGCTGGAAAACTAAGGAATGGGCTGTACCCAGCTGCCAAAGCCATGGCTTTAGTCCTACCGATATTGTTTGGTAAATTAAAGACTCATGTGGTCACAAAAAGAGAGATATACAGTAAAAGAAAGATTCAAAGTCAAAGAAAACATCTAAATTGTTTTCTATGTGTTAAAAATATATGCAGGCTAAAGGTTAAAGTTCTTAAAAGTAAAAAAGAAAAAAAGGAAGTAATTGGGTGTGGTAGCACACACCTTTAATTCCAACACTTGGGAGGCTGAGGTAGATTGACCTCTGTGACTTCAAGGTGTGGTAGCACACACCTTTAATCCCAATGCCTGGGAGGCAGAGACAGACAGATCTCTGTGAGTTTAAGGACAGCCTGGTCTACAGAGTTATTCCAGGACAGAGATATACAGAGAACTTGTCTCAAAAAGTAAAATAAAAACAAACGAAATAGAGGTTAAAATAAAGCTGCACAAAGATGGAAAATACACAGAGAATCTTGATACTGTATATTATTATGCTCTCTTTGAGTTGTTCGGATGCTGAGGAAGGAGCAACAGCTGCTAAAAGATATTTGTTTACAAATTCTGCTGAACTAATCCAAGATAGATATTTTGAAAATACCTTGACTTCAGAATTTGGATCTAAGGATATGATGCTTTGGAAAAGAGATTCTTTTTTTGTTTTTACAGAAAATGAGACCCTATGGATTGCTTCTATCCCAATATGGTATGATAGACCACGCCCTCCTGAAAGGTTGCTGTGAACACCTTCAGAAAATTACTTCACCCAACTGATGACTGAGATGAACCTGGCATACAGGTTACACCATGAAAGATCTGATTAACAGTGCCCCCATTCAGCATGAAGCAGTTTGGAGAGAAAAAAACTGCGCCCATATTCCCAAATATTGTTTATAAATGTTCTTTTACATTTAAAGAGGGATATGATATAGATATGAATAATTTGCATTGATATGGATTTTGCTTTAGTGATTTAAATTTGTTATATGTATATGTATTTCTAATAATGATTAAGGTATTGTGATTGTGTAGTTCATTAAAAATGTAATGTATAATTAGGAAATATAGGTTGTTAATGGATAGTCATCAATAATAGTCAAGCTTGTAGTCATGTTAGATTTTTTAGATATATAGAGATATATTTCAGTTAGATAGACATTCTTCATATCTTTCAAAGACTGCAAAATATGGCATTTAATGTTTTAATAACTTAAGGTTTTTCATGACAATGAGACACATCTGCTCCTGGAAGCACCATTCTACTTCAAAAGCAAGATGGGCATCGAAGAGGCTCCTTATGGAGTTTGATAGCCATTTGGGCAAGAAACTGCTCTTGTCTGGACTGTTGCATAAACTGGACACAGAGAACCCCTCAGAGAGAGGACTGCTGAACTTGCCTAAAGGTGGGATGATCTTTCGAGGTTACTGATTCATGAAAGAGTCTGCGAGACATTCTGCAGGACACAGTAGATAGTGACTGAACTGTCTTTGAAATTTCCTGCTTCATGGAAATGTCTGCTGGAAACTATGGGCCTGAAGGCCGAAGATGGATGCCCCAATGGTACAGAGGAACTTTGGGTGACTGTCCAGACAGTGAGATGTCTCTGTGATTTCTAGCGTTTTGTAAGTTGCTTGCTTCTCATTTACTTAGGTAATATTATATCCTTCTGGAGTCTTTGATGGAGTTGAAGAATAAATAGATAGTTATAGTTTTCCTTAGTTATGATAAAAGATAAAGTAGATATAAATATTGTAACTGTAATTCTTGCTTGATAACTGTTTTGTTATATGTAATTTTACTATGTTAAAGTGAAAGCCTTCTTTTTTGTTTAAATAGAAAAAGGGGAAATGATGTGGGAGGGTCTTCTGTTTGAGCTGATTTCATTGGTTAATAAAGAAACTGCCTGGCCCATTTGAATGGCCAGCCCTTAGTTGGGTTGAGTAGACAGAACAGGAAGAAGGAAGTAAGGTGGATGACTCAGACAATTGCCATGCCTCTCCTCTCTGAGCCAGATGCAATGAAGCTCCAGCCCAAGATGTACATACACTAGAATCTTCCCGGTAAGGCACCACTTCGTGGTGCTACACAGATTATTAGATATAAGTTAGTCAAGATGTGAGTAAGAGGCTGAAACTAATGGGCTAGGCAGTGTTTAAATGAATACAGTTTGTGTGTTGTTATTTCGGGGCATAAGCTAGCTATGCAGGAGCTGGGCAAGATGAAAAGCAGGCCTGCCCGCAGCTCCTCACTACAATTATGGTTTAAATAAATGCGGAATGGCCAGTAGCCAGGCAGGAAGTATAGGTGGGACAACCAGACAGGAAGTAGAGGCGGGTCTTTGAGAAAAGGAGAATTCTGGGAAAGAGGAAGCCCATTCCTCCCTAGTCCTGTCCCAACCAAAGAAGAAGGAAGATGTGATTGGCCCACTGAAAAAGGTACTGAGCCATCTGGCTAACATGGATAAGAATAATGGGTTAATGATGGAGGGCTCCCATTGGCTAATAAAGAAACTGCCTGGCCCATTTGATTGGCCAGCCTTTAGGTGGGCAGAGTAGACAGAACAGGAAGAAGGAAGTGAGGTAGATGGCTCAGTCAGATGCTACACCTCTCCTAAGTTAGACAGACTGCCGTGCCTCTCCTCAGAGAGAAGCCAGATGCGATGAAGCTCCAGCCCAAGATGGACGTACGCTAGAATCTACCTGGTAAGGCACCACTTTGTGGTGCTACACAGATTATTAGATATGGGTTAGTCAAGATGTGAGTAAGAGGCAGAAAATAATGGGCCAGGCAGTATTTAAAAGAATACAATTTGTGTGTTGTTATTTCGGGTGCAAAGCTAGCCCTGCTGGAGCCGGGTGGGATGAGAAACAGGCCTGCCCGCAGCACCTCACTACAGAATGGCGCCTACGTGGATAACTGAATCCACAGAAAGCTTGAGAAAGCTTGGGAAAGAATAGAGTAAAGCTCTATTTTTCGGGTCTGGCAAGCAAGCACTCCCATCTAAGGGAAGCTTCCTTACTCAGCTTCAGCTGCAAAACATTGCAGCTCTTTTAAGAGGTTCGGCTACAAAACACTTAAATGCTGTTGATGAAAATCAACTGTATGCTTTTCGGTTTTCAGCCATAGCAGGAAAAAAGCTGTGTTGTTTTAAAATGCCAGCTTTCTGGGCCGTTCTGCCAGGGCAAACTCTGACTCTTTCAAGCAGGCGGTCCTGACTATGGAGCTTTTGAGTGTTGTTTAACACTGTTGCTGCTTGCTTGCTGGCAGGGACCTTGAACTACCAAAGAGTTGTGGTACCTCTGCCTTGAGGCTGGAAAGCTAGGGAATGGGCTGGATCTAGCCGCCAAAGTCACGGCTTTAGTCCTACTGATATTGTTTGGTAAATTAAAGACTCATGTAGTCAGAAAGAGAGATATACAGTAAAAGAAAAATTCAAAGTCGAAGAAAACGTCTAAGTGGTTTACACTGTGTTAAAAATATTTGCAGGCTAAAGGTTAAAGTTCTTAAAAGTAAAATAAAAGAAAAAAAGAAAAAAAAAAGGAAGTAGCTAGGGTGTGGTAACACGCACCTTTAATCCCAACACTTGGGAGGCAGAGGTGGATTGACCTCTGTGACCTCAAGGTGTGGTAGCATACACCTTTAATCCTAATGCCTGGGAGGCAGAGACAGACAGAGCTCTGTGAGTTCAAGGTGTGGTAGCATACACCTTTAATCCCAGCACTTGGGAAGCAGAGACAGTTCTGAGAGTTCAAGGACAGCCTGGTCTACAGAGTTATTCCAGGACAGAGATATACAGAGAATGTGTTTTAGAAAGTAAAAGTAAAAATAAATGAAATAGAGGTAAAAATAAAGCCACATAAAGATGGAAAATATACGGAGAATCTTGATACTGTATGCTATTATGCTCTCTTTGAATTGTTTGAATGCTGAGGAAGGAGCAACAGCTGCTAAAAGATATTTGTTTATAAATGCTGCTGAACTAATTCGACATAGATATTTTGAAAATACCTTGACTTCAGAATTTGGATCTAAGGATATGATACTTTGGAAAAGAGATTCTTCTTTTGTTTTTACAGAAAATGAGACCCGTTGGATTGCTTCTATCCCAATATGGTATGATAGACCACGCCCTCCTGAAAGGTTGCTGTGAACACCTTCGGAAAATTACTTCACCCAAATGATGACTGAGATGAACCTGGCACACAGGTTACACCATGAAAGATCTGATTAACAGCGTCCCCATTCAGCAGGAAGCAGTTTGGGGAGAAATATCTACGTCCATATTCCCAAATATTGTTTATAAGTGTTCTTTTACATTTAAAGGGGGATATAATGTGGAGATGAGTAATTTGCATTGATATGGATTTTGATTTAGTGATTTAAATTTAAGGTCAGTTTTGTTATATGTATATATATTTCTGATACTGATTAAGGTATTGTGATTGTGTAGTTCATTTAAAAAATGTAATGTGTAATTAAGAAATATAGGTTGTTAATGGATAATCATTGATAATAGTAAAGCTTATAGTCATGTAAGTTAGATTTTCTAGATATATAGAGATATATTTAAGTTAAATAGGCATTCTTCATATCTTTCAAAGGCAATAGAATATGGCATTTAAAATGTTTTAATAACTTAGGGCTTTTCATGATAATGAGACACATCTGCTCTTGGCAGCACCAGCTACTTCAAGAGGAAGATGGGCATCGAAGAGGCTACTTATAGAGTTTGATAGCCATTTGGGCAAGAAACTACTCTTGCCTGGACTATTGCATAAACTGAACACAGAGAACCTGCAGAGAGAGGACTGCTGAACTTGCCTATAGGTGAGATGATCTCTCTGGGTTCCTGATTCATGAAAGAGTCTGCGAGACATTCTGTAGGACACAGCAGATAGTGACTGAACTGTCTTTGAAATTTCCTGCTTCATGGGAAAGTCTGTTGGATACTGTGGGCCTATAGGCCGAAGATAGATGCCCCAACAATACAAAAGAACTTTGGGTGACTGTCCAGGCAGCGAGATGTCTCTATCATTTCTAGAGTTTGGAAATTGCATATTTCTTATTTACTTAGGTAATATTGTGTCCTTCTGGAGTCTTTGATGGAGCTGATAATTATAGTTGTTTTCCTTTGTTATGATAAAAGATAAAGTAGATATAAATATTGTAACTAATTCTTACTTGATAACTGTTTTGTTATATGTAATTTTACTATGTTAAAGTTAAAGCCTTTCTTTTTTGTTTAAACAGAAAAAGGGGAAATGATGGAGGGCTCCCATTGGCTAATAAAGAAACTGCCTGGCCCATTTGATTGGCCAGCCTTTAGGTGGGCAGAGTAGACAGAACAGGAAGAAGGAAGTGAGGTAGATGGCTCAGTCAGATGCTACACCTCTCCTAAGTTAGACAGACTGCCGTGCCTCTCCTCAGAGAGAAGCCAGATGCGATGAAGCTCCAGCCCAAGATGGACGTACGCTAGAATCTACCTGGTAAGGCACCACTTTGTGGTGCTACACAGATTATTAGATATGGGTTAGTCAAGATGTGAGTAAGAGGCAGAAAATAATGGGCCAGGCAGTATTTAAAAGAATACAATTTGTGTGTTGTTATTTCGGGTGCAAAGCTAGCCCTGCTGGAGCCGGGTGGGATGAGAAACAGGCCTGCCCGCAGCACCTCACTACAGGTTAATATGTTATAAGAGTTAATAAGAAGCCTGAGCTAATGGGCCAATCAGTTTATCGTTAATATAGACCTCTGTGTGATTTCTATAGGGCTAAACAGCTTTGGGACCTGGTGGGAGGACAGAAACCAGGCAGGATAGAAACCTGGTTCTAATTATCTTGCTTTAATAATACCTCAACAAGGAATCTGGTGCGTACACATAAGCAGTTCTTAAATCTAGTAGTCCTAGGAGTGTAATTTCATGCTTGTCTTTAAATTTCCCATTTTTCTTAATCTTCATTGCATTTTAACAATTCTTAATCATTTTTACTGGCTATATATTATCTAACAAGAATCTGCATTAAGCTATCTCCCTATTGTTGAACATCTAGAATTTTCTCCCATTTTAGAAATTTTGCACACAAGACTGGAAAAAAAATCTTGTGTAGAAGTCTCTGCTTTTTTAGGTCTCAGATTTTTTTTTTATGTCAAGACCAATTTACTAACTGAACCAATTAACATTCCATGGGAGAATATCTACTGTTAAAAAAAGAGAAATAATTCCCATCCAAGCAGTTGTTAATCCTTAAACTCAAAAAGTGAAAATCAAACAAATAAACAAAAGCTAGATCTATTAAGAATTTGAAGGGTTTCTCAAACCCTCTGAAACCTGTATGTCGAGAGCGCTATTGCATTAGAAATATTGTACTTCTCTTAGTCTATCTGTGTTGCTATAATGAAATACCTAAGGCAGGGTACTTTATAAAGCTTTATTTAGCTCACATTTCAGGAAACTCAAGAGCATGGTTGGCATTTGCTTGCTTCTAGGGAGGGCTTCACAGTAGATGGGATTAAAAAGGGTGGGGGAAAATTCAATAGTGACCAGAAGCAAAAATAGAGAAAGGACAGGACTCACCTAGCAAGCTGCTCTTTTGGGACCCCCTTGTGAAAGGAAGCACACACTTCCAGGATAAAAGCATCAATACCTCTTAAGACCTGACCACCTCTCACTCAGCCCATCTTTTAAAAAATTTCATCACCTCCATACTGCTATCCTCCTGGGGGTGAAGACAGTACAGGAATTCCTAGGTTGATCAACCCTTCTGGAACTCTAGCATCCTACCATAACATCATCATACTAAGCCCAGTGAGTTCATACACCAATTCTGCCTGACTCCATTAAGTTTCATTTGTTTTAAACCACCACAACTCAGAGTTCATGAAGTATTAGCAATATACAGACACCAGAGATAGAAGAAAAGCTCCTGGTTGTAAGGGAAATGAGGCTACAGTGAGAGGCAGGAATAAAGGCCTTTTCAGTAAGGTGCAGCAAGAAGTGTTCATATCATTTCAAATATTAAGAAGCCACAAGCTCTCTACCAAAGGGCTATGAAGAATGAACATTCTCAGGATGTTATAGGTATGGGAAACCGCACTGGTAAAGGAAAAAGTTCATAAGATGAATATATATGGGAAATTATACATGTGCTGAAAGTGGTAGATTTGAATGGTAATAATGAGCATGGGAAAGAGCTGGGAGTCCTTATTTGGGACAGAAATTAAATTATCAACACACATGATTTTAGCAGTTGATCTGAAAGCACAAAGGGAACCACAAAAATTCTCCTCCCAAACATTTTATTACAAAAGCTTGCTATCGCACACATAATAAATATTCTGCTTTTATTCTGTAACTGTGTGAAGTGCAGTGCTCAATTCAGCAGCACACATGGTTTTTGTTTGGGGCACACACACACATGTGGTGTGTGTGTGTGTACATTTGAGTGTGCAAGCAGATGCATGTGCACATATGTATTTGGGAGTGTGTGTGAAGGCCCAGAGGTTAGAATCAGATGTGTCTTTCTAGTGTTTTTGATTCTTTGAAACAGGGTCTTGCACTGTCCCTGTATTTCACTGATTTGTCTGGATCAAATGACCAGAGAGCTACAGGGATCTGCCTCTCTCTGATTCTACAACACTGATATCACAAACAGATACTGCCATATGTGGCCCTTTATGTGAATTTTGGGGATCTGAACTCAAGTCCTCATGCATGTACAACAAACACCGATGGAACCATCTCCCCAGCTCTTTCACACCAGTTTGAAAATTACCGACTAATATAATCAAGTGCATCCTCAAACAATACATTTTAACATTGTCCAATGGCTTTCATTTTATAAATAGGAATTTTAGAAAACTTGAAAAATATTTACTGTAATTATTTTTCATAAAATGGCACTGGGTTTTGATCCTACTGCATGTACTGGCTTTGTGGGAGCCTAGTCTGTTTGGATGCTCACCTTCCTGGACCTGGATGGAAGGGGGAGGACCTTGGACTTCCCACAGGGCAGGGAACCCTGACTGCTCTTTGTACTGGAGAGGGAGGGGGAGAGGGATAGGGAGAGGGGGAAGCAAATGGGAGGAGGGGAGGAGGTGGAAATTTTTAATTAAAAATAAATAAATAAATAATAAAAAATAAAATGGCTTTTAAAACTAAAAGTTGACTTACAGGTGAAACTGACTTTAACCTGATGTAGACTTGGCTTTTCAGGCTGCTCTCATTAGTAACACTATCAACTTGTGCAAAAATTTTGCTTTTTAATTATTTTTTTTATTATGAGTGGGTACTCATGTGGGCTACAGCATGCCCTTGGAGTCAGAAGACAACTCTGCCAAGTCAGTACTATCGTCCACCTTTCCTGGGTCCTGGTGACCGAACGCACATCTGCAGGCTTGTGCACCTCTGCCAGCTGAGCCATCCCACCAGTTCTAGTTTCATTCTGAAGATATAACTAAACAAGGCCTAGAGTTCAGCAGATATGAGAACTGATGTCCAGCACTGCAAGAAATATCAGTAAGACAAAACTAATTATAATGTTTTACTTACAATTGCCTTCATAGTTGAATTACAATAGAGCATTTGATTATTTGGCATGTCTTGCTTTCTTCAGAAAATTAATACAATCAGTTGTGATAATGGAATGGAGATGTCTTTATAGACTTTCACCAGAAGCATAAAAATACTTTATTGTTTTAGTGAAATTTTTCCTAGTGACTGAGTTTGTATACATTTTTTTTGTCTTGAAAATTTGTTTAACTTTCTGGCATAATTTTTCCATTCTCTTAAAATACCCAATTTATATACATTAGACAGATCTGTCTAGATGATGTTAACTTCTTAAAGTTTGATTGTAAAGTTAAGGACAAAAAATCATGTTTTAAAATTCCAGATTAATTAACTGAAACATAATTTCTTTTTAAGATAGTCTGACATAGCCTAAGATGGACTAGAATTCACTATATCGGCAGGATGACCCTGTACTCCTGATCCTCCTGCCTTCACCTCCCGAGTGCTGGGATCACAGGACCTCCCGAGTGCTGGGATCACAGGTGTGAGTTATGAGCTTCTGAGATAGAATAAATTGGTTCAAGGTTATAAAGTTCTCAGTACAAAGAAATTAGGCTTCTTGTAGCCTCTTTTCAAATTACCCCTTGGATGTTTAATGGGATATGCAGACAGTGTCTCATTAAACATGGTTTAACTGTCAAAAGAGAGCCTCTTCAAGGGAACTTGGAAATAATACAAAGATGCACTCTTGTTAGGGTTTACCTAATCAACATAGAATATGTTCATTTCCAGACTTCAGAAAGTGTCACACGTGAAAGTCAGAAATTCAAAGGGAGTCACTCTCAACACAATTTTGATAGATAGCCCAGTGAATGATAAAGAGGACATAAAGCAGTATGAACAAAAATATATGCTATCGTTTGTTTACTGGAAAAGCTGGGGATGGAACCTGGACCCATGTGCATGATATGCAGTGCCCTACAACTAAGACAAATCCCTACCCAATACTATCTTTGAATATATATTTTCAACTCTGGTATGGATTTGCTTTATGAGAAGGAATTGTTCCATGTGCTATCTTGTCCCCAAGGGGTAGACTCTCCTTTAATGAACTAATATAAAATGTTGGTCTGTACATGAAGGATTCAAGGCCTTCCATGAAGTGAGCTGACAAATGACCTTCAGGCCTTACCTGAAGACTTCTAAAATTTCTCACTACATAAAAAGTGAAACCAATCCACAATAGGTACAAATTATATACATTTATTAATAATTTTAAATAACACTCTTGTATAAATCTTTCATATATTTAAATCATACACAAATTTAGAAATGCATCATGAAACCTAGTACAGTACACATATGAGACACGTTTTTAAATTTTGGGTTAGGATTTTAGTGACATAAATACAAGTTTAATGTTTTAGAAACATTACCTAATTAATTGGGTTGAAATTTAAGAATACAGAGTGCTTGTGCCTAGCATTACAACTGACTAGAAGTCACTTAGCTTTGGGCTAGCTTGAATCTGAAGCTCTGGGCTCATTCCAGGGCTGCAGCAGTTTCTGAATATGCATACATAACAAGAAAGATCCCCAAGGCCTTTGAAAAATTATCATTCAAACCACTGACATTTTAACGATACATAACCGTTAGCCATTAGATATTATTTATTTGACTTCTTCAGACTGATAACTGTTTTTCTTGCTTCTTCCCATGGCACAGTCACTGGCTCAGAGTGAAAGGAAACGATGAATTAACCCTCCATCACCTCTTCCAACCCTGAGCATAGACACCAAACCCATTAAACCCATTTCAGATCCTATACCACCTGCTGTCAAAAGTAGCAACAGATTAGTGTGTGTGTGTGTGTGTGTGTGTGTGTGTATGAGATCACAAAGACTTCTGCTACCCTAATGATTACACTGGGTTTGTTTGTTTGTTTTTATAACTTATTCTGAATATTATGTCAGAACTTTCCTTGAGAGATACAGAAACTCAACTCCCACCCACATACTATTTCAAAATGTAAAAAACCAGGGACAGTCATTTAGAATCAATCTTATGTTTACAAGCAACAACACAAACAAAAAAAAAGGTATAGGGCCAGGGTGAATAATCAATAATCAAGCTCCAACTGTCTCTCATCTTCCAAATTACATCTTGATGAAAAAATAATCAAGATTAACTGGCAGGTCAATAAGTGTTGCTTTGATGGTTAATGGTTCATGGACTATTGGAACTACAGAATAGTGATATCAATTGGGACTTAGATAATTTTGTTAAGAAAACAAATAAAACCCTATCTTCCTAGTCTATGTCTGCCTTTTTGCCCTCTCTAAAAATTCCTGTATCCTGGGGAAAAATAATGCACTCAGGATGTTCAAATAAGTAAGAGATTTTACTATCCTTTTTCCTTTTCTATAATTGAAAAGACTGTAAATAAGAGAGCCCTGGGAAGCAGTGTGGAGGGCGTTAGTAATAGGGAGGTCAAAGACATGCTTGAATCTGATGAGAACACCCAGCTATTGGAAATGCATAGGGCTTACTAAAATAGCTAATGAAGATGCAAGCAAGCATCAGTTCATTTACAGCAGTGATGACTATTTCTCAGCAAGGTTCACATAGGTATTATATTTTAAAAAGAAAACATAATCAATACATCACAGTCCATTATTGAAGCAAGTCAGGACAGAAATTCAAGTAAACACCACAGGAAGAATACTTGCTGATTTTCTCATCCTGCTTTCTTATATAATCCAGGACCAGCATATGCCTGGATTGGTAACACCCACAGTAGTCTGGGCTTTTCCACGTCAATAATTAATCAAGAAAATGCTCAATAGACTTGCCTACTACAGTCCAATCTGATGGAGGCCATTTTTCAACTTACATTCTCTCTCCTCAAATGACTCTAGATTGTATCAAATTGAGAAAACAAACAAAACAAAACCCCAACTAGTTAGCACCACTTGCCAATTCAACCTTCTGACTCTTGTATTTTATTTTGTTTTATTTTTACTAGTGTACTGAATGCATTGCATCACAGCACCAAGGCCTCTTCCACTGAGAAATTTCATGAATAGTTGAAATGTGCTACCAGGACTTGAGCTTGCTGAATACTCCAAACGTTGACCCAAGTGCATTGAACCCTCACCATAGCCCCATGAAGGAATGCTTATGTTCCAGATTTACAGTTGACAAGTTGAGGGAAGGAACAAATTTGACTGGTCACTTAACATGTCAGCATCAAATGAGTCTCTTTGGCTTAAGGATCATTTGCAGCTGAAGGCAAATAAGACCAGCAAGATGAAGGAAGGATTACTTATATTCCCCCATTTCCTCCTAAAATCAAAGCATAAGCATCCCTTTGTGATGGTCTACTGTCAGTTCCTAATGACTTACCATCCCCTGAAGGCCAACTCTCCTTTCTTTTTATTAAATCAACTCACTGGCCCACACTTTCCTGAGTTTTACTTTTTTGTATAAACTCTTGTACATGTAACTGTTTATAAAACATGACATTCCCTTTTTTCCCATTGATGTGTCTTTTGCTAGTTCAAGTCATTGATATCTTGGCTACCGAACCTGAAATTAAGAAAAAATATTTCCCTCCCAGCCGCCATGCAAGCAGCTAAACAGCAAAGCTGGAATTGAGCACAGATTTCACTCTGAAGCCCATGCTCACTATCATGTTACATAACCTTTCCTTTTGGAGGGCTGATCAAATCTATTCCCTCAAGCAGCTGAATCAAATATTCATAATTACACACAAAAGAAAAAAACCTTTTTTTTATTAACATAAAGAAAATAAAAAATCAGGATAGGGTGGTGTAGGAGGGTCTACTTTTTATGTGTTGCATTCATTGGTTGAATAAAGAAAACTGCCTTGGCCTTTTGATAGGGCAGCCCTTAGGTGGGCAGAATAGAAAGAACTGAATGCTGGGAAGAAGGGAAGTGTGGCAGATGCCATGCTTCTCCTGCCCAAGATGGATGCTGGTTAGACTCATGCCAGTAAGCCACAGTCAAGTGGTGATACACATTAATAGAAATGGGTTAATCAAGATATGAGAGTTAGCCAATAAGAGGCTAGAGCTAATGGGCCTGGCAGTGTTTTGATTAATGCAATTTCCGTGTGGTTATTTCGGGGGTTAAGCTAGTTGGGCAGCCAGGAGCCAGGCAGACTAAACAAAGGACCTGCTTGTCCTACTACTGCCGGGCTAAGCTAGCCAGGCAGGATGCAGCCTGCCACTACTCTTACTACAGAATAGCGCCCAATGTTATGGACTAAATCCACTCAAAAACCTGAGAGGGCTTAAAAAGGAGAGAGAGAGAGTTTAACACAGCTTTTTGCTGTTTGCTAGCTGGGTGCCGCAAAGAAATTTTCTTGACTCAGCAGCAGGAAAAAATTGGCAGTTTTAAAATGCTGGCTTTCTGGGCTATGCCACCAGCATGATCTCTGTCTCTTGCAGGAGACAGAGCATTTCAGTGGGGTTTGTGACTAAAGTGCTACGATTTGTATGATGGCAAAGGGACTCACTGTGTGCCTAAAAAGTGGGGCATTGCACGCCGTGGCTCAGAGACACAAGCAGCTCTGCCACGCTAGCAGTGCATTGTGCACGGCTCAGAGGCACAAGAGGCTCTGCCATGTTGGACTGGGCAGGACAAGCAGGCAGTACTGTATTTGACAGGGGATTGTTGCAGCTTAGAGTATGAAGAGCTTAGCATTTTAAAAGCTCTTCAAGACAGTAGAGAATTAAAAGCAATGCAATAGGACCGATTCAGACATGAAAGACCTGTAAAAGGGTCATAGTTTTAGATACATATGCGTAGGCTTGGGAGAGAGAGAAAAAAGAATATTAAAAAGTCATAAAGTAAAGTTAATGCTTTTAAAAAAGGGTAAACTCTTTAAAGAGACAGAGTACAGATAGTTATAGATTAAAAGAAATAAAGAAAAATAGGCCACATAAAAATGGAAATTTCACAGAGAGTCTGGATTATGTGTATTATTGTATTTTCTTTCAATTTTTTGACTGTGAAGGAGCTAAATACAGAGAGACATTTCATTGTGTGGTCTGCTAAGCAAAACCAGCATATATCTTCTAAAGGTATCATGACTTCAGAATTTGGGTCTAAGGATATGATGCTTTGGAAAAAAGGTTCTTCTTCTGTTTTCACAGAGGATAAGACACTGTGGATTGCTTCTATACCAATATGGTGATAGACCATGCCCTCCTGAAAGGTTGCTGTGAATACCATCAAAAACTTACTTTGCTCAACTGCCGACTGAGATGAACCTAGCACACAGGATACAACATGAAAGACCTGATTAACTGCACCACAGCAGTTTGGACAGCAGTTTGGAGAGGAAAAAAAATATGCCCATATTCCCAAATATTGTTTATAAATGTTCTTGTACACTTAAAGGGGGATATGATATAGAAATGAATAATTTGCATTGGCATAAGTGTTGATTTATTGATACAAGTTTAAGGTCAATTTTGTTATTTGTATATATATTTCTGCTCTTGATGAAGTCATTGTGATTATGTAGGTCATTTAAAAATGTAATGTATAATTAGGAAATATAGGTTGTTAATGGATAATCATTGATAATAGTCAAGCTTGTAGTCATGTTAGATTTTCTAGATATATAGACATATATTTCAGTTAGATAGGCATTCTTCGAATCTTTCAAAGACTACAGAAAATGGAATTTAAAATTTTTTTTATAACAGGGATTTTCATGACAATGAGACACGTCTGCTCCTGGCAGCACCAATCTAATTCAAGAAGAATATGGGCATCGAAGAGATTCCTTATGGAGTTTAATAGCTATTTGGGCAAGAAACTGCTCTTGCCCGGACTGTTGCATAAACTAGACATGAAGAACCCACAGAGAGGACTGCTGAACTTGACTAAAGGTGTGATGATCATTCGGGGTTCCTGATTCATGAAAGAGTCTGTGAGAAATTCTGCAGGATACAGAAGAAAGTGACTGGATTGTCTTTAAAATTTCCTGCTTTATGAAAAAGTTTGCTGGATACTAAGGGCCTGTAGGCTGAAGATGGATGCCCCAATGGTACAGAAAAACTTTGGGTGACTGTCCAGGGAACGCGATGTCTCTGTCATTTCTAGAGTTTTTAAAGTTGCTTACAATGCACTTCCTGTTTACTTAGATAATATTATATCCTTCTGGAGTCTTTGATGGAGTTGAAGAAGGGTTAGTTATAGTTATAATTTTCCTTTGTTATGATAAAATAGATATAAATATTGTAACTGTAATTCTTGCTTGATAACTTTTGTTATATGTAATTTTACTATGTTAACATTAAAACCTTCCTTTTGGTTTAAACAGAAAAAGGGTAAATGGGGTAGGAGGGTCTTCGTTTTATGTGTTGCTTTCATTGATTGAATAAAGAAAACTGCCTTGGCCTTTTGATAGGGCAGCCCTTAGGTGGGCAGATTAGACAGAACAGAATGCTGGGAAAAAGGGAAGTGTGGCAGACGCCGTGCTTCTCCTGCGCAAGATGGATGCTATTATACTCATGCCAGTAAGCCACAGTCAAGTGGCAATACACATTAATAAAAATGGGTTAATCAAGATGTGATAGCCAATAAGAGGCTAGAGCTAATGTGCCAGGCAGTGTTTTGATTAATACAGTTTCCATGTGGTTATTTCGGGGGTTAAGCTAGCTGGGTGGCTGGAAGCAGCCCATTGCTCTCCTCACTACAATAGGGAACAAATTCATGTGATCCAAGTTTTGGAAAAAAGTTTTATAAATAAGATCTCTTCCCTACAAGGGGAAACCTGAATATACCAAAACCACAGTACTGTTACTTTTCAAGGCTCATGGAAAGAAAACAAAACCTCCAATTGGATGTGCAACTATTTAACATTACTTAAAAGCCTGTATCTCATTTTCAAATGTATGTGGTATGGGCAACAAGATATGTGCTATACAATATTGAACCTTGTGGGAGTGGGCAATTCTTGGTTTTGTATGAGAGACAGAAATTTTACCCAGAGTGTCCTTGAACTCACTGAGTAGCTTTGACAGGCCTTGGACTTGATATAAGGTCCTACAGCCTGGACCTGCTAAATACAGTCCTGCACCACTAGGCCCAACTTTGTTCTGCGTCTCTCTCTCTCTCTCTCTCTCTCTCTCTCTCTCTCTCTCTCTCTCTCTCTAGTTTTGTTTATTTAGTATATAGTGTTATGCCTGCATGGTAGAAGAGGGCATCAAATTTCATTACAGATGGTTGTGAGCCATCATGTGATTGCTGGGACTTGAACTCAGAACTTCTGGAAGAGCAGCCAGTGCTCTTAACTTCTGACCTGTCTCTCCAGTCCCTGTTCTTCATCACTTACTACTTCCTCAAAACAGCCCTGAGAGAAGCTTTTTTTTCCCATTCTTATTGGGATAAAGAAACTGAGACTCAGACTTATGAACCAATTTTGTTAGAAGTCATGGAGCAAGTTCATGAACTTGAGCTTCAATTTCCATTCTTCAAAAGCTGACACTGGTAAACGTCATAAAACGTAGAGAGACACAGATACATGATGAGCTTACATTGATGAGCTTCAGTGTTGAAGACACGTCTCAGGATATCTAAAACCAGAAGACGGCCAAAGGCTACGGGGGGAATTATCCCAAAATTTCAGAGAATGCTTATAATCATCATTCAAACCCCTTTATTAAATATGTAAAATAACAATTGCTCTAGGCAAAGAAGGATAATCAAGTCAATAAATTGCCTGGACATTTTGTAGATTAAAAGGCGAACATAGAGTCTGTGAGTCGCAGAAGTGGGTGATAAATACCGCCTTCTCCTAACAAAGTGAGCCATAGCAGAGAATAGTGCTGGCCTGGGAAGGCTACAGTGCCTCCTGCCACAGAGGGATGAGCACTGGACTTCTCTGCCCCGCCCCCCCAGACCCTGGCCGCTCTGTCTGACAGAGTGCCAGGCATCCTGCACAGGCTTCATCCTGAACAGATCCTTAGAGCCCACAAACAAGAAGAGACTGAACATTGGTGAGTGCTGTGTTCAACAATCCAGGGGTTCTTGGCTTGGGAAGCATGCCTTCAGTGAGTCAGTGGAGGAGACTGTTTCTACTGCTTATACTGTGAATTTCCTAGTGTCCTCCAAATCAGATTTGAAATGTGTTTGGTACTGATGATTAAACCTAGGGCCTCATATATGCTAAGCCCATCTTCACTACGCCATTAAACCCCCGTGGCTATAGTTGAGGAGAATGTTTTGGAGCCTCATATGGGCCCCAACTTCCATGGTTCTCTGAGCTTGTATGTGAATGTATGTGTGATATTCATATAAGTGCACTTGTGTGATACTTATGTGTGAACAAGTATATGTCTCTCTTTGTGTGTGGTTTTCCATAGGTGTGTATGAATGTATGTGCACCAGCAAATGTGTAGAACTTAGGGGTCAATGTCAGATGTCCTTCATTATTCCCCCCATTAGTTTTTAGACAGGCTCTCTCACTTAGTTTTTAGCTCATGGTTTTGCTAAAGTGGTTAGTTAGTAAGACCCAAGGTCTTCATGTCTCCACTCCTCTCGCCCCTGAATTCCGTGATTATAAATTTACCTTCACACCTGGCTTATACCTAGACACTATGGATCTGAACTCAAGTCCAAATGCTTTGCCACAAGCACTTTTCTTGCTGAGCCATTTTGGAGATATTTCTTTTGGGGGGGAGTCTCATTTGCTGTATTGCCAGGCTGGTCTTGAACCCATGATTCTCCTGCCTCAGCTTCCCTGTCCTGTGGTTATAGCATACAATATCACATCTGGTTCAAACTTACATTCATGATGGCCCTTAGCCATCTGTTATATGGTGAGCTCCTGGAGACTGACTTTATGTTGAACCAATTTTAATTCCAGAAAGCTTACATCTATATAACCATTGCCACAGTAGGATATCTCATTGTATTCCTTGACAAAACCTTGAGGAAATAAAGAAGTAATCTCAGTCTTTGGTGTCCAATAAAGTAACTACCAGAAACACATGTCAAGTGAAACGTGCAAGTATAACTTTATGATGAGTGACTTAATTTTTTTCTGAATTTTTTTCAGACAGGGAAGGTCTCACATTGTAGCCCAGACTGGCCTGAAACTCATTATATAATGGCGACTGGACTAGAACTCATCGCAGTCTTCTTGTCTCTACCAATGCATTGCTGAGATTTCTTGATGTGAGATATCACACCATTATTGATTTTTGTATCCCAGGCTAGCTTCAAATGCATAAGGCAAAAGATAACTTTAATCTTCTGATCATCTTGTCTTTACCTCCTGTATGCTAGTATTACAGGTTTATGACATCAGTACAGTTTATATGATGCTGGGATTTCTAAGCCAATGCTTCATGCATGTTAGAAAATAGCTCAAACAACTGAACCATATCCCCAGCCCCGAAGTATTATATTGTCCATAACTAGCCTAAGTCTACCTAGCTATAGTAAGCAACTAACTATTATTTTAGCATAAAGAGAAAAGATTTCCCTTACTTCCAGAAGTTCCCCAGTGACCTAATGGAAATCTTTCTCTCTCCATGTTAAGGATTTGAGTGTTCATGTAACTGTAATGTCCCATGTGTTCTTGTAGGCAAAGTTTTTCTTGGCAGCTGCTCCAAAATATCCACAGAGGTTTAATATAAATTATAAATGCTTGATCAATAGCTCAGGCTTATTACTGACTAGTTCTTACAACTTAAATTAACCCATTTATATTAATCTGCATTAATTGTGGTGTTACTTCATTTTCATCTTGCACCTCCTGTTTCCTCTCTGTGTCTCACTGGGGACTCCCTTTCTCCACTCTTCTTCCCAAAGTCTTTAGTCTGTTTTTCCCACATAACCTTATCCTGTCCCGCTATCGGCCAGTTAATTTCTTTATTAAACCAATCACAGAGTAATTTATGTTCTCTTTTGTGTAAGTCTCCTCTGAATAGGAGGGTTTTAATTTCTGCATTCTGGGGTCTATTACAGTTCCTGGAAGATGGTGAGTCTTCATTAAATGTTGTTGAAAGCATGAATGACTCAGTCTTAACCAGAAGCAATGACCTGAACCCATAAATAGTCTTTTGCTCTCAAATAAGAGAAATCAGTAATATAAAGGCCCCTGTGAAGAACAGCAACAAAATCTCCTGATATACCCATGGAAAACTGAATTAGTTCCAGATGGGGTCAGTGTTGTCCATGATCACTGGAAGCTTAGGGCATGGATCAGATTCAAAGTGTGCAGACTGTTAAGCATTCATCTTTCTTACTTCACAAAACAGAGATGCACACACACCCATTTCTAACAGGTGAGCACAGTGATTCCCATGATGCCACAGGATGTGTCCAGATATCACAGTACCTTTTCAGTTCTCTGGCTCACCTATAGAAAACACAGAAACAGCAGCAACTCATCCTGTTTCAAATGTTCCCCAAACTTAACAGTGGGCTGACGACAATCCTAGGATGTGCATTGACCTTGTCATCAGAAGACAAAGCTCACTGTTCCTGATCCAGCTCTTCACTCACCAGAGTAAGGACAACACTCTATTGTTCTGTTATGTCCTCCTTGAAAACTTGGTAAATATCAGGGAGAAAGGAAGGGAACTGCCATGCACCGTAGGGCTTGAGTGTGCCTGTGTGCTTCACCAAGCAGCACGGCAATGGTAGGAGATAAGTCTGCTCCTCTTTTTACAGTCGGGTTAAGCCAGTTTAGATGACTGTCTTAAAAGCCTGTAGTTGGAAAGCTTGCATTGGAAGCTGTATCTCTCTGCTTCGCACACACACAAAAAAGTTCCTTGTAGAGTGACCTGTTACTTAGAACCCAGACAAATAGGTTTTTTATTGACATTTTAAGACTCAGCATTCATGTTCCATTGGTTGCCAAGAAACTCAGAGTAAAGTGTCAATTTATAATATAGCTTTTTTAGCATAAGTTCTCTTCATTAAAAATAAAGGGGAAAGATTAATTTTAAGTGTATATGAGCATGCAAGGTTTCATATACGGGCCGTGAGCACCAGCCTCAGCACCCCATCAGGGTCCAGCTAAGATTCGCTATAGCAAACAAAAACCGGGCTAATTGGATCTGAGGGTAAATGGTATATCTCCTTCTGGTGTTAGCTTTAGTGTCAGGAAGGATATATAAGTAAAGGAGTTATGTAACCTTCCTCTGTGGTTATGGAGAATCACTGAGGCCAGCTTGGTGGCCCTGAGTGCTGGGTTTGAAACCATGCACCACCACTTCCCGGCTCTGATCTGTTCTTTGAACACTTTAAGTCCTATGCATCTTAGGCAATTCCTCTGGGAGATTCATGGTCCATTGGTGTCTATACAATTTAGTTAATTATCCACAAATTATTATCTAAATTAAAGCAGAATCTTAATAGGCAATCCTTAATGTCCTTATCCTTGTCTGGGAGAACTTCATCTCTTGTCAAGAAAAAAATATCCCTTTAAGCAAGACTGTATAATACTTTTTCCATGGTGATTAAAGACAATGGCTCATTTAGAAAATGTTTGGTGTGTGTGCTCACGCGTGCAAAAAGGTGGAATATAGCCTGTCTGTTCAACAAGTTTCTGAAAATAAAGGCAGACAGGGGAGGTCACCCAAAACATCCACACTTCAGAAGAGGTTTGTTTCCTGCCCACTCAGCATGAGGGATGGTATGTGGAAGTGTGAGGATCCTTAGCCCAGGCCACAGAGGCTGCCTCCCTAAGGAATCTGCTGCATCAACATCATCCCACTAGTCAAGAAGGCTCTAATTTTCCCAGGGTCCCTCACAGAGGACTTGATGCTTACCCAAACACCAGCCTCTTTGGTCTTCGAGTCAAGCACTAACTCAACATCCTAGGCTGCAATGTATAGGCAGTGTCCACTACATTTACCCAGGATTCCATTTCTCATTTATTACTATTTTCTGAGCTTCTCTAGAATGAAGGACACTAGCTCTCTACTTTAATGGAATGCAAAACTAAGGACAGCCCTTGCCATCAACTTGCACACATCATCCTAAAGAAGAAAAAAAAAAATGGAGGGAAGCCAATTCTGATGCTCTCATATGTATTCCACCTCTGACCCTGTGGTGGTTTGGATAGTAATGGCCCCCACAGGTGCATATATTTAAATGCTGGACCACCAGGGAGTAGCCATATTAATAGATGTGGCCTTGTTGGAGTAGGTGTGGCCTTGTTGGAAGAAGTGTATCACTAGGGGTGATCTCTGAGGTTTGAAATACTCAAGCCTTGCCCACTGTCTTTCTCCTTGCTTGCAGAGATGTAGAACCTTCAGCTACCTCTCCAACACCATGTTTGCTTGCATGCTGCCATGCTTCCTCCCACAACAGTAATGGACTAACCCTTTCAATCTAATTAAATGTTTCCCAATTAAATGTTTTCCTTTATAAGTGTTGTTGCGGTCATTGTGTCTCTTTACAGCAATAGAAACCCTAAGACGGACACCAAATATATGTGCAGGTTATTCCCCAAATCCTTGCCAACAACAAAAGGTCTGCATGCAGTTTATTGCTATTCTGACACTGTCTACCTGGACGTGGTATGAGATCCTATAGCCTTGGGATACAGTCCCACTAAGAAGTGTCCCATGTCAGATGTCTATCAAAATCCAGACCTCCTGTGCTGACTCTGACAGAATGCTTCTATGATTTCTTCCTCTAGTTTGCTACTGTGCTAGAATGGATGGCAGAATTCAGGAGGACCATTTACTTGTGCTTACCTATTTATTAGAGTTTGTAACTCAGAACTGCCAAGTGGATGGGATGAACAGGCTAAAGTACGGGTAGCAGGAATTCAGGAGCTGTCTTGGAACAGTCTATCCCTACATCTCTACATGGCCACCAATTTGAAAGTTGTCCAAACTCCTCAGGTTAGAGTTTTAAGTAGGGGTTATTTCATGGATCTAACTAATGAGGACACTGACCATTGATAATTAAAATCACTCTCAGCTGAGAGATGGCTCAGCAGTGAAGAGCACTGCCTGCGTGTCCAGAGGTCCTGAGATCGATTCCCGGCTGCAACAAAGTGGCTTTCGGCCGTCTGTCCTGAGGTCTGGCGTCCTCTTGTGGCATAATATCGGAAAAAAAATTTAAAAAATCACTCTCAGCCTTTCTCCCTTCTCTAAACCTTAGGAGGTAGACTAAATGTCTGGACCCTTTGAAATTGTGGATTGGATTCGCTTGGCCACCTATGTCATCTATAAGGATTTTCTAACAATTGTTAATTCAGGTATAGAAGACAAAGGCTTAAGGTTACAAAAAAATAGTTCCTTTTACCTTTACCACTCTGGAACTATTTCAAAGGTCAGAAATAAAACCCAGATTTTCAGAACGGGATGTTTCTATGGCACTTTACTGGTTAATGTGGTGGTTAAGTTGGAGTTGTTTCTTTTTTGTTCATTTTAAGACAGGATCTTGCAATGTAACCCTGGCTCTCCTGGAATTCCTTATGTAGACCAGGCTGGTCTGTAACTCCCTATGTAGCCCTGGCTGGCCTTGGACTCCCTATGTAGACGAGGCTGGGCTTGGACTCACAAAGATCTGCCTGCGTCTGCCTTTCCAGTGCTGGGATTAAAAGCATGCAACACCATGCATGACAAAAGGTGGTTAATTTTGAGTGATAACTTTATTGGATTAAAAACACCTTGGATCTGTAAGATGTCTCAGCAGGTAAAGGTTTTTCATTTGTGCATGGTGACCTGGAAACCTCTGTGTGGTGGTACATACCTTTAACTTCAGATATCAAGAATGAGAAGCAGGCAGATCTCTGAGTTTGAGGCCAGCATGGTCTACAGAGCAAGTGCCAGGAAAGGCAGTGCTACACAGAGAAACCCTGTCTCAACAAAAAGATGACGAACCACAACCGTCTGGAGAGCTCAGTGGTTTAAATGCATGCACTGCTCTTCCAGAAGACCAAGGTTCAATTCTTAACACTGACCTGGCAGCTTATAACAATCTGTAATGCCATTTTCAGAGGATCTGATGTAGGCGTCTTTTGCAACCAGAGGGCCCGCTTGTTTATCCTGGCTGCCCGGGTGGCTTAGCTCGGAAATAACCACACAGGAACTGTGTTCATTAAATCACTGCTCGGTCTATTAGTTCTAAGATCTTATTGGCTAACTTTTACATGTTGATTTAGCCCATTTCTATTAATCTATGTATTGCCATGTGGCAGTGGCTTACCAGAAAAGATTCGGCATGTCTGATTCTGGCAACTCCATGGAGTCTCTCTCCCACTCTGCCTTTCTTCCCCCAGCATTCAGTTCTGTTACCCCCACACTGCCTACCCAAGTTCTGCCCTATCAACTAGGCCAAGGCAGTTTCTTTATTCATTAACCAATTAAAGCAACACACAAACAGAAGGACCTCCTACACCAGACATCTGACATTCTTAGGTACCTGGTACAAATTTAGTATATAGCTACACATGTAGATACAACATTCATACACATGGATTACAAATCAATAAATCTTCAAACAAACAAACAACGAACCACCTTGGGCATTAATGAGGCACACCTTTGGGTATGTCTGTGAGGGTATCTGTGGAAAAATTAAGCTTGGTGAAGGTAACATCTTTTGGGCTGGGGGCTTGGACTAAATAACAAAAGAAGTCTTCTGAGGGACAGCACTTCCCTTTCTTGATCTGCCAATATGTGAACATGGGTATAATCAAGCACATGCAGAGGGGTCTGTTCTTTGTTTCCACCTTACATGGGTTCTGGGGATCAAAACTCAGATCCAGGTTTGGGCAGCAAGTGTTTTAATCTGGTGATTTATATTACTGGCCCTGATTTGATACTATAAGTTTTATTTTATCTTGTTTTATGGCCAGTGTATGGCCGATCTTGGTAAGTGTTCTATAATAGGCTGCTATTGTTGGTTGGTTGTAGTGCTCTAGGCTAACAAGACCAAGATGAGCAGTGTTTTCCTGTTCTTTTACATCATTACTGGCTTTCTGTCTACTTACTCTTTGCATTAAGAGAGGTATCATAACCTCCAATTATAATTGTGGGTTTATTGATTTTTTAAAGGAATTATTAGTTTTTGTTTAATCTGTTTTGAGGTCATTTATTAGGTACATATACACAGGATTTTTGTAGTCTCTTGATGTATTTATTCTTTTACCATTATGTAAAAAAACAGTATGTTCATATTGTTTGTTCTTTAGCACAGAAAATCAAGTTATGGTATTTTCCCCAGAAATATCTCCTTCAAAGATATATATTTTTGACATAGATGATGTCTTAGCTATTGTTCTATACCTGTGAGGAGAAACATGGCAAAGGCAACCTTTAAGAGAAAGTGTTTCATTTGGGTCTTGCTTATAGTTTCATGGTGGGGATCATGGTGACAGGCAAGCAGCAAGCAGGCATGCTGCTGAAGTAGTTGAGAGGTCACATCTTATCTGCTATGTGGTGGTGGGAGGAGAGAACAAGACTGGGACTGGTGTGAACTTTTGAAGTCTTCACTGAAAAGCCTCGTCTAACAAGGCCTCCTAATCCTTCTCGAACAGTTCCACTTCCTGAGAACAAAACATTTAAACATAGGAGTTTATTGGGGGGGGGGGGTTGATATTCTTATCCAAACCGCCACAGATTAAATTATGCTATTTTATTAACTTTCTGACTCCCCTGTTAAGTTTTCCTATAACTGGCCCAGTAGTGAGACTCAGAGGTGGAAGGAGAGAACTGACTTTCAAACACTGTTCTCTGTTGTACACACACATATCAGGGCATGTGTCCCCCAACCCAAACAAACAAGTATAATTTTTAAAAGTTTTCATAGTGTACACTACATATATAACAATGTCTGTTAGGGTCTATTTGGGTTAGGATTTTAGTGACATGAATTCAAGTTTAATGTTTTAGAAACATTTCCTAATTAACTGGGTTGAAATTTAAGAGTACAGAATGTTTGTGCCTAGCATTACAATTGACTAGAAGTCACTTAGCTTTGGGCTAGCTTGAATCTGAAGTTCTGGGCTCAGTCTAGAGCATCTGCAGTTTTGACATATGCATACGTAACAAGAAAGATCTCCAAGGCCTTTGAAAAATTATCATTCAAACCACTGACATTTTAACGATACATAACCGTTAGCCATTAGATATTATTTATTTGACTTCTTCAGACTGATAACTGTTTTTCTTGCTTCTTCCCATGGCACAGTCACTGGCTCAGAGTGAAAGAAAACGATGAATTAACCCTCCATCACCTCTTCCAACCCTGAGCATAGACACCAAACCCATTAAACCCATTTCAGATCCTATACCACCTGCTGTCAAAAATAGCAACAGATTAGCGTGTGTGTGTGTGTGTTCACAAAGACTTCTGCTACCCTAATGATTACACTAGGTTTTTTTAAAACTTATTCTGAATATTTTGTCAGAACTTTCCTTGAGAGATACAGAAACTCAACTCCCACCTACATACTACTTCAAAATGTAAGAAGCCAGAGACAGTCATTTAGAATCAATCTTATGTTTACAAGCAACAACACAAACAAAAAAAAAGGTATAGGGCCAGGGTGAATAATCAGTACTCAAGCTCCAACTGTCTCTCATCTTCCAAATTACATCTTGATGAAAGATAACCCAGATTAACTGGCAAGTCAATGAGTGTTGTTTTGATGGTTAATGGTTCATGGACTATTGGAACTACAGAATAGCGATATCATTTGGGACTAAGATAATCTTGTTAAGAAAAACAAATAAAACCCTATCCTCCTAGCTCGTGCCTGCCTTTTTGCCCTCTCTAAAAATTCAGGTATCCTGGGGAAAAATAATGCACTCAGAATGTTCAAATAAATAAATAAATTTTACTATCCTTTTTCTTTTCCTATAATTGAAAAGACTGTAAATAAGAGAGCCCTGGGAAGCAGTGTGGAGGGCGTTAGTAATAGGGAGGTCAAAGACATGCTTGAATCTGATGAGAACACCCAGCTATTGGAAATGCATAGGGCTTACTAAAATAGCTAATGAAGATGCAAACAAGCATCAGTTCATTTATAGCAGTGATGACTATTTCTCAGCAAGGTTCACATAGGTATTATATTTTAAAAAGAAAACATAATCAATACTTAGACAAAAATTGTTCCAACATTAGATTTTCCAGAGGACACTTGGTGCTGGCTGGTGAAGCCTCCAGAGAATGAAAACCCTGTATTGTGTTTTATGATGGTTTACTACTCTAATTTGAAGAGAAGATTACCTCATGGTTGATCTTTAGACCAAAAATATTTCTACAAGCAGAGTGTTGTGGTCACTAAATAATATTATTTAAAATATATTTTAAGGCTATAACTTTTCATCATGTGAAATATTAATATGACCTAGGAGCCTTACTTGCTAAACAGTCTTTGTGGTTTAATTTCTGTGTTATCTTTAAATATTTGTTTCAAGGAATCTCTACTGAGCTGGAATCTTGACTATTTGACTGGTTTTTAGGCTCCTACAAACCCTCCTTATTTATTTCTTGGGTAAACATCTGTTTAACAAATGTTTGGTTTTTATCTCATCTTTATTTTTGGCAGGAGATGGGGTATCAGTGAGGTAATCACTCTGCATAATGCTCTGTAATTTGTGTGATGCAGTCAGTACACACCTGTGCTGCAATTGCTAGAGGAAGGCACCCCCCATTACAGGAATTCATTTATTTTAATGAACTCTAACTGGCAGTTTTATCTTCCCATGATTAATTCTGACTTAGATAGAAATCCTCAAGTGTTCTATCCACAAAGTCATTTGTAGCTATGTGGCCCTGAATTGTGCTTGCAAAGCACATACATCACGCACAGACACACAGACACACACGAGGCGGAAGCACACAAGAGCACATAAGGACTCCAGTAGAATCATCCACATATGTGAATCTTCATCCCAGCCTTCTAGGGCCTAGAACTAGAAGATTCATATATAGAGAGAGATTTATCATATGGCCAAATAACTATGCCGTAGAGGTGAGAATTGATTCCAAGCATAAAAATGGTGTGCATTATATAGCCCTGAATGATTTAGTCTCTCATTGTGTCAGTTTCTTCATTTATAAAATGGGTACAAGACAACTTCCTTAAGAGGGCATGGTTAGGATCAAAGAACACACATGGGAAAGTGTTTTGTAAATGACAAAGGACAATAAAAATATTGATCTATTCTGTAATTGTGGGGATTAAACCTATTAAACTCATAGGCTAAGCTCATCAGCCAGTTGAAAATGGTTTCCGTACAAGGAGATGCAATGTTTGCTCTAATAAAGAAGTCACATATGCAGAGTGCACTCAGGTTGCCTCCGGATCCTCTAGTCCAGTCATTTCCAAAACCTGAGACAAATGTGGGGTCGCCTACAGAGGATGAACAAACTGTTTTTCTCTGCGAGGAAGGTAACTCTGAGTTTCCTAGGTATAGTCTTTGTTTTGTATTTCCCTAACCACATGGACTGGGTCACCTTTTTTGACCTGCTTAGTCTACAACCTGTCAGTGCATAGCAGATGAAAAAAATCAGTACTCAGCCTCAGGGGAAATGGCACCTACAAACAAGGACTAAATGCACACTCAACCAGAGTAACCCTCTGCCAGACAAGAAGAGGGATGAATTCTACACTGAAGAAGTCAAACATCCCTCATGATTAGTGGGGAACAGATTATGCTCAAATGTCAGAGGCCTTTATTTTGGAGGTTATGGGAGGTACATAAGTATTTCATGGGCATAAAAACAAGGGGCCCCAAATAATGTGATGGCTTTTCTTTTTTAATTTAAAATTTCTGTCCTTTGGAAGACTGTCTTTTACATTCAGGAAAGAAGTCTTTTTCTGATGATGTTTACACTGAGCAATGTAAAACACACAGAGTGGCTAATTAAGTGAGTATCTAGAGAATGCAGCCTGTGTCCCAGTTTAATAATACAGACTTCAAATCTATTGCTTGAATCTATGGTAAGTCAAAGAGTATATGACTCTAGGTTGAGAGAGGAAAGATTAGAAACATTTGACCTCTTGTAAATTTCAACAGTGTCCAAACAGGAACGAAAAATGAATGGTGTTCAACAGAGTCCCAGCTCTAGCAATATTGCCACCTATTTTACAGTATTTTAACCAATTTCCATATCTTCTTTTTACAACACCATTAACTGCTATACAAATAAAGTTTAGATGGTAAAATAGGACATGATTTATTTACAAATAGATACAAGTACAATGTTGAGCAGGTATGCTACATTAACTATGTACACCTTGTTTCTTTAGAGGCAGGAACCTCCCCTGAGGAGGATCATCAACTTTCTGCTCTCCGGGTGCTGCACTTCCCTCACCACAGAGGCTTATCCTGTGCTTTCATCCCATCCTTGAAGGAGACTCATGGGAGGAAAGCCAAGCCCTTCTACAGATCCTCTTGGAACTTTTCTGCCCTCGGTCTACACAGAGCCAAGATTGTTTAGTGTGGTTCAGCCTAGACATCAGCTTTTCACCAGTTATAGCTTTTAGTACAGTGAAATGAACACAATCCCTGCCTCTTCTTAAAATGTATGTTTCCAAAACGAAGATGACGTCTTCTATAGTCTTCCCCCTCCACATCAGCATTTTGTCACGGCTGGTGAGATGAACACTTTCCCAGCAGTCCTTTGAGAGGCTGGGTAGACTTGAGCTACTGTGTCGGATTCAGCCTATCCATACACACATGTGGTTTGCTACAAAAATATACTTTACTTCATGTCCTCAATGATGACGAGTGCTTCAGATCTTCATGGGGATGAATTAAGAGCAACAGATAGGCTAAGCGCACTACAGTTTGTACCTGAACAGTTCATTTGCATGATGCCGTTCTCAGCAAACTCTACCCAGGCTATGTGGAGCCGGAGGGCAGATGCGTTTTAGTGAGTATCATGTCCTGACACTCCAGGAGGACAGCCCAGCTCCTCAAGCTTTGTAGTTATGAATGGGTGTCGTCAGGGTCAGCTGCCCATTGGGAGCCACTTCACTGCCATCGTCCTCCAACAATCCTGACACATCTGCATTGGGAATGCTGTCATGGTAGCTGCTGAAACTAATATTGTCTTCTTTCAGCTCGATGGTCCAAAAGGGAGCATTGAGTTTCCGGTTTTGGTACTCTCGGTACATATACACAGCTCCTACGAATCCCATTAGCAGCACTACCACAATGATGATGACTGTCAAAATGATGATGTTAAACTGGGTCCATGATACATTGGCGAGAGCTGGGGTGCTGTTTTCAGAAGAACTTACTGAAAAGATAGTCTGCAGGGTTGTGGGGGCAAATGTACTATTTATAACAGGGGTGGGCACTGATGTGGTCAAAGAGGCATTGAAAACCAAAATGGTAGAACCTTCAGGAGTTGGAACAATAACTTCTGAAAATAAAAACAGAGAATGAAATGTAAAAGACAAAATTATCTAGTTTTGAGAAACAATAAAAGAAATACACATGAGAGTGGAAGTTGATGTGGGATGTTGACATGGTACTCTGCCCAGGGTAAGGCAGGGTAAAAATAATTTTTAAATAAATATAATGATAAGATATGGGATCTAGAAAGCCTACTTATTACATCTTTAATGTGTATGACACCCATTCTAACTTTAAGAAAATTCTAACATAGGAATTTTCCATCCCTCCTTATTCACTGATAATCTCAGACATTTCTGTAAAGCCAGTAATGTGCCACCACCAAGTTCTAAATCACATGGCTAATGGTGACAATTATGTGATCAAAAATATATCCAATACATGTGATGGCATTTCATGAAGGTAAAAGTTTCCACAGAGGAAGTCTAAAAATCTATTAAAAATGGTACTTAAATGCTCAGAGTTGATGTCAGCTAAAATAGAGCTTTCTTTCAATTCTACATATAGAGTTCTTGCTTTGTATATATCTGAACTATTTTTATAACCAAGGAACTACATTTTAGACTTCTACTCAAAAGCATGGCTCAATGGGAAGATGAAAGCTTTGGACTTGGTAGGACTGTATTACTACAAGTAAGTCAATCTCTCAGAATTTTGGATTTTTCATCTGTTAAACATCTTAATGCCTGCTACACAGAGCTTTTCGGAAGACTTCAATGAACATTATAGGTACTCAATAAAATTATTATAAAAAATAACTATTATTATTCATCACAACAGTACACTACATCAATTAACCTAACACAGGCAAAGCTTGTATTTCTTCATGGCTAACAAGTCTGTCTTCTTGGTACTCGTTGGACTGGTTAAGGTATACTTCCCACATTGTGGATGCAGAGTGACAACATTTCTACCTAGTGATGTGGTACAATCTAATCACTAAAGTACAAATATCAATAACATGGCAAAAAGATGCCACAGCTTACAGACCAACTGTTCCTCAGCTAAGTAATCAGTGTGCATCAGAATATCACAAACAATAGTTTGTACAAGAGCAGGGGCTAACATCTCTCTCTTCTAAAAACCCTTAAATATCCCTAGCTCTTCCTGAATTAACTTCTAACTAATGGTGTGGGAGAACTGTCTGTATTCTGCCAATCATGTATTTTAATAAAATGCGGATTGGCCAGGCAGGAAGTAGAGGCGGGGCGATGAGAACAAAAGAATGCTAGGAAGGAGGAAGCCCATTCCTCTCATTCCTGCCCAGACCACTGAGAAGCAAGATGTAACCTGCCTGGCTGAGAGAGGTACTGAGACACGTGGCTAATGTAGATTAAAAACAATGGGTTAATATAAGTTATAAGAGTTAACAAGAAGCCTTAGCTAATGGGCCATCAGTTTTATAACTTATGGAGATCTCTGTGTGGTTTTCTTTGGGGCTTGCTGGCTGTTGGGTATTGGGCAGGACAAAATCCCCAATGAGCAGGCCCTCGTGTTACAAACTAACTTTTGTTAATCCTCACAGAATTTCTCTCCAAGAAACATTCTATTGTATGAATGGCATTTTCTTTTAAAAAACCAAAGGGAATATTAATGAAATTTCATATACCACAGACAGAGATATGCCAGCTCAAAGGGTGAAGAGGCTAGAATGAACTCCAGTTTTCCAGAGGAACTTCTAAGCAGACTATAGGTCCCTACCTAAAAAGGCCTTTGATGATCACTGAGGAAAACAAATGGCGGGACCTTTCAGCTATAACAGACAGATAGGAGGAAACATGAGCACACTTCGTCTCACTGTCGCACCGACTTTGTCTTAGTCTTCACAGTTCTAGATTTGATGCCATAGTTTCAGGAGACAATCAGGAAGGGAAAGAAACACCTTTAGGCAAAGACTTATCAAAATTTATTTCTAGAAACTCCTCTGGTGGAACTGGAAGGTTTACAAAGCTAAATACAGTTGTCTAGAAACATTCACCGCTGGCATTAGATACTAAATGTGTAATCTTAGGTAGAGCTTTACCTTGCTTGATGCAGTTGTTCTGGAGGTTTCGAACATACCCTTCTTGGCAGTCCTCACATAGGAACCCAGTGGTGTTATGGATGCAGTTGATGCATTCACCACTCTCGGGTTTGCAAATCTTTGGAGTTGTAGTTGGGTCCACATGGCCATGACACTGGCATGGTATGCAGATGCTGTCATAATTGTAATAGCCATTTTCACATTTATTGCAGTTCTGTCCTGTGTAACCATCTTTACACTGGACACATGTAGGCTCCACTTCACCAGATTCTAAAATAGAAAGAACATAAAAATAATTCAGTTAATTCTCAAGCTACATTAAAAAATAGTAAATTATTTGCCCTCCAAAAATGTTTACAAATCCTCCCTGGTATACTCTCTCACTCACTGTTAAGAGATAAGCAGGAACAATACTCGAAATTGAAGGCATAGTCACAAACAATCCCACACCAGTTTGGAATTATGATTAATAGAATGGTTATTTATTTAAAGGGTAAAAACTTACAGATCACCGTCCCAGCCAACAACCCTCTGTGCAATCAGGAAAGGAGCCTAGTAGCTGGAAGCAGAGCTGGAAGCAGAGGGAAGTGGCCGCTTTTTTAAAGAGAGAGAGACCACGCCTCAATGGGCTGGTATCTCAGTGGCTATTGGCTGAAGGAGCAGAAGGAGCTCCTGCAACACGAGATAGTTTGTTAACTTTTCAGCATGCTGAAGGAATAATGGGCCTGTCCAGAAAGTCTCTACTTGGTTTCTTTCACCTTTCACTCTATCCATTTACCCATGGGTGAGTTCATTCACTCGTACAGTTAACAAAGGAAAATGGAGTGTATCTCCGCTCCATTTCCTCTGTCTTATATTACAAACTGGATATGATATACAAACTGCCTGTATACCTGGGTCTATAAACTTTTCAAATTTAACACAGATGGCTGTCCTCAACACCTTAGTGATGGTCCCAACATCCATCCGCTTGCCTAGGTCCTAAACATAAGAACCAACTCTCAGTCCTCCATCTCCTTCCCACTTTTGAGCAGTTAGCAGTTCATGTCAGTGATCTTTTAAAAGACTCCTACACTGGCATGACTCTATTCCAGTGTTATGCTTCTGGGTAAGGCTCTCATCATTTCTTACCTCCAGCGCTCTCAATATTTCCTAAAGCTGTTTAGTGTAGTACACTTCTACAGTCTCTATCATCTTCAGAGTGAATCTGAGTACATGTCCTAACAACGTATAGAAGTTGCTTCAATTCTAATGGGCTAATGTCAGACTAGTGAAAACTTAATAGAATTTTCTACTGAAAATAATCTAATCCCTGCCTACTTTTCCTAGCTCTTTTCATTTCTCTCCACATTTCACCACCTACTTTGTTTCAAGCTTATCAGATGGCTTAGGAGTACTCCCAGAGACTGCCTGTTTTCTTCTCTGAAATGTTGTGTTATGGTTTTGTCAACACACAGCATAATCTTGCCTTCTTACCACTAATCACTTTGCAAATTTAAACTGTAAAAATTAACTCAGGTCTTTCTTTTCAGAAGCACAAAAATTTGTACCTGATTCTTTGTTTGGGTTAGAGATACTCTGTTCAGCCATGGGTCTGGCCTGAAGCTAAGAAGGGGGAGGCATGCCTAAAACCCTGGATTTTCTCATCCTGAGAGCAATAGTAGTGTCTGACACCACCCCATGCCCCAAACAGTTGGGTTTCCTCAAATGCATGTGCGGATGTGCTCCATATCTGACCACTGAAATATTCCTGGCTGGACTTCCTATATGATCTTCTAAGGTTCCTTCCCCTGGCTCCTGTTGTCTCAGAGTATGCAAATGAAGAACCCCTAGATGTTCTTTCCACAACCTATGGCATACCACTGTATGGACCCAACTGGCCATTCCTCCTAGGGTATAACTGCCCCCTGCCCCTTCCAATAATAGCACTGTCCACTAAGAGGATCGCAGGTGTTCTTTCCAGTAGAATTCATAGCTGTTTCAGGAGCTCCTTTGGCCCTGCCCCTGCTCACCCTGTTTCCCCTCCCTAGTTCAGGCTAGTACTCAATGAACTGACCATGGCAGGGTAAAGTGGGGCTTGTGTCTGATACTAGTCATGGCACATAACTTCAAAGGGGTAATGATTGGATTAGTGGTCTATCTTGTCCATCACACTAAATCTACTCGTGTTCCATCTTTATCTTCAATCTTTTCCTAGTGTCTGGCACACAGTATCTGCTCAATAAATGTTTGATACTTGGATAATTTCATCTTACATAGTGAATTCATTACGAAAAGAATAATTTACAAGGTCAATGAAAGTGGCAGCAAGGTACCTCATCTCAGACTCTGTATGAAAAGTGCGTTTCATTTGAGAAACAATCCATAATTTGTCATCCACAGTGTGAAAATCATGACTTTTCAGTATAATCCACAGAGTTGTATGAGTGAGGAACAAATTTTACTTAGCATTTATAGCCCCAGTTGGTCACATGGCATCAAGATAAGTCCATAAACTCAGAACCTTGGCTTTCCATATTATAATTAAGGGATTTTAAATCAGAAATTCTTAAATTACTTTGTACAAAACAGTGACAATTGAGTGAATTCATAATTCTTGCAACAGATGATATGTAGGAAAAAATACTTAATAAAAGGTTTCTACTTATTTTGGAGAAGCTTATAACTCACAATGGTACCATATTTTACAATTTTATGGTTAACAGCTATACCACAGAAACTCTTTTCAAAATTATAGTTAGAATAGATTGAAGGGCTGAAATCAAGGCTTGTAAGAGTGTTTCATCTCTCTAATGTTCATACCCCATGGACCTCATGACATGATATTTATAATCTGCCTCTTCTTTTTTTTTTTTTTTTTTTTTTTTTTGAGACAGGGTTTCTCTGTGGCTTTGGAGCCTGTCCTGGAACTAGCTCTTGTAGACCAGGCTGCTGCCTCTTCTTTTATTCCTCCTTGCTTGCACTTTGCTTCGGCCTCACCTATAGTATCTGATCAGTGATTTTAACATTCCTCTCATGCCTTTTTTTTTTTTGAGACAGGGTTTCTCTGTAGCTTTTTTTGTTTAAGAGCCTGTCTTGGAACTAGCTCTTGTAGACCAGGCTGGCCTCGATCTCACAGAGATCCACCTGCCTCTGCCTCCCGAGTGCTGGAATTAAAGGTGTGCGTTATCACCGCCCGGCTTTGTTTGTTTGTTTTAAATAGAGTGTCTCACTATGTAGACCAAGCTTGTCTTAAACTTGTGATCCTTCTGCCTCTCCGTCCCTACTGCTGACTTGAAACATCCTTCCTTCCATTAACTCTCACCACACGACCACCTCTTTCTGAGACTATTACTGATACTCCCCCACTAGCCTAGAGTGCTTCCCTTTGTGCTGGCTAGTTTTACATCAGCTTGCCACAAGACAGTCATTTGAGAAAATGGCATTTCAATTGAGAAATTTCCCCCAATAGATTGGAAAATGGGCAAACCTGGGACATTAAATTGACTGGCGATTGATGTGGGAGGACCCAGTCCACTGTGGCTGGTGCCATCCCTGACTGTAGGTCTTAGGTGAAAAAGCAGGCTGAGAGAGACAGGAGGAGCAAGCCAGTAAGCAGCACTCCACTATGGCTTCTGTCTCAGTTCTTCCCTCCAGGTTCCTGCCCTGCTTGAGTTCTTATCCTGACTTTGCCCAAAGATAGACTGTTACCTGAAATTTTAAGATGAAACAAACTCTTCGTCTCCAAGTTGCTTTTGGTAGTGGTGTATTATCACAGTAATAGAAACCTCAACTAGAAACCCTATTAGTGCATCCACTGTATATAGACTGAATCACTACACGGAACTTATTTGTGCATTGCACACAGTGATCGCTTATTGTGAAATGTTAGTTGAAGATGTGTTACAATTATTTATGCAGTGGAAATTTTGTGTCATGATGCACAGATGTATTGCATTCTTTTATGTTGCACTTGCTTAACTCTGTGAAGCTGTGTTACTTTGCTTGTCTAAATATCTGATGGGTTCAATAAAGAGCTGAACGGCCAATAGCTATGCAGGAGAGAGAAATATGTGGGGCTACAAAGCAGAGAGAATAAATAGAAGGAAAAAAAGAAAAGACTAAGAAGTGAGGAGAAAGGAGAAGAAAAGGACTCCAGGGGCCAGCCACCCAGTCACACAGAAGCCACAGAATTAAAGTAAAGGAAGATTTACAGAATAGAGAAAGATGAAAGCCCAAGGTAAAAGGTCGATGGGATAATTTAAGAAAAACTGGTTAGAAACAAGTCAAGCTAAGTTTGGGCACTCATTAGAAAGAATAAGACTCTCTGTGATTGGGTAGCAGGTCCCCCAAGAGTAAGAGTAAGAAAACAAACAGCAATCTCTGAAAGTATCCAACTGAATTGACTTAGAACTTTCTACCCCTTCAGGCACATGCATACCTTAGTTAGATTTCTTCCAATCCAATTTAGTCTGGTTGTGATCTACTGCCTTTACATGGATAAATTTCTAAGTGTCCTCCCAGTCCTTACTTTGCAAGGCCCAGTTCACACATATCTTTTTTCATGAAGACTTTTCTGTACTTCCCGGTAGGAAAAATAAGTTTCTCCACAGCTCACCAAACTCTAGCTTTATATAGCTAACTATAACTACTCTCTACCCTGAGTTACAGCTGTATCCTTTTCTACTTATACAGCATGTACTGCTGACATTAACAATACACTGGGCATGAAATGACAAAAAATATAGATATCATCTCTACCCTTGTGGACACATGGTGTTTAGAAAAGACATTATGAGAACAAAGACCTCAATATAAATCTGCCCACACTGAACCTTATAGAAGAGAAAGAGGAAAGTAACCTCCGATGTATGAGTACAGTAGACCACTTCCTAAATATAACACCAGTCGCACAGACACTGAGAGCAACAATAATGAAATGGGAACTCCTGAAACTGAAAAGCTTCTATAAAGAAAAGGACACAGTCAATAAGACAAAAAGGCAGCCTCCTGAATGGGAAAAGAGCTTCACCAACTCCACATCAAACAGAGTACTGATCTCCAAAATATATAAAGACCTCAAGAAATTAGACATCACAATTCCAAATATTACAATTTAAAAAATGGGTGACATATCTAAACAGAGAATTCTCAACAGAAGAATCTCAAATGAACAAAAGACACTTAAGAAAATGTTCAAATGATCCTTAGTCACCAGGGCAATACAAATCAAAATGACTCTGAGATACCATGTTATAACAGTCAGAATGACTAAGATCAAAAATACCAATGACAGCTTATGCTAGAGATGATGTGGAGTAAGGGGAACACTCCTCCACTGCTTGTGGGAATGCAACACTGTACAACCACTCTGGAAATCAGTATGACAGTATCTCAGAAAACTGGGAAACAGCCCACCTCAAGATCCAGCAATACCACTCTTGGGCATATGATTGCTCAATCATACTACAATGACATTTGTTCAACTATGCTCATAGCAGCATTATTTATAATAGCCAGAACCTGGAAACAACCTAGATGCCCCTCAACCGAGGAATGGATAAAGAAAATGTGGTACATTTACACAATGGAGTACTACTCAGCGGTTAAAAAAAAATCTTGACATTTGCAGCCAAATGGAAAAAACTAGAAAAAAAAAACATCCTGAGTGAGGTAACCAGACTCAGAAAGATGAGCATGGTATGTACTCACTCATAAGTGGATACTAGCTGTAAAGCAAAGGATAAAGACCCTATAGTCTACAACTCCAGAGAAGCAAAGTAACAAGCTGAACCCTAAGAAAAACATTTATAGATCTCCATGGGAAGGGGAACTAGAGATCTCCTGACAAAACTGGGAGCATGGGGTGGGAGGAGGAGGGGAAAGGGAAGGGGGTAAGGAGAACTTAAGGGAATGGGATAGTTGAGATGGAAGAAATACAGAGATGCAGAGCAAGGAAAGAGATATGTTGATTAAGGGAGTCATTACAGAGCTAGCAAGAAACCTCGCATCAGAGAAATTTCCAGAATTCCACAAGGGTGACCCTAGCTAAGATCCTAAGCAATAACAGAGAGGGTGGACAAACTGGCCTTGCCCTGTAGCCAGACTGATGACTATCTTAAATGTCCCATAGAACCTTCATCCAGCAACTGATGGAGATGGGGCAGAAACCAGCAGTGGAGGACTGGGCTGAGCTCTCATGTCCAGTTAAAAGTGGGACAGGTAAGAATATGAGCAAAGAGGTCAAGACTAGGATGGGGACACCCACTAAATTAACCTACCTGAGCTAATGAAAGTTCACCAACTCCAGCTGGACAGGGAAGAAATCAGTATAGGACCAAGCTAGACCCTCTGAATGTGGGTAACAGTTGTATGGCTGGGGCAGACTGTGGGGCTACTGGCAGTGGCACGAGGATTTGCCCCTGCTGTTTGTACTGGCTTTTTGGAACCCAATCTCTTTGGATGGATACCTCGTTCAGCTTGGATATAGTGGGGAAGGTCTTGGTCCTTCCTAGGGGAAATGTGCCTTTCTCTTTTTAGGGAGTAGGTGGGGCGTGGATTGAGGGAAGGTAGAAGGAATAGGAGGGTGGGAGGGAATGGGAACTGGGATTGGTATGTAAAATAGAAAATTATAGTGTTTCTTTTTTAAAAAAAATAAAAAATGAACAAAGAATTTCAAATACATTACTTTCACAGGGATTTTTTTTCCACAGAAAAATTCTATATTTTTTTTTAAAAAAATGATTCACTTATTTCTATTTTATATACATTGGTGTTCTGGCTGCATGTGTGTCTGTGTGCAGGTGTTAGATCCCCTAGAACTAGAGATACAGACAGTTGTCAGCTGCCTTGTGGGTGCTGGGAATTGAATTTGGGTCCTCTGCAAGAGCAGACAGTGTTCTTAACCACTGAACCATCTCTCCAGCCCCGAAATTCTACATTTTAAATTCATCATATGAAAGAGAATTCAATCAGTTACTCAATTAAATAATTAAAAAGCAGCATCCTAAATAAAGCCTTTTAAAAAATGTTATTCAAAATAAGCCAATCACTTATGTAGCCAAAGGTCTTATTTGCAAATCCTATAAAAGTCTTAAATCTTAAATTGTCACTAACAGTATGTTACTATGTATGCTTTGGAATTCTGATACTGCTGATGCAAACTTCAATATTAACACACAATTTTCATACTCCTGACTCAAGATGATAGTCATAACATCGAAATGTTTAATATGAATACATATATAGTGATAAACATCAAAGTACGCTATGTAAAAGCATTATCAGTTTTAGGAAATTAGGGGTTAATAAATCCAGTCCCAGGGATAATGGCTTAGCCTTCTATGTGTCCTGTAAGTGCATACCCATAAATTTATTTGCTTTGTGTATTTTCCTCTCTATGACACTGAATACTCCTTTAGAAAAAAGCATTATTTTAGACTTTTGTATTTACCTATCACAATGACAAGCATGTGTTAGGTATTCAATTACTAGTTGTAAACTAAATGAAAGAATTTTTCAGAGCTTCCTATAAAAAGAGGAATATAGCATTTCCTATTACTAGGTATAGCAACTGATTTTTCAGATTCTGTCAAATGTTCCCTACCCCTGGTAATGACATGTTCATACTGGATAGGATAGGCATGAGTAAGTAATGTGGCACTGGGAACATCTCTATAGCTTTAGAAACTAAATGATAAGAATACACTGCAGCTCCCATACTGCCCTCTTTTGATCATTCACTTGTAGGGGAAACCAGCAGTATTTTGCAATAATATTAAGTAGAAATTTTCATGGTGACTATCAGAATATTTTTGCCTCTAGCAAGCCATATGAGTAAGTCATACTGAAAGCAGATTCTACAGTTCCAATTAAGCCTTCAGACTACTGACTGCATCCCTGACTAATATCTTGACTGCAGTCTCATAAGAAATTCCAAGCCAACATAAACAATGAGAGAAAATTAAACTGAATACCCGTGAAATCAAAGAAATAAATCCTTTGTGCTAAAAGGACATCAAGCAAGTAAAAAATAGATTCATGGGATAAGTGGAATATTTACAAGTGATGACATTTTAAACCTTTTTATTCAAGTATTTTACAATGCTAAAGAACAAACTTAGGACCTCCTACTTTCTGGGCAATAGGTCCCCTATAGAGCTATTCTTATTTATTACAAATCAGGCAACTAGAAGTGATTTGTATCTATAACCCTATCAACACAATGATAAAAAAATAGTATAATTTTAAGATAAACAAAAAAGTCAAGAGTTATTTGCTCAAAAGAAATACAAAAGTGGTCAATAAGCACATAATTAACCATCAGAGACATGCAAATTGAAACCACAATGCAATACCATTTAACATCCATTAGGAAGGCTACAGGTGTTAAAAAAAAGATAGAGATTAAGTGTTGTTGAAGCTGTGGACAATTTAGAATCTTCTGATATTCTTGTTAACAATGATAATGTAGAGAATAGAGAGAGAGCGAGAGCTGAATAAGTAAAGCGCTGATGGAGGAGGGTCATCTGTCTTTGTGTTACTTTCATTGGATAATAAAGAAATTGCATTGGCCCTTTGACAGGACAGAAAATTAGGTAGGAGGAGTAACAGAACAGGATGCTGGGAAGAAGGCAATGAGGCAGTCGCCATGACTCTCCTCTCCGAGACAGACACAGGTTAGGATCTTTTCCGGTAAGCCACCACTTTGTGGTGCTACACTGATTATTAGAAATGGGTTAATCAAGATGTGAGAGCTAGCCAATAAGATGCTAGAGCTCATGGGCCAAGCAGCATTTAAACGAATACAATTTGTGTGTTGTTATTTTGGGTGTAAAGCTAGCTGTGCGGGAGATGGGTGGCAGGATGCAGCCCGCCGCTCCCACTACAAAGCACTGTGCAAGCATGAGGACCTGAGTTCAAGCCCCAGGGACCACGGGGAATGAATTGAATGGTGCTACACACATCTCTGTTGAAAAGGTAGAGACAGGTAGATCCCTGGACCTTGTTAGTTAGCCAATCCAAATCAATGTTTCAGGTTTATTGAGAAATCTTACCCCCACAAAAGGGGAGGGGGCTAGGAAAAAAAGCTCAGTGGTTAAGAACAAGCTCTGTTCCTACAGAATTCAGGTCCCAGCACCCACGTAGGGCAGCTCGCAATGGCTGATAACTCCACCTCTGGGGACCTAGGAAATTGGATGCCCTCTTTTGGCCTCTACCGGCAATGCACTCACATGCACATGCACATAATACACACACACAAACACACATACATACACACACACACAATTAAAAATAAAGAATATCTTTAAAAAACAGGGTGGATGGTGACTGGAGATATTTCATATGTATCTTTGCCTTCTACAAAACATGCTGTGCGCACACAAACTTATATACATTATGTATTTACCACCCCCAACAAAATGATAACATAAAATGGTGTTTAATTTTGGAAAAACATCTGGCATTCCCTCACAGAGTTAAACAGAACTGATAAATGACATAAAAAATTCACTCCTAGTTATATACCCCAAAGAAATGAAAACATTTGCACAGATAAACACTGGGGTATTCAGTTCAGAGGCATAGTGCTTGGCCAGCAAATGTGAATGAATTCCTGAGCTCAATCTCCAGCAGTGGGGAAAACATCAAATAACCACTGACAGGAGGGTGTACTGACAGCATTAATATACTCAAAAATGTGAACAGAAACGTTCATGGCAGTATTGTTGTACTAGATAACTGTCAAATGTCCACCAATCCAGGGAAGAATAAATAAATTGTGGCATCTGAATAATTCAACAAGAAGTAGGCATTACTGATATATATTACAATATAGGTGAACTTTGAAGATATGTTACAAGAAACAAGACAGATATATGCACAGTGTTGGCTATTAGGACATCTGAGGTATCATTTCATATATGTATTAGGCTTTGGTTGAAGGGGAAGCCTAGCCAATCACTTTGTTTTGTAAGGCGTGTCCCCCTTCGGCTAAAGGCGTGTCCCTTAGGCTAATATTGACTTATAAAATCTTGCGGGCCTGAGGCCCGCCTGCTCTTTGTTTTCCTTCACTCCTTGCTGGAACCTTGGATTTGTAAGTTCCCTTTTCTTTCCTTAATTAAAACTGAATCATATATATATTAAAGCTAGTCTGGTGAATCATATCTGCCAATCAACCACGCACCTTCATTTGGCATCCAACTCGGGGCATTTGGGAGCCTTTAGCTCCTGTTCCTGCACTGCGTGGCAGGGATTAGGCCTTGGGCTCTTGATTGCTTCAGTTCAGTTTCCCAGACTAGCCCGTCCCAGCCCTGCTTGTACGGAGCTCAGGACACATGCCGGTGACTCAGTCAGAGCTGGCTAACCCCTCAGGCTGCACCAGTCCTGGCTGAGTTTGGCCTGGGTCCTGACCTGCCGGAGACTAGCTGTTACTGCCTGCATCCCAGCATTCGAGCTAGTGCAGCCGCTGGTGAATGAGCGCGACCCCGCTGCCGTTACAGAGCACACCTGACCGGCTTCCCGGCTTCCTCGGCCGGTACTGCCGAGCGGTTACTGCCCTTGCCATGATATCGGAAGTAAGGCTGAGCAACCAAGCCAGGGAGCGAGCCAGCAAATGGACCACAGGGCACATGACTCGATCCGAGCAGGCTCCTGCAGCCACCTTATCCCCCCAGGCAGTGCCCTCCCCTGCCCAGCTATAAGTCACACAGTGCATGGTTTGTGAGTTTCTAATTTTTAGAATTTCCTTTCCGGTTCTGACTTTTTTGGTCACGTGGATCTAGGTGCACCCCGCCACCTACTGGCAGGGAACGGTCATTACAGTAAAATTTCTTTTGATTAAAAAGAAATGTCTGACCATATCACCGTCGAAAGCTTCTGCAGCCTATTTAATTATACTATGGTAGAAATATTGCAGGATACATATGATATTCCCATAACTTGGACATTTATAGGCCTTGCAATTTTTCTCGTATTTGGTTTCTTCCTTACATGGTTTGAAAATAGAAAAATGATAAAGTCCTTACAGAATGAAACCAGGATTCTTAGGACAGAGGTTGAATGCAAAGAAAGGGCACAACTGTTTTGAGTGACAACTTTAAGTCGGGTGAGGTATTTGCAAAAACAATTCAGACTTACACCAACCTCCTCAAGACAGAGTTTGAAGTTCTCAAGGAAGGGAATAGGTCTTTGTCTGATATGACTCTGTCAAATGAGCAAAATTTAGAAAAAGTAGTCTGATATTAAGGAGAGATTCATTGCTGTGGAGGAGAAAACAGCTGATTTGGATTGTAAACTTCAATCCCTGTCTGTAGGAACTGAAACATTATCAGAGAGAATTAAAACTGCTGAATGTGAAAATCGGACTTTGTCTAAAGGATATGACAGATTGGCTGACAGATTGTCAATACAAGAAGGCACAATTCATGCCATGAAAATTCTATCCAAGGATGAGATATTAACTCTACTGGACAAACTTTATATTTTGGAATCCTCCATGAAGGCCTTGGAGCATAATTCTGGCAGGACATCCAGACCTTACAGAAGGCAATAGTAAGCAGATTAGAAAAGATTGAGGAAATTATAGACTCTGATGAACAGGAGCAAACGACAGAAAGGCGAAATTTAACTCTGTCAATGAGCAAAACTCTCCGGGATAATTTCCATAAAGTTCTACCTGCCTTTCCAATAATAACATCAGAAAAGGTGACAGGTTCCAAAAACCCTAGGGTCATCAAGGAATATACATGGGAACCCGTCCGTATGAATGATCTCAAAGAAATTAAATAAGCCGTTATGAATATTGGGATACATTCGTCCTTTGTTAGAGGGATGCTTAAAACTTGGTCTATAAGCAATAAGACAATGCCCCACGATTGGGTACAATTAGTATCAGCTGTTCTAGAGAGTGGGTCACAATTAAATTGGAAACACATGTTCAGACAAGAGGCTAGACTTTTAGAACAGCAGGAAAGAGCGAAGGGAATTGAGATTTCCCTAGATCAAATTCTAGGTGAAGGACTTTTCTCCGATCCTCTAGAACAAGCTAATTATGATGAACACACCTTATCCATATGTACTACAGCAGCCTTAAAGGCTTGGGACAGGGTTCAAGATCCAGGACTGAGACTGGAATCATATATCAGAGTTAAACAGGATCAGAGAGAACCCTTTAGTGATTTTTTACAAAGACTAACTAAAGCTGTACAAATAGGGATATCCGACCCAGAAGCAAGACGTATAATAATTGAGTCTTCGGCTTATGAGAATGCCAATGTGGAGTGCAAAAGGATCCTGGGGCCTTTAAAGATGAGATCAGCGCCCTTGGACGAATGGGTCTTGCATACAATGAATGTTGAATCATTTGACTATGGCACTGAAGCATGGGTAGAAGAAGCAATTTCTAATGTAAAAAGGAGGCATCAAGTTACCAAATGTTTTAATTGTGGCAAAATGGGACATATTAAAAGGAACTGCAGACAACGGATTTTCAGAAATAATAGTAATAGTAATAATAATAATAATAATAATAATAATAATAATAATAATGATGATGATGCCTCTTCTAGAAATAACAGATGTAGGAGGACTCAGCCTTCAGGTATATGTAGGAGATGTGAAAAAGGCAGACACTGAATGAATGAGTGCAGGTCAACAAGAGATAGACAAAGCAACCTGTTGCCACTGGGAAATGCAATGGGGGGCCTCTCGCAGGCCCCCATGGCGAATGTGGTCCAGTCATTTCCGGTTACTGCAGAGAACATGCCTCGTCAAGAAAATTAGAAAGCCCCATGCCTGCTGTTAAAAGCAAAAACGGCCTGAAAGATGAGTTATGTGTATTTTGGCAGACTTTTATAAATGAACAAAGACCAAAGTTAAGAGTGTGTGTAAATGGTGTTTTTATTACTGGCCTACTGGACACAGGTGTGGATGTAAGTATCATTACTCCAGAATCTTGGCATCCATATTGGCCTCTTCAGGATGTAAATGTTCAGTTCCTGGGAATTGGAACCCTATCTCAAGTAAGGAAGAGCATGAGATGGGTTGAATGCATAGGGGCAGAAGGACAAATAGGAAAATTAAGGCCATATGTAGCCAATATTGCAGTGAATTTATGGGGCCGTGACCTATTGCAGCAATGGAATACCCAAATTAACATTCCTGCTGCATCTAGAGCCTATATTACTGAGGAAAAATATTAAAAGATATTACAGAAGGCGGAAACCGGCTGTTCAGGCTGTACAAGAACGCAAAGCAATTGATGGCCCTTCAGAGATAAGAACAGCACTGCCTCTAAAATGGTTGCCTGAGAAACCAATATGGACAAAGCAATGGCCTTTAGCTGAGGAAAAGTTGCAGGCTTTAGAACAGCTGGTACAAGAGCAATTAGATGCTTGACATATAGAAGAATCTACCAGCCCTTGTAATTCTCCTCTATTTGTTGTTAAGAAAAAATCTGGTAAATGGAGAATGGTGACAGATCTCAGGGCTATCAATAAAGTTATTCAACCTATGGGCTCTCTGCAATCTGGAATTCCTCTGCCCTCTTTATTACCAAAAGGATGGCCTCTCATAGTTATTGATTTAAAGGATTGTTTCTTCCCTATACCTTTACAAGAAAAAGACAGAAAAGTTTGCCTTTACAGTGCCTACTTATAATAACTTTCAACCTACAAGGAGATACCAGTGGACCGTCCTCCCACAGGGCATGTTGAACTCTCCCACCCTGTGCCAATACTTTGTAAATCAACCATTGCAAATAATACGCAAGCAATTTCCCAAGTCTATAATTTATCATTACATGGATGATATTCTGTTATCTGATTCAAACATGGATACTTTAAAGACTGTTTGAAGAAGTAAAACTACTTTTACATAAATGGGGACTGCAGATTGCTCCTGAAAAAATTCAGAGAGGAGATTCTGTTAATTATCTAGGTTAGAAAATAGGTTTGCAAAAAATTAAGACACAAAAGGCACAAATTAGGAGAGATCGGTTACGGACTCTCAATGACTTTCAAAGGTTGTTAGGAGCTTTCAACCTTACAACCGGCTGTTGGGATAACACCTGATATGATAATTCATTTAAATAAAACCTTGGATGGTGAAAAAAACTTAAACAGTCCCAGAGAATTAACAGCTGAAGCAGAAAAGGAGCTGAGAATGATTGAGGAGAAATTACAAGAGACACATGGGGACAGGGTGAATCCAGAGCTCAGTTGTATTCTCGTCATACTGCCTTCAAAAATTTCTCCTACAGGAATTTTAATGCAGAGAGATGATATTATCTTAGTATGGATCTTTTTACCACATAAACCAAGTAAGAAAATAAAAACTTATGTGGAAAAAGTCTCTGAATTAATTATAAAAGGCAAATTGAGACTAGCAGGCATAGACCCAGCAGAAATTATAGTGCCTTTCACTGCTGATGAACTAAAAAAGTTGTGGGAAGATAACGAATTATGGCAAAGAGCTTGTGCTAATTTTTTGGGAGAAATCAATAACAACTATCCGAAAAGCAAGAGGCTTAACTTTATAAAGAGAACTTCTTGGATTCTTCCTCGAATCATCCGTGATGCTCCTATAACTGGAGCACGTACATTTTATACTGATGCTAATAAATCAGGGAAGGCAGGTTACAAATCAGAAGATTTGAGTAAGGTGGAACAAAGTCCTTATGATTCTGTCCAGAAGGCAGAATTATATGCCATTCTTATGGTGGTAAGGGATTTTAAAGAACCTCTTAATATAGTTACTGACTCACAATATGCAGAAAGAGTTATCTTACATATTGAAACTGCTGAATTTATACCTGATGATACAGAACTAACCTCATTGTTTATCCAGACAAGACATGATCAGGAACAGGCTTTGCCCTATGTATAAAACACACATCCGATCCCATACAGGTCTGCCAGGTCCTCTAGCACAAGGTAATGCAGAAATTGATCAATTGTTGATTGGTAGTGTGCTGCAGGCCTCTGAATTTCATAAAAAACATCATGTCAATAGCAAAGGCTTGAAGAAAGAGTTTTCTATTATATGGCAACAAGCTAAGGAGATTGTAAAGAAATGCCCTATTTGCTCTTTTTATAACCAAACTCCATTGACTGCAGGGGCTAATCCAAAGGGCACTCAAAGGAATGAAATCTGGCAGATGGATGTGTTTCACTTTGCAGAATTTGGCAAATTAAAATATGTACACCACACCATTGACACTTATTCAGGTTTTCAATGAGCAACTGCTTTAAGCTCAGAAGAAGCTGATTCAGTAACCACTCATTTATTAGAAGTTATGACCATCATGGGTATACCTACACAAATGAAGACGGATAATGGTCCAGCTTATGTCTCTAGGAAAATGAAACGTTTTTTGCTTATTACAATATTAAGCATGTTACAGGTATACCATACAATCTTACAGGTCAAGCAGTCATAGAAAGATCAAATAGAACTATAAAGGATATGTTAAACAAACAGAAAGGGGTGGAAAATACCCCTAGAAATAGGTTAAATAGTGCTTTATTAACCTTGAATTTTCTCAACGCTAATGAGAAGGGGACAACAGCTGCAGAAAGACATTGGATAATGGAAAAGTCTGCTGAATTAAATCAACCAGTTTATTTCAAGGATGTGCTGACCTTGCAATGGAAGCCAGGAGATGTTCTGCGTGGGGGAAGAGGTTTTGCTCTTGTCTCCACAGGAGAGGAAAAATTGTGGATACCGTCAAAATTAATAAAGGTTCGGTTTGAAGTGGAGAAGCCCCTTGGAAAATAAAAATAATTCATTCACAAGGATGACGATCATACTGATGGTAAGAAAAACATATAGGTTGGGGGCAGGGTTCTTTTCTTATCTCCACAGGAAACCACTCATCTTCAAAGAACTTAAGGGACCCTGGATATTTAAATACTGATGGATGGACACTAGTTACAACCCAATATGGATCAACACAGAACCCAAATAGGTTTAGTAAGTATAAAACATTTTTTACATATATATACATTACTGTGCTTTTATTTATACGTATGTAGAGCTGGTTTTGGAGTTGGACTATGGCTCAGTCTCTCTTCAATTCCAAGCCTGTTAATAAGAGATATCTCAGAGTTTATGTCTCAGGTCAGGAGCCATGAAATGGGACAGAATAATAATAGTAACAATAATAACAATAATAATAATAATAATAATAATAATAATGATGATGATGATGATGATGATGATGATACTTGATAAACTTTCTTTGCCTTTCCTCATATCTGTGTCTGTCTTTATTATACCTTCCATCGAATATATATGTCTGTATATGTCTTTGTAGATAATGTTTACCTTTTCTGTAACAAACAACAAATTTTCCTTCAGTAATCTTTGAAGTTTCCAGGATGAAGATGGGGTCCCACAACATCAATTTCACCTGGTTACTATGACGTCATGTTTTTAATAGCGCTAAAATTAGACCTGGTTTTTGGTACCAACTACAGAAGACAGTTTCAAATGGTGCACAATTTTGACAACACTCTGGCTGGACCTCCTCAAAATACTCAGAGGCTAGTTACAATTTCCTCAACCAAATATTATTCTGGGAATTTTACCATCATTTGCTTTCACGGGACCCCCTGAGAAGAACGTCGCCCCCATGTCAGCTGGAAGCAATCTTAGAGGACGACGCCCCCTCTCCCAACAGAGTTTACCCTCAGGTTTAGGGACATCATTTAGTAGTTGGTATAGGGTTGAGGGGATGGGGGAGGTAATAAATGGACTCAGGGGTGTTTATGAAAAAACAAGGGGGGATTACCTGGTTTGATGGGATGATTGATATTTGTGAATTATTGTTTTTAGAAAATTGCATTGGTGTTGATTCTTGTATATTGAACATTGTATGTGAGTATGCTTCTACCTCTGTTTAAAAGAATTGTTATATTGAGATATTTATCATATTGCAATGTACATTTCTACCTCTGATATTATTTATGTAATGACATTGTTTATGTTTGGGGATATTATCCTCATTTATTGCACAGTTGTTTATTCTTCTCAGTCTCCAAGTTAGATAGGTATCAAGAATTATATATCAATAGTCATATATATTTGTCATATTTATATTTAGGATATTCAGGTTTTTTAGATACATAGAAATTATATTTAGTATAGATAGTATAATCTTCGACCTCTTAAAAGAGCTGTAGAAAATGGCCTTTAATCTAACCTAGAGTTTTGTACTTATGAGACACAATCACTCCTGGCAACACTGCTCTATCCCTGAGAGAACGTTGAGGACCAAAGACACTCCACTGGGAGATTGTCTTCTTCTTGGCAGAACTGGCCTTTGGGCAAAGAAAAGCCCATACCTCAACTACTGACACAGATACAGAATATCCATAAGTGGATAAAACAGGATTGTTTTATCTTGCCAAGACAGGGTAGGATAGTTATACAAAAAGTTCCTTGCCTTTGAAAAATGTTATGTCAGTTGTGTTAGGCCTTAGCCAAAGTTGGTTGCCTCAGCATTGCAAAACGAAACTTTGGGTGATTGCCCAGGTAGTCAGTTGTCTCTGTCATTTGTTGCACATTTTGGAAGTTTCTCGTTTGTACTTCCTGGTTGCTTAAGTAATATTACTTCCCTTCTCAGATCTTTGATGGGGTTGATGATTAGATAATTGTAGTTACCCTCTACATTATTTAGACTTCTTGAAATAGAATGTTTAGTAAAACTTTTGTTATATGTTTCTTGCTTAATATTATTTGTTGTTTGTAATTTTATATTTATTATTTGTTCCTATTGAATATAGTTGCATTTGGTTTGGTTCTGTCTTATTTAGACAAAAGGGGGAGATGAAGGGGAAGCCTAGCCAATCACTTTGTTTTATAAGGCGTGTCCCCCTTCGGCTAAAGGCGTGTCCCCCTTAGGCTAATTTTAACTTATAAAATCTTGCAGGCCTGCCGCCCACCTGCTCTTTGTTTTCCTGTGCTCCTCCCTGGAACCTTGGACTTGTAAGTTCCCTTTTCTTTCCTTAATTAAAACTGAATCATATATATATTAAAGCTAGTCTGGTGAATCATAACTGCCGATCGACCACGCACCTTTATTTGGTTGTAAATTTGTAGAAAGGGAAAAAACTGTGATTTTTATATCTCACTTTCTCTTACATCCTCCAGAATCTAATTCATCAATGCACTGTACTTCACCAAAGGAAGTGAAGACCTAGAAAAAAAGTCCTTACCTATGGTGCAATTGCCTGTAGAAGTCACTTCTGAACAAGGGCACTGGCGGCATTCGTTAGTAGCATCAGGACTCTGATACAATCCTTCTTTGTATTCTTCACAGTGATCCCCCGTGCTATTTTCCTGGCAGTTCAAACAAGCACCTAAAAGGATCAAATAATTGTTCAGAGTTAAGGAACTTTCAGAAATTCTGCTTGCAACAAGAAGACTATAAAATTACAAACAAAAAATAACAGGAGTAGTGTTTGCTTTCTACTCTGTTATAAAAAAGAAAAAGAAAAAGAAAGAAAGGAAGGTAGGAAGGAAGAAAAAGGAGAAAGAAAGGACAGAAAGAAAGGAAGAAAGGAAGGAAGGAAGGAAGGAAGGAAGGAAGAAAGAAAGAAAGAAAGAAAGAAAGAAAGAGGTTTATGAAGCTACAGTTACCCTGATACCAAAACCACACAAAGACTCAACCAGGAAAGAGAATTACAGGCCAATCTCACTCATGAACATCGACACAACAATTCTCAATAAAATACTGGCAAACCAAATCCAAGAACACATTAAAAAAATTATCCATTACGATCAAGTTGGCTTCATACCAGAGATGCAGGGCTGGTTCAACATACGAAAATCTATCAATGTAATCCAGCATAGAAATAAATTGAAAGAATAAAAACCATATGATCATTTCATTAGATGCTGAAAAAGCATTTGACAAAATTCAACACCCCTTTATGATAAAGGTCTTGGAGAGATTAGGGATACAAAAGTCATACCTAAATATAATAAAAGCTATTTACAGCAAACCGACAGTTAACATCAAATTAAATGGAGAGAAACTCAAAGCCATCCCACTAAATTCAGGAACACGACAAGGCTGTCCACTCTCTCCATATCTCTTTAATATAGTGCTGGAAGTTCTAGCAATAGCAGTAAGACAACATAAGGGGATCAAGGGGATTCGAATTGGAAAGGAAGAACTTAAACTTTCGTTATTTGCAGATGATATGATAGTGTACATAAGCGACCCCAAAAACTCCACCAAAGAACTCCTACAGCTGATAAACACCTTTAGTAACATGGCAGGATACAAGATCAACTCCAGAAAATCAGTTGCCCTCCTATACACAAAAGATAAGGAAGCAGAGAGGGGAATCAGAGAAGCATCACCTGTCACGATAGCCACAAATAGCATAAAATATCCTGGGGTAACTCTAACCAAGGAAGTAAAAGATCCATTTGACAAGAACTTTAAGTCTTTGAAGAAAGAAATTGAAGAGGATACCAGAAAATGGAAAGATATCCCTTGCTCTTGGATTGGGAGGATCAACATAGTAAAAATGACAGTTCTACCAAAAGCAATCTATAGGTTGAATGTAATCCCCATCAAAAACCCAACAAAAATTCCTCACAGACCTTGAGATAACAGTAATCAACTTTATATGGAAAAACAAAAAACCAGGATAGCCAAAACAGTCCTATACAATAAAAGTACTTCCGGAGGCATTACTATCCCTGACTTCAAACTCTATTACAGAGCTACAGTAATGAAAACAGCTTGTTATTGGCACAAAAACAGAGATGTTGACCAATGGAATCGAATAGAAGACCCGGATTTTAACCCACAAACCTATGAACACCTGATTTTTGACAAAAGAGCTAAAAGTATACAATGGAAGAAAGAAAGCATCTTCAAAATGGTGTTGACATAACTGGATGACAATCTGCAGGAAATAGAAAATAGATCCATATTTATCACCATGCACAAAACTCAAGTCCAAATGGATTAAAGACCTCAATATCAATCTGAACACACTGAACCTGATAGAAGAGAAAGTGGGAAGTACTCTACAACACATGGGCACAGAAGACCACTTCCTACATAAAACCCTCATAGCACAGACAATAAGGGCCACATTGAATAAATGGGACCTCCTAAAACTGAGAAGCTTCTGTAAAGCAAAGGACACTGTCATTAAGACAAAAAAGCAACCTACGGACTGGGAAAAGATCTTCACCAACCCCGCAACAGACAAAGGTCTGATCTCCAAAATATATAAAGAACTCAAGAAACTAGACTTTAAAATGCTAATTAACCCAATTAAAAAATGGGGCACTGAACTGAACAGAATTCTCAACAGAAGAACTTCAAATGGCCAAAAGACACTTAAGGTCATGCTCAACCTCCTTGGTGATCAGGGAAATGCAAATCAAAACAACTTTGAGATATCATCTTACACCTGTCAGAATGGCTAAAATCAAAAACACCAATGATAGGTTTTGCTGGAGAGGATGTGGAGTAAGGGGAACACTCATCCATTGCTGGTGGGAATGCAAACTTGTGCAACCACTTTGGAAATCAGTGTGGCGGTTTTTCAGGAAATTCGGAATCAACCTATCCCAGGATCCAGTAATACCATTCTTGGGCAGCATTATTTGTAATAGCCAGAACCTGGAAACAACCTAGATGCCCCTCAATGGAAGAATGGATAAAGAAAATGTGGAATATGTATGGATTAGAGTACTACTCAGCGGTAAAAAACAATGACATCTTGAATTTTCCACGCAAATGGATGGAAATAGAAAACACTATCCTGAGGGAGACAACCCAGACCCAAAAAGACGAACATCATATGTACTCACTCATAATTGGTTTCTAGCCATAAATAAAGGACATTGAACCTATAATTCGTGATCCTAGAGAAGCTAAGTAAGACGGTGAACCCAAAGAAAAACATATAGTTATCCTCCTGGATATTGGAAGGAGACAAGATTTCTGGGCAAAAATTGGGAACTTGGGGTTGGGGTGGGATGGGGCCAAGGAGAAATGGGGAGAGAAAAGTGTGAAGGGGAGGATGGGGAAAACTTGGGGAATGGGATGGTTGGGATAAAGCAAGGGTGGTTATAGGAGCAGGGAATTATATATCTTAATTACGGGAGCCATTTTAGGGTTGGCAAGAGACTTGACTCTAGAGGAGTTTCCAGGTGTTCAGGGAGATATCCCCAGCTAATTCCTTGGGCAGCTGAGGAGAGGGAGCCTGAAATGGCCCGATCCTATAGCCATACTGATGAATATCTTGCATATCACCCTAGAACCTTCATCTGGCGATGGATGGAGATAGAGACAGAGACCCACATTGGAGCACCGGACTGAGCTCCCAAGGTCCAAATGAGGAGCAGAAGGAGGGAGAACATGAGCAAGAAGTCAGGACCGCGAGGGGTACACCCACCCACTGAGATGGTGGGGCTAATCTAATGGGAGCTCACCAAGGCCAGCTGGACTGGGACTGAAAAAGCATGGCATAAAATGGGACTCCCTGAACATGGTGGACAATGAGGGCTGCTGAGAAGCCAAGGACAATGGCACTGGGTTTGAGCCTAAGGCATGTAGTGGCTTTTGAGGGGCCTAGCCTGTTTCGATGCTCACCTTCCTAGAACTGGATGGAGGGGGGAGGACCATGGACTTCCCACAGGACAGGGAATCCCTACTGCTCTTCGGACTGGAGAGGGAGGGGAAGGAGAGTGGAGGGAGAGAGAGGGAAATGGGAGGCTGGGAGGAGGCGGGGAGGAAGCAGAAATTTTTAATAAAAAAATATTAAAAAACGAAAGATTTAGGGGTGGAGACCATCCTCTTCTGACATCTGCGGGCACCAGATAGACATTGATACATGCAGGCCCCAAATTTATACACACAAAACAATAAACTAAATACACCTAACTTTAAAGAAGATTAGTTGTTCATGAGTATGTGTGTGGATGCCTATCCCCGTTTCTGTGTACCATTTGTGTGAAATCGCCCTTAGAGTGCACAAGAGGGAATTGTAGCTCTTTGGAGTCACAGGTGGTTGTCAGCTGCCCAGAGAAGGTGCTGGGAACCCAATCCGGGGCCTCTCCAAGAAACAAGTACTTTTAACTGTGGAGTCATCTTTCCAACCCTTCCTGGTTTATTTATGATCTAGACTTATCTGTGAATTCAATGTGTCCTATGAGAAAAAAAAGCTGGGTGTGTGTGTGATTTTAGTCACAATATGCCATTATTGGCTAATTGGCTACACACTAAAACAGACTAACTTTGTACAAATTATTAAAAAGATAATATATGTCAATAGAAGAGTAAATTAATTGTGGCACTTTCATAGTTTGGAATTCGTAGTTAAGAATGAACTATCTACATATACAAACAAGGGTCTTAAAGACAGCACTGGCTGGAACGAAAACTGAAGAATGACACACAGCTGTTTGGACATGGAGACCAAGGGAGATGAAAATCTGACAACAGCTCATATATTGATGTCATTTAAGCTAAATCTGAGACCTGTTGAGATCACTCAGAGGAAAAGGACAAGCAGAGGGGACAAATGTACTAAGTTTCAAGCCCAAGGCACTAGTGTAGAGCTGACTAAGGGAGAGGGAGCACAGCTGATGGAGAAGGAAAAGCAGCCACACAGAAAGAAAGCCAGGAGGATGTGGCATCCTGAAGCAAAGTGGTTTGTGAGCAGTCAAGACAGTCAGTGAGTCAGGCTGCTGGAATCTGTTGTGTGGAACACTACCAACACATAGTAGGGTCTGGAGTTCTTAAAAATGAGCCTGCTATCTGAAGAAAAAGTCTGTAGTTAGAAAGTAATTGACTTTCTTACATTTTATTTTAAGTTAAGGGGTTTGTCCCTGAAACAGTCTAATTATATGGTACTTGTAATTTTATAGTCTGATTATTCACACTGTCGTGTAGTTATATGTCATAAAAGCCTTGCAATGAAAACATTCTAGTAGATACCATTTCTCAGCTTTTTATGATGATCAAGGTCTTGTAGATGTACAAATGTACTTAATTTTACAACAACCTACTAGGTGGCTTTGATTTAATGGGTTTCTAACCATATATTATCTAGGCAACATTATTGATTGCTTATTGTTATGAATTTGAGTATCTAGCTTTTTTTAGGATCAAAACTACCATTCTCATGAGCATTTTCTTTTTCAACATGAAACTTTTAATGAATTTAGAATTATTTTCTCGGAAGGTTTCTGAAAATAGAATTTCTGGGTCAAACATTTTAAGACCCTTTCTATATCTATTGTCAAAATTGTCCCTGTGCCATTTTCACCAATTTAATTTTCCTACAAAAACAGAACTTTGAAATCAATTTAAAACAGAAATTCCAGAAATATTGGGAAGAACAGCTGAGCAAACATACAACGTGGCCACCAGAGGGCAACCGTATCCCAGCACTGTTAAAAACTTACTTGTTAGAAAAGTTGTATAAGAACTGGCTGCTCTAAGTCAGGTGGTCACTTCTTTAAATGCATTTTTTAAAATATGGTAAACATTTGTTTCTTTTAGAAACCAGAATCATTCAAAGGATTTATTTTACTTTATCTCCAGAGCATGTGCCTGTGGGGGTGAGAACTGCCTCAGTGTTACAAAGGAAAAGAATCTTGTACATGGCTTTCTGGTACTGTAAAAGACCCTGGGAGCAACTAAAGGTTCAAGACAATGAAGCATTCTTCTTGTTATCTAATGTTGAACCTCACTGTTTTTGTTCATCTTTTCCCATTAGTGAGTGCTCAGTATGTGGTAATATCTGTGCTAGACATTGCGGAAACGATGGCGATGAAGCTGATGCTGTTCCTGACCTGATAGAACTTACCATGTAGTGAGTAAGCACATGAGAGTGATGGTCATAAGTAAACATGTAAATATCACTTGTGACAAGTGCTCTGAAAAATTACAAGTGCACATGGTAACGTATAACAAAGGACTTTGCGTTTTGTGAGGAGCATCAGGAAATGCTAATGAAGACAGACCTAAAGGAAGAATATGACTTAATAAAACAAAGGGGTCTTCAGTGTGGATAGAGGTGGCTTAGAAAGATGATTCTTGGCAGGAGAAATATCACAATTCATAACTCTGAAATAGAAGAGAGGCTGGGATCACACATATATCAATAAAGAAGAACAGTAGACAATATCATGCACAGGTATGTGATGGCCAGATGACAGAAAATATAACGCAATGTCTTCTAAACAGATTTCTCTATGCACACTTCACTGGTGAATAGAGGATAGCATAAAGTATAAGTTTCTAGCACACTTTCTTCTGGGAATCCATTCAGTTTCAAATATTCTGATAATCTGTTCTCATAACCTCTTATGTTTATCGAACTCTTTAAGTCCTGGATTTTTTCTGTTGGTGTTTAAAAACTATCTAACAAGTTCCTCTAATTTTACATTTAGGGAATTTGTGACAATTTAAATGAGTTTGCACAAATGTGGTTTTCTCTGTTACAGGGTAGGTATTGCTCAGATTGCTGATCTGTAGGTTGACTTTGTACTATTTTTTGTTAATTAATCATTTAGAAAATTCCAGGCCATAACTTCCAGAGCCTCCCTTATATTTACATTGAACTTGGGCTGTGACCTACTTGTTACCTGTCATTCCTTCTACTACAATTTTATCAAAATGTGTATGCTTAGATAGTCTTTATTGTATTCCATTTGATTCTAACTTTGTCTTAACTGGGTAAAACCTGCTCTTAAACTAATGTCATAAGTTATTAACTTAAAATATCACTAGTTTTCAGTTTTAGATTACTACTTTTTAATGCACGTGTATGTGTGAGCAGGTTTATATGTAGGTAAGTATATGTTTGTGTGCACAAGTGTAAGCCAGCAGTCAATTTCAAGTGTCATCCTCAGGAATGCTGTCCATTTCTTTTGAGATGAGAATCTCTCATTGACCTGTAGTTCACCATTAGGATAGACTGGATGGCCAGCAAGTCCCGGGAATCCTCCTATATCAGTTCCCGGGAATCCTGCTATATCAGTTTACCCAGCACTATGATTACAACTGCATGCCACTGGGGCTGGTACATGGGTGTCTCAGAGTATTGGCTGCTCTTCCAGAGGATGCATATTCAGTTCTGAGTACTCACATGGAAATCACTCACAAGTGTTACCACTCAAGTTACAGGGGATCAGATGCCTGCTCCTGACCTCCACATACACTGCACATATGTGGAGCACTGACATACATGCAGACAAAGCACCCATACATATGGAACTACACAGCATTTTTACATGAGCTTTGCGGTTAGAACTCAGGTCCTCATGATTGCACAGCAAACACTTCACTGAACTACCTCCCTCCCTAGTCTTTATGATCTCTACCCCACCTCGTGTGTGTGTGCATGTTCAGTGTAGTGCTGTTCTGTAGTAACATTTTATCTCTTTTTACCCATTTTGTCTGATTTGCCCTCTAATTACACAATTTACTAATTTTAGGTATTTTTAAGGTTCAAAGTTAACTCTTATAACACTATTACTCGTAGTACTGACTCCGCTGCTTATCATTGGCCACATTTCTCCATTTCTGTAGTCTATTTCACTATTTCTTAGCATGATCTGGCAGACTTTTGTCTCCTCAGCTCTGAAAGACTTTGAGAGATTCAGCAGTGGCCATTGGGGCCAATCAGACCCATTCCATGAATCTTTAGAGTTTGGGAATGGATTCAGAAAGAGCTGGCTGTATGTTTTAACAAGTTCTCCTCTCTCTAAAAGGATTTTGTTTCCTCAGCATAAAGAATTTTCTGGCCTTGCCATCTATTTCCCTCATAGTCACCTTGGGGAAACCAATCTTCAGTTTAGGGATCTTCTAGTTTCCTACTGTCCTGCAGGCTCCAAATCATGGTCAAAAGCTCTTCTTCAAGTAAACATCCTTTCCTTGGGGCCAAACCTTATTCCTCTCCCCACATCCAGAACCAGCAAATCTCCCCTGAAAAGAAACATGTAGCCTGACTTAATTGTAGAAAACATGAGCCATAACTTTCACGATTATGCCTAAGTAACCTTATGGCTTTATGTTATACAGCTCCCCTGCACACTTCAGATTAAAAATAAATAAAGTGCTATGGTAAATGGAAATTCACTACTAGAACCAGTCCAATATCACCAGGAATGCTCCTGGCATCTTTGATGTTTGTGTGAGATAAACTAGCTTCATTCTAGGTTTAATGAGAGTCACCTTTGTCCTTGTGATACTACATAATTTTCACTTGCTGGTCTAAGTTGTGAGGACTAGCCAATCTTGCTACCAACCTTGACCATTCTTATGTACATAAATACCCTGTAAATTGCACCCTGCAATCCTGGATCTACCTGACTCTCTCTCAGGTCTCATGGAGCCTCAACTTTTTCACGCAAAATTTCCCAAGTGATCTTGGCTCACTTGTAAGAATTCTAACACATTTTCTGAGTCTTCACTTAACTTGGTGTTGATCTCCATACTTGTAGAACTCTTCAATCAATACTATCTTTGAAAGTCATAAAATATATTTGTTGTTATAAAAGTTTGGCTTGCCATGTGATTTATTATATATATTTAAAAGAACAAAAAAATTATAAAAAAGAAAAAATAAATATATTTGAAAAGAATATATAAAGACTTCAAATTGAACAAATAAAGAGTAATTTCATATGAATTAAGGAAACTACGTACCTGTGAGAACATCACAACTATCAGACCGGTTGTTGCACTGGCAGGGCAAGCAGCCTGTCTTATTAAAGCCATAATGTCCATCTTCGCATCGGTCACACAGGGACCCAGTGACACCTGATCTGCACTGGCAATTCCCAGAACTACGAATAAAATAAAAGACAATGAACAATGAACAAACATTCAGTGATTTTTAAAAACTGCATTTTCTAATGCTCCACAGATCATCTGAACTCATCCAAGAGTTTCTACTAGATTTTACTTCCCAGAGGCATAATGGGGATTTTTAAAGGGCTTTTGTTTGTCTGATTGGTTTTGTTTTCTGGAACGCGAGTGTCACTGTGTAGCCCAGTCTGGACTGGACCTCTCTATGTAGCTCAGGCTTGCCACAAGTAATAATCTCCTAGCCCCAGATTTCAAAACTAGAGAACTTCAAGGATATAATTCAGTGAATAACATTAATAACAATACTTTATGACAATTCCATCCTCTATTTAAAGTACATGACAAAGGATCCATGGAGTTACCAGTGTAAAACCTTTCTCTAATGAGCAGTGGGGGCTTAGAACTTGTACCACTGCTGTATCCCATTTCAAGATAATCCCACAGCTCAACAGGCTTCTGTTCCAATTTGGAGAAAATAAGCCAGTCTTTACTTAGCTTCTTTCTCACAAATGTGAAGATTAATATCTTGATAAATGAACTAGGCACAGTGGCGCATGCCTTTATTCCCAGCACTTGTGAGACAGAGGCAGATGAGTTTCTATGACCAACCTGGTCTACAAAGCTAGTTCCAGGACAGTCAGAGCCGTTACACAGAGAAATCCTGTCTCAAAACACAAAAACATTCAGAAAATAAGGAAACATCCTTCCTCAAGACCCAGTAATATCACTTTTGGGTATATATCCTTGTGTGGGAGTTCCTTCTGTCTATATTTTGCTTTCATTGGTTAATGAATAAAGAAACTGCTTTGGCCTGTTGATAGGGCAGAACTTAGGTAGGCGGGGAAGACAGAACTGAATGTTGGGAGAAAAAAAGAGTCAGAGACACACCATGGAGCCTCCAGACTCAGACATGCAGAATCTTTGCCAGTAAGCCACCACCACATTGTGATACATGGATTACTAGAAATGGGTTAAATTAAGATGTAAGAATTATTCAATAAGATGCTAGAGGTAATGGAAAAGCAGTGATTTAATTAATACAATTTCTGTGTGATTATTTCAGGGCTAAGCTAGCCAGGCTGCCATAAGAACAAGCAGGCCATCCCCCTATAATATCCTAAGGATGCTCAGTCATGCCACAAGGACATGTGCTTAACTATGTTTATAGCAGAATTGTTTGTCATAGTCAGAACCTGGAAACAACCTAAATGCCGCTCAATTGAAAGAATAGATAAAGAAAATGTGGTACATTTACACAATGTAGTACTACACAGCATAAAAAAAAATAACAACAGGTTGAATTTTGCAGGAAAATGGATGGAGCTAGACAACATCATTTTGAGTGAGGTAACCCAGACCAAGAAAGACAATTATCATATGTATTCTCTCATTAAGTGGTTTTTAAACATAGAGCAAAGAAAACCAGGCCACAAATCACAATCCCAGAGAACCTAGACAACAATAAGGACCCTAAGAGAGACATATATAGGGTCTAATCTATATGGGAAGTAGAAAAAGACAAGATCTGATAAAATTGGGAGTATGGGGACTTTGGGAGAGGGTGGAAGTGGAGCAGAGAGGCAGGGAGGGGAGCAGAGAAAAATGTAGAGCTCAAGGAAAATCAATAAAAAAACAAAACAAACAAATCCCAAACAAACAAACGAACAAAAAGATTTTGACAAGTGAACCAGTTCACACTAATTTCTAGACTAGAAATTTGATATAATTCTCTATTTTGAGCCTAAAATGTATTGAAATCATAGTTCTGGTAAGTAAGATAGAATTCACAATTAAGCTATTAAGATTAGAATGGGGTCATCTGATTCATTTTACACTAAATTGTTAAAATTTTATCTTTATTTATGTATTTGTGTGTCTGCGTATATGTTTGTGGGTACCCCCCCCCCCAGAAGCCAGAAGGCGGCACTGAATGCCCTGGAAATAAAGTTACAAACAATTGTGACTTGACAGACATAGGTACTAGCAACTGAACTTTAGTCCCTTGTAGCAGCAGCAAGCACTCTTAAAAACAAAGTCATTTCTTCAGCTCCTTCACTAAATCCTATTTAAAATTCTAGGTTGATCATCAACCTCTTAAACTAAAAGTAAAAGACATAAAATTTTTATTTACTATCTGATCTTTCTATTTTATTTTCATAGATGAACATTATAACACTAATAATTCTCTCCAATAATTAAAACAAAACATTTGGTTATTTTCCTTTAAACACTACAATTTTTGTTTTTGTTTTGAGATGGGGGTCTCTCTACATAATCTTGGATGTCCTGGAATTCATTATGTAGACCAGCAGGCCTCAAACACACAGAGATCCTTCTACCTCTGCCTCCTAAATGCTGGGGTTAAAGGCATGTGTTACCATACCACATCCAGTTTAATAACTCTGTTGAATGAATCAAAACAGAAGTCAAAGGGCAAGAACATTCATTCCTGTGACCCGTGCAAAACAGCCTTCTACCACACACAGGAGGACATCCATTGCTGTGATCTATATAAGACAGCCTTCCACCATACACAGGAGGATCAGGGCCAAGAGTAAACGGAAGGAACAAAAGGAAGATGTGCTCATGGGTGTCATCTACATAAATATCTAGTAGAGAGGGTCCATATCAGTATAAAGGTTTGTGTTTCAGTTTTGAGGATTTAAATCCAAGGCATGATATAATATGCCAGGCAAACACTCCACCACTCAACCCCAGTCCTCAAATGATTATTTCATAGCAACATACCACTCTAGATGGAATTTAGGTTGCTTCTAATGTCTGACTAATACAAGCGCTGGGAACCAGGTTGGGCCTGTGGTACATCAATGGCAAGAAGCAGGAAAGGGTTGAACAAAGGCTCCTGGAGAAATGATGACATGGATTTTAGGAAAAATCACAGCTAATTGGGGCAGAAATATACAAAGTATTTTGCTGGAGAGTTTGCTCACTGGTTAAGAGCACTTACAGCTCTTGCAGAGGACCCAAGTTCATTCCCAGCACTCTTACTGCGGCTCACAACCATATATAGTTCCAGCCCCAGCGAATCTGAAAATCAGATTCAGGGGGATCTATTTCAGGCATGTCTGAAAAAAAAATCACAGCCGAGTACATTCTATCCACAGTCTCAGAAGTCATCAAAGTGACTGGAACACATAGCACAGAGCACAGCATTTCAGAATGGCTGAATAAGGTATAACTCTGACAGCATTTAATACTCTCACAGTGATCCCTCTGGATATTTTCAACTCCTTCTTTGCACTCCACATTCTTACAATCATTCACTTATCTCTGGTTTATCAGCCACTGCTGCAAAATTCTCCTCAAGTAACTCTTGGCACAGTTATTTCTTCTGTAAACTTTTCTGGAATAGTTTTGTTCATTTTTAACTCTATAATTTTTGCTGCTTTCAAGGCCTTTTACCAATGAAACTTTTCCTAGCTGGTCCACAAAAATCTTGTGGGTCCCCATATTTACATTTTAATCCCAAGTACAATCTGTTTTATATTCTTTCAACATGTTAAGCTTTTTTTCCACAAGATTATAAAATTCCCAAAACAAAGACTTATCAAGTAGTTTCCTTCTGTCAGAATCTAACACAAGTACAGGGACATGTAACAGAGTGTTTTAATGTATACCTTGTTAAATGGGTATTTCAATCCAAAGGTAAGCAACCGGGTAACCTCAGAAATGCAAAAAAGTAAATGCTTGGTTTCTTGTACATATTTAATGAATAATTGATGAATGTTCAATGAATAGATAGACAAAAATTTGGAATTAGGCACTGGGAAGAGAAAAAGATTAAAAACACTAATTACTAGAGTTCTTGGGAAAAAATAACTAAGTATTCTGTCTTTGTCCCTCTTTTCTTCACTAGGGATAATGTTTTTGGTTGATTGTTTTATATTTTTGAAGATAGGCATTCAGTGGGCCACGCAGTCCAAGCACGTCCTCTCCCCCTCTTTCAGCCTGCTGAATGCTGTGACCACAGGTGTGCACGCCTTTTGTTAGATGCTCATCTAGACCTCAGAAGTTTAGACTTTGTCTACGCAGATCTTGGCAACAGTCACATTGTATAGGAGACAGTTTAACTGAAGGCTACGTTTAAAAATAGATTTCTTAGAGATTTAGCTTCTAATAGTGATTCCCTAAGGAGTTGTTGATTCAGTTCAGCAGGCCAAGATAAAACTATTAATACTTACACAGCTCTTATGCATGTCAGTTAATACAATTCCCTATCACCTCCCTACTTCTATTAGTGCAATAAAAATAGAAGTTCTAAATTGGAAGATTATTGGGACTCTGAACTGAATTTTGCAGAATATAAATTTTAACCATGATACTCGACTATAGTTTACAAATCTAAAGGTGTTATTTATTTAACTAAGATATGCTTCTTAGTTTACTATGCTCCTAGTCCAACCAGTAAGTTTACCTTCTACCCCTAAGAAAAAATTTTAAACAGAGTTGAACTTTGCTTCTGTGATGGTTAGTGTTGATGGCCAGCTTCATAGGATCTGGAATCATCTAGAAGGCAAGACCCGAGGAACACCTATGAGAGATTATGTTGACTAAGTTATTTGAGGTGGGTAGACCCATCCTAAAAGTGGCTTGGGTTCTGGAATGCATAAAAAGGAGAAAGGCTGCTAAGCATGAGCATTCATTATTATTCATTATTCTCTGCTTCCTGACTGGAGATGCATTATGACCGGCAGTCCCAAGCTTCTGGTATCAGAACTTTGCCACCATTACTGATTGTAGGTAGCCTGGAGCTGAGGGCTGAAATAAATCCTTTCTGCCATAAGTTGCTTTTGCCCAGGTATTTTTATCACAACAGAAAGAGTAACTAAGGCAGCTTTCCTCTTCTTGTCATGGCTATCTGGAGAATTGTCAAACGGAACAGAAAAGCTGAAACAAAATTCCTCATTTTTGCATGGAAAGTTAGTGCAGCTTTACTCAAATTTAATCTAGAAAAGAAAGAAAGAAGGAAAGAAGGCCGGTCTTGTGTTAATATTATATACTTACCACTTTGTAGTGATATTTTGTTTGTAATCTAACAAATAAAGCTCGCCTGAAGATCAGAGTGCAGAGCTAACCCACTAAGTTAGTAATAGAAATCAGGCAGGGGTGGCCACAACCTTAATCCCAGCATTTGGGAGACAGAGACAGACAGATCTCTGTGCAGTAAAGTATACTCTGGGCTACATGAGACTGAATCTGTCTAAAAGAGAAAAACAGTTCACACAAAGGGGATCCAGCAGTTGGGATCACATGCCTTTAATCCCAGCACTAGCAAGGTGCTGTTTTGCTTAAGATGTGTGGACATAGAGTATTCAAAATTTCCATTATTTTATAAATATATTGACTACATGAGAGGGGTAGAAGATAGGAAAGAATGTATTGGAGCTTATGGAAAGCACCCGAGGAAATAGAGCTTGGTTCTCATCCAGCTGTCCTGGTGAGTAGCTTGCACAAAGCACATGCTCTTCCGTAGCTTCCCTGTTCTCCTTTGTGAAGTGAAGATAAAAGCCATACATACAACGTTAGTACAGACTTCAACTCAAATGTGTGGTGTAGGAGGGTCTTCTTTCTACGTGTTGCTTTCATTGGTTGAATAAAGAAACTGCCTTGGCCTTTTGATAGGGCAGCATTTAGATAGGTGAAGTAAACAGAACAGAATTCTGGGAAGAAGGGCAGAGTGGAAGACGTCATGAATCTCCAGTCTGAGATAGACATAGGTTAGAATCTCTTCAGGTAAGCCACGACTTTGTAGTGCTACACAGATTATTAGAAATGGGTTGAATCAAGATTTGAGAGTTAGCCAGTAAGAGGCTAGAGCTAATGGCCAGGCAGTGATTATATTAATACAATTTCTGTGTGGTTATTTTTGGGGGTTAAGCTACCTGGGTAGCGGGACATGGCCCTCTGCTTCTTCTTACTACAGATTGGCACCTCAACGTGGTCGACTAACTTTACGTGAAACCTGAGAGGGCTTTAAAAGGAATTCTAGACACAAATATAGAGTTCAACACAGCTCTTTGCTGTTTGCTGGGGCATGCCACAGAGAGATTTTCCTGATTCAGCGATTAAAAAAAAGCGGAACCATTTTAAAACACTTCCTCCTGGGCTGTGCAGCTGGTACAAACGCTAGCTATTAATCAATTAAATGGAATTTGTGGGCCCGGATGTTTGTGTGCCCAATTGGGGTTGGGAACAAAGTACCTGAGACCATGCCGGTGACTCAGCACTTTCTGTCTGGGCTGGTGGTCCTATCAGGTTTACTAGGCATGCACAAGCAGAAGAGCATGGCGGATTTCTGTTGCAATACACAGAGATGTTTCCAGGTTGCATAGTGCTCTGCATGGCAGATTTGGCTGTAATTCAGAAAGAGTTTATATGCCACATGCTCAGTCTCAGAGTTAACGTGCTGAGTCTGGCTCCTACCTGGCGCCCCCAAAGTGAGCAGAAATGGTATGTCAACCACTTTGAAATTGGAAAGACGTGGAGCCAACATCCAGAGCAGCTGCAACCAAGATGCCTAGCATTTTAAAAGCTCTTCAAGACAGTAGAGAATTAAAGACAATGCAATAGGACAGATTCAGATATAAAAGACCTCTAAATGGATAATACTGTTAGATAAAGTCATAGGCTTGGGAGAGAGAAGAAAAAGAATATAGAAAGTTATAAAATAAAGTTAATGCTCTTTTAAAAATGGGTAAAGTCTTTAAAGAGACAGAGTATATAGAGTAAAAAATATGCCATGTAAAAATAGAAAATTCACAGAGATTATGGATTCTGTGTATTATTGTGTTTTCTTTAAATTTTTTTATTATGAAGGAGCTTAAGTACAGAAAGACATTTTATTCCATGGGATAAGTTAAACAGCATGTATATTATGAAGGTATCATGACTTCAAAATTTGGGTCTAAGGATATGATGCTTTGGAAAAGAGGTTCTTCTATTGTTTTCACAGAAGATGCCAACCTGTGGATTGCTTCCAGACCAATAATATGGTTTCATGGACCCTGCCCTCCTGAAAGGTTGCTCTAAACACCCTGAGAAAAGTACTTCACTCAACTGGTGACTGAGATGATCCTAGCATACAGAATACACCATGAAGGATCTGATTACCAGTGGCCCCATTCAGCACGAAGCAGTTTGGAGAGAAAACACTACGCCCATAATCCCAAGCATTGTTTATAAATTTAAGGTCAATTTTGTTATATGTATATGTATTTCTGATCTTGATTAAGGTATTGTGATTGTGTAGATCATTTAAAAATGTAATGTAGAATTAGGAAATATAGGTTGTTAATGGATGATCATCGATAATAGTCAAGCTTGTAGTCATGTTAGTTAAATTTTCTAGATATATAGAGATATATTTCTATTAGACATTCTTCATATCTTTCAAAAACTACGGAATATGGCATTTAATGTTTTAATAACTTAGGGTTTTTCATGACAATGAGACACGTCTGCTCCTGGCAGCACCATCTACTTTGAAAGGAAGATGGGCATGGAAGAGGCTTCTTATGGAGTTTGTTAGCCATTTGGGCAAGAAACTGCTCTTGCCTGGACTGTTGCATAAACTGGACACAAAGAACCCATAGAGAGAGGACTGGTGAACTTGCCTAAAGGTGAGATGATCTGGGCAGCGGGACACAGCCTGCTCCTTACTACAAACATGAAAGCAATGGTGAAGATGGTAAAAATAGTCTTAGATCACGTTTTTCCCTCAAGACATTAGAAGAGGTGGAATTCACAGTATCTAAATAGAGGAAAGACTCCAAGTTATTTACTTTTTAGATTCAATTTTTAAAACCTTTAAAAAGTGGCACTAAATAAAAGGCAAACACTTAATTTTTTTTATTAGTTTGGAGCAACAGGCAGCTAGGGAAAAACATTCACTATGTTACAAGATTACAAATAGTTTCTGGAAAGAAAATGTTATAATCATCAAGAGAAAACTATAGAGTCCTAACTTATATAGAACCAAAGCCAGCTGGACCATTTGTATCCATCAGCAAATGATTAATTTATTTTTTAAATATTAAATATCTTGGAATTTTTTTCATTAAAACATCTGTCTATATGACTTGTCTTTAAGATTTACAGGATATAAACTACATTTTTATGTATTCATTTAAATATGATGTCATTAACTTTAATTAAAATATATAAAATGATGTATTAATGGTCACTAGGATTGGAGGGACAGTTCAGTGATTAAAAGCAGTTGATGTTCTTATAAGGGAACAGAGTTTGCTTTCTAGTACCTATACCCTGAAGCTTATAACTGCCTATAACTCTACCTGAGGAGGATTCAATGCAATGTTCTGGCCTTCGTGGGCACCCTTATACACACATACGCACATCTGTGCACAAACCACACACACACACACACACACACACACACACACACACACACAGAGAGAGAGAGAGAGAGAGAGAGAGAGAGAGAGAGAGAGAGAGAAAATGAACATATATGTCCCTGAAGATCCTTACTCTTCTCTTTCTCAGATAGTTTACATGTTGACACTCTGACAGAGAGAACAAGAAACAGAAAAATTATGTTAACTATGTCTATCAATTTTGTTTTTTCTTTTTGTTTTAAGAAGGAGGAATGATTTAGTTTGGCAAGAGACTGAGATGGCTAATTAAAATAGAATATGAAAAAAACTCTGTTGAAGCCAGGCAGTGGTGGGACACGCCTTTAACTGCAGCACTCTATAGGCAGATGTAGGCAGATCTCTGTGAGTTTGAGGCCAACCTGGGATACAAGAGCAAGTTCTAGGATAGGTTCTAAAGATAGAGTAAAAACCTGTCACTCCTGTCACGAAAAAAAAAAGCTCTGTTGATTATGACTTCACTCAAACCATTAAACTATTAAAATATTAAAATAACGATTAAGAGGTAGTAAGAAAATTTAGCCAGTAAAAAAAGATGCTGGGCAGTGGTGGCGCATGCCCTTAATCACAGCACTCGGGAGGCAGAGGCAGGCGGATCTCTGAGTTCGAGGCCAGCCTGGTCTACAAGAGCTAGTTCCAGGACAGGCTCTAGAAACTACAGGGAAACCCTGTCTCGAAAAAAAAAATCACGCAGGTGTGACCTTACAAAGCACAGAGTCAATTCTTTCACATCAGAATATCTACCAGGGCAAAGTCCATCTACTTTCCTAAAGCTGTTACAGAAGAGGCAGGATTCACCTGTCCAACAACAGGACTTTATTAAATTTTCCCCTTGGGATCTAGTTACTGTTTCTTTTTTTATTTTTATTTTTTTTTAAATTTTTTAATATATATGCCACACCTTTTTTTTAAACAGGCAAAGGCAGATTTTTTTTTTATTAACCAATGGTATTCACAGCATACAGAGGGGAATCCCACATTACTCCCTAAAAGTCTAAATCACAATAATTGTGAAAATATAACCCGAGAATAAGAAATTTTAAGTAGAAAATTGCAGCCATGCCTTTTCAGTTTTAGCAAGTTGACTTTAGATGGTTAAGTGATTCTCTCTCAGAGCAGTTTATATTATAGAGTAAGCAGCCACGTGAGAGTGCTCATTACTGTTTCTAATCAGAATGTACACACACCAGTGTCAAGGGAAGCAGCTGTGATTTAGAAGTAGGCAATGCAACAAGGCGGGACTGGAATGCTCCCACATTTAGGGTCAATGGACAACAAGGTGTTGGGGTAAGCACTTACCATGACCCAAGCCATGTTCCAGGCATTGCCTTAGTTAATCTATTTTATCTTCAAAATTTATGATGGAGGTATGGTATTGCATGTCTTTAATCCCAGCACTCTGGAGGTAGAGGCATGCCGAATTCTGAGTTTGAAGCCATCCTGGTCTACACAGTTGAGTCCCAAGTCAGGCAGGGCTCCCTAGTGAGACCTTGCCTCAGAAACAAAAGCATGATGATGAGCTTTGAGCCCAACCTGACTCCAGCTGAATCCTGGCTACCTCAAAGCTCTCCGCTGGCTGCACTCATTCTGTTCTGGCAACTGACTGTCCTGGCCGGGCTTCTACATTGTAAGTATGTACTCAAGTCATGACCTTCATGCTTGCTGTACCCAAGGCCTGCAGTTCAGAGCTGCCCTTCACCTCCTGCCGGTCTGTCACCTCACTCCAGTTTTCACAACCTCCCTCCAGCCACCTCCTCCTGCACGCTCCCTCCTCTATTATCTCTCCCCATAGCACTTGTTAATATAGTACACCTATTTTCTGTGAACTTTCTCAGTCCTCCAAGAGCCGATCATGTTTTCGTTACTGCTGCAACTCTATCCCCTGTAGTGGCACCACACACATAGAAATTACTGTATTAAAGAGAGTCATAAACACTCTGACTTTCCCCCATGAAGAGATAGGGAATTTGTTTCTCTCCACATTTTAAAGCTCAGGAATGTAGTGGCCATTGCAATCTACAGAACATGCACCATTTCTGGTCCAGGTCTGAAAGTTTCTAATTCCTGTCTCCTTGGGCACTCTTTGGGAGGCCTGTAAATACTATATCTAAGAGGCATGGACATACTAATTTTCCTATGCTGGAGAGGCCAAAGGTAGGTACTCCCTTTGATAACCTCAGCTTAATTTTCTACCCATCTCCATCATGGTAATAATGTAAGAGACCCAAAGCAGCCCACACATTAAATCAGTACAAGTGACAGGCACATAGAGCACAAAAGCATTCTGATGAGTCCTGCCGAAATCCCTGGCTAGGAAAATAAAATATAAATTTGTCGTTTTAGACATCAACTTTGGAGTGATCTGTTATACTGCAATGGATAACCAAATCATCACACAATAAAATATCCAAGTATTTAGTGAATAAATGAAGTAAAGAATGAGTAAAATAATGAATAAATAAGTAAGGACAGAAAATGGAATCTGGGGTCTTATGGTGCTCTACCAATGAGGTACACTCTAGACCTGCTCCCATTTTATGAGCAATAAAAGAGACTAAGGGAAGCTAATTTACTTGTGTTGTGCCTAGTCCATGGGGACCCCAAAAGAACACCAGGGAGACCAACTCACTGAAACAAAAGCAAGGTGTACAGTGTGCTCAATACAAGCCAGCAGGACCTCGTCACAGCAACTGGTGCCACAGTGGCAAGGAAAGGTACCCTGCCCTTCTAGAGGGTATTATTTAAAGGCAAAGACCAGAAAAGTTACATTGGCAGGGTGTGGGGTGACAAGTTTGTAATATTTAGGCCCCCTGATTGGCTGACATTTGTCTAGGGATGTCCTGGTGAAAAACAATGGGTGTGTACACGCAGGTGATCCTATCTACAAAGGTTGGAACATGAGGAATCCTTTTTTGTATGGTTTCTTCCTAGGTGGCACCTGGTTACTCTTAGTTTGTGGTCCTTATCAGAACCACGTATTACTTCAGCGTAAACTAGTGAGACTCAGGCCTCTATTGAGCTAGTCATGGCTGGGTCCTAGACATGTAATCACCTTGACTAAGGAACAAAACCCAGATGGTATCTAGTTCTAAACCTTCTCAGTTCATACCTACACAAAAGCACACATCTGGGGCTTTTTAATTTTTCCTTAAAAAAAATAATGCACTGATCTCAATCTACTTAATTAAACCTATCCATCACATCACTTTGAAGGACAACTCACATATACACAAAAAAAGTCAAGAAAGTTTAAGATCTTATATTAAAATAGCCACTTAAACATATCTCTTTAACACTACAACGGAGCAAGAGAGAAGGCATAAAGACTTGAATTTGATTACTACCATCTGCAAAAATCTAGACATGGGCAGTCTACAGCCCCAGAGCTGGGGGAGGAGGCACAGAGACAAGAATATCCCTAGAGTTCACTGGCCAGCCTGGCAGAAGCAGTGGGTTCCAGGTTCAGTGACAAACCTTATCTCACAGGTAGAGAGCGACAAAGGAAGATGCCTGACATCAACCTCTGACCTTTAGCACATACAATGGTACACATATGTACAGGCCCACATAAACACATACTTAAACCACACACACAGAGTAAATCTGCACACTACCTTAGGAAGAATGTGTTTCTTTAGAATTTTGTCTTAGATGTGAATACTGTTTTAATATTTTACTTTTAATTGGTAAATAACCACATTTGTGGATAAAATGGCATGTTTTGATGTAAACACTGTAGAACAAGTATATCAAGCTAATAACATGTTTGTCATTTAAATGTCTCTTTTAGAGACATTTAGCAATGTTAAAGTTTTAAACATATATTCATCATACCAACAATACATCTGGAAAATAGATCCCTCTTGTTGGAAACTCTGTCCCTTTGGTCAACATCTCACCATATCCCCACAAACCCTATCACAGAACAGGAAGCACCACTCTACTCTTGACTTCCGGAGGATCAGCTTCTTTAGATCCCAGGTCCACTCATGTTGTTATAAATGACAGCTTCACTTTATAGCTGAATAAAATTCCTGGTGTCTGTGTGTGCATGCATGTGTATATGAGTGTATGTGTATGCTGGGTGTGCATTTTTCTTTTCCATACAGCAGGTGTTGAACACTTAGGTTGCTTCCATTCTTGACTGCTGTCAACAGTGCCGCAGTGAACAAGAAATGGAAGTGGAGATATTTCTGTAGCATACTGACTTCAATCCTTTTGCATGTATACACAAAAGGGCAATTACTGAATCATAAGATAATTCTAGTTTCATTTTCTGAGGAACCTTCTTACTGGGCTTAAAACAATTCCACTAATTTACATCCCCACCAACAGTGCACAGGAGTCCCCTTCCTCTGCATCCTCCCCAGCATTTGAATCTTTCGTCTTCTGTAATAACCATTCTCAGAGCTTCAAGGTGATATGTGATATGCTGTTGTGGTTGGAATTTGCGTTTATTTCCACAATAACTGAGAACATTTTTTTCATAAAGTAACTATTTGTATGGTTTCATCTGAGAAGTCTAATCAAGTCCTTGGCTCATTTAGTTTTCTTGCAGTTATGTTGTTTAGATTTCTTAAATATTATGGATACTAATCAACTGCCTGTAAGATCTATAGCTTATATATACTTTCTCTCCAGTTACCGGCTGTCTCTTCCCTCTGTTAAATTGTTTCATTTGCTCTGTGAAAGCCTTTGTTTTATAGCCTATACTGTCAAGGTCATATCATTTTAAAAGAAGAAGAAAACACTGCCCAGAACAACTGTCGCAAACTTTAACTGCTGTGTTTACATCCAGTTTTGAGTTCATTTTAATAAGGTATGAGATAAAGCTTCAATTTTACTCTCATTCTCTTTCGACTTTTTGGTAATAACCACGCTAACAGCTTCAAGGTGATATGTTGCTGTGGTGATAGTTTGCATTTCCACAATGACAATTATCTACCTCCATTCATTGAAGAGATTATTCCAGGACCAGATTTCGGGATTATGTTTGTTTTGCTGTCTATTTGATAAAAATGGTATTCCAACTGTTTAAATGTTCATATTTCATGTTGTGTGCATTCTGTATTTGTGTGATACTATAAGCCTATTTACACTAATTGCTATGTTCAGCTCTTTTCTTTAAACAAACACTTAGACCCATATTTTGAGGATGATTCAAGTTCTAATACAGTGGTTCTTAACCTTACTAAAGCTGTGACCCTTTAATGCAGCTCCTCATGTTGTGGTGACCTCCAAACATAAAATTATTTCACTGCTACTTCATAACCGTATTTTTCTGCTGTTATGAATCAAAATGTAAATATCTGATATGCAGGACATCTGTTATATAAGCCCTGTGAAAGGGTCGTTTGATACCCAGAGGGGTTATGACCCACAGGTTGAGAAACACTGTTCTAGTATTTATGTCCCATAATCATTTATTCTACTCTCCTTTATCATTTGCTTTAAGAGTTATAATTGAACTATCTAAGAGAACATATGATAAAGGTTACTAGAGTACACCATGTTCTGCCACATGTCCCCCAAACAAAGCTAAGACATGAAAATGGTCTGTTCCATAATTCTACAAAGTGTCACCCTTCAAGATTAGGGGGAGAAACCTAAGGCCTCACATAGCCCTTGGTGTACTATGAAAGAAATAAAGAGAGGCAGAAGTAGGGGGTAGAGAAAATAAGCATCATGAGGTATATGACCCACAGTATCATCAAGGCATGAATCAAACTCAAGAATCCCAAGAAGACAAGCCCTTTCCCTTAGTATGACTACATCAGTTATGGGACACACCATTTTCTGAGCACCAGCTACAACCATGGGCCAAGGAAACTGTGATGTGAGATACTGCTGACTTTATATACATGGTAAGGATCATTAGTCTTATTTCCCAGAAAGATAAGCAATGCTCATACAGACAGAGAGAAGGACAAAGATTTATATAATTTCTAATCTTGAAATTGAAAACCAGGCCAGTGTGACCCAAATTCTGTGGTCTCAACATCAACTGTGAAGATGCAAAGTATTAAAGCACTCTACACCTTGGACTTTCATTAGGCAATACTTCCAGTATCACAAGTCAATTTAATAATGTCTGCACAGCTAAATGTAAGAGGCTTTCTCCAAAAGGATGGGGCAGGAACAGGATCTATCTACTCATATGGTCAGCAATGGGAAAAGGCTTAAAGCAAAGAGCCTGGAGGCTATAGGAGGATGTGTGTTAAGATGGCCTTGAGGAAGAACAGCTGCCATGGCAACACAAAGACAGCCAACTGACTCATGCTCTCACAACCCACAGAGTTATAATAAATGTTTCGGGGAGGCATGGAGACGGCATGCCTTGCTGAAGCAAAACAATCAGAACTGAAAATTGGTGACCTTGGGTAGTTCCCTCAAACCTCCTTCCATATTCCAGGGCTGTGTAAATAGACAGACTTCGCCTTGATTCATGGCTCAACTGCTGACTAGTTATGTGACCATGGACATGAGTGGCTGCCTTCCCAGAACGGGGATGATAAGGTAGCTTCTTTGGGCTTTGAGGTTAAACAAAAGAAGGCAGGATGAGTGCCCAGCATGAAGGCTGAGGCTGAGGTGCAACAAATCTCTTCTCTCTTAGTGTAGTACTTGAGAGACAAGAGCGAGAGCCTGGACGTGAATCCTGCCCTGCTGACCACCACTGCATCCCTGAGCTCATCTAGGCCCTGGACAGATGAAAGCACAACAGAGTGAGAGTCAAAGTACAATCCTGTGACATCACTTATCTGGAGTCGCACTTGACAGAAAGAATTTTGAGTTCTTTGTTGTTGCTGTCACTACTTGGGGAGGGGCAGGGACATGTCCAACTGCATGAACCAAATGAATACTCTTTCTTAGGAATCCAGGAACAACAGAGAAGATTCATGAGGAAATGGTGGCTTCAGTCCTCCCAACAAAGCTGGGCCTCCTAGGTCTGAATTGCAAAGCAGAGGAATCTTGCCTTAGGGCACCATACCTCCCTCCAGTTAAGAATGATGGCCCCATAAATATTCTCATCACAAATCTACTGAGCAACTCTCCCATGGAAAGGACCAGACGAAGGAAGGGTCCAGGGCACAATTAGGAGGAGCTCAGACTTTCCTCTCAGGGCATCTCCTTCACATGCCTCCTTCAGAACATCACTCTCACAAGGGCAACTGTGGCCATTTGCCAACCCTATGTCTTCACCGAGCCACATGGAGACAGAAACTGCATTCAAAAACTCAAAAGGAAGCAGCCCATCCCTGGCTCTTCCAGGGAGCAACAGTTTAGCCTCAGCTTATCTCAAACTAGCCCTGTCACCCGCCATTTCATTCAGACACTTCCCAGGTGCTTGGCCTGTCTGCAACCAGGGCCTTCCATATGAGAATATAGCACACATAAGTCCCAAAAACTCAATGGAGGCAGCATGCCACTTTCCAAGGTCCAATCATGGTGCCACCTCTGTCACAAAGCACTCCTGGATGCAATCACCCTCCCTATCTGGAGTCCAAGGAGCTAAGAAACGTTAAGTATCAGGATTTAAAATCATGTTACTAAATTGAAGTATACTAAATTCTATTTCTCTGTCAAAAAACCTCACCCAATCCAATATCTTAAACCTCTTATAAATTTATAAATCAATTATAAATCTTAAAATAAACTTTGAAGCTATTGAAATGAATAAAATTTCTAATAATTCAAAAGAATGTTTTACCATCAGTTAAAGGGCTATGCAGTTAATAGGGCACACTCCTCTTCTAGGGGACCCAAATTTTGTTCCCATCACCCATTTCACAGGGCTCATAAAAACATGTAACTCTGGTTTCAGGGAGATCTGTCACTTCTGGCATCTAGCGACATTGCATCCTATGAGCATAACACACACACACACACACACACACACACACACACACACACACAATTTTTCTTTAAAAAATGTCAATGAGCTTCAAAAACATACAGGTCAATAATTAAAAATCAGGAAAACAATACACAATATGAATGGGAAATGCTAAAAAAGAATGAATGAGAATTTTTCAAAAATATCAATAAATCAGATTTATTTAAGAATTTAATTAAAAGCCTTAACGTATAGATCAAGCAACAGAAAGAGCCCTGGAACTTGAAGACAGGTCTTAAAATATCACATGCAGGCAGGAATGAGTAAGTGTGAAGCAGCATGGGAGTTCTGAGCACTGTCAGGAGGTCGATGTCTGTTTCATTGGCTTTCCTAACACGGAAGAGCACAAATGGAAAGGGCATAGAAAAACTATTCAATGAGAGACAAGAAAACAAAAACAAAACAAACTTCCTGATAGTGGAGAAAACATGGACACCCAGATTCAATAACTCTACAGGACCCAAACATAAAGATGACCAACAAAAACAAATTATGACAAAAAAAAATCCTTACCACAAATGGGACAAAGAAAAGAAAAAATCTTAAAGTTTGCAAGAGAAAAATATCAAGTCACATTTAAGGGCAAGCCTATTAAACTAACAGCAAGTTTCTCCCCAGAAATCTGCAAAGGGTGTGGACTGATGTATTCCAAGTGCTGAAGAATGTAACTGTCAGCCAAGACTATCATACCAAGCAAGGCTGTCTGTCAAAAAGGAAAGCAAAGATTGTTGAAAACCAGAAAAATCTAATGGAGCTTGTGATCATTAGACAACATCTATTGGTAAGGATCCACCACATATATGGCAGGTAGACAACACACAAGCACACACATGCATATACACACACACATTTTCACACACACAAACACCAGCATATATACACAAATAATAATATTAAAATGTTTTTAAAGTAAACTTAACAAATTAGAAATGTATAGGCAACAGTATTAGAGCACCTTAATTTTTAAAACATTATACCTACTACAAAACATAGCTCTAAAACAACAGGGCTTAAAACCAGATTCTTCCTAATAGATAGACTATCTAACAATAAAGAAATAAACAGCAGAGTTAAACTACGTAGTAGATAAATGGGCTTAACAGATAATTACAAATCAGTCTATACAACATTTACAAAACACATATTTTTTTTCTATCAGTGCATGGTAATTTCCCTAAAAGATACTATATATTAAGGTCGTAATTGGATTACGTAAGTGGATTGTGGAATACACAGAGATGGGATACCTAGAAACCAATACGTCAGAAATTATCTAAGTTAAAAAGAACCCAACAGCCTATAACTCCAGCACAGGGGGATCTGAGCCCTCTTGTGGCCTCCACAAGCTGACACACTTGCATGGCACACACACACTTCCATGAAAACTAAACAATACACTGTTAAACAAACAGCAGGTAACTGAGAAAGTCAATTAAAGAAAAAAGAAAATTAAAGGGTAGTGGAACTTAAAAACAGGTGAAAATGGAAACAAAATACACCAAAAGCTAAGGAACACAGAAAAAGCTGTACAAGCAAAGAGAAGCATATGGCAACAAAAGCCTGCTCCAAAAACAGGTTTAAAAAACCTAAAGAGATGCACCTCAAAATCTTGCAGAAGAAAAACCCAAGTTCAGGTCCTAGTGCCCACATGAAGCAGTGCACAACTGCCTGGAACTCTGCCTCCAAGGGATTTGTACTGGCTGGTTTTGTGTGTCAACTTGGCACAAGCTAGAGTCATCAGAGGAAGAATCCTCAGCTGAGGAAATGCCTCTATGAGATCCAGCTGTAAGGCATTTTCTCACTTAGAAATCAATGGGGAAGGGCCCAGCCTGTGGTGGGTGGTTCCATCCCTGGGTCCTGGGTTCCATAAGAAGGTGAGCTGAGCAAGCCATGGGAAGCATGTCAGTAAGCAGTTCCCCTTCATGACCTCTATATCAGCTCCCACCTCTGGGATCCTGACTTGTTTGAGTTCTTGTCCTGACTTCCTACAGTGATGAACTGAACAGCAATGCTGAAATGTAAGCTAAATAAACCTTTTCCACGCCCACCTCAGCTTTGGTCATGGTCTTTTGTCACAGCAACAGAAACCCTAACTAGGACAGGATTGAAAGTCTTCTGGCTTCCACAGGCACTGCACTCATATGGACATACCTATACAGAGATCAAACATACACTCTTAATTACAAATAAAGTAAATCTTAAGGAAAAAGAATTTGATAACATCTCACGCCAGTTTGCATGACTACTGTCAAAAAACAAAGAAAAAATCATAAATGTTCTTGACAACTACGCTGTGATCCCATTACTAGAGAAATGAAATCAGCATACAAAAGAGACCAAGAGATATCTGCTTGGGTCCATGTCAGCGTCTGTCTCTCTGTGTCCTGCCAATCCCCTCCCCAAGTCTCACTGTGAGCAGGGAAACGAGCCAAGAGCACAAAGCTTCAGGGATGGCTACATAGAAATTCCTTTGCAAACTAGCAAAGCACTGTGACCTTTACAATAAGAATGTATTCTATTGGCTGATAAACAGAGTTCAGAGCTAGGGCCTAGAGCAGCATACAGTTCTCAACCTGTGGGTCATAATTCCTTTATGGGATGACATATTAGATATCCAGCATATTAGATATTTACATTATAATTCATAACAGTAGGAAAATTATCGTTTTAAAGTAGCAACAAAATAATTTTGTTTAGGGGGTCATCACAACATAAAGAACTGTATTAAAGGGTCACAGCATTAGGAACATTGAAAACGAGTGGGCTAGAGGAACCATCAGTGATAAGCATAAAAATAGATCGTATTGCTGGACAATGCAAAATACATAGGGTCTCTTTCAAAGGAATCTGTTCTATTCACTGAGAGTCAAAATCATGATACTGGGGGACACAGAGAGAGGCTAGCTAACATTAGAATATTAAAGGATCACTAGGTTGATTGAAAACATCATTTGGGCTTTCCAGGTGACTAAGCATCATTTCCTTCCATTGAAGAGATGAGGTCTGCGTGATTGACAATCATGGTTTCCCTGGTGCTTATAAGTTGTGTTTCCTATATCTGCTAGCGTAAGTTTGCTAGGTCATTTCTCACACCAGCTAAGATATGGAAGCAGCCTAAGTGGCCATCACCAGATGAGTGCGTCACACAAAATGGAGATGGAGGGCTATTCTACCATAAAGAATAAAAGTCTGTCATGGAATTGTAGGATATCACATCATGGAAAATAAGCCACATAGAGAAAAATAGTCTATGTGTATGTTCATGTCATATGTAGAAACAAATGAACACAAAAAGTAACCTGAGAGCAAACAGGAATACCTCAGAACAGGAAAGGAAGTGGAGAGCTAGACAGAAGATGATGATAAGAAGAAGGAACAGACATGATCCATACATAATTTTATATAAATGGAAATGTCCTGGTGAATCCCAGGAATGTGTACAATTAGTATTTGCTAATAAGTGATGCAAGCAATAGTAATGAAAGATAGTCTATTATATGTTTTTTTCACAACACTGATGAGTTGTTTTGGTCTGCTGAAACAGGGTCTCATGGATCCCAGGCTAGCCTCAAACTCACTATGAAGCAAAGAAAGCCATGAACTCCTGATTTTCCTGCCTCTCCAAGCCCAGGGATTGTGGGTGTGCACTAACCACAGCTGGCTCACGGCACTGGTTTTTTAGTCTGACCCAAGAAGCCATAGGAGGAGTGACGGAGGAGAGTTATCTGTCTATGTTACTTTCATTGGTTAATTAATAAAGAAAACTGCCTTGGCCCTTTAAGAGACAGAAAATTAGGTAGGTGGAATAGACAGAACAGAATTCTGGGAAAGAGAGAGGAGACGCTTCAGGCATTCACCATAGTGAGTCGCCATGATTCTCCTCTCCGAGATGGACGCAGGTTAAGATCTCTCCTGGTACGCCACACCTCGTAGTGCTACACGGATTACTAAATATGGGTTAAAGGAAGATGTGAGAATTAACCAATAAGAGGCTACAGATAATGGGCCAGGCAGTGTTTAAAAGAATACAGTTTCCGTGTAATTATTTTGGTGTAAAGCTAGCCAGCAGCTGGGTGGCAGGACGCAGCCCCACCGCTTCCTTCTATAGATTGGCGCTCCAACGTGTTGACTAAATCCACTTAAAAACCTGAGAGGGCTTTAAATAAAGGAGAGAGAGAGTTTAACCCAGCTTTTTGCTTTTTGCCTGGACGTGCCGTAGAGAGATTTCCTGTTTCGGCAATAGCGACAGAGAAAAAGCTGAGTCATTTTAAAACGCAGCTTCCTGGTGCTGTGCCGCCAATGCGAACTCTGGCTTTAAAGCATTTCAATGGCTTTTATGGACTGGATGTTTGTGTGCCTGCTTAGGATCGGAAAGAAAGTGCTCTGAGACCATGCCAATGGCTCACTGCTCCCTGCCTGCACCTGGGCAGATGGCGGAATCAGGCTTAGGCGAGCGGGAGAGCATGGCGGATTTCTGCCTATGTTTCCAGGCTGCGCGATGCTCTGCGCATCAGATTTGGCTGTAATTTGGATAAAAAGAGTTTCTGTGCTGCACACTCAGTCTCAGAATTAAAGTGCTGAGTGTGGCTCCTACTTGGAGGCCCCAGAGCTAGTAGAAAATGGTACATCCTCCATTTTGAAATTGGAGAGAGGTGGAGCCAACATCTAGAACAGCCCAGCGGCTCTGCAGCGCAGAGGTGCAACCCATTCAGAGTCACAAGCGGCTCAGCCATGTTGGACTGGGCGGGGCAAGCCCGCAGTACCTGTTTTTGACCTAGGAATGTCACAGCTTAGAGTCTTAAGTGCTTAGCGATGTAAAGGCACAAATCAAATATGTTTCTCGACAGTAGAAAAATTACAGATTCACAATAGGACAGATTCAGACATAAAAGACTTTTAAATGAGTCACAATGTTGGATGAATGTATGTAGGCTTGAGAGAGAAGAAAAAAATATAAAAAATAAAGTTAATGCCTTAAAAAAGGGTAAAGTCTTTAAAGAGACAGAGTACAGATAGTTATAGATTAAAAGAAGTAAAGTGATAGAGTAAAAATAAGCCACGTAAAAATGGAAAATTCACTGAGAGTCTGGATTGTGTATTTTATTGTGTTTTCTTTGAAATTTTTGACTGTAAAGGAGCTAAATACAGAGAGACATTTCATTATATGGGCTGCCAGTCTAGACCAGAATGGACATCTTAACGGTATGACTTCAGAATTTGGATCTAAGAACATGATGCTTTGGAAAAGAGTTTCTTCTTTTGTTTTCACAGAGGACGAGACTCTGTGGATTGCTTCTATCCCAATATGGTATGATAGACCACGCCCTCCTGAAAGGTTGCTGTGAACATCTTCAAAAAATTACTTCACTCAACTGCCAACTGAGAGAAACCTAGCACACAGGTTACACCATGAAAGACCTAAATAACAGTGACCCCATTCAGCAGGAAGCAGTTTGGAGAGAAATAACTGCGCCCATTTTCCCAAATATTGTTTATAAATGTTCTTTTACATTTAAAGGGGGATGTGATATAGAGATAAATAATTTGCATTGGTATGGATTTTAAGGTCAATTTTGTTATATATATATATATGTATTTCTGATCTTGATTAAGCTATTGTAATTGTGTAGTTCATTTTAAAATGTAATGTTTAATTAGGAAATATAGGTTGTTAATGGATAATCATTGATAATAGTTAAGCTTGTAGTCATGTTATTAGATTTTCTAGATATGTAGAGATATATTTCAGTTAGATAGACATTCTTCATATCTTTCAAAGACTGCAGAATATGGCATTTAATGTTTTAATAACTTAGGGTTTTTCATGACAATGAGACACGTCTGCTCCTGGCAGCACCATCTACTTTGAAAGGAAGATGGGCATGGAAGAGGCTTCTTATGGAGTTTGTTAGCCATTTGGGCAAGAAACTGCTCTTGCCTGGACTGTTGCATAAACTGGACACAAGGAACCCACAGAAAGAGGACTGGTGAACTTGCCTAAAGGTGAGATGGTCTTTTGGGGTTCCTGATTCATTAAAGAGTCTGCGAGACATTCTGCAGGACACAGCAGAAAGTGACTGAACTGTCTTTGGAATTTCCTGCTTCATGGAAATGTCTGCTGGATACTTATGGGCCTGTAGGCTGAAGATGGATGCCCCAACGGTACAGAGGAACTTTGGGTGACTGTCCAGGCAGCGAGTTGTCTCTGTCATTTCTAGAGTTTGAAAATTGCATATGACTTGTTTACTTAGGTAATATTATATCCTTCTGGAGTCTTTGATGGAGTTGAAGAATAAATAGATAGTTAAAGCTTTCCTTAGTTATGATAAACGATAAAATAGATTTAAATATTGTAACTGTAATACTTGCTTGATAACTGTCTTGTTATATGTAATTTTGCTATGTTAAAGTTGAAGCCTTTTTTGTTTAAACAGAAAAAGGGGAAATGATGGAGGAGAGTTATCTGTCTATGTTACTTTCATTGGTTAATTAATAAAGAAAACTGCCTTGGCCCTTTAAGAGACAGAAAATTAGGTAGGTGGAGTAGAAAGAACAGAATTCTGGGAAAGAGAGGGAAGACGCTTCAGGCATTCGCCATAGTGAGTCGGCCATGATTCTCCTCTCCGAGATGGACGCAGGTTAAGATCTCTCCTGGTACGCCACACCTCGTAGTGCTACACGGATTACTAAATATGGGTTAAAGGAAGATGTGAGAATTAACCAATAAGAGGCTACAGATAATGGGCCAGGCAGTTTTTAAAAGAATACAGTTTCCATGTAATTATTTAGGGTGTAAAGCTAGCCAGCGGCCGGGTGGCGAAATGCAGCCCCGCCACTTCCTTCTACAGAGGAGGAACCACAAACCTTGGCTGACTACAGGAATCATGTAACCAGACGTTTCTGGGCATTCCTCAAAACTGATTCAGCATGTGTGAGAAGGAGTACAGAAACTTGTATTTGCTTGATATGGAGATGAATAATTTGCATTGATATGGATTTTGCTTTAGTGATTTAAATTTAAGGTCAATTTTTTATATGTATATGTATTTCTAATAATGATTAAGGTATTGTGATTGTGTAGTTCATTTTAAAAATGTAATGTATATAGGTTGTTAATGGATAGTCATCAATAATAGTAAAGCTTGTAGTCATTTTAGTTAGATTTTCTAGATATATAGAGATATATTTAAGTTAAATATGCATTCTTCATATCTTTCAAAGACTATAGAATATGGCATTTTAAATGTTTTAATAACTTAGGGCTTTTCATGACAATGAGACACATCTGCTCCTGGCAGCACCAGCTATTTCAAGAGGAAGATGGGCATCAAAGAGGCTACTTATGGAGTTTGATAGCCATTTGGGCAAGAAATTGCTCTTGCCTGGACTATTGCATAAACTGGACACAGAGATCCCTCAGAGAGAGGACTGCTGAACTTGCCTATAGGTGAGATGATCTCTCTGGGTTCCTGATTCATGAAAGAGTCTGCAAGACATTCTGCAGGACACAGCAGATAGTGACTGAACTGTCTTTGAAATTTCCTGCTTCATGGGAAAGTCTTCTGGATACTGTGGGCCTATAGGCCGAAGATAGATGCCCCAACAATACAAAAGAACTTTGGGTGACTGTCCAGGCAGCAAGATGTCTCTATCATTTCTAGAGTTTGGAAATTGCATATTTCTTATTTACTTAGGTAATATTGTGTCCTTCTGGAGTCTTTGATGGAGCTGAAGAAGAATAGATAGATAGTTATAGTTGTTTTCCTTTGCTTTGATAAAAGATAAAGTAGATATAAATATTGTAACTGTAATTCTTACTTGCTAACTGTTTTGTTATATGTAATTTTACTATGTTAAAGTTAAAGTCTTTCTTTTTTGTTTAAACAGAAAAAGGGGAAATGATGGAGGACTCCCATTGGCTAATAAAGAAACTGCCTGGCTCATTTGATTGGCCAGCCTTTAGGTGGGCAGAGTAGACAGAACAGGAAGAAGGAAGTGAGGTAGATGGCTCAGTCAGATGCTACGCCTCTCCTAAGTTAGACAGACCGCCATGCCTCTCCTCAGGGAGACAGACGCAATGAAGCTCCAGCCCAAGATGGACGTAAGCTAGAAACTTCCCGGTAAGGCACCACTTTGTGGTGTTACACAGATTATTAGATATGGGTTAGCCAAGATGTGAGTAAGAGGCTGGAACTAATGAGCCAGGCAGTATTTAAAAGAATACAGTTTCTGTGTAATTATTTTGGGTAAAGCTAGCCGGTGGCCGAGAGAGCCGGGCAGGATGAAAAGCAGGCCTGCCCGCAGCTCCTCACTACATTTGCTTTTAATGCAAAAAGCAAAAATTCCAAGGAATCTTCAGTGCCCCCAGGGTGCAGAGCTTTACTTGCCACGAGCACAGGATTGGGTCAAAGTTTGGAAACCTTAATCCTACCACAGTTCCACCCTGCTCCCTAGTGAATACCAATCCAAGACTTCCAGGATGCTGCCTCTTGGCATTCTGAATTTCTGCACTAATGGGGAATTTTCCTTTGAGATTTGTAGGTGCACTCTGGGCCAACACTTTGATGAGAAAGGCATTGTGTATCAGGACTCTTTCAGAGCAGGTGGGGTGGTTTTAAAAGTGGATTATCTGAAAACTAAAATAACCCCTAAATCTTAACATCGCGTTAGAAATGAAAAGCCAGGCCCTCATACTTCTCCATCCTGTGAGTCTGTTTTATCTCTAGCCAGATGGAGAATGAGAAGGTTCTCATCCATCAAATTTCAACCTTATCAGGTTTTGCTGTGAGCAAGCTTGTCAACGTGCTCGGTGGTTACTTTTAAATATACAAAGGCAATTTCTTCAAAATCTTAATGAGGTATAGGCATTCAGTGACACAAGGACAATTTCCAGAATCAGCATGAGATGTGGTTGTAGCCTGGGCAGCACAGAGTTTCACTGAGCCCTGTGCAAGCAGTCAAGGGAGGAGTGCGGTGTGATGCTGGGCCTTCTACCCCACTGCACTTTATGAAGCTGCACTTCATGTCCTCTTTCTGCAAGAGTTCATTTGAACAACAAATACAATGTGAACAATAAATGACAGTGGGAAGGAAGGCTGCAGACATGGCTCAGTGGCTAAGAACTCTTACTGGTCTTCCAGAGGACCTGAGTTCAGTTCCTAACACTGACATCAGGCAGTTGCCATTCACCTGTAAGTCCAATTCCAGAAGATCCAAAACCCTCTTCTGATCTCTATGGATACCCACATGCCTGGAATTCACACATATGCATAATATAAAAATAACAGGGACTGAAGAGATGGCATAGCAATTAAGAGTGTCTGTTTTTCCACAGGACCCAGGTTCAAATCCCAGGACCCAAAGAACAGTTTGTACCTGTCTGTAACTCCAGTTCAAGGAAATCCAATGCCCTCTTCTGGCCTCTGTAGACATATGTAGGCAAAACATCCACATACATTAAAAAAAATAATAATAACAGGAACAAAAAAATCTTGAAAAAAAATAGAAGCTGCTGAAACGAGATAGTCCTGCACAGATGGCACACATTAAACTTAGCACATGGGAACTGAACACAGGTACATCAGATATTCTGGGTTGTTTTCGTCTGAACAGTAAGGTCAAGGTCCACTATGGCTACATAAGACACTATCTTTAAAAAATAATAAAAAGAAAAAGAGAAAAAAATACCTTTCTGGAGAATGGACAAGGAAGCCAGGGTGCACACTGAGAAGGTATTAGGGCATGACTGGACAGCACAGACATGCTACACCTCTCTAACCAAACCTAGGGGGTACACGGGAACAAACATGCCCCTCTTCAGGCCCACTCAGGTTTCCCAGGTGCCAGGTTCATTACCACCTCCACCCTAGAGCAGATATCTTCTCTTCCCTCTACCAGGAATGCATCTCTGCCTCTCCCACCCCAGCACCAGGAGCTCTGATTTCCTCTGTGAAGCCTCCCCTCTTCCCTGCAGCTCCCTCAGTGCAGAGGCTCAACTCCTTTGGGAGATCTGGTCTACCCCGCTGTCAGCACTGTGTACTGTACTGTACTCAGTTCTACCTGCACCTCCATCGCAGCTCTCCATGGAAGCCATCAGAGTGTCTGACTTGACTCTGCCTGCTGCGCCCAGGACCCAGAACAGTAGAGTGATGAAATAAGTAGTGGTGACAAAGTCTCCTTGTTGGTGGGCCATGGAGACCACAGCTATGCCACCAGGAAACAAAAAGGTCAGCATTTTAGAGCAGCCTTTACAGTAGCCTTGGGCAAGAGATACTAGCATGCCCAAGTCCCTCTACCCAAGGGCCTTGTGGCCCCTTTCTCTAAGGGGTCTGATGGGGTAGCCGACCAATCCCTTTTCTGAGGGGCGTGACCCCTCGGGGACACAAAATACCTTTAAAAGATACGTGTTTTGGTTGTTCTCCCTCTTGGTTCCTTGCTCTTCGCTGGAACTCTGGCTCTATAAGTTTCTCCCATTTTCTCCTTTTATTAAAACTGAGTATTTCATATAAGGCTATTTTGGTTATTTCCCATTGCTGGCCGACCACGCCCGCTACATTTTGGCGCCAAAGGTGGGGCATTTGGGAGCCTTCAGCTCTGGATCCCAACGCCAGCCACACGGCATTGGGCTTTTGATTGATTCGACGGCTACCCAAGCTCAAACGTCAGGATGCAGGCAAGATTTACCTCTCCCTTACGTGAGGCCAGCAGCTTTGAAAATTATGTTTGTCATATTTATATTTAGGATAATCAGGTTTTTTAGATAGAGATTATATTTAGTATAGATAGTATAATCTTCGACCTCTTAAAAGAGCTGTAGAAAATGGCCTTTAATCTAACCTAGAGTTTTGTACTTATGAGACACAATCACTCCTGGCAACACTGCTCTATCCCTGAGAGAACGTTGAGGACCAAAGACACTCCACTGGGAGATTGTCTTCTTCTTGGCAGAACTGGCCTTTGGGCAAAGAAAAGCCCATACCTCAACTACTGACACAGATACAGAATATCTATAAGTGGATAAAACAGGATTGTCTTATCTTGCCAAGACAGGGTAGGATAGTTATACAAAAAGTTCCTTGCCTTTGAAAAATGTTATGTCAGTTGTGTTAGGCCTTAGCCAAAGTTGGTTGCCTCAACATTGCAAAACGAAACTTTGGGTGATTGCCCAGGTAGTCAGTTGTCTCTGTCATTTGTTGCACATTTGGAAGTTTCTCGTTTGTACTTCCTGGTTGCTTAAGTAATATTACTTCCCTTCTCAGATCTTTGATGGGGTTGATGATTAGATAATTGTAGTTACCCTCTACATTATTTAGACTCCTTGAAATAGAATGTTTAGTAAAACTTTTGTTATATGTTTCTTGCTTAATATTGTTTGCTGCTTGTAATTTTATATTTATTATCTGTTTCCACTGTATATAGTTGTATTTGGTTTTGAATCTGTCTTATTTAGACAAAAGGGGGGAGATGATGGGATAGCTGACCAATCCCTTTTCTGAGGGGCGTGACCCCTCTGGGGCACAAAATACCTTTAAAAGATCCGTGTTTTGGTTGTTCTCTGTCTTGAGTCCCTGCTCTTCGCTGGAACTCTGGCTCTATAAGTTTCTCCCATTTTCTCCTTTTATTAAAACTGAGTATTTTATATAAGGCTAGTTTGGTTAGTTCCCATTGCCGGCCGACCACGCCCGCTACAGGGGTCAGTCAGCTGGAAAAGAAAAGACAAGCATGCTCCTGGAGCAGAGGTTGCTGTTGATCGAATGTGTAGCTTGGCTGACTGGGAAAGCGTGAACCCCACTTAGCACTGTCCAAGGGACTCCAGTGGACAGTCCAGACTCCATCTGTCACTCTCACATATGATATGTCATTGCTTATTTCTGAACTGCTAAAATACACCGGACTTGTGCCAGTTTAGAAGGGTGCGGATATGTCTAGAAAAGCTAAGTAGTTGGCTTAGAGGTTAAATGTCTCGTAGGAAACTCAGCTCCAACCCAAACCTGTAGTGATGGGAGCGGTGGGCTGCATTCTGCCCGGCTCCTGGCCGCCTGGCTAGCTTATTCCCCGAAATAACAACACACAAATTGTATTCATTTAAACACTGCTTGGCGCATTAGCTCTAGCCTCTTATGGCTAATTCTCACATCTTGAGTAACCCATTTCTAATAATGTATGTACCACCACGAGGTGGTGGCTTACTGGGAAAGATTCAGCATGTCTGACCTGGTGGCTGGCTCCATGGCATCTGACCCAGAGAGGAGAGGCATGGCGATTGCCTCACTTCCCTTCTTCCCAGAATTCTGTTCTGTCTAATCCACCTATCTAACTCCTGCCCTATCAGAAAGCCAAGGCAGTTTCTTTATTAACCAATGAGAGTCCTCCATCACAAACCCAGGGCTGGTGTCCACTTCTGCAAAGACACATGCTAAAACTGCTCCGTTTCTCTACTTAGTGACCACCATGACACAGCACACATCATGGAAGGATGGAGTCCAGTGAATCCATCATTCTTTCACAAAAATCAGGGATTTCAAACTTCTGTTATGGTGTGTGTGTGTATGGATGCAAGTGTGTGGAGGTTAGTGGAAAAGTGTAAGAGTCATTTCTTTCCTTCCATATTTATGTGGGTTCTCAAAGCAGAACCAGTGATTAATATTTCCTAGTCTAGCCGAACGCTGTGGCATCAGCTCCCAGTTACTGTGTTACTGCTCACAGCAACAAGGCCGGGTGAAAGGAAGGGGATCTGATCATTTGAGAAGCTGACAGCTATTCCTATGGGAAGGACTCCAGTGCCTTCTAAAATCTGAATATAGTCACATCAGAGTCTTCGAGACTGCAGCAGGTTATTTGGAGGAAATAACAGATCATTAATTTCATTCCTTAATGCTACAAAAGCTGGCAGAGAGTTTGGTTTGATGGGGACTGAGCCCTGCATTTATAGTCTGAGTTCATGTCTTAAGAAAATCACTGCTGCCTCCCTCCTGGGCTGTTGTGAGATCAGATGAGATAATAGATGTGAAAGTACTTTCTAAGCTGGCAGGCACTATACAAATTGCAGCTGTTGTGACTAAGGGCCCTTGGAGCCCAGCTGCTGAATCAAACAGGCAGATTCCTCCCTCCAGCTATGGGATCATGAGCAAGTGCCTTCACCTTTCTGAGTCTCAGCTACTACATCTACAACCTGGGAATGAGAGTCATGGCAAGGACAGAGGAACTATTTCTACTGTGCTGGTTACATCACTGGGACTCAGTGGCATCTGATCAATGGCAGCTCTTGTCACAAAGAATTATCACTCAAAATAAATGAGAAGCAAGAGGAGAAAAAGTCTTCAAAGCAGTCTTAAAATGAATCAACATACCTGGATCTTCGCTTCCCAGTGATTTCTCTCCTTCTGCCATTCCCTCTGTGCAGCCTAGGAAAAGGTATTCATGAGTGAGCAGAAAGAGGAGGTCCCCCGAAGGCTTTCCCACAGCCATCTGAGTGAGCACCTCACACCTCACTCCCCTCCACTGCTGCATACCTCATTAACACAAGTTAATTAACATTAACTCCTTCATAGTCTGACGTGGTTTAGGGAGGAAAAGTGTGAAGCAGCTGCCCACAGTTTGACTGTGACTCTCACGGAGCAAACAGGTACTTCGGAAGAAAAGGTAAAGGGCCCACTAGAAAACAGCCCGGGAGTTGAAGTGGCAACCCCATTCCAAATGAAAACTAACCAATGAAGCTAAAGAATCTGCTCCTGTCACAAGGACAAGGACCCTGCTTCAAAAAGAAATCACAACCTTTCTGGAGCTTCAAGAACATACCCTGATGTGGACAGACCATGCAGCAGACTTCCTCCACCCAAGGAGAATGGAAGGTCAACAAAGCTTGCCCTGGAAGTCACAAGACCAAGAGGAGTCCAGGAGATTTGGGCCCAGGGTCTGACAGCCCACTTCTTAGAACCTGGAGAGATGACTGATCTAAGGCTGGTCCTAACTCAGTCAGGGGATCACATCTCTACTTGGCCAAAGGGCTGGGACGCTTGAGCAGGGCAGGATACTGAACATCTCATATGCTGCCAGGCCCAGAACCAGTCCCCTTCCCCCACAGACTCTGACGTTTCACACCAAATATGGACAACAAGCCAGGCTCTAACAACAAAGGAAAAGAGGACATGAACAATGCACCACAGGTTTACACTAAGAAAGCCCTAAGGATGAAAATGAAGCCCCAAGGTGACAGCAAATTAACACATGGTAAAACACAGATGCAGAACTTTAAGGCACATGAACAAAGGCAGCCCCTAACAAAGGTGGATCCTGCAGATTCCTCACCTGACAGAGAACTTGCATGTGGAAGTTACTGTGCTAACCGTGCAGACTGAAGAGTGCCCCACTTCCCATAGTCTGATATGCTCCCCCTCCTGCTGTGCCCTGTCGCCTCACCTCAGCGTCTCTCTCCTTTGCTTCCCTCAGAGTGGCACAAAGTCCTCGGAGTTCTCCAGATGACACATTCTCGTCAGGAGATGCCATCTGAGATTTCTCCTCTTGAAGGCACTGAATTAAAGCTTCTTTGCTCTTCAAAGACAGCTTCAACTCCTCAATCAGTCTAAAAGAGAACAAAATTTAAATATTAATTCTGAGCTGCTCTCTTAGCTCAGTGGAGCAGGAGGAGGTAGGAAGCCGGGCCAGACATCTTCAAAGTAGATGTGTCCGATGAATGCGCACAAACAGAACTGCATTCACTCACAGGTCATAGAGCTTGGGCTAGAATTTATGGGATGTTAAAGAGTCCACGTGTCTCTAGCCTCCTCCAGGAATTTAGCTCTGAGCTGCACCTGGGCTGGTCAAGTCATGCACTTGCTCAGACCTGCAGCATCCCTCACCAGCAGAAGCAGACCACTGAGTAAGAAATCCCCTCTCTGAAAGAAATCTGTCCCTGAAGTCTAAGCAAACAGCCAATCAAGAGCTGTTTGGGTGGGTAAGGATTTAAAAAGCGGGGATAGCTCTCCACAGCTAGCAGGCAATGCTTAAAAACACACGTCTCAAGCTAACAGTCAGACTTCAGGGTAAGGCATCCAGGCACCAGGCTCTTAGGTCATAACAACCCAGTTTCATCCTGATCCTGATCAGTACTCAGCAGCTCACCCCAAGCTTTTTGTGCCCCTCAAAGCCTTTGCATATTTTATCAATACCTTCTGCCCAAACCCCTTCCTATCCTTCCTGATAAAACCAGAGTTTCTTAAACTGCACCAAAGAGTTCTTTGTTACCTAAGCCTAGAAAGCAATCTAGTAGAGGCCTGGAGATTTGGCAGAGCTGCCCTTGTGCAGCACATGGCTTCTGTCAATGGTGAGGTGAGTCAATGGTGACTCAGGGAGCAGAGACACCTAGCAGTGCACTGGAATCAGAACACCATGGGATCAGCTTCCTGACCCAGAAACCTGGAGAAAGGCGCAATACTGCCCTCTAGGGGTTCAGCTCTGATATAATCAATAAACAAATGGAGAGCAAAAACTCATCAAATATAAGTTTAAAAGAGAAAGTGGGAGCCTGAACTTAGAGAATTAAAGGACACTGATGGCTCAGCCCATGATGTGGAGCAGAAGTCTTGAGCCAGAAAGACAGCCACAGGCGTTAAAGGACACTGGTGGCTCAACCCGTCATGTGGAGCAGAAGTCCTGAGCCAGTAAGATACCCACAGGCTTTACCTCTTTGGGATCAAGAACAGTGAGAACTGCTTTTGTCTGCGATGTCCCTGGGCTACCAGGCATCCTTGTTTCAGTGCTGAGGAGTTCCATCCAGACGGGTGAGTGCTATCTGGGGGCTGCCTGTCCCAGAGGAGAGCACAGCCCCCCTCCCCAGCTCATGCAGGGGTTTCTTTGTTACACACAAGGCTGCCTTCCCCTAGCCTGCCCTATTGTCTGCAAGGTCCTTGGTTCAAGAAGAGTTTCCTGTTCCTGCACTAAGGCTATCCACCCAGAGCAGTAAGTGTCTGCCTGCCAGGCAGGCCTGAAGGTCCCTGCAGGGAGTGTTAAACTCCTTTTATGAAGCTATGATCACCCTGATACCAAAACCACACAAAGACTTAAGCAAGAAAGAGAATTATAGACCAATCTCACTCATGAACATCGACACAAAAATTCTCAATAAAATACTGACAAACCGAATCCAAGAACATATCCAAAAAATTATACATTATGATCAAGTAGGCTTCATCCCAGAGAGGCAGGGCTGGTTCAATATATGAAAATCTATCAATATGATCCATCATATAAATAAACTTAAGGAAAAAAACAATATGATCATTTCATTAGATGCTGAAAAAGCATTTGACAAAATTCAACACCCCTTTATGATAAAGGTCTTGGAGAGATTAGGGATACAAAAGTCATACCTAAATATAATAAAAGCTATTTACAGCAAACCGACAGTTAACATCAAATTAAACGGAGAGAAACTCAAAGCCATCCCACTAAATTCAGGAACACGACAAGGCTGTCCACTCTCTCCATATCTCTTCAATATAGTGCTGGAAGTTCTAGCAATAGCAATAAGACAACATAAGGGGATCAAGGGGATTCGAATTGGAAAGGAAGAACTTAAACTTTCGTTATTTGCAGATGATATGATAGTGTACATAAGCGACCCCAAAAACTCCACCAAAGAACTCCTACAGCTGATAAACACCTTTAGTAACATGGCAGGATACAAGATCAACTCCAGAAAATCAGTTGCCCTCCTATACAAAAAGGATAAAGAAGCAGAGAGGGGAATCAGAGAAGCATCACCTTTCACGATAGCCACAAATAGCATAAAATATCCTGGGGTAACTCTAACCAAGGAAGTAAAAGATCCATTTGACAAGAACTTTAAGTCTTTGAAGAAAGAAATTGAAGAGGATACCAGAAAATGGAAGGATCTCCCTTGCTCTTGGACTGGAAGGATCAATACAGTAAAAATGGCAATTCTACCAAAAGCAATCTATAGGTTGAATGCAATCCCCATCAAAATCCCAACAAAATTCCTCACAGACCTTGAGATAACAGTAATCAACTTTATATGGAAAAACAAAAAACCCAGGACAGCCAAAACAGTCCTATACAATAAAAGTACTTCCGGAGGCATTACTATCCCTGACTTCAAACTCTATTACAGAGCTACAGTAATGAAAACAGCTTGGTATAGGCACAAAAAACAGAGATGTTGACCAATGGAATTCAATAGAAGACCCAGATTTTAACCCACAAACCTATGAACACCTGATTTTTGACAAAGGAGCTAAACGTAGTTAAAAGTATACAATGGAAGAAAGAAAGCATCTTCAACAAATGGTGCTGGCATAACTGGGTGTCAATCTGCAGAAGACAGAAAATAGATCCATATTTATCACCATGCACAAAACTCAAGTCCAAATGGATTAAAGACCTCAATATCAATCTGAACACACTGAACCTGATAGAAGAGAACGTGGGAAGTACTCTATAACACATGGGCACAGGAGACCACTTCATACATAAAACACCAGTAGCACAGACAATAAGGGCCACATTGAATAAATGGGACCTCCTAAAACTGAGAAGCTTCTGTAAAGCAAAGGACACTGTCATTAAGACAAAAAGGCAACCTACGGACTGGGAAAAGATCTTCACCAACCACACAACAGACAAAGGTCTGATCTCCAAAATATATAAAGAACTCTAGTAACTAGACTTTAAAATGCTAATTAACCCAATTAAAAAATGGGGCATTGAACTGCACAGAGATTTCTCAACAGAAGAACTTCAAATGGCCAAAAGACACTTAAGGTCATGCTCAACCTCCCTAGCTATCAGGGAAATGCAAATCAAAACAACTTTGAGATACCATCTTACACCTGTCAGAATGGCTAAAATCAAAAAACACCAATGACAGGTTTTGCTGGAGAGGATGTGGAGTAAGGGGAACACTCATCCATTGCTGGTGGGAATGCAAACTTGTGCAACCATGTTGGAAATCAGTGTGGCGGTTTCTCAGGAAATTCGGGATCAACCTATCCCAGGATCCAGTAATACCATTCTTGGGCAGCATTATTTGTAATAGCCAGAACCTGGAAACAACCTAGATGCCCCTCAATGGAAGAATGGATAAAGAAAATGTGGAATATGTACGTATTAGAGTACTACTCAGTGGTTAAAAAACAACATCTTGAATTTTGCACGCAAATGGATGGAAATAGAAAACCCTATCCTGAGTGAAGTAACTCAGACCCAAAAAGATGAATATGGTATGTACTCACTCATTAATTGGTTTCTAGCAATAAATAAAGGACATTGAGCCTATAATTCGTGACCGTAGAGAAGCTATATAAGAAGGTGAACCCAAAGAAAAATATATAGTTATCCTCCTGGATATTGGAAGGAGACAAGATTGCCAGGCAAAAATTGGAAACGTTGGGGTGGGGGTGAGGTAGGGGTAAGGGGAGATGGGGAGAAAAAAGTGAGAAGGAGAGGATGGGGAGAGCTTGGGGGAATGAGACAGTTGGGATGGAGGAAGGGTGGATATGGGAGCAGGGAAGTATATATCTTAAATAAGGGAGCCATTTTAGGGTTGGCAAGAGTCTTGACTCTAGAGGGGTTCCCAGGTGTCCATGGAGATGTTCCCAGCTAGTTCCTTGGGCAGCTGAGGAGAGGGAGCCTGAAATGGCCCTATCCTATAGCCATACTGATGAATACCTTGCATATCACCATAGAACCTTCATCTGGTGATGGATGAAGCTAGAGACAGAGACCCACATTGGAGCACTGGACTGAGATCCCTAGGTCCAAATGAGGAGCAGAAGGAAGGAGAACATGAGCAAGGAAGTCAGGAGTGCGAGGGGTGCGCCCACCCACTGAGACAGTGGGGCTAATCTAATGAAAGCTCAGCAAGGCCAGCTGGTCCGGGACTGATATAGCATGTGAACAAACCAGACTCTCTGAACGTGGCAGTAAAGGAAGGATGACTGAAAAGTCAAGGACAATGGCACTGGGTTTTGATCCTACTGCATGTACTGGCTTTGTGGGAGCCTAATCTGTTTGGATGCTCACCTTCCTAGATCTGGATGGGGGTGGGGATCTTGGACTTCCTACAGGGCAGGGAACCATGACTTCTCTTTGGACTGGAGAGGGAGGAGGAGAGGGGAAGGAGAAGGAAATGGGAGGAGGTGGAAACTTTTAATTAAAAATTAGTAAATTAAAAAAAGAACAGTGAAAACTCACTCTTCTGTGAAATACAATATTTTTAATGCCAGCAACAAATCCAAGCTCTTAAAAATACTATTTAGTTTGAAGAAAACCTATCTATTGGCTATAGTCAACCTATAGGGCTCCCAACATGATCACCTTCAGGTGCAGAAGAGCTTAAAACCCAGACCGAAGAAACTAAAGTAGGGAAAATAATGACCCTTTGAAAAAGATGGTAGGAATCCAGGAAGACACTGGCAGTACCCATGCAAGTAGAGGCCAGCTTCCAAGATTCACCAGCTCACCATGCCTAACAGCAGGTTCCTCCGTGTGGCTGATCAGATCCATGTCACCTGGATATAGCTAATGACCCTGGCTGCTGTGCTGGGCTAACCTTGTGACCTTGACTTAAATATGGGCTAAGTGAGATTTTGTTCCTAGAGATTTTCTAAATGGTTATATCCTAAGGGAAAAATCATGGTGACATCTGGCTGCTGGTCTCTGAGAGTTTAACTGGGACACCTTCACTGCTGAGATTGACAAAATTGTAGACCTGCAAGCCAGGTTTCTATACTTATCTAGCTGGACCTGTGCACATGCCAGGAAGACGCAGCCTTCAGCAAAAACCCAACCTGACCATCCATATCCATGGAGAAGCTGTCACCTGGACCAGTCTCCATACCCTCCTAATGGCATCTCCCCATACTAACAAGGAGCCAAGCTTAAGCAGCACACCCTGGTGATCTACATGTGCAGGCTTTGTACACAGTGTGCAGACTCTGTGACTTTCCACATGCCAACTCTTCATGGGAACTTCTAGGACTGAGAGGATTCCTATGCCCAAGGCCAGAGCCCTAAATCCATCTCAATCAAAATGTTTATTGGGACATATATGTCTATTCTACATAATCAGAGCCACTTTTGTCTCTATAATAGTATCGAATTCATGTACAAAGCATGCTCATTGACTCATGAAACTTCATTTACTCCAATGCCAGCCTGAATCTAGAAACCCACACCTCAGCTTGCCCACAACCTCTGGTCCTCAACTCCCCTCGGCTCCCCTCCCCTCGCCAACACCTCCAGCCTCCTAACCTCCCCTAGCATTCACTTCTACTTGCCCGCACCTCCCTTTGCCCTCCCCTCACCCATACCTCCCTCCCTGGCCTTCCCTTCCCTTCCCCCTCACTTCTGCTTGCCAGGACCCCCCCCCCCCTTACTCATACAACCACTTGCCTGCACCTCCACTCACCCTCCCCTCCATTTGCCCCCACTCCACTTGCCCTCCTCCACTGCACTCGCCCCCCTCCACTCATAGATGCTCACAGACGCTAGAGCTCCTGTCCTAACTGGAAGCATCATCCTCCCATTTCTGCCTCAAAAGACTTCCTCATTGCTCCTCTTCCTCCAAAGTGAGTAAACTGTACCACCTGTCAGCCACTCATTCTCAAAACTGGAAGAGGGTAAAGTACAGAGTTTTCCCTTCACTAACAAAGCCTTTAAAGCCCACTGTGTCCATTTCCCCTTCTAGCACCACCTGTTTGCCTCCATCCCATCCCAGACTTTCAGTCTCAGCTGTCATCATCCATCTGGATGTCTGCACCAGCATGAGAGTCCTGTGACATTACATCCCCAACGCAAGCAAAGAACTGCAATAAATAAAAATCTAATCATGTAGCTTCCCCAAGCTCCCCCCCCCCATTAACTCTTCAATGGATTTTCCCATGCCCTTCCGATGAATCGATTCTTCCACAAGGCCCAGTGGCCTGTCCAGCATATCCACACTGTTAATATATTATATATATACACTACCTCCCTGTTAATTAATTAGCAGTCACAACTATCAGAACTGCTCCATGATGCTCACAATCAAGTAAACCTGAGACAGTCACCCAACAGTGTACCATGCCTGTGTCATTTACCACACTTCACGCCACCACATATCATCTCACATAGTCACAACAAGGTTAGCCCAGTGCTGTTGTGGGACCATGGCCTGGATTCTGTCAATTATATTTTAAATAAACGCTGATTGGCCAGTAGCCAGGCAAGAAGTGTAGGCAGGATAGCCACACAGGAAGAAGAGGCGGGTCAATAAGAAATGGAGAATTCTGGGAAGTAGGAAGCCCAATCTTCTACAATCGTGACCAGCCACAGAAGAAGCAAGATGTGACTGCCTGGCTGAAAAAGGGACTGAACCAAGTGATTAACACAGATAAGAATAATGGGCTAATGTAAATTATGAGAGTTAATAAGAAGCCTGAGCTAATTGGCCAATCAGTTTATAGTTAATGTAGATCTCTGTGTATTCTTTGGGACTTAACGATTGCGGGAAACAGGCAGAACAGAAAACCTCAGACAACACAGCACAGTATTTTTATGGAATAGACCATAGTCGCACTAACTATTGACACAACTGGCTGCTTTTTAAATCTTATGTTGGGGCAGCTGGCCCAATCCCTGCGTTCAGGGGCGTGGCTGCCCCAGGGGAGTAGGATACCCTTAAAAAGGATCGGGGCGCCGGAAGGAGCCCTGTTTTTCTATCCCCCGCGTTACCTTCTGCTTCGCTGGACCCTTGGTTCTGTAAGTTCCCTTATTTCCCCTTTTATTAAAACTGATTTATTATAAAAGGACTATTTTGGTTATTTCCAAACCCCTCCGACGGCTGGTACACGCCGGTACACTTGGCGCCCAACGTGGGGCAGAACCCCGGGGACAGTAGCCACCGGAGACCACCTGTACCCCACAGTCTGCTGCAGTCGGCAGATTTCTACTCGCAATTCATAGGCGGGCTGAACCGGCTCAATTCTAATTCACCTGATTGAGCCGGAGCACGCACTTTTTTTTTTTATTTCCACGTCTCCATACAGAGACAGCCCTCTGCTGCACCAGGCCTGCTGCTTTGCTCAGCCCAGGAGCTGTTTGCCCGTGTGTGCTTAGGCCACCTTGCAGGCCGCTCCGCACCTCCGCACCGCGGGACCAGACAAAACTGCGCTCGCTCCTGCCCTGCGGTGTCACTGGGCGCGCTGCTCCTGCCCTCCTGCATCTCCGTGCGCGTCCCAGTAGCCACCAACGTGCTCAGCCCCGTCCAGCCACCGGCCGTTGGGAACTGGTTATTATGACGTCATGTTTTTGTAGCGCTAATATTTGGCCTGTTTTTTGGTACCAATTGCACAGAACACTTTTGAATAGTGCACATTTTTGACAACATTCTGGCCGGATTTCCTCAAAATATTCAGAGGCTAGACACATTTTTCCTAGATGAAATGTTACCCTGGGTGTTTTACCATCATTTGCTTTCACAGGACCCCCTGAGAAGAAAAGTCGCCCCTATGTCAGCTGGAAGCAATCTTAGATGACGACGCCCCCCCTCCCAACAAAGTTTACCCTCAGGTTTAGGGACACTAATTGCTGGCTGGTATAGGGTTGTCGGGTTGTGGAAGGCTTTATATGGACTCAGGGGTATAAATTATGTATATATATATATATTTATATCAAAAAAAGGGGGGAGGGATTAACTGGTGATCTGAAGGAATAATTGACTTTTGTGAGTTATTGTTTTTTGAAAAACTATATGAGTGTTGATTCTTGTATATTGATATATTGAACATTGTATGAGAGTATGATACTACCTCTGTTTAAAACAATTGTTATATTGACATTGTTTACTATATTACAATGTACATCTCTACCTCTGATATTATTTATGTAGTGACATTGTTTACTATATTGCAATGTACATTTCTACCTCAGATATTATTTATGTAATGACCCTGTTTACATTTGGAAATCATTGTCTTCATTTATTGCACAGTTGTCTATTCTATTAGTCATACAGTTAGATAAGTGTTGAGAATTATATGTTGGTCATATTTATATTTAGGATAATCAGGTTTTTTAGACACATAGAGGTTGTATTTAGTATAGATAGCATAATCTTCGACCTCTTTGAAGAGCTGTAAAACATGGCCTTTAATCTAACCTAGAGTTTTGTAATTATGAGACACAATCACTCCTGGCAACAATGCTCTACTCTCGAGAGAACGTTGAGCACCAAAGACACTCCACAGGGAGTTTGTCTTCTACTTGGCAGAACTGGCCTTGGGGCAAAGAAAAGCCCATACCTCCATTACTGACTAAACTACGAAATATCCATAAGTGGATAAAACAGAATTGTCTTATCTTGCCAAGACAGGATAAGATAGTTCTACTAAAGGTTCCTTGCCGTTGTATAATGGTATGTCAGGTTTTTTCAGGCCTCAGCCAAAGTTGGTTGCCTCAACATTGCTATCAAGATTTCGTGTGGTTGCCCAGGTAGTCAATTGTCTCTGTCTTCTGTTTCTCGTTTGTGCTTCCTGGTTGCTTTGGTAATATTACTTTCCTTCTCAGATCTTTGATGGGGTTGAAGATTAGATAATGGTAGCTACCTTCTACATTATTTAGACTTCCCAAAGTAGAGTGATTAGTAAAATTTTTTGTTATATGCTCCTTGCCTGAGATTGTTTACTTCTTGTAATTTTATATGATCTGTTCCCGTTGTATATAGTTGTATTTGGTTTCTGAATCTGCCTTATTTAGACAAAAGGGGGAGATGTTGGGGCAGCTGGCCCAATCCCTGCGTTCAGGGGCGTGGCTGCCCCAGGGGAGTAGGATACCCTTAAAAAGGATCGGGGCGCCGGAAGGAGCCCTGTTTTTCTATCCCCCGCGTTACCTTCTGCTTCGCTGGACCCTTGGTTCTGTAAGTTCCCTTATTTCCCCTTTTATTAAAACTGATTGATTATAAAAGGACTATTTTGGTTATTTCCAAACCCCTCCGACCGCTGGTACACGCCGGTACATGCCAGTACAATCTTAATCTGTTTAATTCATCAATTAAACTCTAAGACAGATATGTAAGTATTGGGGTGGAGGTGCACAGCAAGTGAAGGCTGAATACAGTCAGGTTTGTCTTGCTTCAGTGAACACCTACTTAACATGAGAGGCTTCTCTTGGACCCTTCACACTGATTTTGTAAACAGTAACAAGAAACCACTGTTTGCCCCATCCAGTCCTGACTCTTCTCTTCGTGCCTTCCACTCTTTCCACCGTCAGCTAGATAAGCTTTGGTTTTAGCAATGCAAGCCCCCTTTACAAAGCCTTTTTCCCCTCCTTTGTTCCTAGTCACCACTACTAAGAATTCTCCTTTTTTCCCCTATGGCTACTCAGACATTCTATTCTAGCCTAATCCATTCCTTCGGCTCCTTAACCCAAATTTAGCTTATAGAACTTATTAGTTCTCAAAGAAAGACAACCCTATATGCGTTCCAAGAACTTCACTGTCAACACAAAAAGAGATCATGGAATACAAAAATGACTTACATAGAATTTCTAGATGTGGTAGTTCTTCACTGTTCATAGATGCTACCTAGCAGAGGAAGACAGGAAAAAAACCAAAAATCAAAAAACAAATCAAACAAACAAACAAACAAAAACACCTTCTCTTCCTGACAATGTGGTCAAGAAAAACTGAATCGCAAAGGGATAGATGGGGCTAATAACTCATTTCCTGAACCAAGGTCCAGATACAACACTTCTATTTCATACAACAAAACTAAGAAAAGGGGGCCAATTTCTGACCTCCATGCATGTATGCATACATACACCAAAGTTAAAATTTAAAAAAATGCCTCTAAACGATGAGCCAAAAATAAAAAACTGAAAAGGAACCTAAAAAATGTTCCAGTAATCACAATAAATACAGTTCTCTGAAAACCTGAAGTGAGAGGGTACTGAAATATGGAGACCATGACCACAGGCTCACTCAGTACTAACTCGGTCCTCTCAAGGAAAGAATCCCAGAAGGTGTGCTCTGCTGATGTCCCAAGCCCAAACTGAAAACCAAGTTGCAGACCTGGGGCACAAAAACCTAAACAGCTAGGCAGGCTGACATACCCTGTAAACTCTCTGCACTTGGGGAGAGGGTGGTAGGGACATCAGGAGTTCAAAGCCAGCCTCTGCCACACAGTGAGTCTGTGCCAGCCTGGGCTTTAACTAGCTAAAAAATGTGGTGGGACATACCATTCCACAGGGCACTGAGTGGCTGAGAAAAGAAATCACAGGCAGAACCCTCTGGAGGAGAAAATTCACTCAGGGACAGTGTCATCCAATTCTATACAGGTGTGGCTCTTCAGCACCAATGTTAGCAGTGTGTCTCCACTGTCTTAACTCTACCTCCCACTTAGAGACAACAAATAAGATAAGACAATCAAAATGTCACAAGATAATTTCAACTTCTTCTTAACAGGTTTTGTCAAAAGTTTGGCTGCAGGATATAGTGGTCATTAGAGTAGGCCTAACAGCCCTACTGCCCATCCATTTCTCTGACACAGCACCACACAGTTTATTCACAATGCACTGAAGAACTCTGTATTTGATCTACAATGCTCTTTGTTCTATAATGCTGCTTAATTTCAGCCTGTAGCCAACATTAAAAACCATGATGGGAAACAGATCACACAAAATTCACTAGCAGTTGTTGTGGGGACATCACCACTTACTTACTTGTGGAAAGAACCACCAGAGCAATTTCCCTCTGCTAGGACCAAGCAAAACTAGGTTTCTCCTGAATCCATGGCTTGCTTTACCTCATGGGTAATACGAACCTCAGGTCCATAGGGCTGCTTTGGTCTACCAGGTCTACCAGGAAGCTGCAGCCAAGCTAAACACTAGACTTAGGGTCTCAGGGCCCCTTTCTAACATGAACTTGTCTAGTGACCACCTCTCGCGGGCACTACTATCTTGTTTCTGTTTCTCTCATGCCCAGTTTTCTATCTTGCTATCTAAATACACTCCAGGAAGGTAGCCCACTCTAGAGAAGAACAATGACAAATCGGCGGAGGGGGGGCGGGGGAGGAAAGCTAGGTTCTCTCCCTCTCCAGATGAGGAGACCTGAGCTTCCCAGGGAGCAGATCCAGACCTGTCCTTGTCTTCCAGAGCCAGAGTCAACTCCAGGTCCTGCTCCTGCATCTTCTTCATCGCAGTGAGCTTGCTTTCCAAGCTGAGGCGAAACGCCTTCTCTGTTTCCGTCTCTGCAAAGGCCTTCTCCAGTTCTGCTTGGGCGGCTTTCACATCCTATAGTTAAATTAAATGCATTTGATGCAATTTTTCAATACAATTGGGAACATTTTGAAAGGAAATTGGATTAAAATATAAATATTTATGACTTTTTCTCCGACACATTTCCCCTCCCTGAATGTACTATACATGGAAAGAATGTGTAATAAATATATTTGCCAGCCATTTTTCCCTCTTGTATCAGAAGAGTAATGGGCACTTCCAATGGAAAAGAGTCAACTCTACAAGAACTGTACTTTTGGTTTTGAAAAATCAGAGCAATATTTACAGCTTCAATGAGAACAAGAAGAAATGCGCTTCTCAATACTAAACATGCATAAGTCCCAGAGTCACCCTAATCTCCATGCAAATTCATCCCACAGCCCACCGCCCCCCACTATTTCTTTTTAAGATAATGACTACACATTTCTAAAATGCATTTCTGTATCTCCAAGGTGATTTAAGTGGTGAAAAGCTCTATGCTTTTCCTGAGTGCTCAGAGAAGCCACCATGGAAATTATCTTCTAAATCATTTAGACCATGTGTCTGTTGGGGGAAGGCTCTGGTGCTCACGCAAGTGACCTGGAACAGGCCTGACTCTCCACCCACACAGACCACTGCCTCAAGATCACACCGCAAACATAAAAGTCAAGTAGAACTGGGTTCAAAGTGCAGCTCTCCTATGATGCTTGCTGTGTGACTTTGGACAGTCATTTGATCTCTGAGCCCCGGTTCTTCTTCCAGAAGACAGGATACCCAACATTCCATCAAGGAGCTGCTGGGAGACTGCCAACACCTGGCACCCAGAAGCTAAAGCCTGGCTTCTCTTCCCCTGCCCTTTCCTACTATCTATTTAAGAGGCTTGTCTGTCACTCCGTATTTCTTAGGCAGCAAACAATGATGCCTGTTATTTGCTGAGTGTCTACTAAATGCCAGGCTCTGAGCAAGAAGTCTTACATCACATTTGATCTTGACCTAACCCCAAAGTGTTGTGGACAGAGACAACAGAATGTTAGAGCATAAAATGTGGCCAGATCACCTGACCTTTACCACCTGTGTGACCTTCAGCAAATGACTTGGCCACTCTGTGCTTAATATTTCAGTATGTTTAAAAAAGAGAGAAAGCTCCCAAGGTCCTGATGAGGAGCAGAGGGAGAGAGAACATGAGAAAGAAAGTCAGGACCGTGAGGGAACCTCCAGCTGGCGACAGATGGGGAAGGTGACTGAGCCCCACATTGGAGCACTGGACTGAGCTCCCAAGGTCCCGATGAGGAGCAGAAGGAGCGAGAACATGAGGGAGAAAGTCAGGAACGAGAGGGGTGCGTTCACTCATGGAGACGGTGGGACAGAACTAATGGGAGATCACCAACTCCAGTTGGAATGGGACTGATGGATCATGCGACCAAACCTGTCTCTCTGAGTGTGGCCAACAGCGGGGGCTGACTGAGAGGCAAAGGACAATGGCTCTGGGCTCTGATTCTTCTTCATGGACGGGCTCTGTGGGAGCCTTCTCAGCTTGGTCGATCACCTTCCTGGACCTGGGGGGAGTTGGGAGGACCTTGGTCTTAGCATAGAGTGGGGAACCCTGATGGCTCCTTGGCCTTGAGAGGGAGGGAGGGGAGGTATGGGTGGAGGGGAGGGGAGGGAAGGGGGAGAAGGAGGGGAGAGAAAGGGGAGAAGGAGGGGAGGGAGGGGGGAGGAGGAGGGAAGGAGATGGAAATTTTTAAATATAAAAAAAAATAAACCATGAGGAAAAAAAAAAAAAGAGAGAAAAAGAGAGAGAGAAGGAGAAATGGAAGTAGTTAGCACATAGGTTTCTCAGAAGGATAGTTAAGCACACAGGTGAGGCTTAGCAGGGGAACTCTGCCTCTGGGGAGGTCTCATAGCTTAGTATGTGTTCTTGTTACTGGAGCAAGCGATACAAGCTGGTGCTTCTATGTTCAATTCACACAGGCAGATGCTTCACCCAATGGGATAAATGCAGCAAGCTACAAAGCAGGAGCACTGGGAAGTACTCATGGGACAAACAAAGTGCTGCATCAAGAGGTGACAACTTTCTCAAGTGTCTTGATTAAAGGTGTGGTGGGTGGTGGTTGTGGTGACTTGAATAAGAATGCCCCACCCCCAACATCCCAATACTGTAGGCTCACAGATCTGAATGCTTGGTAACCAGGGAAAGGCACTACTGGAGACAGGGCTTTGTAGGATTTGGTGTGCTGTCACTAGAAGAAGCCTATTACTGGGGGTGAGCTTTGAGGTTTCAAATGTTCAAGCCGGGACCAGTATCTCTCTCTACCTGCCTTTCCAGATGTATAACACTCAACTACCTCTCCAGCACCATGTCCACTTTCATTCTTCCATGCTTCCTGCTATGATGATAATGGACTGAACCTTTGAACTGTAAACCAGTCCCAATCGAATGTTTTCCTTTATAAGAGATTTTGTGGTCAAGACGGGTGGTGGTGGTGCATGCCTTTAATCCCAGCACTGGGGAGGCAGAGGCAGAGGCAGAAGGATCTCTGTGAGTTTCAGGCCAGCCTGATCTACAAGAGCTATTTCCAGAACAGGCTCCAAGCTACAGAGAAACCCTGTCTCACAAAACCAAAAAGAGTTGTTGTGGTCATGGTGTCTTTTACAGCAAAAGAAATGCTCAGACAGTAGTATGTGCTTATAATTATTGTATTTGAGAAGCTGAAACAGGAGGATTGCAAGTTTGAGACCAAACTCTCTACCTAGCAAGTCCTGCCTCAAAAATAAATACATACCATAATAATTATTAACATATAGATCAGCCCAATCTAAATTCTGAAAGGCTCAAAATAGAAAACTTTCTGATTATCAACGTCTCAAAAGTAGAAAATGTCACACCCGACCTCATGTGATGGGTTGTAGTCAAACACAGCCAAGTTAAAATATTGCCCAAAATTCCCTAATTACATATATAATGCATATGTGAAATATAAGTGAATTCTGTGTCTAGTCTTGGAGCCCATCCCTAAGACATCTCATTAGTTATGTAAAAATGTTCAATAATAATAATAATAATAATAAACACAATCATAATCCACTTCCAGATCCAAGCCCTTCAGGAAAGGGCTACTCAAACTGTGGTTCTTAACACCAGCTTAAAATAGAGGAACACTGCCTGTGGTCCCATCCTTAAGCGGATGTTCCCAATTGGAGTCACAGCAGCTGCTGACAGAAGGAAGGGCACAGGAAGCTGTGGGGTCCACTAGAGAAGAGCAGTCACTCAGTTCTGCAAGATCCTGGACAGAGGCTGGCGACAGACAGGACAAAAGCCGGACTGGCAGGCAACAGTCGAGCAGCAGCAATCTGAGTGCGGCTTGCTCAGGGCTACACTCCTTCAGTGGGGCTCAGCAACCACCTGGGCCAGTTAGTACTTCTCTCTGTACCTCAGGGTCCTCACAGGAAGGAGACAACCGGGTAGTTGTACGTTACAGGGGCAGAGTGCCTACAATGAGGCCAGACCCAGAGGACACCCTATAACTGCTGTGGAGAGGTGATGCTCATGGAGAAAGGAGGCCACCACACCCTCCCCAGGACTGACCTGTAGGTAGAGGTCCCTCGGCATCTCCAGACTTACTTCTTCTAGAAGATGTATCCTTTTTGTCAGGAGGTCTTCCACCTGCTGCACCTTCCTCCTTGCATCTTCTTTCACGCGCTGGACTTCAGAACCTCCCCCTTTGGTGAGATTCTCCACTGCTTTGCTGTAGAGAGGCAAAGGGCAGGCTGAGTCTGGGGCCTGTCTGATGACAACTTCCCCAGACCCAAAAGAGAAGGGGTGTTTGTCAGTCGTTCCTCCCATTTGCCTGAGCTAAGTTTCCTTTAAAAAAAAATAATACTTAGAATTCAGAAACAAGGGGGGTTACTTATCCCACAGGATATAATTAACATTTTAACACACAGCCTTTCAGGGCTCTACCTCCCCACACAGAACCATGTAGTGTATACTAGTGAACTAACCTGTACAGTGAATCACTAACTATGCTGAGAACACGCTTTAGAAAGTCAGTAAACATAAATCTGCATCATCATTTTAACGACTGTATCACTATATGGAACATACTTTATGAAGTCAATCTCTAAGCGGCTTCTGATGTACACATGTGACTAACACCAAGATCTAAGAAGAGGTGCCCGGTACTGAGAAAGTGCTCACTAAACATCAGTGTTGTGGCTTAATGGTTTCTAGGGACACACACTAGAAAGGGAATCTCTGAGCCCAAGGGTAAGCACACAATTAATACTCCTGATGGCAGGGGCCAATTTTCCTGCTAGTACTCTTACACCACAGGTATAGAAGGTGGTACAGGAACCAATGGGCAAAGAAGCAGCATGCAACAAACAGATCTGTGAGGTTAGCATTTGCATGCCACACCTCGCACCAGCCGGAGGGCAAACGTTTTAAGTATGCCAAAATGGATCCAGCACACACTACGACTTAGGGTGTGAAGAGGGACTTGGGTGCAAGCACCCTGCACCTGGTACTGTGGTATTAAATGCCCAGGGCACTGGGCTGTGGCCTTAGAATGTTCTCTCTGTGGGACAATCAGGCAGGCATGACACTAAACCAGACACTGGGCCATGAACAATGATGCAGAAAGGAAGGTGCTGAGGTGCTGGCTGCAGCTGCAAGACTTCAGTCCTCACTGCATCCTCAATGGCTGCAGTCTCCAGAAGGAAAACTGAGGAAATGGCTCCACCTAAAGCTCAGAAAAGCTCTCAGAAAAATGACAGCAGAAAAATTAAACAAAACTCCTTGCCACTCAGTAGCTCACTCGACTCCAGGAGTATATAAGTTTCCCTAACCCAAAGTCGTGTAACCAGATGCTCACACTGGACCACGTGAACCATTCACCCAGAACAGGGCACCCAAAGGGCTATCCTGGCTCTCCAAGCTCCCACAGAAATCACCTGCAAGTAGAGCCCTTATTTATAGAGTTTTCCTTTCAGCAAGGCTTCAGAAAGCCATCACAATATCACATTAATAGAATTCAGTGTGAATAACTGAAAGGAGGAGTACCGGCTCGGGCTGGACAGATCTGCTTCTAAATTCTCACTCTATCCCAACCCCAGTGTGGCTCTGGGTAAATTTTCTAGCCTCAGTAAATTAGTTGTTACACCTCAGTCTCCACATGTGACAAATGAGATGATTACCTCTTGGAACTAATGGGCTACCACAGGGGTCCTCTGCAGGTTCCCCCTCCCACCCTGCTGTGAGGCCTCTCCTGTGAGGCCAGGACAGCACAAACCCTGCTGTGCTGCTGAGAGGCCTCCTGTCACCCCTCAGCTGGACTCTGAGCTCAGAACAGATCAGCCCCTGCCAGAACCTAGGCCAACATGCTCACTTCCTGATCACTGCCCTAAGTGTCCTCAGCCCCCACTCACTCAGCTCACTTCTGGGACCAGGGCCCTCTCCAGTTCACAGTGACTCGCTGTCATTTCCATCACTCCTCAAGGGGCATTAGCGATGACAAGAACTGTGGACTGCCTCCTCTCTTTCCCAAGCTGTAGACAAAGATTTTTACCTTTTTTGTATGTCTGAATGTGTGCTCGCACACATGTGTATGGAGGACAAAGGGTGACACTGTCTTCCATTGCTCTCAACCTTATTATTATTCTTTTTAAACAGGGTGTATCACTGACCCCGTAACTCCTTAAACATCAGCCCCATCTCCCCTGCCACCCCACCCCAGGTTACAAACACCTTTCCCAGATTTGACATGGGCGCTGGGAATCCAAACTCAGGGCCCTGTACTTCCACATCTAACACTTAGCCCACTTAGCACCCCTCCAGCTCCTACACAGCTGTTTCTGGTCCTGAATTCCTTCTACCTGGGTGCCCAGGATATTTTAGCCATGGGGCTTTATGGCGCCCTGTATGGCCCCTGCCCTCTGCTGCACTCTGGACTCCCTTCCATCAGCCCAGATCTAATCTTGCCATTTCACTGCCTGAATCACATATGCTGTCAAGAGCCTGTACAATTTTGAACAACTACTAGCATTATTCACTTTGTTTGTGTTTTAGTTATACCAATAAAATAAATTCACAATAATAAATGTTCCAACGTTTCATTTATCATCTTTGTATTTTACAGTTACTGTAGCAATAGAATTTATACTCAGCAGTATGGTACAATTTGCCTCTGCTAATGGAATTATTATTTTTTTGTTTGTGTTTTAAAGCTACAGAGATAAAATTTAGTCTCAACAATACGACTGCTTTTGTGTTTAATGCCCCCTTATTGTAACTGATACACAGAACAATGGAAAACCAGCACATAAATATGTTTACTTCGCATCAAGACAGAGTGGGCTCAGGAGCTGCACCAGAGCCAACTTGCCACAATTCTGGGGCAAACTCTGGGCACATTCTGGGGTGTCCACTTGTCACACAAGCCTCCAGCACACCTCCACAACACCCCACTTGCTCATAGTGTGCCTCAGCGGAGCCTATGGCTATGGGGTTGGGATGTGAGCCAGTGTCCCTGCAGAGCTTCATTGTATGGTGCTAGTAATTCTGTGGAGTCAGCCGGTCTACAGGTAGGCACTCAATAAATATTTAAATAAATTACCTTATTAATAGATATAGTAGGTTTCTAACTTCTAAGCATTAAAACCCAACAATCCCCTTTAAACAACATACTACAAGAGTCCCTAGGACACAAAACAGGCTTAAACAAGTTACTAGCCGAAACCCTCCCTCTGCCTCCCAGCCTTACCAACTAGAACCCCCTCTACTCCTAGGCATTTTCACCAGTGAAAACGAATAAGCTCCCAAAACACAACACAGGTGGCTTGACTCTCACAAACACTGCTAGGGAAAGAAGCTAGACACAAAGGAAGACCTATTGTATGACTCCATTTATATAAAGTTCAAAAATAGGCAGAACAAGGTCTTTGTGTTGAGAGTAGTGGGTGTCCTGGGAAAAGGGAGAGGCTGTGAGAACATGAAGGCCAGGGGGCTTTCTGGAAGCTTGGTGATGCTTCCTTTCTGGCTCAGATGGGGGTCTCACATATGTGCTTGCTTCATACAAATCCATCACACTTTGCCCTTAAGTCCTGTACATCTTCCTATAACTACAATACTTTAAAAACAGTTGACAAACAATTAAAAACTACAAGGCCCATGGAGCCTCAGAAGCCAGTCAGAAAACAAGTGGCTTAGAGAGGCAGCTGGTTGTGCTCCACTGCCCAGCCCAACACCCACCCTTGGGACCCGATGGCCAAGCTCTTGGTTGACAGGTACTCACGAGGCACTGATGAGCAACTGATCTCTCTCCTGGAGCTTCTGCTTCAGACTTTCCACTTCCACCTTGAGTTCAATGTTCTTCCAGAGTGGTAAGGTAAGAAAAGACACAGTGTAAGGTGCAGGAACAGCAAGCACTGATGGTGGCCAAGCTACTTCTGTCCTGGACTGACTATGCCACACTTGCAATAGCAGATGTTACACTCAAAAGCCTCATTAGCCCTGAGGCACAGAAAAAGGGAATTAGTAAGGACAGGTGGTCTCAAGAGAAAGCCCTGGATTCCTTAGTACTTGGAACAATGATGTAAATGTTCCAGTGTCTAACAGTCAGATCGTTCAAACACCTAGGCACAAATGTCACACAAGCGGGGCTGATGTAAAGATTGCTTGCCCTCCACCAGGCAAATTTACAGTCTGCTTTTCCTGTTCGAAGGCAATAACTCCTAGCTGTTTACAATCACACATGTGGTTGTTGCAGGAGGAGAGTGCTACAGACTGAACAAAAATAAAATAAGACTTGTGAATGAATAAATGGGAGGCCTCAGTATGGCCTGTCTCATTTCCGTGTGAGATTTCAGGACACTCACAAAAAGCCCCAGCTTATGTGGGAAGCCATCTCTAAGGGATATCACAGTGTCATTAACCTTTTTTCCCTGAAGGGACTGGAACAAAGGAAGTCACACATGGCCCTGGGCTCACAACTGACGCACATGAGAACACAAAGACAGAATTTTTGGCAGGTGGCAGTCAGTGGGAGGCAACAGGCTCTGACTTTGCCCCAAATGCAGTCAAGAGAGTATGTACAAAGCAGTCATGTCCTGGAGACTAGCATAATGCATTCAGAGAAGTGATAGCAAATCGAGATTTCCCTGAATTCTCACTCGTATTTTTTTAATAATGCATGCGGATTTTACATTTTCTTCTACCACATTTGTATTTTTTAAAATAATAACACTTTTATAAAATTTACAATCCAAAAGACATGTCTCCCTTTTTCCTGCCTAGTGGCTCTGGGGAGAGGAGCACGCACAGTCAAGAGTGCAGCCCACACTGAAGGACACAGGCCTCTTCACAGTGGACACTCCTGTATTTACTTCACAGACCCCTGAGTGCTAGTGACGGTTGTAGCATAAAGGACGCTGAAGTCAACAAGACAGACCCTGAGAATAATGCAGCCAGCAGGATGACCCTGTGCCTGTCCTTAGAGACACATCCAGGGTATGAGAAAGCAGAGCTGAGACTGTCAGATCCCATACTGTCAAGAGAGGACCAAGGTGTCCAAGGTGCCCACTGTGACGGGAGGACTGGAGAACCAAATACACACTGAAAGAAGCCTGTACTTCTTTGCCAGACAGAAACGCAAGCCTGCCCATGAGGCAGAATTTCTCTCTAGAACAACTGTCCCTTTCCATGACAGACAAGACCTGGAGTGGAGGGGCACAATATCTCCCTGTGTGCCTCTGTGAGAAACACCCACAAACCTTGGGTTCCTCCACCAGCTCCCACAGGGCAGAGCAGGTGTGGGCGCTGACAGAGTGTTCTGAGAGCATGGCCTGTGCCTGACCCGATGGCTAGCTAGCATGCCTATGCTCCCCACAGTATCTCAAGTTTTAAGTGTTTGTGTAAGACGACAGCCATTTCCAAGCCAAGAGTCAGAATGCCTTCAAAGCACTAAATGGACTATTATAGAGTTAGAAAAGAAAGCCTAAAACAGCTCTTAAACTACTGTTGGGAAAGACATCCAAGAAATCATTAAATGAAAACCGCAAAATGCCAAACAGAACATGCTGGTACAGAACTTTATGTTCTACGTGAAACTACTCCTCCGCACAGGACATCAATAATACTAGTTAAATCCAGGGTCCGGGGACCAGATTAGAACGTCCTTTTAGGACACATCCTTTATATCCTTAAAATTCAGAATCTGAACCACACACTACACAAAAGCTTGGTGAGGGAGATCCTAAGAGCAGGCCGTTCAGTCAGTGAAAAGGAGAAATCATACACGGAAGCAGGCAGGTCAGGCTCAAAATCCACTTTGTATCATCAGGACAGTAGGCAAGTGACTGACATTCCCGGGGCCTGTTTCCTCAGTGAACACTGTCTCAACTTTGAGAATCACAGCAAAATGACCAATATGTAAGAGCCCCAAAGACCTGTGAACCCAGTGGGCAGCAGTTTGACAGCCTGCCACCTGAAGTCTTGAGAGGCCTGATCACCATGCACAGTGTGCTCTACTGGTTCCCCTTGAAATTCTGATTGCATCACCACTGCATGCTGAAAAGGACTGTCCTCTTTGTCTTTCTACTCCCACACTGTAGGAAGAAACTGCGGCTGCAGGGGAAAGGAAGCATTTCAGCTCCTGAAAGGGCTCAGAAAGGCAGTCAGATTTCTCTTCAGGAAAACCTATGCAGGCTTTCAACTCCCATCCCTCCTGCCAGGGGGAGCTTCTTTCCCCCTTTCAAAAGTTTTCCCCAGTACAAACTTCAGAAGAAAAAAGACGGGGTAATTCCTAGGCCAGGGGCTAATCTACCAGCAAAAGCTAAGAAATAGGCAGCTATGTACTGTCTGGCCTCCTGTGAAGAACATCAAATTCTTTCAACTTTCAGAAACAAAGTTTGCTTACAGACCAAGACCTGCAGGTTAAGACTTCAAATGGGAAAAGACATTTCCTGACAGTTTTAAGCAAGCACACAGGGCTACAGGAGTCAAAGTGCAGAAAATCTGACCAACCTAACTCTGGGTAAGCAAAGTCTATAAGCCAATGATGGTGACTGCTCAGCACTGACCACATGCTGGAGCCATTTGCCCATCAGCCCACTGCACCCGTCACCCCATTTACACCTGTCACCCCACTGCACCCGTCACCCCACTGCACCCGTCACTCCACTGCACCCATCACCCCACTGTACCCATCACCCCATTTACACCCGTCACCCCACTGCACCCGTCACCCCACTGCACTCATCATCCCACTGCACCCATCACCCCACTGTACCCATCACCCCATTTACACCCATCACCCCATGCACCTGTCACTCTGGTTTCATCCAAACAGCCCCATGACAGCCACTTCACTGCAGAAGGATGCCCAGAGAGAGGGGTGACTGGCTAAAAGTCACTTACCCCAGTGGTTGGTAACACTACCATTCAGTTACAAAGCTAATCTACTGATCCACTGTCTGTTTCCAAATAATAAGTAATTATAAAACAACAACTGAGATCAAGACTGTGAGTCAGAAGTCTGATGACAAAACAATTTAAAAACTTCAGTTGTCTGAGGGTTGTTCTAGCTTCATGTTGCTCCCCCAAATCAATCCAAATTGAATGACAGCAGCCATTAATGCTAACTCTAAGAACAAATACCAGTCAGATGTTTTCTGGGAAAACCTGTGAGCAAGGACACAAGGGATAGCAGTCAGAAGTGACTACTCACTGTCTTGGAGATGACATTTGTGGGCCCAGGTGTTTCTGTGCCCACTAGGGTTGGGAGGAAAGTGGCTGAGACCATGTCTGTGACTCAGTGCTCCCTGCCTGGGTAGGCGGTATTATTTGGTTTACTAGGCGTGCACAAGCAGGGGAGCATGGTGGATTTCTGCCGCCATACAGAGATGTTTCCAGGCTGTCCTGTGCTCTGCGTGGCAAATTTGGCTGTAACTCAAATAAAGAGTTTATGTGCTGCACGCTCATTCTTTGGGTTGGACTGCTGAGCGCAGCTCCTGCCAGGTGGCCCCAGAGCTAACAGAAATGGTAAGTCCAACATTTTGAATTGGAAAGAGGCGGAGCCAACATCCAAAGAAGCTGCAACCAAAGAAGCTGCAACCAAGCTGCTTAGCATTTTAAATGCTAGTCAAGACAGTAGAGAATTAAGCACAATGCAATAAGACAGATTCAGACAGAAAAGACCTCTAAATAGGTCACAGTGTTAGATAAACATACGTAGGCTTGAGAGAGAAAAGAAATAGAGTATAGAGAGTCAAAAATAAAGTTAATGCTTTAAAAAAGGGTAAAATCTTTAAAGAGAGAGTATAGTCATAGATTAAAAAAATAAGCCATGTAAAATGGAAAATTCACAGAGTCTGAATTATGTTTATTGTGTTTTCTTTAAATTTTTTGACTGTGAAGGAGCTAATTACAGAGAGATGTTTCATTGTATTTGCTGCTAAGCCAATCCAGTGTGTATATCATAAAGGTATCTTGACTCCAGAATTAGGGTGTAAGGAAATGATGCTTTGGAAAAGAGGTTCTTCTTTTGTTTTCACAGAGGATGAGACTCTGTAGATTGCTTCTAGATCAACATGATATGACAGACCATGCCCTCCTGAAAAGTTGCCGTAAACACCCTCAAAAACTTACTTTGCTCAATTGCTGACTGAGAAGAACCTAGCACACAGGATACACCATGAAAGACCTGATTAACAGCGCCCCCATACAGCACAAAGCAGTCTGAAGAAAAAAATTGTGCCCACATACCAAATACTGTTTATAAATGTTTTTCTTTTACATTTAAAGGGGGATATGATATACAGATGAATTATTCACATTGGTATAAATCTTTGTTTATTGATATAAAATTAAGGTCAATATTGTTATATGTATATGTATTTCTAATCTTGATTAAGGTATTGTGATTGTGTAGTTCATTTAAAATGTAATATATAATTAAGAAGTATAGGTTAATGAATAATCATCGATAATAGTCAAGCTTGTAGTCATGTTAGATTTTCTAGATATATAGAGATATATATTTCAGTTAGATAGGCATTCTTCATATCTTTCAAAGACTACAAAATATAGCATTTAAAATGTTTTAATAACTGAGGGCTTTTCATGACAATGAGACACGTCTGCTCCTGGCAGTACCAATCTACTTCAAGAGGAGGATGGGCACTGAAGAGGCTCCTTATGGAGTTGGTTAGCCATTAGGGCAAGAAACTGTTCTTGAATGGACTGTTGCATAAACTGGACACAAAGAATCCGCAGAGAGAGGACTGCTGAACTTGCCTAAAGGTGAGATGACCTTTCTGAGTTCCTGATTCATGAGTCTGAGAGACATTCTGCAGGATACAGAAAAAAGTAACTTAACTATCTGAATTTTTCTGCTTCATGGAAATGTCTGCTGGATACTATGGGCCTGTAGGTTGAAGATGGGTGCACCAACGATACAAAAAAACTTTGGGTGACTGTCCAGGCAGAGAGATGTCTCTGTAATTTCTAGAGTTTTGGAAGCTGCTTACAATGTACTTCCTGTTTACTTAGGTAATACTATATCCTTCTGGAATCTTTGATAGAGTTGAAGAATGAATATAGTTTTTCTTTGTTATAATAATAGACAAAATAAATATAAATATGGTAATTGCAGTCCTTGTTTGTTCTTGTTTGATACCTCTTTTGTTATATGTGATTTTACTATGTTAAAGCTTTCCTTTTTGTTTAAACAGAAAAGGTGAAATGATGTAGGAGGTTCTTCTGTCTATGTGTAGCTTTCATATTGGTTAATAAAGAAACTACCTTGGTCTTTTGATAGGACAGCACTTAGGTAGGCAGAGTAGACAGACAAAAAGCAGGCCTGCTCCTCTTACAAAGGAGAAACATGGGATAGCAAGAGACGTAAAATGAATCTACAATGATAGTTACCTGGTGCGAAGGAAAAGTGGGTGGCACTGGGAATATCAACTCCTCTGGGGTGGTAAAAACACTCTTTCTATCATTCATTGATAATGACTGCCTGTGGCATTTAGTTTTTGTTAATTCACTGAATTATTCACACATGTGTAGCATGTGTCTTATGTAGTCTTAAAGAGTTTTAAATGCATGTATCTTAAAGAACTTTAAAGAGTTCTTAAAATCAAATAATAGGTGGATAATTTAAATTACTTAAGCCAAGAGTTTATGATTAAGTAAATCATGGTTTGTCCACTCAGTAGAGTATTGCAAAGATGTAAGAGAGAAAGAACAGTTTGTGTACTTAAATGAAGTTATGTCCAAGATGTATTGTTAAACAGAAACATTATGACATATAATATTATACAGGACAGACTACTGACTGTATAAAAGAGGAGACAGTAAAATGGGAAAAGGAGAGATGATGAAAAGGTACAACATTCCAGTCAGACCCAGGATCTATTTCTTTATTTCTAATGTAAGAATAATAAAATCAATTCCATGGGTTTCTGTGAGGATAAAGTAAACACATCTAACTATATAAATATGTGAAACCTGGGTAGTACATTCTTGTAATTATTCAGAAGGTGAATGATGGAGGATGGTAAGGACAGCCTGGACTATTACCCTAACTTCAGAAATAAAGAAAGACTATCTACTCTCAGAATTGCTCTTCAACACTGCATTTAAAGTCCTGAACAGTGCAATAAAGTGCACAAGTGTGCACACACACTTACGCATATGCAAAATTTAAGGTACTCACATTAGATAGAAAAGAGAGCTGAAAGAATCCACAAAATGTTTCCAGCACATAAAAGTAACTTTGGCAAGGTCAGCATGCAAATACCCATTGTATTTCAAAAGAGTAGCAAAAATGACGATAAATTGAACATTTTAAGAAGCAGCTGCAATAGATCAAAAAATGAAAGCCTTCAGTATTAATAAGACACATAACTGTGTACTTAAAAATACAAAGCATTGGTGGCACCTCCACAACCAATGGAAGTGATTTTCTTGGAAGTGAAATTCCCGGATTAGAAGACTCTACTTAACAAAGTACCAATTCTCTTGAAATTTACTTAAAGATTTAACACAAATTCTATTAAAATACTAGCAGGATTTTTGTAAACACAGGCAAGCTGATTATCAAGTTTACTTGAAATAATGAAGAGCCAGATGAATTGAAACCATCTTGAAAGAGGATAATGTAATGTGAAGGTTGGAAATACTGAAATGAACCCTTCCAAACGTGGTCAGGTGAGTTCTGTCATGTGAGTGATAAGCAATCAAAGGAAAAAGCAAGTTGGGAGTTGCTTCAGAAGCTTAGGGTGTCTGCCTCCAAGGCTGTGAACCTGTTTGATCCTTAGAACCTACACAGTAGAAGGAAAAAGCCATCAAAATGTCCTCTGATCACCTCACATGCACTGAGCTGCAAACTGCCCATGCACACACGATAAACAAACAAACAAACAAACAAACAAACAAACAAATAGATTAATGAATGAAAAGGAGAAAGGATAGTCTTCCTTTCAACAAATGGTTGGAATTGGATATCCTTTTAGGAACAACTCACCTTGACCTAAATTACATCTTAAATAAAAGTTGATTTAAATTAACTAGCAGATCTAAATGTAACACATACAATAAGATTTTTTAAGAAAAAGACATATAAAACAAGAACAAGGCAAACAGTTCTTTAGATATAACACCAAAGGCATGATCTATAACAGAAAAAAAAATCAATACACTGGGTTTCATTAAAATTAAATACTTGCTCCGAAAAACAGTGTTAAGAGAATGAAAAGACAGCTGCACTCTGGGAAAAAAAATATCTGCATATCACATATCTACAGAGGAATTATATCCAGAATACATAATAGCTCTCCAAATATAACTGTAAGAAAACAACCAAAAACCCAATTTTTCTTGGGGAAAAAAAGGCAAAAGACTCAAGTAGAAAGTACACAGCAGAAGATATGCAGATGGTAAATAGGCACACACAAAAAATCATTTCCACATCTTTAGCTTTTAGGGAAATATAAAACTATAATGAGAAGCACATCTATTGTAAGGGCTAAAACTACATTTTAATTGACAATAGCAAATGCAGAAGAAAATGAGAAGCAAGCAGAATTCTCTTTCTGTGGGATGCAAAAGGGAATGGCCACATCAATTAAGAGTTGGGCAGTTTCTGACCAAAACCTACCTTTACTAAACTTATCAATGACTCTGCAATTTTACTCCTACTCACTCTAAAGAATGAAACCTATGCTCACACAGAAACCTCAACACAGAGTTACTGCAATTGATTTCTAAGCATCAGAAGCTGGGAAGAAGTCACCAGCCCTTCCAAACCCTAATGGACAGTCACCAATACTCAGAAACAGCAGTCACAGCTATGAGACGCCTGCCATGAATGTATTACAAGGACATGCCACCAGAGAAAAAGCCTGTCCCAAACATTACAATAACACATGCTTCCATGTATGTGATATTCCCAGTCCAGTCGGAGTTGGTGAGCTACCATTAGCTTAAGCAAACTGTCTCAGTGGATGACTCCTTATGGTCTTGAATTCCTTGCTTATATTCTCATTCCCTCCACCCTTCAACTGGATCTTGAGAGTTCAGTTCAGTGCTCCAATGTGGGTCATTGCCTCTGTTCCTGTCTGTTGTTGGATGAAGGTTCTATGGTGATATTTAAGATAATCATCAGTCTGAATACTAAGTTCAGTTCAGACAGCCTCTCCTCTGTTGCTTAGGGTCTCAGATGGGTTCATCCCTGTGGGTTCTTGGGCATTTTTCTAGAGCCAGGTTTCCTGCTAACTCCATAATGGCTCCCTCAATCAAGATATCTCTTTCCTTGCTCTCATATCTGTACTTCCTCCATCTTGACCATCCCATTCCCTCAAGTTCTCCTCCACACCCTTTCTCCCCTCCACTACCCCCTGCCTCCCTGCTCCCAAATTTTTGTCTGATTCTAATTTCCAGGTGGGTCTATATATGTTTTTCTTTGGGTTCACCTTATTATTACTTAGTTTCTCTAGGATCCTGAGCTATAGGCTCGCTGCCCTTTGTTTATGACTAGTATCCACTTATGAGTGAATACATACCAAATTCATTTTTTTGGGTCTGGGTTACCTCACTCAGGATTTTGTTTTCTAATTCCATCCATTTGTATGCAAAAATCAAGATGTCATATTTTTTACTGCTGAGTAGTACTCTAATGTGTAGATTGCCACACTTTCTTTATCTATTCTTTAGTTGAGGGGCATCTAAGGTTGTTTCCAGGTTCTGGCTATTATGAAAAAATGCTGCTATGAACATAGTTGAACAAATGCTCTTGTAGTATGATTGAGCAACTTTTGGATATATTCCCAAAAGTGGAATTGCTGGATCCTGAGGTAGGTTGACTCCCAGTTTTCTGAGAAACCACGACACTGATTTCCATAGTGGTTGCACAAGTTTGCATTCCCACCAACAATGGATGAGTGTTCCCCCTGCTCCACAACCTCTCCAGCATAAGCTATCATTAGTGTTTTTGATCTTAGCCATTCTGACAGGTGTAAGATGGTACCTCAAGGTTGTTTTGAATTGCATTTCCCTGATAGCTAAGGACAAAGAACATGTCCTTAAGTATCTTTTGGTCATTTGAAATTCTTCTAATGAGAATTTTCTGTTTAGTTCAGTACACCACTTTTTAATTGGGTTATTTAGAATTTTAATGTCTAATTTCTTATATATTTCTTATAATTTCTATATATTTTGTCCTTTGTCTGATGTGGGGTCGGTGAAGATTTTTTCCCAATCAGTAGGCTGCCTTTTTGTCTTATTGACTGTGTCCTTTGCTTTATAGAAGCTTCTCAGCTTCAGGAGGTCCCATTTATTTATTGTTGCTCTTATTGTCTGTGCTACTGGGGTTAGGACGTGGTCTCCTGTGCCCATGCATTGAAGGTTACTTCCCACTTTCACCTCTACCAGGTTCAGTGTGGTTGGATTTTTATTGAGGTCTTTAATCCATTTGGACTTGACTTTTGTGCATGGTGACAGGTATCGATCTATTTTCATTTTTCTACAAGTTGACCTCCAGTTATACCAGCACCATTTGTTGAAGATGCTTTCTTTTTTCCATTGTATCCTTTTTGCTTCTTTGTCAAAAATCAGGTGTTCAAAGGTGTGTGAATTAATATCCGGGTCTTCAATTTGATTCCACTGGTCAACGTCTCTGTTTTTATGCCAATACCAAGCTATTTTCATCAACGTAGCTCTGTAATAGAGCTTGAAGTCGGGGACGGTAATGCCTCCAGCAGTTCATTTATTATACAGGATTGTTTTGGCTATCCTAGGTTTCTTGTTTTTCCATATGAAGTTGAGTATTGTTCTTTCAAGGTCTGTGAAGAATTGTGTTGGAATTTTGCTGGGGACTGCATTGAATCTATAGATTGCCTCTGGTAAGATTGCCATTTTTACTATGTTGATCCTTCCTATCCAAGAACATGGGAGATCTTTCCATTTTCCGGTATCTTCTTCAATTTCTCTCTTCAAAGACACAAAGTACTTGTCAATTAGGTCTTTCATGTCCTCTGTTAGTGTTACCCCATGATATTTTATGTGATTTGTGGCTATTGTGAAAGATGATGTTTCTTTGATTTCTCTCTCAGCTTCTTTATCTTTTGTGGACAGGAGGGCTACTGATTTTTTTGAGTTGATCTTATATCCTGCCACTTCACTGAAGGTGTTTGTCAGCTGTAGGAGTTCTCTGGGAGAATTTTTGGGGTCACTTATATGCACTATCATATCATCTGCAAATGATGAAAGTTTAACTTCTTCCTTTGTGATTTGAATTCCCTTGATCTCCTTATGTTGCCTTATTGCTATTGCTAAAACTTCAAGAACTATGTTGAAGAGATATGGAGAGAGCAGACAGCCTTGTCTCGATCCTGATTTTAGTGGAATCGCTTTGAGTTTCTCTCCATTTAATTTGAGGTTAGCTGTTAGCTTGCTATATATTGCTTTCATTATATTTAGAGATGATCCTTGTATCCCTAATTTCTCCAAGACCTTTATCATTAAGGGATGTTGAATTTTGTCAAATGCCTTTTCTGCATCCAGTGAAATGATCTTATGTTTTTTTTTTCTTTCATTTTATTTATATGGTGGGTTATACTGATTGATTTTCGTATGTTGAACCAGCCCTGCATCTCTGGGATGAAGCCTACCTGATCATAAGGGATGATTTTTTTTGATGTGTTCTTGGATTTGGTTTGCCAGAATTTTTTTTGAGAATTTTTGCATCCATGTTCATGAGTGAAATTGGTCTGTAATTCTCTTTCTTGCTTGAGTCTTTGTGTGGTTTTGGTTCAGGGTACCTGTAGCTTCATAAAAAGAGCTTGGCAGTAAGCCTTCTGTTTCTATTATGTGGAACACTTTGAGGAGTATAGGTATTAGCTCTTCTTGAAAGTTCTGGTAGAATTCAGCACTAAAACCATCCGGCCCTTGGCTTCTTTTTTGTTGGGAGGTTTTTGATGGCAGCTCCTATCTCCTCTCAGCTTATAGGTCTATTTAAATTGCTCACCTGGTCTTGATATAATTTTGGTAGGTGGTATCTATCTAAAAAATTGTTCATTTCTTTTACATTTTCCAGTTCTGTGGAGTACAGATTTTTGTAGTAGGACCTAATGATTCTCTGAATTTCCTCAGTATCTGTTGTTATGTCCCCCTTTTCATCTCTGATTTTGTTAATTTGGATGTTCTCTCTCTGCCTTTTGATTAGTTTGGATAAGGGTTTGTCAATCTTGTTGATTTTCTCAAAAAAACCAGCTCTTTGTTTCACTGATTCTTTGGATTGTTTTCTGTGTTTCTCTTTTGTTGGTTTCAGCCCTCAACTTGATTATTTCCTGTCTTCTCCTTTTGGGTGAGTCTGCTTCTTTTTTTTTCTAGAGCTTTCAGGCATGCTGTTAGGTCATTGATGTGAGCTTTCTCCATTTTTCTTATGTGGGTATTTAGTGCTATGAACTTTCCTCTTAGCACTGTTTTCACAGTGTCCCATATTCATTGTGTGCCTTCATTTTCACTGAATTCAAGGAAGATCTTAATTTTTTTATTTACTTCTTCCTTGACCCAGGAGTGGTTCAGTACTTGACTGTTCAGTTTCCATGAGTCTGAATTCTATCTTTACTCTATGGTGATCTGATAAGACACAGTGGATAACTTAAATTATTTTTGTAACTGTGGGTGTTTGCTTTGTTACTGAGAATGCGATTAATTTTAGAGAAGGTTCCATGAGGTGCTGAGAAGAAAGTATATTCTTTTTTGTTTGAGTGGAATGTTCTAGAGATGTCTGTTAAGTTCATTTGATTCATTACATCTGTTAGTTCTCTTATATCTCTGTTAAGTTTCTGTTTGTTTGACTTGTCCAATGTCGAGAGAGGTGTCGACGTCTAATGCGTCGGGGTCCCTGGGTAAGAGTCTCGAACAAACCAGGACACGGGATGCAGAGCAAAAACAGCAATTGCAACTGCATGCTGCGTGTTTATTATGAGGCCTTTATATACGTTATTCAAACAATTGCTTCAGTCAACGATATAATTGGAAAGAGGAAGTATAAGCGGGTGAAGTAATCACTTTCAAGAGAGCACACTATATTTACTTAGGGTTGTGGTCGCAAGAATTTTCAAAACTACTGCAAAAATACCATCAGATGGTGTGGTCACAAAAGTCTCCAGAGACATTATCTCAATGTCTCAGATCTAATTTAAGCTATTCTAAATATCTGAGCAAAGCAATTCTATGTGTACTGTGCTGCAGGGCAGCCACTTCCTTAAACTCTGTGGCATTCAGAACTTGTGACAAGGGAAAAAGGGAGAAGAACGTTTTCCTCTCCTAGCCCTGGCATTCCATAGCTGACCTGCATCCCAGCCACAGTCCTCAAATTACCCCAGAGCCAGGGCAGCACAATTCCCTGCAAACTAAAGCACAGATTCCAAATCCTCACAATTGGAGTGTTGAAATTTCCTACTATTAGTATGTGGGTTTTGATGTGCAATTCAAGTTTCAGTAATGTTTCTTTTACCTATGTGGGTGCACTTGAATTAGGGGCATATATATTCAGGACTGAGATTTCATCTTGACCAATTGTTCCTGTTATGAGTATGAAATATCCTTCTCCATCTCTTCTGATTGATTTTAGTTTGAAATCAATTTTGTTAGATATCAGAATAGCCACGCCTGCTTGTTTTTAGGTCTCTTTGATTGGAAAACCTTTTCCCAACCCTTTACTCTGAGGTAGTGTCTGTCTTTAAAGTTGAAGTGTGTTTCTTATAAACAGCAGAATGCTGCATCCTGTTTACGTATCCATTTTCTTAGTCTGTGTCTTTTTATAGGTGAATTGAGACCATTGATATCAAGCGTTAGTAATGACCAGTGGTTGTTAGCTCTGGTTATCTTTTGAGTGTAGTGTTTGTGTGTTTCCCTTCTTTGGGTTATGCTGGTGTGTGTGTGTGGGAGGTATCAGATGTCTGTGTTATTGTGGGGGTTGTTGGCTTCCTTGGGTTGTAGCTTTCCTTCTAGTACTTTCTGTAAGGCTGGGTTTGTGGATATGTATTGTTTAATTCTGTTTTTGTTATTGAATATCTTGTTTTTTCCATCAATGGTGAATGAAAGCTTTGCTGGATATAGTAGTCTGGGCTTGCATCCGTGGTGTCTTAGTGTCTGCAGCACATCTATCCAGGACATTCTGGCTTTCATGGTTTCCATTGAGAAGTCAGGTGTAATTCTGATAGGTTTTCCTTTATAAGTTACTTGACCTTTTTCTTTTGTAGCTCTTAATATGCTTTCTTTGTTCTGTATGTTTTGTGTTTTATTATTTTATGGCGAGGGGATTTTTTTTTCTGATCCAGTTTATTTGGTGTTCTGTAATCTTCTTAAACCTTCATAGGTATATCCTTCTTTAGGTTGGCAAAGTTCTCTTGTATAATTTTGTTGAATATATTCTTTGCCTTTGAGCTGGAATTCTTCTCCTTCTTCTACCCCTATTACTCTCAGGTTTGGTCTTTTCACAGTGTCGCAGATTTCCTGAATGTTTTGTGTTAAGAATTTGTTGGATTTAGTGTTTCCTTTGATCACTGAGTTTATTTCCTCAATAGAATCTTCAGCACCTGAGATTCTTTCTTCTATCTCTTATAGTCTGTTGGTTATACTTGTAGTTCCTGTTCGTTTACCCAGATTTTCCATTTCCAGAGTTCCCTCGGTTTCTGTTTTCTTTATTACCTCTATTTCATCTTCAAATCTTGAACTGTTTCCTTCACCTGTCTGATTGCTTTTTCTTGTTGTTCATGGGTTTCTTTGAGAGATTTATTAATTTCATCCACCTTTTTGTTTGTCTTCTCCTCTGTTTCTTTAAGGGAATTTTTCACTTCCTTTTAAGGGTCTACATCACTTTCATTAAGTAACATTTAGAGTTGTTTTCTTCTATATCTTCTGGGTTAGGATGATCAAGTCTTCCTGTTGTGTGTCCGCTGGGTTCAGGTGGTAACATGTTGCTTTTTAGGATGTTGGAGGAGTTCTTGCATTGGTGCCTTCCCATCTCTTCCTACAATTCTTATGTCTCTTATGTCCACCAAGAATTGGTGTCCACAGAGCTCCCAGGGAATGATACTTTGGGGGCGGAGTAGATGGCTGTCTAGCAGAACAGCTGCCTGCTGGTGTTAGGAATGCCGACAGCACCTGGGGAGGGGCCCCCTGGCCTTTCTCCCATGTGGAGGTTGTAGGCAGTAGGGGTCCGGGGTCCCAGGGTCACTGTTGTATCACCTCCTAGGTCCACCATATATTGGTCTCCATAGAGCTCACAGGGACCAAAGCCTTGGGGTCCTTTTAAATGTTTTAAGAAAACTGCACATAAAGCATTCGTTCAAATAAAACTCTATGAGGCCAGATGCTTCCTATAAAGAGAAACCTTATTCTATTACTCAGCTACCAATAAAATATTTATGGCAATAGCTAGAATGGTCCTAACAACACTTGAAAGAATACTTGTCTTATTTATAAAGATTTTTTAATTATGAGGGAAGAGCAAATGTACCTTCTTAAGGTCAAATAAATGTCAAACGGCCTAAATGAATAAAATTTGACACAAACGTCATCTTTTCGGCCAGTCAGCTCTCTGTCTAGTATCACTTGCCTCAAGTTTTCTCTGGCTGGTGTTTCCACAAACCCTCTGTTCTCCCCATCTTAGCAACACTGCGCTGCCACACTGGCCACTCACCTTTAAGCCACCATACCTCGGAGACGACATGTCTATCTCGTGTGTACTTGTTGAAACACAGGACAGAACTAGAACACGAGCTGGATGCTGTGTCAAGGAAACACAGCCTTGCTGTCTTCAGTCAGACAGATCTGCTCATGCTGCTCTCCTGCATAAACCTCTCATTGCTACCTTTGTCTTGTTTTTTTATTTCTGTTTTCCCATCACTCTTACATTCAAATATGTTCAAAGTGATGTATGACCTGGCTTCTGCCCACCTTACCAGACACACACATTCACACAGGTTTTTCAGAAAATAATTGAAACTATAATAGTGCTTTCCTTGTGCATAATTTCCCCCTCTATGAGAAACAAACTCTAGGGGTAGGAGGGCTTGATGTGGAAGAACTGAAAACTGCTTATCATGCAAGAGAAATAAACACTCCAAAATAAAAAACCCACCAACTATGACTTAGAAACAGTGCTCAAAAGTAATCTAACACGAGGGCTGCACCTGCCACAGTCCAGCCCTCAGAAGCTCACAGTGCTGGGAATGGCAGTCGTTTGAAATGAGAGGATCCTATTTGCAAGATCTGCCTCTGGGAGACTCTGGTTCCCTTCTGCTCCCACTCTCCATCAAAGCCTTGGTTGGCCGGGCAGTGGTGGAGCATGCATTTAATTCCAGCACCCGGGACTCGGAGTCAAAGTCAGGTGGATCTCTGTGAATTCGAAGCCAGTCTGGTCTACAAGAGCTAGTTCTTAGACAGTTTCCAAAGTTACAGAGAAACGCTGTCTCAAAATACAAAACAAAAAAACAAACAAAAAAGCCTTGGAGGGCTGCAAGCTCCAACCAAAGGGGGAAAAAAAAGTCAAATGTAAAACAAAACAAAACAAAACAAAAAAACGAGGTCCACCTCAGTAGAAAAATAAAGTACCTCCCTCTGACTGTTTCCTGACTTGCCAGACCTCCAAGACCAAGGCCACTCTACCATGTCATTCCTCCAGACCAAGGGCTTTGGGATCATAGGAACCCACTCTGCCTCTGCTCGTGAGTTGTGTGACCTTGGGAAGATTACTTCGCGTCGAGTCACTGGTTGGCTCATCTATAAAATCAGAACAAAATCAATTACCTTGAAGGGATGTTGTGACAGCTAAACGAGCTAAGCACCTGGCAGAGCCGAGCACTTAGCAATCGGTAAACAGGGCAGAGCTTTTAGAAGGAGCCATTTCTCACTGCAGCCCTCCACAAGCACAGCTTTGGGTTAACATAATTTTTGTATCCTCCTTGCATGTACAAAAGCTGTCATATCTCACCAAGGCATAACGAAGCGTATGCCCTCTTGTTTCCCAAACTTCATCTCTGGTGAGCACTACTGTGTATAAGAATGTTCTGCCAACAGCATCAAATGAGTTAGTGAAATGAGGAGATGCTTTAGAATTTGTTTCTGATGCCAATACACTCCCTAGAGTCTTCCAACCATCAAGAACAGTTTCCCAGGCAAATATCTACTTATTCACAAACAAAACTGCAGCAGAATATGATCTTAAAACTGGATCCCAGCCAAGTATGGTAGCTGAGGCCAACAATCCTACTACTCAGCCATCTGAAGCTAGGAAATCACAGTGCGTTACAGGCTAGCCTGGACAACACAGAAAGTGCCTCAGATATGTGACTGCAGAGAAAAAAACCTGTCTCAAAACAAAACAAAACCAAACAACTGAGGGCTGGAAAGGTGACTCAGTGGTCAAGAGCATGTACTGCTCTTCCAAAAGACCCGTGTGTGAGGCCCAGCACCCACATCAGACAGCACACAACTGCCACTAACTCCAACTCCAGAGGGAATCCCATGCCTCTGGAATCTTTGGGCACCTGCACACACATGCACATCCTTAATCACACACACACACACACACACACACACACACACACACACACACACACACACAATTTTAATAAAATTAAACTTAAAAAAGAAGCTGGTTTAAAAATAACTGAGTAACATATGGAGCATAACCACCTCATCAGTCAGTTCTCTGCAAGTGATTTCCAGTCCCACAAATAACCATTTACAGCATCAGAGCACAGGTAAGACTGTAGATTCCCCTGCTTTCATGTAATATTACCCTGTAGGTATGTTTCATGTTGTTACAGAGCTAAACATGTTTATTACTTTATTTAAGATTGTATACAAGTATTTTGCCTGCATGTGTGTCTATGCACTATGTATATGATAATGATCACTTTAAAAGATTGTACTAGGGCTGAAGAGATTGTTCAGTCAGTACAAAGCTTGCTTGTTATGCAAACATAAAGATCCAAGTCTGACCCCCATTACCCATTTAAAGCAGCCATGGGTGGCAGTGTAAGCCTGTAATCCTACACTACGGAGGTAAAGACAGGAGAATACCTGGCACTTGCTGGCTAAATCCCTACTTGCCAGGTTTGGAGGGAGACTTTTGTCTCAAAATGTAGGTGGAGCTCTGTCATTTTCTCCATCCAATGCCAGGTGAAGGTTCTATGGTGATATGCAAGTTACTCATGAGTATGGCAATAGGATCTGGACATTTCTGGCACCCTTTCCTCAGCTGCCCAAGGGCCCAGCTGGGGGCGTCTTCCTGTACACCTGGGAGCCCCTCCAGAGTCAAGCCTCTGCCAACCCTAGAATGGCTCCCTTAAGTAAGATATATAATTCCTTGTTCCCATATCCACCCTTCCTATATCCCAACCATCCTATTCCCCCAAGCTCTTCCCATCCTCCACTTCACACTTTTCTCGCCCCATCCCCCCTCCCCCCACCCCTATGTTCCTATTTTTTGTCCGGCAATCTTGTCCACTTCCAGTATCCAGGAGGACAACTATATGCTTTTCTTTGGGTTCACCTTCTTATATAGCTCCTCCAGGATTTTTACGAATTATGGGCTCGATGTCCTTTATTTATAGCTAGAACCCAATTATGAGTGAGTACATCCCATGCTCATCTTTTTGGGCCTGGGTTACCTCACTCAGGATGGTGTTTTCTATTTCCCTCCATTTAGGAGGGAGATCATAAGCAAGGAACTCAGGACCGTGCGGAGTGCGTTTACCCATTGAGACGGTGGGACAGATCTAACGGGAGACCACCAAGTCCAGTTGGAATGGAACTGATAGCACAGGGGACCAAACCGGACTCTCTGAATGTGGCTGACGGTGGAGGAGGACTGAGAAACCAAGGACAACGGCAATGAACGTGAACTCTACAGCATGGACGGGCTCACTGTGAGCCTTAACCTTCACCTGGCGATGGATGGAGATAGAGACAGAGCCCCACATTGGAGCACCGGACTGAGCTCCCAAAGTTCTGATGAGGAGCAGAAGGAGAGAGATCATGAGAAAGAAAGTCAGAACCATGAGGGATGCGTTCACCCACTGAGACGGCAGGACAGAACTAACGGGAGACCACCAAGTCCAGTTGGAATGGGACTGATGGAACATGCGACCAAATCGGACTCTCTGAAAGTGGCTGATGGTGGAGGCTGACTGAGAAGCCAAGGACAATGGCGATGGGCTTGGTCTCTACGACAAGGACGGGCTCTGTGTGAGCCTTGTCAGTTTGGTTGCTCACCTTCCTGGACCTGGAGGGAGTTGGGAGGACCTTGGACTCAACATAGTATAGAGAGCCCTGATGGCTGTTTGGCCTGGAGATGGAGGGAGTGGGGGTATGGGTGGAGGGGAGGGGAGGGAAGGGGGAGGAGGAGGGGAAGAGATGGCAATTTTTAATGAAAAATAAATAAACTGGGAAAAAAATGTAGGTGGAAAGAAATTGAAAAAGGCATTCAGTGACAAGCTCTGACCTTTACATACGCATATACACATGTACACACACTGATACATGATGGAGGACTCTCACTGGTTAATAAAGAAACTGCCTTAGCTTTTTGACAGGGCAGGATTTAGATAGGTGGAATAGACCGAACAGAATGCTGGGAAGGAGGGAAGTTAGTCAGATGTCTCAAGCAGTCGCCATGATTCTCCTGTCCGAGATGGATGCAGGCTAGAATCTTCCCAGTAAGACACCCTCGTAGTGCTGCACAGATTACTAAAACTGGGTTAATCAAGATGTGAGAATTAGACAATAAGACGCTGAAACAAATGGGCCAGGCAGTATTTAAATGAATACAATTTGTGTGTTATTTCAGGTGTAAGGCAAGCCGTGCGGGATCCAGGCGAGATGAAAAGCAGGCCTGCTCGCAGCTCATCACTACAGATACACACAAACATGTGTGTGTCCCCCCCCCCCCCACACAGAGACAGTATTAAGTTTCGGTGACATCAGTGAGAATCAGCTTTACTCTACTGAGCATTCATGGTTTCAGTGTGCTGTGGTAAAGGCTTTACAATCTGGAAGGTAAGGTCTAAACTCAAACCAGGTTCACAGGCAAGTCATTACATCTTTGCAAACGCCGCTTCCTCGTTTATGAAATAGCCTCAAAACAAACTTGGGCCAAAGAGTCAGAGACGGCAAATGTAAAATATAATTTCCCTTGTTCCCAATTTTTCACAATGTGGCAAGAAATAGCTTCATGAACAGGGACTTCTTTTTCTTTCCCTTCCAGTGGGTTGGTTGTTTAGGATAAATTTCCCCAAAATGGATTATTGGGCTCAAGAGTAATTTTAATTTTATAACTATCAAAATATCTTTCCAAATGGCCTTCACAAAGATTGTAGAAATTTAGACTGCCCAGCCAACCATCTGGCCAGGTTTTTGGAGAGCACGGCCAGGACATGCAGGAGTATGGGAACTCAGAAGGCTCAATCTAGGCCTTGCCACTCCACAAATGTCTGTGCCCAACAATTAGCAGTGAAAAGCCAAAACTGACTCCTGGATACTGCAAAGACCCATGTCATACAGGTAAGTCCACAGAGAATGGCTGAGACCTCGCCCTGCATGCCCTAGGCTTGGCTGCTTTCACCTGTCTGGATCCTAGCAGGTTCTTCTGCTGCTGCCTTGCTCAAAATCTTCCCACTCTTAGACTCATCTCGGTTTCGTTTCTGCTCTTTTTCCTGTCACTCTGGAAAAAGTCACATTTACATGCTCCATCCTCATTACAATCTGTCTCCCTCTAGCTGTGCTATCTCCATTCATTTTATTAATAACTACCATAGAGAAACCATTTGTTGAAGACCTAAATGCGAGGCACTGTGTTCACCACAAGTTTATTAGATAAATACTAAGTTTCCCATTTTACAGAAGAAGCAATCAAAATCTAGTGGTTCAGTATGTCATGCAGCTACTCATTCAATCAACATATGCCTGCTAAAAGTCTACTATTTTATTTGGTTCAATGTTTAGTACAAGACAGAAAGTGATACATGTTAGCAAATATGCAAAGACAGGAGGCTGAGGGATTGCTAGGAGATAAAACACAGAACTGGGACACAGCATTAGGGATAACCTTTCTAACCAATTCAAACTAAAATTTAGACATGAAGGTCCAGACAAGCAAGAAAAGGGAGACACAGTGTCCTAGGCCAGTGTGGAGCAGCTGTGACGGCCCCTGACACGGGAAGAAGCTGGGTGTGGTGGTAAAAAGCAGTTTGTGGGATGGAGCACTGTGGGACACAGAGACAAGAACATGCTGAACACCAAGAATCAAGGAACTGACCATCACATTGGGCAGGACCTCGAGGGCCATGGCCAGAACTTAGAAACTTTATTCCAAGGTCAAGGAAACACAAGGGGACCAGCAGAAAATAGAATCTGGTATGCAGAACGTAAGGCAGTGGATAGCAACCCTCACCTTACGGCAGACTTCAGCAGTCTGGACATCATGCTAGGTTCTTCCTATACCAGGGCTCAAAAACTGCTACACAACCCTGAAATACCTCACTGGCTTCACTTTCACAGGACATTCTGGAAGTCACCCATATGGGACCTCCAGTCGGTAGTCAACAAATGAGACGGAAAACCGATGTTTTGTCACCATAAATCCATGCTGGTCCCATGGATTTTAAGCTGTCAGGCTGCAGACATGGGGTGAAGGACAAGGGGGCTGCTCCCCAGTGACAAATGACCTGTAGCACAGGTATTACGAGGCAACTTTCAAGATAGGAACCCTGCCAATCAGATTAGCCACTCAAATCTGACCAACTGTGTCAGCTGAGGCCAAACTTTTCAACAAGTAGAAATAAGGGTTTAGACCAAGGGACTCCAGTACCTCAAGGAGATCAGTATGAGGAAAAGCAACTTTCAACCTCAGTACCCAGTTTCTTCCAATTCCTTGAGAAGACACAAGTGGAAGTCGGGCCTACTCTGGGGTCTATTGTTGGCTGCATGTGATTTTGATTTAAAGCTTGGGCATCCAGAACTCTCATTTCCAGTCATTCATCCCCCCAAGAAAAATTAAACAAATATAAAAGGACAATATGCACAAAGGATACTGTACTGTCTCATATGTAACTACTATAAATGAGAAACCAGAAGGTCTTATCAGAGAAAATTATGGTCCAACACACCCAGTGGAATACACGTCCCTCTCTGATGCTTTCATGACAAACAACTGAAACGCAAACTACTCCTGCCACTCTCTGCCAAAACCTAGAGGTGAACTATTCTATGCAAACCAGATGTAGGGTCTTCCTCACTCATCCATAATCCTTTTTTTTTCTTCTTTTTTGTTCCAGTTTTCAGAGACAGGGCTTCTCTGTAGCTTTGGGGCCTATCATGAAACTAGCTCTTGTAGACGATGCTGGCCACAAACTCACAGAAACCCACCTGCTTCTGCCTCCCAAGTACTGGGATTAAGAGTGTGCCTCACCACCCCTGGCCATAATCATTTTTTTAAGGGACAATATGTCTAGTCCAGGTCCCAGCAGACAAACACAGGCCTTCACAAAATGCTGACTTCACCAAGTCCTGTTTGATCCAAAGACCCTAGTATACAACATCTGGGAAGCCAAAGTCAGGCTTTCAGTAAACTAAATTTCTTTGCTGACTTCTCGCCTAAGGGCTTTCATGTGTACAGCTGACTTTATCACCCATCAATACAGACAGCATGTGACCAGGTACCAGTTTCAGTACACAAATGAAGGAACCTGGTTTTCACATCAGTTTTTCTACAATACCATGAAACAATCAGGAAGACCTTGTGCCAGAATGGCAGGGATCAAAGTCTCTGGGTTTGCAGCCCCTGGCTTGTCAAATGACCAGAGGTCCTCTAGCTGTACAGCTATGACCACGCTCTCCACTCATCTCTCTTCTGATGCTCCCACCCGCTCTCTGCATCTCTCTTTTGATGCTCCCACCCGCTCTCTGCATCTCTCTTTTGAGGCTCCCACCCACTCTCTGCATCTCTCTTCTGGTGTGCCACCCACTCTCTGCATCTCTCTTCTGGTGCTCCCACCCACTCTCTGCATCTCTCTTCTGGTGCTCCCACCCACTCTCTGCATCTCTCTTCTGGTGCTCCCACCCACTCTCTGCATCTCTCTTCTGGTGCTCCCACCCGCTCTCTGCATATCTCTTCTGGTGCTCCTGCCTCGCTCTCTGCATCTCTCTGCTCCTGCTGCGATCCCGCTCTCCACTCATCTCTCTGCTTGTGCTCCCACCCACTCTCTGCATCTCTGGCCTCTATGAGAAGACCTCACTCTCCACATCCTCCCTCCTCACCCCATGTTCTGACCTCACTCTCCATATCTCTCAGCTCATGATTCGACTGTACTCTCCACATCTCTGGCTTCTAAGCCTGGTACCCACTCTGCATTTATCTCTTCCATACCCTAGGGTCTGGCCCTGCTCCTTCTGTACCTGTCCTCTCAGGTCTCCTTTAACCCTTTAACCTTGCCACTACCCTTGTCCCCCACAAAACTCTACACCTTACATTCACAGTGTTGGGTAATCTTTTAAAAGCACAGTTTCTGGCCACTTACATCCCTGTCTATCACTGGTCCCCTTTCACCTTGAAGAAAAAGTCAGCAGTGTAACAGTCAAGAAACATTCTGCCTTCCTACTTCTAGGCTATATTTCCTTGAGATAGCCTCATTCTGAAAATACATTCTCACACTTTCCTGACTTTATTAACATGCTCTCTCAAAGCTGTATATGTATCTTTAAATTCATAGTATTCTCCAAGCCCAGGTCACTTACTCAACTGCTATCTGTCCCTGGTATCTACAGTGCCCACACAGCACCTTATGCTTATGCACTCACTGCATCACCAAACTATCTTCCTGTCCATCTTTCCAGTAAGATCATAACAGGGAAACTTGCCAGGACAAGAAACCACTGCAGATTCCACAACCTGACAGACAACCTGGCTTGCTTATGTGAAGCTGTGTAGTGTGGAGCTGCGGGCCGGCTTCCCGCCACCAGGCTCCCAGCAACTGGCTAGCTTATGCCCCGAAATAACAACACACAAGTTGTATTCTGTTAAACACTGCCTGACCCATTAGTTTCAGCCTCTTACTCACATCTTGACTAACCCATATCGAATAATCTGTGTAACACCACGAATGGTGTCTTACCGAGAAAGATTCAGCACATCTGACCTGGTGGCTGGCTTCATCGCATCTCACTGAGGAGAGGCACGGCAGTCTGCCTAACTTAGGAGAGGTGTGGCATCTGACTGAGCCATCTACCTCACTTCCTTCTTCCTGTTCTGTCTATTCCATCCACCTAAGGGCTGGCCCATTAAATGAGCCAGGCAGTTTGTTTATTAGCCAATGGGAATCCTCCATCAAAACTGTGTACTGAACAGATAAACTCTGAGAGAAGCACAAGCAGATCAATGTCTCACTAAACCCTAGATAAATGCACCTGCTGATGCTCACACAGTAGTCACCCAAGACTAGAACAAGAAAAGCAGGAGTCTCCCTTTTAACTCAAAATGATTCTGCCTCTCTTTCATATGCATGTCCCTTTAAATCTCACTTTAGATGCCAAGTTCTTTTCCTAGAGGCATCTCCCAGAAAGCCCAGAGTGCCACCACAAAATGTAGCTCAGACCAAATGAAATTTTTCAGTGACTTATAAAGACCTGCAAGGGAGACAGTGAGAACAGGATGGTCATTTCAACTTCAGCTGCAAAATTTCCTCTCGAAAAATGCTACAATAAAAAATATTAATGCCATAAAAACCTAACAGCAGCCAAAGGACCACAGTCATAAAGGAAAAACATAAATTCTAAAACATATTGGCATAGAAAGCTCTCCTTCACCTTCCAGAAAAATGAGATTTTGGCCATCAAGAACAGTCTGAGCAAGAGAAACTTCAATCACAAGGCAGAGTTGGGAAAAATAACAGTAATAAGACGAGAAGGAGAAGGAGGGCCATCTGACACATGGATGTACTCAATGACAGAGGCATCATCCTCCTAACAGCCCATCTGAAAGGAGAAGAAAGAGAGGGAGGCTAAGCCGCTGGCCAAAAGTCACCAGCAAAAAGGCATCAAGAGACAGTCTATGTGGAGAAGCTGTGGTCCTTAGTAAGGTCCTTTGAGAACCCCACCACACCCCCAAGCCTCGGTATCGCTTATGTATCTTAAATAGGGTAGGCAGGATTGTTTAGGGTATAAAAGACAGGTGTGAAGCCAAAATTATACAATGCTGTTAAATTCCCTCATCGGATAATGAAATTTAAAACCATGTTCTTCAATAATAAATAATAACTGTTGATTTTGCAAAGTTGCTCCAATATTATGAGGAACTTCATATTTAAAGTGCCAAGTTTGGAGCCAGAGCCTAATAAACAGCAGTTATTATTACTCTTACAGTCAAAGAGGAACAAGCCTTTAACAGGAGAGCATATTTTAATTATACACGATGTAAAACAATCAGATCCCATTCAGTTCAGCTCCCAGACCCACAGCGTAACAGCGCATGTACAGCTGAAATTATAACAACTCTAAGCTCAAAAATGACTTGTTTCCATTAGAGATCTGACAAGCCATTTCTTCAATTGGTCACTGGTGGTTTGCAGACAACTATTAGCAGTAATGAGTATGCTAAATTAAATCCAGAGACAGCACCACTCTGTTCTGCAGAGACAACTGGGGAGAGAAAGAAATAATTGTAGGCGTCCTTCCGCCATCTTCTCGCTGACAAATATCTCCTGTGTCTTGCATAGTATGGATTTCATTTGGTTACAAATGAAGAAGAGTCTAATTCTTCCCATGATGAATGAGAGTGTTGAGCAGGTAACTTGTTAAAGAGAATTGGAATTTGGAAAATAACCTTAGTTTCCTGTTACTTGGCAACAACCCCCTCTGCTAACAAATGAAAGGTAACAATGTTGGAAGTCACTGAGCATCAATGCCAAACCTGTCACCAGTAATCCATTCCATGGCAATTACAACACAGCAGTGGGTACAGGCTACCCATGCTCCATTCACCAGCCGCAAAGTCTACAAAATGAAAGGGGAGGGGCAATGCAGCAGAACAACAATGCTTAAGTGAACTCAGGCAGTGGAGCTCCTGTTAAGCAGGCATCAGGACCTGAATCTAAATTCCCAGCAGTCGCTTAAAAAGAAAGAAAAACAAACAAAAAACCAAACAAACAAACCTGGGCAGGCCAAGCATGCCTATGATGAGCCCAGCACTGGGAGGAGCAGAGATGACCCAACTTAAAATCCTCGGATTTTGCTGGCCAGCCACTCAACCTGCCAGCCCAGCTGCAAAAGTTCAGTCTCAAGGGAATAAGGCAGACAGTGACAGAGGAAAATAACTGCCATCTTGCTCTGGCCTTGACATACAACCACACAGACACACACATTAGCATACTCAACATGCATGCACTACACAACACAGCATACACATACCACACACTCTAAAGTAAGATTAAATTAACCTTAAAAAATTACTCATTTTCTAAAAAGTGAATCTAAATCCCTGTTCTGCCTCTTATGAATTTACTATCTGACCATAAATCAGTTTCTCCTATTCTGAGAACTCCTTTGTAAAATTGCTAATAGAAAATACCTCATGAGTTGCAGCAAAAACCAAGGAGGACTTATAAATCATGTACCTATGATAGTGCCAGCTACACTTCACTGAATAATACGGCAACACTCTCATCTTTAGGACACCAGAAAAAAACCAATTACCTGTCAGAACCTAGCAGAACCTTTATGAAAGGCTGGTTGTGTGGACATGTAAACACCCCCTCATATAAGGCCCAGGCCACGAAAGCCCCACCACATGGCCTATATCACCCCTCCCCCGCCTCTGGCATAACTCAAACAGTTCTCAAGAAACAGTTCTCTCCTGGTCTGGTTACATGGTGACAGCAGACATGACTTCTTAGAAGAGGATGATTTGGATTCTTCACTTACATTTTTAAAGTCCTTCATGTTCCAGGCTTCTGGTAGGCCAGACCTTTTCTTCTGACACGTTTGGGAGCACTTTAGAAAGGCAAGCAGACAAAATCGTTAGTGTATTCAGGCTGCCCAGCATCCCTAGAGGGGCCAAGAGCAGGAGAGAAAATCAGAAGAGCACTCAGTGTACCCACAGGCACTTTTTGCTTGCTGGCATTTACAGATTCAAATCAGTAATTACCACATTCTCAATATTGGCAAAATACCTACATTGATTGTAATATAGCCACATATTCCAAGGGGATGAACCCCAGAAATACATGGGTCATGTGACAAAGTAGACAGTCCTGACCTGTGCTTCCTCCTCACATGTCAGTAACTGAGACAGAACCAAACTGACTCGGCAGCACAGCTGGCAAACTCTTTCCTAAAACACCAATGAAGACTGCGACTTGTAGGCCACACGACCTAAAATCTGTCATGGCTACTCAACCTCTGCTGCCGCAGGAGAACAGCCTCATAAAGCAGTTCATAAACACAGAACCTATAATCCAAAAAGTGTCCTTTTTAAAGCAGGCAACAGCAGGAAACTCCAACTCTGCTGCGGAGTGAGCACAGGCCTTGCTGGGACTCAGGCTCTCCAGAGCTTCCTTCATTGATTAAACACTTACCACGCACCTTCCCTGCCCCGAGCACCAGTCTGAGATCTGGAGAACAACAGTGAGGGAGCCAGTGATCCTACACACAAGAGGTGCCTCGGCAAGTGTGCAAAACAGAGAAAAAGAAACTATCATGACACGGTTAGTGTGTCAGAATGACAGAACAACCCACACTCTGACAAAGCTGTGCTGAAAGGTTGCTTCTGGCCTGTGCTGTCTGGGTCTGTCTATAACAAGAATCAAATAGAGCCCTTCTAGAGAGAGGAAAAAGGGACAAAACTGGATGACCACATACGATGCTAAAAGGTGATTTGGGATAGAGAAATCTAAGTGTGAAGGTTGCCCTTGCAGGCTCAAAATCAGTGCACCGCGGATTAGAGAACTGAGCAAAAGCAACATGAACAGATTCAGGCTCCCTCTGGCTGTCTCTCTGAGAACAGACTCTAAGGGGTCCAGGAGAGAAACAATCGTAACAGCCAGGGGACAACTGGGATAATCCAGCCCAGAGTCCTGGTGTTTGGCCAGAATGGGATGAGTGCTAATGGGTGAGAACCTATTTGTTTTTAGATACTAGGAAAGAGACCAATGGAAATAATGAAAACAAATATATATATAATGCTCAGAGGATGGAGGATGCTAAGTAATCCAGGAAAGCCAAAGAAGGTAGTGAGTTTTGAGCTGAGTTTTCTGCTGCCAGCAGGCAGTGGTGGGCAGAGGAGAGAACAGAAAACCCCAGGCACAGACAACTGTGGGCAGAGACAGTGCAGACTCCTATGTCCCTAATAAGGGCACAGGGTTTCTCTTCTGTCCTCAGCTGGTGCTCAGCTATGCCTGTTAGAGAAGCTCATGCCGTCCTTCCACTACCTCAGGCCAATGCCAACTCTCAGATCCAGTGTCCAGTCTCTCAGCCAATGCTCATCTAACTTCCCTCCTCCCCGACCCTTCTCACAGCACCTAACACATCTCTGTTGACAACCTGGATCAAATTGTTTATCAGAGTAACTTATCTATCTGTTCTCAGTCTATAGGCAATGACATTCCAAGCTGAATCCCAGTGCTTGGCCAGACTCTAGCAAGAAGACAAGTACAGCTGGGCTGAATTAAAGGCAAGCTTCACAACTTTCAGCTTATCAAATGTTTTGTTTCAAGTAAAAGTCAACGGGTCCCAAAGAAAAACCTGGGGATGGCCTATTAAGCTATATCATTCCCTAGAAATAAATCTTATTCTCATTCTGTCTGCTCCAAAAGCTTCTTTTTGCATTTATCTCCTGACATTAGAGAAGAGAAAAAAAAAAAAAAAAAAACATGAGTCAAAAGATCTCTAAAAAAATTCAGCAAGGAAAATTATTAGCACTACCTACACAGACACGAAGGCACACACTTCTTCCAGAATAGAAATGATTCAGAAGGCAAAAACAGACTAGCATAATCCAGTGGGATGCAGTCTTCCATAATCCAGCATGAACATAACATGTTGCCGATTTATAAACGAACACCTCAGACAGTTTGAGCAGCTACTTCCTGAGGCTAGACCGCAGCCAGAAGCCTGCTACAAAACCCTGGTACAATGACAGACAGCTGCTTTCTTGTGCCTCAAGCATTCAGCAGTAGAAACCAACAGAACCCTGGTGTCCAAGGTGGACCAGCCTCCCCGCAGCTATTCATTAACAGGAAGTAAATTCGACTCTAAGGACTGCTCTGATCCATGTTTATGAAGAAGATTAGATGCAAATCAGTACATGTACAAAATGCTGAGTGCCCACTGTGGACACTCAGGTTGGTTCTGGGCCTTGGATGCTCATAGTCTTAGCCTACTCCCCATTTTTTCTTGGTTTGCACACTTACCTCCATTTCCCAAGCCAGCAATGCCACTGATACCATCCAGCTCACTTGGCAGAATAGGGTGAAGGTCACTAGGAGAGAACACAGTGGGATGAGAGATGATCTAGCATGTGATCAAAAGACACCAGTAAGACAGCATAGAACTCATGAAACAGTAACTGGGCTGTGGTCAAGAAGGACAGTGTTAAGCTCCCATGAGGCAGTAAGCACTGAACTTTAAGAATTCAGGCTTTAGAGCTGAGAGCTCTGCTGAGTTCTAATTCACACATCTGAGTGATAGTCATGGTCACTTACCTTTTTAACCTATAAGTATGTACTAAGAGAAGGAAGGCACTGTGCCAGCTATAAGCCACTTGGGTTTTTGAGTCTGACTTTATCTGTTAGACATCATCAACTGGTCATCATAAGCAAAAGTTAAACCTCTAGAAATCAGAAATTATGGTGGTCTGAACAAGAATGACACCAGTAGGCCCATATATGTAAATGCTTGGTTCCCAATCAGTGGAACTGCTTGGGAAGGATTAGGAGGGATGGCTTTAATGGACGTATGTCACTTGGGGAAGGCTTTGGGGATTCAAAGGCCCATGCCATTCCCCATCTCCCTCTCTTAGTCCAGTGACTGCTGTCTCAAGACAAAAGCTCTCAAATACTGCTCAGGTATCCTGTCTGCCTGCTCCCATGCTCGCCACCATGATGGTCACAGACTCTAACCTTCTAACACTGTAAGTCACAAACTTCTTTTCTCCATAAGTTGCCTTGGTCATGGTGTCTTATCACAGCAATAGAAAAGTAATTAATACAGGCACAAATTCAGACTCTGAGGAACATCAAAGAAACATGCAAGTCGCTGCTCTGAGACACTGTCATTGTCAAACTGTCTAAGGCAGGTCTGTGAGGATTTGGGAACAGAGACAGAAATGTAACCTACAACAGACATGCCCCTGCAGTCCATTCTAAGTCCTGTTTTTACCTCTACCAGTCTCACAGCATTCTATTTCACAGAGTAAAAAGAAAAAAAATAAATAAACAAGGCACATGGTGCCTAGCAAGATGCCTATCATAGTTATAGCGCTTCAGAAACAAAAGCTGAACATCACTGCCACCTTCACACATACAGTGCTTTATAATTTATAAAATATTTATCCTGGCTCCGACTGCCAATTCCCTGAAGGTGCATGCATTTTCTAAAGGAAAGTCCTGAGGCCTGGATAACTGCAGTGCCTCTGATAGTCAGGTGGCAGCAAAGTGAAGAACCAAGTCTAGAATCCTGGCCTTTTATGTCCGTGCTGGCTAACCTTATGTCAACCTAACACAAGCTAGAGTCATCTAAAAGGAGGGAAGCTCAACTGAGGAAATGCTTCCATAAAATCAGGCTGTAAGGCATTTTCTTAATTACTGATTATGGGGAAGGGTCCAATCCCATGTGGGTGGTGGAATCCCTGCACTGGTGGCCCTGGGTAATATAACAAAGCAAGCTGAAGAAGCCACGGGGAACAAGTCTGGAAGCAGCACTCTTCCATGGCTAGACGTCAGCTTCCGCCTTCAGTTTCCTGTCCTACTCGAAGTCCTGCCCTGACTTCCCTCACTGACGATCTGTTACCTGAAAGTGTAAGTGAGATAAACCTTCCCCGACCCCGAAGTTGCGTTGGTCATGGTTTTTCATCACAGCAATGGCTACTCTGACGAAGACAATATTTAATGCCTCCATGATACAACATGAAAATAAGATTTAAAAAAAGCTCTGCATGACTCCAGGGTTCTTTTTTCCCTGCCTCTAACTCTATGAACAAGTCCCACCTCAGAAAATTCCTGATCAACAAACTTTGAACTGAAACAAGGCCATCAGGATCACACCAAGCAAAAACCGGGAAATACAAAAATCCAACACCAAGAAAATGAGCACTTAAAGTAGATCAGCTATGGAGATAACTGGAGAAACCTAAGTAGAACATGCTTCAATCATGAAAAATAACATGCAAAGTCATTCTACAATTTCATGAGAAACGTGAGGATACAAATACCTAACACCAAGAAAATATTCCAAAGAACCAAAAGTATCACTCACAGGGAATAGATGTATGTTCCTTCACCTTAATTTTCTATTTCTTCCAATAAACATCAATAAAAGGACAAAGTCTATTTTCTACCCTGAATTTTAAAACTAAAATCAAATTCAACCACCATCTTTTGAATGGGTGCTATTTTAAATTTTGCTTTTTCTTCTTTTGTTGTGATATATATATATCTTTTATTTTTTGTTTATTTATTTATTTATTTTGGTTTTTCGAGACAGAGTTTCTCTGTGGCTTTGAAGCCTGTCCTGGAACTAGCTCTTGTAGACCAGGCTGGCCTTGAACTCACAGAGATCCGTCTGCCTCTGCCTCCCGAGTGCTGTGATTAAAGGCGTGCGTCACCACCGCCCGGCTATATATATATATATCTTTTAAAAGCCTCCAAAAGTAAAGTTAGGAAGCCTATGCTGGCTTGATCTCACTTCGAACACTTTGCACCTCCTCACTGCTATGGCTTCCTGACACCAGGAGTAGGGATGGTGAAGAATAAATGAGAGGAAGGGTCTTCTAGCCTCATCACACGGCATGGCCACCATTCTTTGCTGGATAAATGGGTGAACATTCATAAACCGATGAGCATCTGCCATGTGACAGGAGAGGAAGGACTTGGGCCCCAGAGTGAGTGCACTTCTCTACCTCATCCTCCTGACTTATTTTATTGCCTTTCTGAAGGAAGCTATCTCTTTCTGTGTTTCTAGTTGACAGAAATAACTGTCTTTCACACTAGAAGACCCAAAGGGAACTAAGCTTTTTACTGGCAGTGCCATCAGCGCTCAGGCAGAACTGGACTCACCCTGAAAACACAATCACATGAACAAGTGCACTGTTGTTTATCTCTGAACATCCTTTTCCACTGTATGCCATGAATTTTAATTAGAGAAAAAATGCATAAATATGAAAATCAGACATACCTAAAGCTCCTTCTCACTAGAGATTACCAACCCACTCACTCCCTAAGAGGTATGCAGTGACTTCAGAAACAAGGTGCCTGTTAGCCTTCTCCTGGGCATTTAAATACAGAGAACCACAGCTTTATATTCTGGCTTAAAGTAAGACAAATGCAGGCTGGGGAGACAGCTCAGTGGGCAAACTGTTGCTGCACATGCATAAACAGCTCCATGTAGAAGCCGGCTGTGGTGGCATATCCCTATAACCACAGCAATGGTAGAAGCAGTGCTAACATGTGCATCTGGGGGCTTTCTGGTCAGCCAGTATGTGCAAAGCACCAGGTCAAAAACCACGGTGGGGAGCAACAGGCAGAGGAAGATCCATGAAGGAATACAAATGGATGGACACACACCAATGCATTTAAACTGAGTGTGATACTCTACACCACCCTTCCTAGAGCTACAGATTCATCCTACAGTTTCAATAACTGTACACATGGGTCTCTGACCATATTTGTAACCCTACAGAGCATTCTGCTGCAGTAAATTTTAAATTCTACTGGCAATGATCCATAAAGAATTCCTTACTGCCTGAAACCGTCTCTGTTCTGTCCTACTTTAAAACGCCTGACTGTAATCTGGAAAGCTGACTTTCAAGAGCCAACAGTGGGGATTGCATACAGTCTGAAAGGTGCTTCTGAAAGGATTTGTATTTACTTGATCCCCTCCTAACTGGAATTCAACTTGTTTCTAAGCAGCTCTTTTAAAAATATGCTGTATGAATATCTGTACACTGGTCCCATTGTGTACATGTATGAGGATGCCTCTAGAGCAGATATGAAGAACTGAAATTGTGGGGTCAAATAATTCACATTTTTTAATCTGGGCAAAAAAGACATGTCAGCAAAGAAAACACAGAAATGGTTAAGAATCACATAAGAAAATATACACTAACATCAGGCATTAAAGTATCAGTTCTATAGTGACATAATATCACACCTGCCATGATGACATTTGTAGAAAAGACAATGAGAATTGCTGGTGAAATACAAAAAACCCAGAACCTGCAAAATACTGCTGGTGAGAGAGAAAAATGGCAACCCATCTTTGAAACGTGTTTGGCATTCCCTCAAATAACAAGCACGAGTTCCCATACAGCCTGGCAGTTCTACTCCTGTGTGGAAACAGGAGCTCCATAGTTCCAGAAAAAACTCGTGTCCAAACGAAAGTCATATTCAATTAAAGGTTCATAACAATGTTCATAATAGACAGAAAAAAGTAACAACATCCATTGGCATGAACAATACATGGTCCATAGGTACAACAGACTATTATTTGACTCAAAAGGGAAAAAGCAGTGGTGCATGCTGCAATGTGTAGCTCACAAAAGAGTGTGCACTGTAAGGTGCCTTTTATATGAGCAAGCAAATCTATAGACTCAAAAATTTTAACTGCGGACCATGGGGTCTGAAGTGCAGTTGGGGTGACAATAGGAAAATGAGGAAGGACTGCTAAGGGACACGTTTCTTTTCAAATAATGAAAATGTTTTAAATTTGGAGTATGGTTATATTGACACACCATTTATATTCTGTATTTCTTTAAATGGGTAAGCTTTATGACATAAAAACTACATGTTCATGTATGTGCACCTGTTCATATGGGGGGCATATGTCATGTATGCACACGAGTGTTCAGAGACATCGGGAGGTGAGTTCATCTGGAGGATCATTCCTCGAGAGCCATCTGCCTTGGCTGTTTTGTTTTGTTTAAAACAGGGTATTTTTTCTTGGGCCTGGGGTTGGCAGATTATTCTAAACAGGCTCATCTGCCAACCCCAGGGATCCTCTGATCTCAGCCCTCTGGCACACATCACCATTCCTAGCATTCGGTAGGGAGGTTCTGGTGATCAAACTTAGGTCCTTTATCAACTGAGGAACCACAGTTCTCAAGCCTCGCAGGTTAAGAATGCCCTGGAACCAAGCTTGCCCTCCCGCTGCCACGAGTCCTCATCTAATTTCACCCTGTCCTCTTTTCAGACCCTTTCTCCTGGCATCCATGAGGATGGTCCAAATAAAACTGCACTTATGGCTAAACATTTCCTTCCAGCCTGCTCGTGATATGGCAGCAGGTACTTAATAGCCACGTGCTGGAGCAATAAGCTTGACCTCAAGCCTCAGGACACTCCAGCTGAACACAGTCAGACAGTTGGCATGAAACAAAGAGATGAACTGAGGGCTGCAGTGTTGAGGACCCTGTATTGCCAACAGTAGGAATTTAAGAACACACACGGAGTTCACATTTTCTCCAGGAGGTGCCAGGTGCTTAGTATGTACACTCTTACTTCATCTGCATGGCCATCAGTAAAATAAGTTAGCAACAAAGTAAAACTGAGGCTTGTAAGATAAGTGACTTGGTCAAAGCAGCATAACTAGTAAGTGGCTCAATGAGGGTTTATACTGCCATCTGTATCTGTGTTAACATACTGACTACCAAACACAGGAACTTTCTACATAAAAAGATGTAAATTTCTCTCTTTTTTAATTTTTATTTTTGTTTTTTTTTTGAGACAGGGTTTCTCTGTACTTTTGGAGCCTGTCCTGGAACTAGCTCTTGTAGACCAGGCTGGCCTCGAACTCACAGAGATCTGCCTGCTTCTGCCTCCTGAGTAAATTTCTTAACTGGGGCTGGATCCCTAGGTCCAAATTACACAAGGATAACGCTTTTGAAACACACAGAAGGATTAGGTTCAAAGCAAATAGTGTACCCTGAACCTATTGAAACAAAAGTTCACAGAAAAACTGGCCTCAGTTTTGGCTGTAAACATGGGGTTTGCAAATTACAAAGAGAAAGGTGCTCAGAAAGCAACATATTAAAATGAAAAGCTATGGTTTTATCCTGGGAACTTGTAGTAACATTTTATGTTTTAACAAATAAAGCTTGCCTGAAGATCAGAGTACAGAACTAAGCCACTAGAGGCCTGGTAGTGGTGGCACACACCTTTAATCCCAGGACTCTAGAGACAGAAGCAGAGGGATCTCTGTTAGATCAAGACAACCCTGGGCACAAAGTCTGAATCTGTCTAAAAGAGAGAAAAAGAGCTCACACAAAGCTGCTCCCATCACTTGGTATCCCACACCTTTAATCCCAACACTAGGGAGGTAGAGACAGGAGAGATATGGCTGGGTGGAGAGAGGAATATAAGGCGAAGGAGACAGGAACTCAGTGCAGTCTGAGGTTTAGTGGAGACAAATGGAGTCTGGAGATGCAGTCTGAGGGCAGGACCACCCTTCTGTCTGGGCACTGGTAGAGGTGAAAGAACTCTCTAGTAGCTGCCCTCTCTACTACTCTGATCTTCAGCATTAACCCCTGTAACTGACTCTGGATTTTTATTATTAATACCAATTAGAATTCATGCTACAGGAACTATTTTCTCCTGTTGTGGTCACCTAATGGAGATCCATCCCTCCCATAATATACCTGATTCTCTTGAAAGGCGAGTTCAGTGCCAGAAGACCTGAAAGAGCCCCTGAATACTCAGTTTGAATAATTTAGACTAACCAGAAGGTCAGCTAGAACCCCGGAATACCCAGTTTGATTAGTTTAGACTAACCAGGTCTGCAAGAGCCCCAGAATACCCAATTTGATTAGTTTAGATTAACTAGAAGGCCTACAAGAACCCTGGAATACCCAGTTTGATTAGTTTAGACTAACCAGAAGACAGAGCAGGCTTAGAGTCAGGAAGCTTAGATTTACATCCTGATTTATCATGTGACCTCAGACCATTCTTTTCAGTTCTCTGTGCTTCAGGGGTCCCAAAGGTAACATGGACAAAAGCAGCCCCTCAAAGAATCAGTTTTCACTCAGTTACTTAATAAATGTCATTCTGCTCCCATTGTATACCAGACACTAGGCTAGGAAGTGGGGTTGCTAATATGAACAAAACTAGTTCCTGTTCTAAAATAGGTCTCCATCTCATCTGGTGCTGACCATATGTTAAAAGTCAACACCTGCACTGTCCAATACACAAGTCATTAACTATAAATTGAAATGCAGTTTGTCCAAACTGAGAAGGAAACAAAGTGTATAATTTCATGCCAGATGACAAACAGTAAGATTGAAAATTGTAAAATACACCATCAACAAGTTTTTCTACAGATTCTGCTAGAACAATATACGGAAATATTAAACTACATAAAGTATATTATTAATTCACCTATTTCCAAAGCTGTTTGGTGGTAAAGAACTTGCTGAGCACATGTGAGACCCTGCCTTCAAACTCCAGCACCACAAAGAAAGGAATTTCATTTGTTTCTTTTTCTTCTTTTTAATTGTGAATACTACAAAGTTGTGGTTGTTGTTTCTGTTTTGAGACAGGGTTTCTCTGTGTAGCCTTGCATATACTGGAACTTGCTCTGTAGACCAAGCTGGACTTGAACTCTGAGATCCACCTGCTTCTGCCTCCTGAGTGCTAGGAAAAAAGGTGAGCAGTACTATGCCAGGCTTACATGACAGTTTTTAATTAAATATACACCATAGGTCATATTTCTATTGGACTGCTGATGACTGTCAACAAGGTTCAGACAGAGACAGGTGAGAGTAGCTGGAACAGTACAGATAGCCCACTCAAGGAGGGGAATATCAGTGAGGGTTTCCTAGCAGTGGAGCAGGGGTATTAATAAGGCAAAAGGTGTAGGAAGGGCAGCTAAGGCAGCAAGAAACAACATAGCAATCATTCCTCACACAGAAATTAACAAGCAGGCATAGGGCAAAGAGTTTGGGGGAGAGACAGAGTTGGGAACCAGAGAGAGGGGAAGCTAGAGGCAGATGCAGCAGGCTATGAAGAAACTAGAAAGCCACATTACAGAACTTCATCCTGAACATGGCAAGTTGCCTGGAGGGCCTAGAGTGGATTAGGAGGCAAATTACCAGAAATGAATGCAGCATCTCCCCTGTCAAGGCAGGGGGATGAAAGAGTATTAGCAGATCCACTGAGTTACACACTGCGCTAGGTTAGTTCTCATGCCAACAACCCATTCCAAATATCCAAAGTAATCTAATTTCTGGACCCAAGGGCTTGACAGAAGACACAACTTGTAGTAGTGGTAGTGATGGCAACACAGATCATGCTTTTCAACATTGTTGTGTCAGCTGCTAGCCTTGCCAAGACAACTGCTAGGCAGCCATTGTTTCTTTTCATCTCATTCAATTCTGGTGAGGGCATGCATATGTGCCTATTACCATTTTACAGAGCAGAGCAGAAGTCCTTTACCAAGGTCACCCACATAGTCAATTGATGGGCTGGACTTGAATCCAGTTCTGTCCATCTCCAGCCAAGGCTCTTAACTCCTGCAGTGATGATGCCTCTGTCCTGGGTGGCTACTGTGTGCACCCTTAGAAAGTCTAAAATACCAACTCACTTCCCATAGTGAATGCAAATTCTCAGACAAGAACGAATCACTAAGTGCCCTCGGGTCCCAGTCCCAACCAGCCTCTACTAATACAAATCCCAATTAGGCCCATCTCCTCCCACTCTTTCTAAAAGTCCCTTACATTCCACACATTTTCTCAGAGTATATTCCAGAATACCACAGACGAATGTGGAGCTGGCTGGACACCCTCAGGTTCCAACACACACGGGCCTCAAGGGAGAGAACCACCATCAATAGGAACCCCAACCCAGTTACCACGAACCCCAAAGCCAGGGCCACACCTGCAACGGCTGAGGGTCCCAGGCAGGGTGACGTCCTCTTCCATCCCCGAGTCCATCATGAACACGGAGACAGTGGCACTGGTGTGTGCGGCGGCGGCGCCACTGGTTCTCCGAGCTGTCGCGACGCGCTGGGCTGCCCAGGTCCCGCCCCTTCCAACCCAGCTCTCGTTCTCAGTCTAGCGGCGCGGCTGGAATTCAAACCGCAGCCGCCGCCATCTTTCCTCCGCGTCTTCCTACGGAAACCAGGCGGGGTCAGCTGGCACGGGTGGTGAAGCCGCCCTGCACAGGCCTGAAACCGGGAAGGGAAGCGTGAGTGGGCGCCATATTAACTCAGGGCAGAACCGCTCGCCCGAACCTGTAATACTAAGAGAGGAGAGGTCGGCCGCCATTTTTTTGAGTGTGAGGGCACTCGGGCCGAAGCCAAGGTAGGAACCATATTTGTTGAGGGTAAAACTCCGCCCACGTCATTAAATGTAAGCGGGAGGTGGGACATCTCATAGTATCTAATTCTGTTTGCTGTTATAATCATGACTCCCCCTCATCCCCCCGCGCCTTGGTTCTTTTACCCCAAAAGGCTTTTGCCTCATGTTAAAACTGAGATAACTGAATTCTGCCTCGATTTGAGATAAATAACACCCGTGGAGCACTAGTAGCTAGTGTAAAGTAATTTACAGGTTGAGTTTGAAGCCTCATACCTGTATCACCCATACTTCATGTCACAGCTTTCAGTAAATTTAATTACCATTAGGACTCATGTACCAACAGTCAGTAAACTGAGACCCAGAGAGAAGATATAACTTGCCCAAAGTAATAAATAATTTTACTATCCACTAAAACCAGATCCTTAGCTCCTTGAATCCAGATCTGGGTTCGCTGGAACCATTTTTTTTAAACCTTCTTTAACAGAATGAAGATATTCTGAGAAAAAATCATTCTGTGCCCTGAGGAATGGGAAGTGGGGAGAGGGAGTAAGGATGGAGAGGGAGGAGGAAGAGGGAGGAGGGAGGGAGGGAGGGAGGGAGGGATGGAGGGAAGGGAGGGAGGGAAGGGAGGGAGGGAGGGAGAGAGAGAGAGAGAGAGAGAGAGAGAGAGAGAGAGAGAGAGAGAGAGAGAGAGAGAGGGAGGGAGGGAGGGAGGGAGGGAGGGAGGGAGGGAGGGAGGGAGAGAGAGAACAAGAGCCAGGAAAGAAGGAAGCAGAGGGGGAAAGGAATGGGGAGTATACATGGATATGGAAAAGTGGTTGCTAACTGTAGAGCAGATCATCCTGCTGTTTTTTTGGCTGGGGACTCTGCAGTTACAAGGCTTTTTGTACTGGACATCACTAACTCCAGACTTATAGGGTGAGTCTTTTACCTGCTGTATTCTGTGGTTCTGGGGGACGAAATGAGTGACCTTGACTGACAAGCATAAGTGCTCAATCTGTGAGAATGGGCTAGTACCTATCCTATAGGATTTTTGTGAGGATGACGTAAGATATCTTTAGGAAATCTGTCAGTAATAATTCTATATGTTCACATCTTCATTCTCATTCCCCATAACTCCAAATATTCCTTCTTTACAAACTGGCAAGAGTCAGAGCTGTGATTTGAGCCCAGATGCTTCTGAACTCCAACATCTTAAGTGATTTAGACAGGCAATATTCCCCAAGTTTTCAGAACTGTTTCTACCTTAGAATTTATAATTCAGACGTGAGATCTGTTATTGCTGGGAGAGGAGGTGTCATCAGGTTCCATGGTAAGTTACACATACTCCAATGAATAACCCCCAACCATGCTTAGACAAGCAACTCTAATGAAACTCAGTGTTTCGCCACTTGGGACTTGAAAGTGGGAGAAAGACGACTTAGAAAGAACAAAGGAGTCATCAGGAGTGCATCAGGACAAGAGAATGTAATGGGAGGTGATGAATATGATCACAAGAAACTATATGTGTAAGAAATGTAAAAACCAAAGCAGAAATCAAAGGAAGACATCAAGTCTAGTGCAGATAGCACAGAACTGAATGCTATGATCACCAGACTCATTCTTTAAGCAAATGTTTCAAGGTGGCTGTGATAGGATTGCAGCACTAGACCTACATTCTAACTACAACTTATTCTTCCCCTGTCAGTACTTTGGCTTTCCCACATACAAAAACAGAGTAGAGAACTACAAAGAACCTATAGGAAGTTCCCATTCTGATTAATCCCTTGTCCTGTTCAGTAAGACCATGTTTGTGGATTATAAGCTTAACCTTTGGTGAACCTGAAAACTGAAAATAGAATCAATTATACAAAGGAAAAATTGTATCGGAAGTTGTTTTTCCTGCGACTGGAGCATATTCATGATTAGAGACAGAGAGGCAATTGCCCCATTTTTCTCTTTGTGGGTTTTCTTCCCATTAACCCCAGAAGTGAAATCACCCCATCAGCCGTTTGGGTTCTCTGGAGCCATCTCCTTGGCAACAGTTGTCCACCCACAAAGACACCATTATTACTTCTTTGGACAAGGGCATTCTGCGTGGCTGGAAGTCATTTGCTTACAGATGCTTTTGATTTGGCAGGAACCCTCTGAAGTTGTAGCAGCTCAAGACAGTAGAGTTACTATTACTAACATCAAGAATAAATTTTGCAGATTAAAATGTTCACATTGCTCTTTGGAGTAGCCTATTTTTTCTTCCTGACACTAGGAAGTTGATGAGGATGGTTGTCCCACCCCCATACAGATGAGCAACACTACAGTTGGTATCCAGAGTTCCACATATCAAAGTTTATTCACAAGCCTCTGATGCTATTAGGAGATGGTGGACTTTGAGAACTTGCTTGTAGTTCTAGCAGGGGAGTCCAACTTTTCCTATGCCCTTAATGGAAGAATACTTCTCTTCCATCAGGGAAGGTTGCCATTTTCAGTGGAGCCTGCAGCTTCCTGAAGGGCACACATGAAGAAGTGAAAGAGGAAGGGGGCACCAGCCTAGCCAGCCAAATCAGCTTCACTGATCAGCTGAAAGACAGAAGCCACAGCCAAATCCCCTTGGGAGATGGTATAATCTTTAAGAGGTAGAACCTACTTTAAGGCAGGCAGGTCATGGGAGGCATGCACTTGAAGGGGATAACAGGATTCTGATGCCTCCCTTCTCCCTCAGTATTTGCTTCCTGACTACCAGCAGGGGAGCAGCAACCTCCCATGATGTACTGTGCCACCGCAGCGGGGCTAAATAACGATGGACTAGTGCCTCAGACACCATGCCTCAAAATATACCTTTCTCCTTTATGAGCTGGTTACCTCAAGCATCTTTCCCTCACTGTGGAGAGATTTTAACAAGAGAAAATTATACTCAGAGAGGAAAAAGAGATTTGTCAATGGCCATATCTACTTTCTTAGATTTTCATTTAAGAACAATTTTAGACTTAAAAAATATTGCAAAAGAAGTATAAGAAAGCTAAGTATGGTGGTACACACTTGCAGTCCCTGGACTCAGGAGGCTAGAGCAAGAGAATCATGAGTTTGAGGCCAACATGGACTATATATTTTGAGGTTAGAGCATCCACATCAAGAGTGTGTGTGTGTGTGTGTGTGTGTGTGTGTGTGTGTTGTGTGCACGTGTATGTATGGGTGAATTCTTCATATTTACCTTTACCTAACTCCCTGAAATATTCACATGTTATACACATATAATACAGCTGCTGTCAAACATAAGAAAAAAGAAGTTTCACTGATACAATACAATTTGCTATAGTTTTGATTGCAAGGTACTCAGATTGCTCATTAGCTTTGTTTTTTACAGGTCCTTGATTGTATAAAGGGTGACACAGTACTTTACTGTCACAACTCGTTCCTTTCCTCTAGTAAATGACATATCTTTATTTTTCATGATAAGAATCAACTTCCTAAGTTAATGCCAGGTATTTTCTAGAATGTTTTTCAATCAGGTGTCTGTGATTTTTTTCACAATCAACTATAGATGATATGTTTATAGTTAGAATATTACAAAATTGAGATGCTATGGTCTTCTCAGGGTGTAGAAAAGGAGGCATGTGAAGTTGATATATTTACTGAGTGGGATAGCAACTCATATTTTAGATGAGGTTTTCATATGCCAAGTTCCCCATAATATAAGTATTATTTTTCTTTTGTAATTAATAAGAATCTTCTGGGGCCAGGTGATTATAACATGAGGCCTGGCTTATTGGGGTTCATGTCCTGCCCAGTTCCCCAAAACTTCCAAGCCCCAAAGAAAATCACACAGAGATCTCCTTATGTTATAAAATGGATTGACCCATTAGCTCAGGCTATTTATTAATTTAATAATTTAAATAAATTTATTTATTTAATAATGGATTAATATAAGCTTGTCGCTTATATTAATCCATTATTCTTCTCTATGTTAACCACATGGCTTGGTACCTTTCTCAGTGGGGCAGCTCACATCTTCCCTTTTCGGTGGTCTGGGCAGAACTACGGAGAGAGCTTCCTACTTCCCAGAATACTCCTGTTCTCATCGCCCCGCCTCTATTTCCTGTCTGGTTGACCCACCTATACTTCCTGACTGGTCAATCTGCATTTATTTAAGACATGATTGACAGAATACAGACAATGCTCCCACACCAGGTGGTGGCATCATGTGCCTTTAATACCAGCACTTGGGAAACAGAAGCATGAATATCTCTATTAGTTCAAGGCAAGCTGGTCTACAAAGCAAGTTCTAGAACAGCCAATTACACAAAGAAACCCTGACTTAAAAAAAAAAAAAACAAGAAAAAATAAAGACTCTTGTGGGGAGCTATTTGAACTATTTGAGATTTCAATATATGTTTTTCAAACTTCTACAGTAATTTTACCATGTGTGCCTAAATCTTACCCAATGCAACTATAGGAAAACAATTTCCACACGACCATGATAAACTGATTTGAATCCATGTGAAAGCCTGATGCTGCAGAAGGCTCCGATGCAGAGGTGGGAGGCAGAGAAAGGAGAATCCCTGCAAGGTCAACAAGAAAACTAGCAGAAAACAACAAGAAAGAGATCCTTTCTCAAGATGGAAAGCAAAGACAGACATGTGGGGTTGTCCGATGATCTCCACATGCACACAATGACATACATACACCACACACACACACACACACACACACACACACACACACTCCTCTATATAAATACAAAACAGTTTTGGAGAAAAAAAACAATCAAGACTATGTCATTTGCCAGTTGGTGATTTTGTATTTCCATCCTTTTCTTTCTATTATTGAAAGTTATTTATTGAAATTTAACTCTAAGGATGAACTTTTTCATCATCCCTTATTAACCGTTTATTCAATTACTGTTTTAGGATTTCTATTGCTGTAAAAAGACACCATGACCATGACTCTTCTAAAGGAAAACTTTTATTTGGGGTGGTTTATAGTATAGATGTTTGTCATTCATTTTTATCACAGTAAGTGAGACATGGCAGTGTGCAAGCAGACATGGTGCTAGAGAAGTTGCTGAGAATTTTACATCTTGATCTGAAGGGAACAGCAAGTGAACTGAGACACTGGGTGTGGGCTGAGCACATGAGACCTCATAGTGCCCCTCCACAGTGCCGTAATTTCTCCAACAAGGCCATGCCTACTCTAAAAGCCAGACCTAAAAATGCCACTGTCTATTTTATGAGGATCAATTACATTCAGACTACCACAGTTGCCTATTTTCATTAGTAAGGCCTTACATAAATTTATTTTATTTTGTGTGTTAAAGTCAACTGCTATTATCTGTCTTGTTGCACAAACTGCCCTCGATCTGGGCAAGCTCTTCTAACCCCATGCTATGCCAAGCCAAGATCAAAAACCAGCCTGTTTGATCCCAAGGTCAGAAGTATTTTGAAAGACCTCCTTATTCTGAAGACCTCTTTCCAGCTAGAACGCAACACCCAACATTCTTATGGAGAGATAGCTCCCAATTATCACACACTTCCTTTTCACAGTATGCTGGTTTATCAACACTACAATAAATCCAACACCTAGCCTAAAGCTATGCACACAGTAAATGTTATTGCCAGTTTGTTAAATTAATTACATCCTGACTTCTTTTCAAGATGATAAGAGCAGGGTGGATATAGTTCACAAAGACTTATATATGTGAAAAGAACCAAATGAGAAAAACTCAAAGTATCCACACATAAAGAAATAAGGAACCAACAATCCTTTCTGTTCTGATTTGATCGGCATATCTTGTGTACATGTACTGAAATACACTTAGGTATACTATTATTATGTTAATCTAAAATAAAATTGAACAATAGGAAGGGGATAAGAAACACCCTTTTATGAGGAACAGGATAAAATTGTTGGGAAAGTATCAATATAATATGACATTACACTTGGCTTGTGCCCTAGTTTGCTTTCCATTGCTGAGATAAACACTATGTCCCAACTTGGGGGCAGAAAAGATTTATTTAGCTTACACTTCCACATCACTGTCCATTTTTGAAGCAAATCCGGACAGGAATTCAAGTAAACACTAAAGAAGAAGGATACTTACTGATTTGCTCATCCTGCTTTCTTATATACTCCAGGGTCAGCATATGCCTGGGTTGGTAACACCCACAGTAGTCTGGGCTTTCCCACATCAATGATTAATCAAGAAAATGCTCAACAGACTTGCCTACTACTGTCCAATCTTGTGGAAGCAGTTCCTCAATTGACATTCTTTTTCCTCAAATGACTCTAGATTATATCAAATTGACAAAAACAAACAAACAAAAACCCAACTACTTAGCACCACTTGCCAATTCAACCTTCTGACTCTAGTATTTTATTTTGTTTTATTTTTACCAGTGTACTGAATGCATTGCATCACAGCACCAAGGCCTCTTCAACTGAGAAATTTCATGAATAGTTGAAATGAGCTACCAGGACTTGAGCTCACTGAATACTGTAAACGTTGACCCAAGTGCATTGAACCCTCACAATAGCCCCATGAAGGAATACTTATGTTCCAGATTTACAGTTGACAAGTTGAGGGAAGGAACAAATTTGACTGGTCACTTAACATGTCAGCATCAAGTGAGTCTCTTTGGCTTAAGGATCATTTGCAGCTAAAAGCAAATAAGACCAGCAAGATAAAGGAAAGATTACTTACATTCTCCCTTTCCTCCTAAAATCAAAGCATAAGCATCCCTTTGTGATGGTCTACTGTCAGTTCCCAATGAATTACCATCTCCTGAAGGCCAACTCTTCTTTCTTTTTATTAAATCAACTGACTGGCCCACACTTCCCTGAGTTTTACTTCTTTTGTATAAACTCTTGTACATATAATTGTTTATAAAACATGTGTCTTTTGCTAGTTCAAGTCATTGATATCTTGGCTACTGAACCTGAGAAGATAAAGTATTTTTCTTCTTGCCACCATGCAAGCATCTAAACAGCAAAGCTGGAATTTGAGCCCAGATTTTACTCTGAAACCCATGCTCACTATTAAGTTGCATAAACTTTCCTTTTGGTGGGCGGCTCAAATCTCTTCCCTCAAGCTGCTGAATTAAATATTTATAATTACACACAAAAGAAAAAACCTTATTTTATTAACATAAGAAAAATAAAAAAATCAGGATAAGGATCAAATTCCTGTGATCTAGGTTTTGGAAAAAGTTTTATAAATTAGATCTCTTCCCTATAAAGGAAAACCTGAATATAGCAAAACCACAGTGGTGTTACTCTTTGAGGCTCATGGAAAGAAAGCAAAACCTCCAATTGGATGCGCAACTGTTTAACATTACTTACAAACCCTGTGCCTCATTCTTTAATGTATGTGGTATGGGCAACAAGATATGTGCTATACAGTATTGAACCTTGTAGGAGTGGGCAATTCTTGGTTTTGTATGAGAGAGAGAAAATTTACCCAGAGTGTCCTTGAACTCACTGAGTAGCTTTGACAGGCCTTGAACTTAATTTAAGGCCTACATCCTCGACCTGCCAAATACAGTCCTGTACCACTAGGCCCAACTTTGTTCTGCATCTCTCTCTCTCTCTTTTAAGTTTTATTTATTCAGTATATAGTGTTATGCCTGCATGGTAGAAGAGGGCATCAAATCTCATTATAGATGGTTGTGACCCATCATTTGATTGCTGGGACTTGAACTCAGAACCTCTGGAAGAACATCCAGTACTCTTAACTTCTGACCCATCTCTCCAGTCCCTGTTCTTAATCTCTTAATACTTCCTCAAAACAGCCCTGAGAGAAGCTTTTATTCAATTCTTATTGGGATAAATGAACTGAGACTCAGACTTATGCACCAATTTTGTCAGAAGTTATGGAGCAAGTTCATGAACTTGAGCTTCAATTCCCGTTCTTCAAAAGCTGACACTGGTAAACATCATAAAACGTAGAGAGACACAGATATATGATGAGATTAGATTGATGAGCTTCAGTGTCGAAGGTACGTCTCAGGATATCTAAAACCAGAAGACAGCCAAAGGCTACGGGGGAATTTATCCCAAAATTTCAGAGAATGCTTATAATCATCATTCACAGCCCTTTATTAAATATGTAAAATAACAATTGCTCTAGGCAAAGAAGGATCATCAAGTCAATAAATTGCCTGGACATTTTGTAGATTGAAAGGCGAACATAGAGTCTGTGAGTAGCAGAGAATAGTGCTGGCCTGGGAAGGCTACAGTGCCTCCTGCCACAGAGGGATGAGCATCAGGCTTCTCTGCCTCCACCCAGACCCTGGCCGCTCTGTCTGACAGAGTGCCAGGCACCCTGCACGGGCTTCATCCTGAACAGATCCTTAGAGCCCACAAACAAGAAGAGACTAAACATTGGTGAGTGCTGTGTTCAACAAGGGTTCTTGGCTTGGAAGCATGCCTTCAGTGAGTCCGTGGAGGAGACTGTTTCTACTGCTTATACTGTAAATTTCCTAGTGTCCTCCAAATCAGATTTGAAATGTGTTTGGTATTGATGATTGAACCTAGGGCCTCATATATGCTAAGCCTATCATCACTTTTTCATTAAACCCCTGTGGTTGCAGTTGAGGAGAATGTTTTAGGGCCCCATCTATGCCCCAACTTCCACAGTGCTCTGAGCTTGCATGTGAATGCATGTGTGATATTCATATCAGTACACCTGTGTGACACTTGTTTGTGTGATCAAGTATGTGTGTGTGTTTGTTTTGTGTGTGTGTGTGTGTTTTCATAGGTATGTTTGAATGTACATGCACCTGTAAATGTGTAGAAGTTAGGGGTCAACATCAGTTTTCCTTCATTATTCTCCCCTTTAGTTTTTAGACAGTCTCTGTCACTGTATCTGACACTCATGATTTTGCTAAACTGGTTAGTTAGTAAGACCCAAGGTCTTCATGTCCTCACTCCTCTCGCCCCTGAATTCCATGGTTATAAATTCACCTTCATGCCTGGCTTATAAATAGGCTCTATGGATCAGAACTCAAATCCAAATGCTTTGCCACAAGCACTTTTCCTGATGATCCATTTCGGAGACATTTCTTTTTTGGGAGTCTCATTTGCTGTGTTGCCAGGCTGGTCTTAAACCCATGATTGTCCTGCCTCAGCTTCCCTGACTTTATATTGAACCAATTTTATTTCCAGAAAGCTTACATCTATGTAACCATTTCCACAGTAGGATATCTCATGGTATTCCTCGACAAAACTTTGAGGGAATAAGTAGTATTCTCAGTCTCTGGTGTCCAATAAAGTAACTACCAGCTACACATGTCAAGGGAAACATGCAAATATAACTTTATGAATGAGTGACTGAATTTTTTTTCAGACAGGGAAGGTCTCACATTGTAGCCCAGACTGGCCTGATACTCACTATATAATGAAGATTGGAGTAGAACTCACAGCAGTCTTCCTGTCTCTACTACTGCATTGCTGAGATTTCTTGATGTGAGGCATTTCACCATTATTGATTTTTTTGAGACAAGGTCTTTGTGTATCACAGGCTAGCCTCAAATGCATAAGGCCAAAGATAACCTTAATCTTCTGATCATCTTGCCTTTACCTCCTGTATGATAGTATTACAGGTTTATTACATCATTACAGTTTATATGATGCTGGGATTTCTAAGCCAATACTTCATGCATGTTAGAAAATAGCTCAACCAACAGAACCATACCCCCAGCCCTGAAGTATTATATTGTCCATAACTAGCCTAAGTCTACCTAGCTATAGTAGGCAACTAACTATTATTTTAGCATAAAGAGAAAAGATTTCCCTTACTTCTAAAAGTTCCCCAGTGACCTAGTGGAAATCTTTCTCTCTCCCTGTTAAGGATTTGAGTGTTCATGTAACTGTAGCGCCCCATGTGTTCTTGTAGGTGGAGTTTTTCTGTGTCTTGGCAGCTGCTCCAAAATATCCACAGAGGTTTAATATAAATTATAAATGCTTGATCAATAGCTCAGGCTTATTACTGACTAGTTCTTACAATTTAAATTAACCCATTTATATTAATCTGCATTAATTGTGGTGTTACTTCATTTTCATCTTGCACCTCCTGTTTCCTCTCTGTGTCTCACTGGGGACTCCTCTTTCTCCAACCTTCTTCTTTCCAGGTCTTTAGTCTGTTTTTCCCACATAACCTTATCCTGTCCCGCTATCGGCCAGTTAATTTCTTTATTAAACCAATCACAGAGTAATTTATGTTCTCTTTTGTGTAAGTCTCCTCTGAATAGGAGGGTTTTAATTTCTGCATTCTGGGGTCTATTACAGTTCCTGGAAGATGGTGAGTCTTCATTAAATGTTGTTGAAAGCATGAATGACTCAGTCTTAACCAGAAGCAATGACCTGAACCCATAAATAGTCTTTTGCTCTCAAATAAGAGAAATCAGTAATATAAAGGCCCCTGTGAAGAACAGCAACAAAATCTCCTGATATACCCATGGAAAACTGAATTAGTTCCAGATGGGGTCAATGTTGTCCACGATCACTGGAAGCTTAGGGCATGGATCAGATTCAAAGTGTGCAGACTGTTAAGCATTCATCTTTCTTACTTCACAAAACAGAGATGCACACACACCCATTTCTAACAGGTGAGCACAGTGATTCCCATGATGCCACAGGATGTGTCCAGATATCACAGTACCTTTTCAGTTCTCTGGCTCACCTATAGAAAACACAGAAACAGCAGCAACTCATCCTGTTTCAAATGTTCCCCAAACCTAACAGTGGGCTGATGACAACCCTAGGATGTGCGTTGACCTTGTCATCAGAAGACAAAGCTCACTGTTCCTGATCCAGCTCTTCACTCACCAGAGTAAGGACAACACTCTATTGTTCTGTTATGTCCTCCTTGAAAACTTGGTAAGTATCAGGGAGAGAGGAAGGGACCTGCCATGCACTGTAGGGCTTGAGTGTGCCTGGGTGCTTCACCAAGCAGCACGGCAATGGTAGGAGATAAGTCTGCTCCTCTTTTTACAGTCGGGTTAAGCCAGTTTAGATGACTGTCTTAAAAGCCTCTAGTTGGAAAGCTTGTGTTGGAAGCTGTATCTCTTTAAAAAATGTTGTTTGTAGAGTGACCTGTTACTTAGAACCCAGACAAATAGGTTTTCTATTGACATTTTAAGACTCAGCATTCATGTTCCATTGGTTGCCAAGAAACTCAGAGTAGAGTTATGTGTCAACTAATAAATAGCTTTTTTACCATAAGTTTTCTTCATTAAAAATAAAGGGAAAAGACTAATTTTAAGTGTATATGAATATGCAAGGTTTCATATAGGATCCTTGAGTACCAGCCTCAGCACCCCATCAGGGTCCAGCTAAGATTCGCTATAGCAAACAAAAACCTGGCTAATTGGATCTGAGCATAAATGGTATGTCTCCTTCTGGTGTTATCTTTAGTGTCAGGAAGAATACACAAGTAACGGTGTCATGTAATCTTCCTCTGTAGTTATGGAGAATCACTGAGGCCAGCTTTGTGGCCTCTGTGCCCTGACTGCTGGGATTGAAAGTATGCACCACCACTTCCTGGCTCTGATCTGTTCTTTCAATACTTTAAGTCCTATGCATCTTAGGCAATTCCTCTGGGAGATTCATCGTTTATTGGTGTCTATACAATTTAGTTAATTATCCACAAATTATTATCTAAATTAAAACAGAATTTTAATAGGCAATCCTTAATGTCCTTCTTCTTGTCTGGGAGAACTTTATCTTTTGGCAAGAAAAAAATCCCTTTAAGCAAGACTGTATAATACTTTTTCCATGGTGATTGAAGACAGTGACTCATTTAGAAAATGTTTAATGTGTGTGTGTATGTGTGCATGCGTGTTTGTGTGTATGTGTAAAAGAAAAGGTTTGTTTCCTACCCACTCAGCATGAGGGATGTTGTGTGGAAGTGTGAGGATCCTTAGTCCAGGCCACAGAGGAGGCATCCCTAAGGAGTCTGCTATATCAGCATCATTCTACTAGTCAAGAAGGCTGTACTTCTGTGAGGATCCCTCATAGAGGACTTGATGCTTACCCAAACACCAGCCTCTTTGGTCTTCGAATCAAACAGAAATTCAAAGTCCCAGGCTGCAATGTATAGGCGGGGTCCACTACATTTACCCAGGATTTTATTTCACATTTATTAATATTTTCTGATTTTTTTCTAGAATGAAGGACACTAGCCCTCTACTTTAATGGAATGCAAAACTAAGGACAGTGGTGCGGGACAATTGTCTATATTCTGTCAATTATGTATTAAATAAATGCTGATTGGGCAGTATCCAGGCAGGAAGTATAGGTGGGACAACCAGACAGGAAGTAGAGGTGGGTCAATGAGAACAGGAGAATTCTGGGAAGGAGGAAGCCCATTCCTCCCCAGTTCTGTCCCAATCACAGAAGAAGGAAGATGTGATTGGCTCACTGAAAAAGGTATTGAGCCATGTGGCTAACATAGATAAGAATAATGGGTTAATATAAGCTATAAGAGTTAATAAGAAGCCTGAGCTAATGGGTCAATCCGTTTATTTTTAATATAGACCTCTGTGTGATTTCTTTGGGGCTAAATGGTTGTGGATCCTGGTGGGAGGACAGAAACCCGGACAACGAATGGCATCCAAGTGGACAACTGCATCCACATAAAACCTGACAGAGCTTGGGAATTAATTCTAGACAGAAAAGAATAGAGTAAAGCATGACTTATTGATAGCAGCATTTTCTCAGATGTGCTCTGCTCTGCTTGCGAGAGGCAAGCACTCTCATTTAAGAGAAGCTTCCTGACTCAGCTTTAGCTGCAAAACCCTGCAGCTCTTTAAGAGGTCCTGCCATGAAACACTTAAATGGTGTTGATAAAAGCTGACCAGACCACATGCTTTTGGGTTTTCAGCGATAGCAGGAAAAAAGCTGCACTGTTTTAAAATCCCAGCTTTCTGGGCTGTTCTGCCAGTGCAAACTCTGACTCTTTGAAGCAGGAGGTTTGGCTACAGAAAGAGCATTTGAGTGTTGTTTATAGACTCACTGTTGCAACTTGCTTGCTGGCAAGAACCTTGAAATTCCATAATGTTGTGGCAATAAACGTGGTACCTCTGCCATGAGCCTGGAATTTCAGAAAGCTAAGGAATTGGTTGGATCTAGCAGTCAAAGCCACGGATTTAATCCTCTCCATATTGCTTAGCAAATTAAAGTCTCATGTGGTCAGAAAAAAAGAGAAATATACAGTAAAGAGAGTGTCAAAGATAAAGAAAACTTCTAAATGGTTTACAGTGTGTTAAAAATATATGCAGGCTAAAGGTTAAAGGCCTTAATGTAAAAAAAAAAGAAAGAGAGTAGTTGAGTATGGTGGTACACACCTTTAATCCCAACATTTGGGAGACAGAGGCATGCAGACCTTTGTGAGCTAAAGGTGTGGTGGCACACACCTTTAATTCCAAAGCTTGGGAGGTAGATGCAGACAGATCTCTGTGAATTCAAAGATGTGTTGGCACACACCTTTAATCCTAGCACACATGTGGCAGTGACAGATGGATCTCTGTGAGTACAAGGACAGCCTGGCCTACAGAGTGAGTTCCAGGACAAAGATACACAGAAACCCGTCTCAAAAAGCCAAAAAATAAAAAGTAAAAATAAAAGAAATAGAGGTTAAAATAAAGCCATGTAAGGATGAAAAAGTACAGAGAGTCTGAATACTGCATGTTATTATGCTCTCTTTGAATTGTTTGAATGCTGAGGAAGGAGCAACAGCTGCTAAAAGATATTTGTTTATAAATGCTGCTAAATTAATCCAAGATAGGTATTTTGAAAATACCTTGACTTCAAAATTGAAGTCAAAGGTATGTTACTTTGGAGAAGAGATTTTGCTTTTGTTTCCATAGGAAATCAGAGGCTGTGGATTCATTCTGAGTTAAGAAAAATCAGATTTGATAAAGGAAGACCACCTGAGAAATCTCCAGTAGGAACAGATGACCTGGATGTCTAAGTTCTACATCCAGAACAGATTCAAGGCTGCTGCCTGAGATGATCAAGACTCATAGGATACTCCAGTCAGGACTTGATCACAATTCTAAATTTTCTTTAGGTCCCTATAAGATTATTAGTGCCCCCAATTAGCAGGAAGTAGCCTGGAAAACGATGCCCATATTCCCAAAAAATGGTCTATGGATGTTCTTGGTTTTTTTTTGAAAGTGGTGAGGGACAATTGTCTATATTCTATTAATTATGTGATGTTGGAAGGTCTTCTGTTTGAGTTGAATTCATTGGTTAATAAATAAACTGCCTGGCCCATTTGATTGGCCAGCCCTTAGGTGGGTGGAGAAGACAGAACAGGAGAAGGAAGTGAGGTAGATGACTCAGACAATTGCCATGCCTCTCCTCTCTGAGCCAGATGCAATGAAGCTCCGGCCCAAGATGGATGTACGCTAGCATCTTCCCAGTGCTACACAGATTATTAGATGTGGGTTAGTCAAGATGTGAGTAAGAGGCTGAAACTAATGGGCCAGGCAGTGTTGAATACAGTTTGTGTGTTGTTATTTCGGGGCATAAGCTAGCTATGCAGGAGCTGGGCGGGATGAAAAGCAGGCCTGCCTGCAGCTCCTCACTACAGAATGGTGCCAAGACGTGGATAACTGAATCCACAGAAAGCTTGAGAAAGCTTGGGAAAGAATAGAGTAAAGCATGGCTTCTAGGTGGCAGCAATTTCTCAGGTCTGCTCTTCTTGCTAGAGACAAGCAAACGTTCTCATCTAAGAGAGGCTTCCTGACTCAGCTTTAGCTGCAAAACCCTGCAGCTCTTCTAAGAGGTCCTGCCAGGAAATACTTAAACAGTGTTGATGAAAAGCTGACTGCATGCTTATTTGTTTTCAGCCGTAGCAGGAAAAAAGTTGTGCTGTTTTAAAATGTTGTCTTTCTGGGCCATCCTGCCAAGGCAAACTCTGACTCTTTCAAGCAGGCGGTCCTGACTATGAAGCTTTTGATTGTTGTTTAACACTGTTACAGCTTGCTTGCTGGCAGGGACCTTGAACCGCCACAGAGTTGTGGTGATAAACATGGCTACAGCCGGTACCTCTGCTGTGAGGCTGGAAAACTAAGGAATGGGCTGTACCCAGCTGCCAAAGCCATGGCTTTAGTCCTACCGATATTGTTTGGTAAATTAAAGACTCATGTGGTCACAAAAAGAGAGATATACAGTAAAAGAAAGATTCAAAGTCAAAGAAAACATCTAAATTGTTTTCTATGTGTTAAAAATATATGCAGGCTAAAGGTTAAAGTTCTTAAAAGTAAAAAAGAAAAAAAGGAAGTAGTTGGGTGTGGTAGCACACACCTTTAATTCCAACACTTGGGAGGCTGAGGTAGATTGACCTCTGTGACTTCAAGGTGTGGTAGCACACACCTTTAATCCCAATGCCTGGGAGGCAGAGACAGACAGATCTCTGTGAGTTTAAGGACAGCCTGGTCTACAGAGTTATTCCAGGACAGAGATATACAGAGAACTTGTCTCAAAAAGTAAAATAAAAACAAACGAAATAGAGGTTAAAATAAAGCTGCACAAAGATGGAAAATACACAGAGAATCTTGATACTGTATATTATTATGCTCTCTTTGAGTTGTTCGGATGCTGAGGAAGGAGCAACAGCTGCTAAAAGATATTTGTTTACAAATTCTGCTGAACTAATCCAAGATAGATATTTTGAAAATACCTTGACTTCAGAATTTGGATCTAAGGATATGATGCTTTGGAAAAGAGATTCTTTTTTTGTTTTTACAGAAAATGAGACCCTATGGATTGCTTCTATCCCAATATGGTATGATAGACCACGCCCTCCTGAAAGGTTGCTGTGAACACCTTCAGAAAATTACTTCACCCAACTGATGACTGAGATGAACCTGGCATACAGGTTACACCATGAAAGATCTGATTAACAGTGCCCCCATTCAGCATGAAGCAGTTTGGAGAGAAAAAAACTGCGCCCATATTCCCAAATATTGTTTATAAATGTTCTTTTACATTTAAAGAGGGATATGATATAGATATGAATAATTTGCATTGATATGGATTTTGCTTTAGTGATTTAAATTTGTTATATGTATATGTATTTCTAATAATGATTAAGGTATTGTGATTGTGTAGTTCATTAAAAATGTAATGTATAATTAGGAAATATAGGTTGTTAATGGATAGTCATCAATAATAGTCAAGCTTGTAGTCATGTTAGATTTTTTAGATATATAGAGATATATTTCAGTTAGATAGACATTCTTCATATCTTTCAAAGACTGCAAAATATGGCATTTAATGTTTTAATAACTTAAGGTTTTTCATGACAATGAGACACATCTGCTCCTGGAAGCACCATTCTACTTCAAAAGCAAGATGGGCATCGAAGAGGCTCCTTATGGAGTTTGATAGCCATTTGGGCAAGAAACTGCTCTTGTCTGGACTGTTGCATAAACTGGACACAGAGAACCCCTCAGAGAGAGGACTGCTGAACTTGCCTAAAGGTGGGATGATCTTTCGAGGTTACTGATTCATGAAAGAGTCTGCGAGACATTCTGCAGGACACAGTAGATAGTGACTGAACTGTCTTTGAAATTTCCTGCTTCATGGAAATGTCTGCTGGAAACTATGGGCCTGAAGGCCGAAGATGGATGCCCCAATGGTACAGAGGAACTTTGGGTGACTGTCCAGACAGTGAGATGTCTCTGTGATTTCTAGCGTTTTGTAAGTTGCTTGCTTCTCATTTACTTAGGTAATATTATATCCTTCTGGAGTCTTTGATGGAGTTGAAGAATAAATAGATAGTTATAGTTTTCCTTAGTTATGATAAAAGATAAAGTAGATATAAATATTGTAACTGTAATTCTTGCTTGATAACTGTTTTGTTATATGTAATTTTACTATGTTAAAGTGAAAGCCTTCTTTTTTGTTTAAATAGAAAAAGGGGAAATGATGTGGGAGGGTCTTCTGTTTGAGCTGATTTCATTGGTTAATAAAGAAACTGCCTGGCCCATTTGAATGGCCAGCCCTTAGTTGGGTTGAGTAGACAGAACAGGAAGAAGGAAGTAAGGTGGATGACTCAGACAATTGCCATGCCTCTCCTCTCTGAGCCAGATGCAATGAAGCTCCAGCCCAAGATGTACATACACTAGAATCTTCCCGGTAAGGCACCACTTCGTGGTGCTACACAGATTATTAGATATAAGTTAGTCAAGATGTGAGTAAGAGGCTGAAACTAATGGGCTAGGCAGTGTTTAAATGAATACAGTTTGTGTGTTGTTATTTCGGGGCATAAGCTAGCTATGCAGGAGCTGGGCAAGATGAAAAGCAGGCCTGCCCGCAGCTCCTCACTACAATTATGGTTTAAATAAATGCGGAATGGCCAGTAGCCAGGCAGGAAGTATAGGTGGGACAACCACACAGGAAGTAGAGGCGGGTCTTTGAGAAAAGGAGAATTCTGGGAAAGAGGAAGCCCATTCCTCCCTAGTCCTGTCCCAACCAAAGAAGAAGGAAGATGTGATTGGCCCACTGAAAAAGGTACTGAGCCATCTGGCTAACATGGATAAGAATAATGGGTTAATGATGGAGGGCTCCCATTGGCTAATAAAGAAACTGCCTGGCCCATTTGATTGGCCAGCCTTTAGGTGGGCAGAGTAGACAGAACAGGAAGAAGGAAGTGAGGTAGATGGCTCAGTCAGATGCTACACCTCTCCTAAGTTAGACAGACTGCCGTGCCTCTCCTCAGAGAGAAGCCAGATGCGATGAAGCTCCAGCCCAAGATGGACGTACGCTAGAATCTACCTGGTAAGGCACCACTTTGTGGTGCTACACAGATTATTAGATATGGGTTAGTCAAGATGTGAGTAAGAGGCAGAAAATAATGGGCCAGGCAGTATTTAAAAGAATACAATTTGTGTGTTGTTATTTCGGGTGCAAAGCTAGCCCTGCTGGAGCCGGGTGGGATGAGAAACAGGCCTGCCCGCAGCACCTCACTACAGAATGGCGCCTACGTGGATAACTGAATCCACAGAAAGCTTGAGAAAGCTTGGGAAAGAATAGAGTAAAGCTCTATTTTTCGGGTCTGGCAAGCAAGCACTCCCATCTAAGGGAAGCTTCCTTACTCAGCTTCAGCTGCAAAACATTGCAGCTCTTTTAAGAGGTTCGGCTACAAAACACTTAAATGCTGTTGATGAAAATCAACTGCATGCTTTTCGGTTTTCAGCCATAGCAGGAAAAAAGCTGTGTTGTTTTAAAATGCCAGCTTTCTGGGCCGTTCTGCCAGGGCAAACTCTGACTCTTTCAAGCAGGCGGTCCTGACTATGGAGCTTTTGAGTGTTGTTTAACACTGTTGCTGCTTGCTTGCTGGCAGGGACCTTGAACTACCAAAGAGTTGTGGTACCTCTGCCTTGAGGCTGGAAAGCTAGGGAATGGGCTGGATCTAGCCGCCAAAGTCACGGCTTTAGTCCTACTGATATTGTTTGGTAAATTAAAGACTCATGTAGTCAGAAAGAGAGATATACAGTAAAAGAAAAATTCAAAGTCGAAGAAAACGTCTAAGTGGTTTACACTGTGTTAAAAATATTTGCAGGCTAAAGGTTAAAGTTCTTAAAAGTAAAATAAAAGAAAAAAAGAAAAAAAAAAGGAAGTAGCTAGGGTGTGGTAACACGCACCTTTAATCCCAACACTTGGGAGGCAGAGGTGGATTGACCTCTGTGACCTCAAGGTGTGGTAGCATACACCTTTAATCCTAATGCCTGGGAGGCAGAGACAGACAGAGCTCTGTGAGTTCAAGGTGTGGTAGCATACACCTTTAATCCCAGCACTTGGGAAGCAGAGACAGTTCTGAGAGTTCAAGGACAGCCTGGTCTACAGAGTTATTCCAGGACAGAGATATACAGAGAATGTGTTTTAGAAAGTAAAAGTAAAAATAAATGAAATAGAGGTAAAAATAAAGCCACATAAAGATGGAAAATATACGGAGAATCTTGATACTGTATGCTATTATGCTCTCTTTGAATTGTTTGAATGCTGAGGAAGGAGCAACAGCTGCTAAAAGATATTTGTTTATAAATGCTGCTGAACTAATTCGACATAGATATTTTGAAAATACCTTGACTTCAGAATTTGGATCTAAGGATATGATACTTTGGAAAAGAGATTCTTCTTTTGTTTTTACAGAAAATGAGACCCGTTGGATTGCTTCTATCCCAATATGGTATGATAGACCACGCCCTCCTGAAAGGTTGCTGTGAACACCTTCGGAAAATTACTTCACCCAAATGATGACTGAGATGAACCTGGCACACAGGTTACACCATGAAAGATCTGATTAACAGCGTCCCCATTCAGCAGGAAGCAGTTTGGGGAGAAATATCTACGTCCATATTCCCAAATATTGTTTATAAGTGTTCTTTTACATTTAAAGGGGGATATAATGTGGAGATGAGTAATTTGCATTGATATGGATTTTGATTTAGTGATTTAAATTTAAGGTCAGTTTTGTTATATGTATATATATTTCTGATACTGATTAAGGTATTGTGATTGTGTAGTTCATTTAAAAAATGTAATGTGTAATTAAGAAATATAGGTTGTTAATGGATAATCATTGATAATAGTAAAGCTTATAGTCATGTAAGTTAGATTTTCTAGATATATAGAGATATATTTAAGTTAAATAGGCATTCTTCATATCTTTCAAAGGCAATAGAATATGGCATTTAAAATGTTTTAATAACTTAGGGCTTTTCATGATAATGAGACACATCTGCTCTTGGCAGCACCAGCTACTTCAAGAGGAAGATGGGCATCGAAGAGGCTACTTATAGAGTTTGATAGCCATTTGGGCAAGAAACTACTCTTGCCTGGACTATTGCATAAACTGAACACAGAGAACCTGCAGAGAGAGGACTGCTGAACTTGCCTATAGGTGAGATGATCTCTCTGGGTTCCTGATTCATGAAAGAGTCTGCGAGACATTCTGTAGGACACAGCAGATAGTGACTGAACTGTCTTTGAAATTTCCTGCTTCATGGGAAAGTCTGTTGGATACTGTGGGCCTATAGGCCGAAGATAGATGCCCCAACAATACAAAAGAACTTTGGGTGACTGTCCAGGCAGCGAGATGTCTCTATCATTTCTAGAGTTTGGAAATTGCATATTTCTTATTTACTTAGGTAATATTGTGTCCTTCTGGAGTCTTTGATGGAGCTGATAATTATAGTTGTTTTCCTTTGTTATGATAAAAGATAAAGTAGATATAAATATTGTAACTAATTCTTACTTGATAACTGTTTTGTTATATGTAATTTTACTATGTTAAAGTTAAAGCCTTTCTTTTTTGTTTAAACAGAAAAAGGGGAAATGATGGAGGGCTCCCATTGGCTAATAAAGAAACTGCCTGGCCCATTTGATTGGCCAGCCTTTAGGTGGGCAGAGTAGACAGAACAGGAAGAAGGAAGTGAGGTAGATGGCTCAGTCAGATGCTACACCTCTCCTAAGTTAGACAGACTGCCGTGCCTCTCCTCAGAGAGAAGCCAGATGCGATGAAGCTCCAGCCCAAGATGGACGTACGCTAGAATCTACCTGGTAAGGCACCACTTTGTGGTGCTACACAGATTATTAGATATGGGTTAGTCAAGATGTGAGTAAGAGGCAGAAAATAATGGGCCAGGCAGTATTTAAAAGAATACAATTTGTGTGTTGTTATTTCGGGTGCAAAGCTAGCCCTGCTGGAGCCGGGTGGGATGAGAAACAGGCCTGCCCGCAGCACCTCACTACAGGTTAATATGTTATAAGAGTTAATAAGAAGCCTGAGCTAATGGGCCAATCAGTTTATCGTTAATATAGACCTCTGTGTGATTTCTATAGGGCTAAACAGCTTTGGGACCTGGTGGGAGGACAGAAACCAGGCAGGATAGAAACCTGGTTCTAATTATCTTGCTTTAATAATACCTCAACAAGGAATCTGGTGCGTACACATAAGCAGTTCTTAAATCTAGTAGTCCTAGGAGTGTAATTTCATGCTTGTCTTTAAATTTCCCATTTTTCTTAATCTTCATTGCATTTTAACAATTCTTAATCATTTTTACTGGCTATATATTATCTAACAAGAATCTGCATTAAGCTATCTCCCTATTGTTGAACATCTAGAATTTTCTCCCATTTTAGAAATTTTGCACACAAGACTGGAAAAAAAATCTTGTGTAGAAGTCTCTGCTTTTTTAGGTCTCAGATTTTTTTTTATGTCAAGACCAATTTACTAACTGAACCAATTAACATTCCATGGGAGAATATCTACTGTTAAAAAAAGAGAAATAATTCCCATCCAAGCAGTTGTTAATCCTTAAACTCAAAAAGTGAAAATCAAACAAATAAACAAAAGCTAGATCTATTAAGAATTTGAAGGGTTTCTCAAACCCTCTGAAACCTGTATGTCGAGAGCGCTATTGCATTAGAAATATTGTACTTCTCTTAGTCTATCTGTGTTGCTATAATGAAATACCTAAGGCAGGGTACTTTATAAAGCTTTATTTAGCTCACATTTCAGGAAACTCAAGAGCATGGTTGGCATTTGCTTGCTTCTAGGGAGGGCTTCACAGTAGATGGGATTAAAAAGGGTGGGGGAAAATTCAATAGTGACCAGAAGCAAAAATAAAGAAAGGACAGGACTCACCTAGCAAGCTGCTCTTTTGGGACCCCCTTGTGAAAGGAAGCACACACTTCCAGGATAAAAGCATCAATACCTCTTAAGACCTGACCACCTCTCACTCAGCCCATCTTTTAAAAAATTTCATCACCTCCATACTGCTATCCTCCTGGGGGTGAAGACAGTACAGGAATTCCTAGGTTGATCAACCCTTCTGGAACTCTAGCATCCTACCATAACATCATCATACTAAGCCCAGTGAGTTCATACACCAATTCTGCCTGACTCCATTAAGTTTCATTTGTTTTAAACCACCACAACTCAGAGTTCATGAAGTATTAGCAATATACAGACACCAGAGATAGAAGAAAAGCTCCTGGTTGTAAGGGAAATGAGGCTACAGTGAGAGGCAGGAATAAAGGCCTTTTCAGTAAGGTGCAGCAAGAAGTGTTCATATCATTTCAAATATTAAGAAGCCACAAGCTCTCTACCAAAGGGCTATGAAGAATGAACATTCTCAGGATGTTATAGGTATGGGAAACCGCACTGGTAAAGGAAAAAGTTCATAAGATGAATATATATGGGAAATTATACATGTGCTGAAAGTGGTAGATTTGAATGGTAATAATGAGCATGGGAAAGAGCTGGGAGTCCTTATTTGGGACAGAAATTAAATTATCAACACACATGATTTTAGCAGTTGATCTGAAAGCACAAAGGGAACCACAAAAATTCTCCTCCCAAACATTTTATTACAAAAGCTTGCTATCGCACACATAATAAATATTCTGCTTTTATTCTGTAACTGTGTGAAGTGCAGTGCTCAATTCAGCAGCACACATGGTTTTTGTTTGGGGCACACACACACATGTGGTGTGTGTGTGTGTACATTTGAGTGTGCAAGCAGATGCATGTGCACATATGTATTTGGGAGTGTGTGTGAAGGCCCAGAGGTTAGAATCAGATGTGTCTTTCTAGTGTTTTTGATTCTTTGAAACAGGGTCTTGCACTGTCCCTGTATTTCACTGATTTGTCTGGATCAAATGACCAGAGAGCTACAGGGATCTGCCTCTCTCTGATTCTACAACACTGATATCACAAACAGATACTGCCATATGTGGCCCTTTATGTGAATTTTGGGGATCTGAACTCAAGTCCTCATGCATGTACAACAAACACCGATGGAACCATCTCCCCAGCTCTTTCACACCAGTTTGAAAATTACCGACTAATATAATCAAGTGCATCCTCAAACAATACATTTTAACATTGTCCAATGGCTTTCATTTTATAAATAGGAATTTTAGAAAACTTGAAAAATATTTACTGTAATTATTTTTCATAAAATGGCACTGGGTTTTGATCCTACTGCATGTACTGGCTTTGTGGGAGCCTAGTCTGTTTGGATGCTCACCTTCCTGGACCTGGATGGAAGGGGGAGGACCTTGGACTTCCCACAGGGCAGGGAACCCTGACTGCTCTTTGTACTGGAGAGGGAGGGGGAGAGGGATAGGGAGAGGGGGAAGCAAATGGGAGGAGGGGAGGAGGTGGAAATTTTTAATTAAAAATAAATAAATAAATAATAAAAAATAAAATGGCTTTTAAAACTAAAAGTTGACTTACAGGTGAAACTGACTTTAACCTGATGTAGACTTGGCTTTTCAGGCTGCTCTCATTAGTAACACTATCAACTTGTGCAAAAATTTTGCTTTTTAATTATTTTTTTTATTATGAGTGGGTACTCATGTGGGCTACAGCATGCCCTTGGAGTCAGAAGACAACTCTGCCAAGTCAGTACTATCGTCCACCTTTCCTGGGTCCTGGTGACCGAACGCACATCTGCAGGCTTGTGCACCTCTGCCAGCTGAGCCATCCCACCAGTTCTAGTTTCATTCTGAAGATATAACTAAACAAGGCCTAGAGTTCAGCAGATATGAGAACTGATGTCCAGCACTGCAAGAAATATCAGTAAGACAAAACTAATTATAATGTTTTACTTACAATTGCCTTCATAGTTGAATTACAATAGAGCATTTGATTATTTGGCATGTCTTGCTTTCTTCAGAAAATTAATACAATCAGTTGTGATAATGGAATGGAGATGTCTTTATAGACTTTCACCAGAAGCATAAAAATACTTTATTGTTTTAGTGAAATTTTTCCTAGTGACTGAGTTTGTATACATTTTTTTTGTCTTGAAAATTTGTTTAACTTTCTGGCATAATTTTTCCATTCTCTTAAAATACCCAATTTATATACATTAGACAGATCTGTCTAGATGATGTTAACTTCTTAAAGTTTGATTGTAAAGTTAAGGACAAAAAATCATGTTTTAAAATTCCAGATTAATTAACTGAAACATAATTTCTTTTTAAGATAGTCTGACATAGCCTAAGATGGACTAGAATTCACTATATCGGCAGGATGACCCTGTACTCCTGATCCTCCTGCCTTCACCTCCCGAGTGCTGGGATCACAGGACCTCCCGAGTGCTGGGATCACAGGTGTGAGTTATGAGCTTCTGAGATAGAATAAATTGGTTCAAGGTTATAAAGTTCTCAGTACAAAGAAATTAGGCTTCTTGTAGCCTCTTTTCAAATTACCCCTTGGATGTTTAATGGGATATGCAGACAGTGTCTCATTAAACATGGTTTAACTGTCAAAAGAGAGCCTCTTCAAGGGAACTTGGAAATAATACAAAGATGCACTCTTGTTAGGGTTTACCTAATCAACATAGAATATGTTCATTTCCAGACTTCAGAAAGTGTCACACGTGAAAGTCAGAAATTCAAAGGGAGTCACTCTCAACACAATTTTGATAGATAGCCCAGTGAATGATAAAGAGGACATAAAGCAGTATGAACAAAAATATATGCTATCGTTTGTTTACTGGAAAAGCTGGGGATGGAACCTGGACCCATGTGCATGATATGCAGTGCCCTACAACTAAGACAAATCCCTACCCAATACTATCTTTGAATATATATTTTCAACTCTGGTATGGATTTGCTTTATGAGAAGGAATTGTTCCATGTGCTATCTTGTCCCCAAGGGGTAGACTCTCCTTTAATGAACTAATATAAAATGTTGGTCTGTACATGAAGGATTCAAGGCCTTCCATGAAGTGAGCTGACAAATGACCTTCAGGCCTTACCTGAAGACTTCTAAAATTTCTCACTACATAAAAAGTGAAACCAATCCACAATAGGTACAAATTATATACATTTATTAATAATTTTAAATAACACTCTTGTATAAATCTTTCATATATTTAAATCATACACAAATTTAGAAATGCATCATGAAACCTAGTACAGTACACATATGAGACACGTTTTTAAATTTTGGGTTAGGATTTTAGTGACATAAATACAAGTTTAATGTTTTAGAAACATTACCTAATTAATTGGGTTGAAATTTAAGAATACAGAGTGCTTGTGCCTAGCATTACAACTGACTAGAAGTCACTTAGCTTTGGGCTAGCTTGAATCTGAAGCTCTGGGCTCATTCCAGGGCTGCAGCAGTTTCTGAATATGCATACATAACAAGAAAGATCCCCAAGGCCTTTGAAAAATTATCATTCAAACCACTGACATTTTAACGATACATAACCGTTAGCCATTAGATATTATTTATTTGACTTCTTCAGACTGATAACTGTTTTTCTTGCTTCTTCCCATGGCACAGTCACTGGCTCAGAGTGAAAGGAAACGATGAATTAACCCTCCATCACCTCTTCCAACCCTGAGCATAGACACCAAACCCATTAAACCCATTTCAGATCCTATACCACCTGCTGTCAAAAGTAGCAACAGATTAGTGTGTGTGTGTGTGTGTGTGTGTGTGTGTATGAGATCACAAAGACTTCTGCTACCCTAATGATTACACTGGGTTTGTTTGTTTGTTTTTATAACTTATTCTGAATATTATGTCAGAACTTTCCTTGAGAGATACAGAAACTCAACTCCCACCCACATACTATTTCAAAATGTAAAAAACCAGGGACAGTCATTTAGAATCAATCTTATGTTTACAAGCAACAACACAAACAAAAAAAAAGGTATAGGGCCAGGGTGAATAATCAATAATCAAGCTCCAACTGTCTCTCATCTTCCAAATTACATCTTGATGAAAAAATAATCAAGATTAACTGGCAGGTCAATAAGTGTTGCTTTGATGGTTAATGGTTCATGGACTATTGGAACTACAGAATAGTGATATCAATTGGGACTTAGATAATTTTGTTAAGAAAACAAATAAAACCCTATCTTCCTAGTCTATGTCTGCCTTTTTGCCCTCTCTAAAAATTCCTGTATCCTGGGGAAAAATAATGCACTCAGGATGTTCAAATAAGTAAGAGATTTTACTATCCTTTTTCCTTTTCTATAATTGAAAAGACTGTAAATAAGAGAGCCCTGGGAAGCAGTGTGGAGGGCGTTAGTAATAGGGAGGTCAAAGACATGCTTGAATCTGATGAGAACACCCAGCTATTGGAAATGCATAGGGCTTACTAAAATAGCTAATGAAGATGCAAGCAAGCATCAGTTCATTTACAGCAGTGATGACTATTTCTCAGCAAGGTTCACATAGGTATTATATTTTAAAAAGAAAACATAATCAATACTTAGACAAAAATTGTTCAAACATTAGATTTTCCAGAGGACACTTGGTGCTGGCTGGTGAAGCCTCCAGAGAATGAAAACCCTGCATTGTGTTTTATGATGGTTTACTACTCTAATTTGAAGAGATTACCTCATGGTTGATCTTTAGACCAAAAATATTTCTACAAGCAGAGTGTTGTGGTCACTAAATAATATTATTTAAAATACATTTTAAGGCTATAACTTTTCATCATGTGAAATATTAATATGACCTAGGAGCCTTACTCGCTAAACAGTCTTTGTGGTTTAATTTCTGTGTTATCTTTTAATATTTGTTTCAAGGAATCTCTACTGAGCTGGAATCTTGACTATTTGACTGGTTTTTAGGCTCCTACAAACTCTCCTTATTTATTTCTTGGGTAAACATCTGTTTAACAAATGTTTGGTTTTTATCTCCTTATCTTTATTTTTGGCTGGAGATGGGGTATCAGTGAGGTAATCACTCTGCATAATGCTCTGTAATTTGTGTGATGCAGTCAGTTCACACCTGTGCTGCAATTGCTAGAGAAAGCCCCCCCCCCCATTCCAGTAATTCAATCATTTTAATGAACTTTAACTGGCAGTTTTACCTTCTCATCATTAATTCTTACTTTAGATAGAAATCCTCATGCGTTCTATCCACAAAGTCATTTGTAGCTATGTGGTCCTGAATTGTGCTTGCAAAGCACATACATCATGCACAGACACATAGACACAGGAACACACACACACACACACACACACACACACACACAAAAGGGAAGCACACTTGAGAGCACATAGGGACTCCAGTAGAATCATCCACATATGTGAATCTTCATCCCAGCCTTCTAGGGCCTAGGACTAGTAGATTCATATATATATATAGAGAGATTTATCATATAGCCAAATGACTATGCCATAGAGGTGAGAATTGATTCCAAGCATAAAAATAGTGTGCATTATTATATAGCCCAAAATGATTTAGTCTCTCTTCATTTTTAAAATGGATACAAGACTATTTCCTTAGAAGGGCATGGTTTGGATCAAAGAATACACATGGGAAAGAAAGTGTTTTGTAAATGACAAAGAACAATAAAAATATTGATCTGTTGTGGGGAATTAAATCTATTAAACTCATATGCTAAGCTCATCAGCCAGTTGAAAATGGTTTCCGTACAAGGAGATGCAGTGTTTACTCTAATAAAGAAGTCACATATGCAGAGCACCCTCAGGTTGCCTCCGGATCCTTTAGTCCAGTCATTTCCAAAACCTGAGACAAATCTGGGGTCGCCTACAGAGGATGAACAAACTGTTTTTCTCTGCGAGGAAGGTAAGTCTGAGTTTCCTAGGTATAGTCTTTGTTTTGTATTTCCCTAACCACGTGGACTGGGTCACCTTTTTTGACCTGCTTAGTCTACAACCTGTCAGTGCATAGCAGATGAAAAAAATCAGTACTCAGCCTCAGGGGAAGTGGCACCTACAAACAAGGACTAAATGCACACTCAACCAGAGTAACCCTCTGCCAGACAAGAAGAAGGATGAATTCTACACTGAAGAAGTCAAACATCCCTCATGATTAGTGGGGATCAGATTATGCTCAAATGTCAGAGGCCTTTATTTTGGAGGTTATGGGAGGTACATAAGTATTTCATGGGCATAAAAACAAGGGGCCCCAAATAATGTGATGGCTTTTCTTTTTTAATTTAAAATTTCTGTCCTTTGGAAGACTGTCTTTTACATTCAGGAAAGAAGTCTTTTTCTGATGATGTTTACACTGAGCAATGTAAAACACACAGAGTGGCTAATTGACTAGAGAATGCAGCCTGTGTCCCAGTTTAATAATACAGACTTCAAATCTATTGCTTGAATCTATGGTAAGTCAAAGAGTATATGACTCTAGGTTGAGAGAGGAAAGATTAGAAACATTTGACCTCTTGTAAATTTCAACAGTGTCCAAACAGGAACGAAAAATGAATGGTGTTCAACAGAGTCCCAGCTCTAGCAATATTGCCACCTATTTTACAGTATTTTAACCAATTTCCATATCTTCTTTTTACAACACCATTAACTGCTATACAAATAAAGTCTAGATGGTAAAATAGGACATGATTTTTTTACAAATAGATACAAGTACAATGTTGAGCAGGTATGCTACATTAACTATGTACACCTTGTTTCTTTAGAGGCAGGAACCTCCCCTGAGGAGGATCATCAACTTTCTGCTCTCCGGGTGCTGCACTTCCCTCACCACAGAGGCTTATCCTGTGCTTTCATCCCATCCTTGAAGGAGACTCATGGGAGGAAAGCCAAGCCCTTCTACAGATCCTCTTGGAACTTTTCTGCCCTCGGTCTACACAGAGCCAAGATTGTTTAGTGTGGTTCAGCCTAGACATCAGCTTTTCACCAGTTATAGCTTTTAGTACAGTGAAATGAACACAATCCCTGCCTCTTCTTAAAATGTATGTTTCCAAAACGAAGATGACGTCTTCTATAGTCTTCCCCCTCCACATCAGCATTTTGTCACGGCTGTTGAGATGAACACTTTCCCAGCAGTCCTTTGAGAGGCTGGGTAGACTTGAGCTACTGTGTCGGATTCAGCCTATCCATACACACATGTGGTTTGCTACAAAAATATACTTTACTTCAAGTCCTCAATGATGACGAGTGCTTCAGATCTTCATGGGGATGAATTAAGAGCAACAGATAGGCTAAGCGCACTACAGTTTGTACCTGAACAGTTCATTTGCATGATGCCGTTCTCAGCAAACTCTACCCAGGCTATGTGGAGCCGGAGGGCAGATGCGTTTTAGTGAGTATCATGTCCTGACACTCCAGGAGGACAGCCCAGCTCCTCAAGCTTTGTAGTTATGAATGGGTGTCGTCAGGGTCAGCTGCCCATTGGGAGCCACTTCACTGCCATCGTCCTCCAACAATCCTGACACATCTGCATTGGGAATGCTGTCATGGTAGCTGCTGAAACTAATATTGTCTTCTTTCAGCTCGATGGTCCAAAAGGGAGCATTGAGTTTCCGGTTTTGGTACTCCCGGTACATATACACAGCTCCTACGAATCCCATTAGCAGCACTACCACAATGATGATGACTGTCAAAATGATGATGTTAAACTGGGTCCATGATACATCGGCGAGAGCTGAGGTGCTGTTTTCAGAAGAACTTACTGAAAAGATAGTCTGCAGGGTTGTGGGGGCAAATGTACTATTTATAACAGGGGTGGGCACTGATGTGGTCAAAGAGGCATTGAAAACCAAAATGGTAGAACCTTCAGGAGTTGGAACAATAACTTCTGAAAATAAAAACAGAGAATGAAATGTAAAAGACAAAATTATCTAGTTTTGAGAAACAATAAAAGAAATACACATGAGAGTGGAAGTTGATGTGGGATGTTGACATGGTACTCTGCCCAGGGTAAGGCAAGGTAAAAATAATTTTTAAATAAATATAATGATAAGATATGGGATCTAGAAAGCCTACTTATTACATCTTTAATGTGTATGACACCCATTCTGAAACTTTAAGAAAATTCTAACATAGAAGTTTTCCATCCCTCCTTATTCACTGATAATCTCAGACATTTCTGTAAAGCCAGTAATGTGCCACCACCAAGTTGTAAATCCCATGGTTAATGCTGATAATTATGTGACCAAAAATATATTCAATACATGTGATGGCATTTCATGAAGGTAAAAGTTTCCTAAGAGGAAGTCTAAAAATCTATTAAAAATGGTACTTAAATGCTCAGAGTTGATGTCAGCCAATATATAAAAGAGCTTTTCCTTTAATTCCATACGTAGAGTTCTTGCTTTGTGTATATTTGAACTATTTTTATAACCAAGGAACTACATTTTAGACTTCTACTCAAAAGCATAGCTCAATGGGAGGATGGAAGCTTTGAACTTGTTAAGACTGTATTATTACAAGTAAGTCAATATCTCAGAATTTTAGATTTTTCATCTGTTAAACATGGGTAATAATGCCTGCTTCACAGAGATTTTGGGAAGACTTCAATGAACATTTTAGATACTCAATAAAATTATTATAAAAATAACTAGTATTATTCATCTCCACAGTACACTACATCAATTAACCTAACACAGGCAAAGCTTGTATTTCTTCATGGCTAACAAGTCTGTCTTCTTGGTACTCGTTGGACTGGTTAAGGTATACCTCCCACATGGTGGATGCAGAGTGACAACATTTCTACCTAGTGATGTGGTACAATCTAATCACTAAAGTACAAATATCAATAACATGGCAGAAAGATGCCACAGGTCACAGACCAACTGTTCCTCAGCTTAGTAATCAGTGTGCATTAGAATATCACAAGGAGTGGTTTGTACAAGAGCAGGGGTTAACATCTCTGTCTTCTAATAATCCTTAAATATCCCTAGCTCCTCCTGAATTCCTAACTTTTGTTAATCCTCACAGAATTTCTCTCCAAGAAACATTCTATTGTATGAATGGCATTTTCTTTTAAAAAACCAAAAGGAATATTAATGAAATTTCATATACCACAGACAGAGATATGCCAGCTCAAAGGGTGAAGAGGCTAGAATGAACTCCAGTTTTCCAGAGGAACTTCTAAGCAGACTATAGGTCCCTACCTAAAAAGGCCTTTGATGATCACTGAGGAAAACAAATGGCGGGACCTTTCAGCTATAACAGACAGATAGGAGGAAACATGAGCACACTTCGTCTCACTGTCGCACCGACTTTGTCTTAGTCTTCACAGTTCTAGATTTGATGCCATAGTTTCAGGAGACAATCAGGAAGGGAAAGAAACACCTTTAGGCAAAGACTTATCAAAATTTATTTCTAGAAACTCCTCTGGTGGAACTGGAAGGTTTACAAAGCTAAATGCAGTTGTCTAGAAACATTCATAGCTGGCATTAGATACTAAATGTGTAATCTTAGGTAGAGCTTTACCTTGCTTGATGCAGTTGTTCTGGAGGTCTCGAACATACCCTTCTTGGCAGTCCTCACATAGGAACCCAGTGGTGTTATGGATGCAGTTGATGCATTCACCACTCTCGGGTTTGCAAATCTTTGGAGTTGTAGTTGGGTCCACATGGCCATGACACTGGCATGGTATGCAGATGCTGTCATAATTGTAATAGCCATTTTCACATTTATTGCAGTTCTGTCCTGTGTAACCATCTTTACACTGGACACATGTAGGCTCCACTTCACCAGATTCTAAAATAGAAAGAACATAAAATAATTCAGTTAATTCTCAAGCTACATTAAAAAATAGTAAATTATTTGCCCTCCAAAAATGTTTACAAATCCTTCCTGGTATACTCTCTCACTCACTGTTAAGAGATAAGCAGGAAAAACACTCGAGATTGAAGGCGTAGTCACAAACAATCCCACACCAGTTTGGAATTATGATTAATAGAATGGTTATTTATTTAAAGGGTAAAAACTTACAGATCACCGTCCCAGCCAACAACCCTCTGTGCAATCAGGAAGGGAGCCTAGTAGCTGGAAGCAGAGGGAAGTGGCCGCTTTTTTAAAGAGAGAGAGACCACGCCTCAATGGGCTGGTATCTCAGTGGCTATTGGCTGAAGGAGCAGAAGGAGCTCCTGCAACAAGAGATAGTTTGTTAACTTTTCAGCATGCTGAAGGAATAATGGGCCTGTCCAGAAAGTCTCTACTTGGTTTCTTTCACCTTTCACTCTATCCATTTACCCATGGGTGAGTTCATTCACTTGTACAGTTAACAAAGGAAAATGGAGTGTATCTCCGCTCCATTTCCTCTGTCTTATATTACAAACTGGATATGATATACAAACTGCCCGTATACCTAGGTCTACAAACTTTTCAAATTTAACATGGATGGCTGTCCTCAACACCTTAGTGATGGTCCCAACATCCATCCACTTGCCTAGGTCCCAAACGTAAGGACCAACTCTCAGTCCTCCATCTCCTTCCCACTTTTGAGCAGTTAGCAGTTCATGTCAGTGATCTTTTAAAAGACTCCTACACTGGCATGACTCTATTCCAGTGTTATGCTTCTGGGTAAGGCTCTCATCATTTCTTACCTCCAGCGCTCTCAATATTTCCTAAAGCTGTTTAGTGTAGTACACTTCTACAGTCTCTATCATCTTCAGAGTGAATCTGAGTACATGTCCTAACAACCTATAGAAGTTGCTTCAATTCTAATGGGCTAATGTCAGACTAGTGAAAACTTAATAGAATTTTCTACTGAAAATAATCTAATCCCTGCCTACTTTTCCTAGCTCTTTTCATTTCTCTCCACATTTCACCACCTACTTTGTTTCAAGCTTATCAGATGGCTTAGGAGTACTCCCAGAGACTGCCTGTTTTCTTCTCTGAAATGTTGTGTTATGGTTTTGTCAACACACAGCATAATCTTGCCTTCTTACCACTAATCACTTTGCAAATTTAAACTGTAAAAATTAACTCAGGTCTTTCTTTTCAGAAGCACAAAAATTTGTACCTGATTCTTTGTTTGGGTTAGAGATACTCTGTTCAGCCGTGGGTCTGGCCTGAAGCTAAGAAGGGGGAGGCATGCCTAAAACCCTGGATTTTCTCATCCTGAGAGCAATAGTAGTGTCTGACACCACCCCATGCCCCAAACAGTTGGGTTTCCTCAAATGCATGCGCGGATGTGCTCCATATCTGACCACTGAAATATTCCTGGCTGGACTTTCTATATGACCTTCTAAGGTTCCTTCCCCTGGCTCCTGTTGTCTCAGAGTATGCAAATGAAGAACCCCTAGATGTTCTTTCCACAACCTATGGCATACCACTGTATGGACCCAACTGGCCATTCCTCCTAGGGTATAACTGCCCCCTGCCCCTTCCATTAATAGCACTGTCCACTAAGAGGATCGCAGGTGTTCTTTCCAGTAGAATTCATAGCTGTTTCAGGAGCTCCTTTGGCCCTGCCCCTGCTCACCCTGTTTCCCCTCCCTAGTTCAGGCTAGTACTCAATGAACTGACCATGGCAGGGTAAAGTGGGGCTTGTGTCTGATACTAGTCATAGCATATAACACCAAAGGGGTAATAATTGGATTAGTGGTCTATCTCATCCATCACACTAAAAGCTACGCATGTACCATCTTTATCTTCAATCTTTTCCTAGTGTCTGGCACACAGTATCTGCTCAATAAATGTTTGATACTTGGATAATTTCATCTTACATAGTGAATTCATTATGAAAAGAATAATTTACAAGGTCAATGAAAGTGGCAGCAAGGTACCTCATTTCAGACTCTGTATGAAAAGTGCATTTCATTTGAGAAACAATCCATAATTTGTCATCCCCAGTGTCAAAATCATGACTTTTCAGTATAATCCACAGAGTTGTATGAGTGAGGAACAAATTTTACTTAGCATTTATAGCCCCAGTTGGTCACATGGCATCAAGATAAGTCCATAAACTCAGAACCTTGGCTTTCCATATTATAATTAAGGGATTTTAAATCAGAAATTCTTAAATTACTTTGTACAAAACAGTTACAACTGAGTGAATTCATAATTCTTGCAACAGATGATAGGTAGAAAAAATACTTAATAAAAAGTTTCTACTTATTTTGGAGAAGCTTATAACTCACAATGTTAGCATGTTTTACATTTTTATAGTTAATAGCTATAGCACACAAACTCTTTTCAAAAATTACAGTTAGAATAGATTGAAGGGTTGAAATCAAGGCTTGTAACAGTGTTTCATATCTCTAGTGTTCATATCCCGTGGACCTCATGACATGATATTCACAATCTGCCTCTTCTTTTATTCCTCCTTGCTTGTACTTTGTTTCGGCCTCACCTATAGTATCTGATCAGTGATTTTAACATTCCTCTCGTGACTTTATCTTGTTTGTTTGATTGTTTGTTTGTTTTAAAGAGAGTGTCTCACTATGTAGACCAAGCTTGTCTTAAACTTGTGATCCTTCTGCCTCTCTGTCCCTACTGCTGACTTGAAGCATCCTTCCTTCCATTAACTCTCACCACACGACCACCTCTTTCTGAGACTATTACTGATACTCCCCCACTAGCCTAGAGTGCTTCCCTTTGTGCTGGCTAGTTTTACATCAGCTTGCCACAAGACAGTCATTTGAGAAAATGGCATTTCAATTGAGAAATTTCCCCCAATAGATTGGAAAATGGGCAAACCTGGGACATTAAATTGACTGGCGATTGATGTGGGAGGACCCAGTCCACTGTGGCTGGTGCCATCCCTGACTGTAGGTCTTAGGTGCTATGAAAAAGCAGGCTAAGACAGGAGGAGCAAGCCAGTAAGCAGCACTCCACTATGGCTTCTGTCTCAGTTCTTCCCTCCAGGTTCCTGCCCTGCTTGAGTTCTTATCCTGACTTTGCCCAAAGATAGACTGTTACCTGAAATTTTAAGATGAAACAAACTCTTCGTCTCCAAGTTGCTTTTGGTAGTGGTGTATTATCACAGTAATAGAAACCTCAACTAGAAATCCTATTAGTGCATCTACTGTACATAGATTGAATCACTACACAAAACTTATTTGTGCATTAAACACAGTGATTGCTTATTGTGAAATGTTAGTTGAAGATGTGTTACAGTTATTTATGCTGTGGAATATTTGTGTAATGATGTGAAGATGTGTTGCATTCTTTTATGTTGTACTTGTTTAACTTTGTGAAGCTGTGTTACTTTGGTTGTTTAAAACATCTGATTGGTTTAATAAAGAGCTGAGTGGTCAATGCAGGAGAGAGAAATATGTGGGACTACAAAGCAGAGAGAATAAATAGAAGGAGGAAAAGAAAAGGCCAAGAAGTAAGGAGAAAGGAGAAGAAAAGGAGGACTCCAGGGACCAGCCACCCAGTTACACAGCAGGCACAGAACTAGAAGTAAAGAAAGGTATACAGAATGGTGATAGATAAAAGCCTAGAGGTAAAAGGAAGATCGGATAATTTAAGTTAAGAAAAATTGATTAGAAACAAGTTAAAGTAAGTCTGGCCATTGATAAGAAAGAATAAGCCTCTCTTATTTGTGAGCTGGCTAACAGGTCCATCAATGAGTAAAGAATAAGAAAACAAACAGCAATCTCTGAAAGTATCAAACTGAATTGACTTAGAACTTTCTACCCCTACAGGCACATGCATACCTTAGTTAGATTTCTTCCAACCCAATTTAGTCTGGTTGTGATCTACTGCCTTTACATGGATAAATTTCTAAGTGTCCTCCCAGTCCTTACTTTGCAAGGTCCAGTTCATACATAACTTTTTTTCATAAAGATTTTTCTGTACTTCGCAGTAGGAAAAATAAGTCCCTCCAAAGCTCACCAAACTCCAGGTTTACATACCTGACTACTCTCTACCTGAGTTATAGCTGTATCCCTTTCTACTTATTCAGCATGTACTAATGACATTAACAATACACTGGGTATATAATTATTAAAAATATAGATATCATCTTTACCCTTGTGGAGCACATGGTATTTAGAACAGACATTATAAGTACAAAGACCTCAACATAAATCCGACCACACTGAACCTTATAGAAGAGAAAGAGAGAAGCATCCTTCAACGCATTTGTACAGAAGACCATTTCCTAAATATAACACCAGTAGCACAGACACTGAGAGCAACAATAAATAAATGGGACCCCCTGAAACTGAGAAGCTTCTGTAAAGCAAAGAACACAGTCAGTAAGACAAAAGGCAGCCTACTGAATGGGAAAGAGCTTCCTCAACCCGACGTCAGACAGAGTATTGATCTCCAAAATATATAAAGACCTCAAGAAATTAGACAGCAAAATTCCATTTAATGCAATTAAAAATGGGTTACAGATCTAAACAGAGAATTCTCAACAGAAGAATCTCAAATGGACAAAAGACACTTAAAGAAATGTTTTACATCCTTAGCCATCAAGGAAATGCAAATCAAAACTTACAAATCAAAACTACTCTGAGGTATCATCTTATACCAGTCAGAATGGTTAATATCAAAAACACTGATGACAGTTTATGTTGGAGATGATGTCGAGTAAGGTGAATGCTCCTCCATTGCTGATGAGAATGCAGCTTTGTACAACCACTCTAAATCAGTATGATAGCATCTCAAAAAATTGGAAATCAGCCTACTGCAGGATCCAGCAACACCACTCATGGGCATATACCCAAAGGATGCTCAATCATACTACAAGGACCTTTGTTCAACTATATTGATAGCAGCATTATTTGTAATAGCCAGAACCTGGAAACAACCCAGATGCCCCTCAAACAAAGAATGGATAAAGAAAATGTGGTACATCTACACAATGGAGTACTAGTGAGTGGTAAAAAACAATGACATCTTGAAATTTGCAGGCAGATGGATGGAACTAGAAAAAAACCATCCTGAGTTAACCCAGATCCAGAAAGATGAGCATGGCATGTACTCACTCATAAGTGGATACTAGCTGTAAAACAAAGGATAAAGAGACTATAGTCCACAACTTTAAAGAAGGTAAGTAACAAGGTGAACCCTAAGAGGAACATATATAGATACCCCTTGGAAGGGAAACTATACAAGATCTCCTGACAAAATTGGGAGCATGGGTGTGGGAGGATGAGGGGAAAGGGGGAAGAGTTGAGGAGAACTTAAGGGAACGGGATAGTTGAGATAGGGGAAGCACAGAGATGAGAGCAAGGAAAGAGATATTTTGATTGAGGGAGTCATTACAGAGCTGGCAAGAAACCTGGCATCAGAGAAATTTCCAGGAATCCACAAGGATGACCCAAGCTAAGATCCTAAGCAATAGCAGAGAGGATGCCCAAACTGGCCTTGCCCTGTAGCAAGACTGATGACTATCTTAAATGTCCCATAGAACCTTCATCCAGCAACTGATGGAGATGGGGCGGAGACCAGCAGTGGAGCACTGGGCTGAGCTTCCATGTCAAGTTAAAAGTGGGACAGGTAAGAATATGAGCAAAGAGGTCAAGACTATGATGGGGACACCCACTAAAATAGCTTACCTGAGCTAATGGGAGTTCACCAACTCCAGCTGGGAAGGAATCCATATAGGACCTAGCTAGACCCTCTGAATGTGGGTGACAGTTGTATGGCAGGGGCAGACTGTGGGGCCACTGGCAGTGGCACCAGGATTTGCCCCTGCTGTTTGTACTGGCTTTTTAGAACCCAATCTCTTTGGATGGATACCTCATTCAGCCTGGATATAACAGAGGGGGTCTTGGTCCTTTCTTGGAAAATGTGCCTTTCTCTTTCTAGGGAGTGTGTGGGGCATGGGTTGGGGGAAGTTAGAAGGAATAGGAGGAGGGGAGGGAATGGGAACTGGGATTGGTATGTAAAATAAAAAATGATAATTTGTTTTCTTTTTAAAAAAATAAAAAATGAACAAAGAATTTCAAATACATTACTTTCACAGGGATGTTTTTTCTACAGAGAAATTCTATATTTTTTTTAAAAATGATTTATTTCTATTTTATATACATTGGTATTCTGGCTGCATGTGTGTCTGTGTGCGGATGTTAGATCCCACAGAACTAGAGATATAGACAGTTGTGAGCTGCCTTGTGGGTGCTTGGAATTGAATTTGGGTCCTCTGCAAGATCAGACAGTGTTCTTAACCACTGAACCATCTCTCCAGCCCCCAAATTCTACATTTTATATTTATCATATGAAAGAGAATTCAATCAGTTACCCAATTAAATATTAAAAAAGCAACATCCCAAGTAAAGCCTTTTTAAAAAATGTTACTCAAAATAAGCCAAACTTATGTAGCCAAAGGTCTTATTTACAAATCCTATAAAAGTCTTAAATCTTAAATTGTCACTAACAGTATGTTACTATGTATGCTGGAATTCTAATACTGCTGATCAAATTTCAATATTAACACCCAATTTTCATACTCCTGACTCAAGATGATAGTCATAACATCGAAATGTTTAATATGCATATATATATAGTGATAAACATCAAATTATGCTATGTAAAAGCATCATCTCTTTTAGGAACATTTAGGGGTTAATAAATCCAGTCCTAGTGAAAATGGCTCAGCCTTCTTCGTGTCCTGTAAGTTCATACCCATAAATTTATTTGCTTTGTGTATTTTACTCTCTATGACATGGAATAGTCTTTTAGAAAAAAAAGAGTGTATTTTAGACTTTTATCTTTCTTATCTATCATAATGACAAGCATGTATTAGGTACTCAATTATAATTTGTGAAATAAATGAAAGAATTTTTTAGAGCTTCCTATAAAAAGAAGAATATAGCATTTCCTATTACTAGGTATAGCAACTGATTTTTCAGATTCTGTCAAATGTTCCCTACCCCTGGTAATGACATGTTCATACTGGATGGGATAGGCATGAGGAAGTAATGTGGCACTGGGAACATCTCTATGGCTTTAGAAACTAAATGATAAGAATACACTGCAGCTCCCATACTGCCCTCTTTTGATCATTCACTTTTAGGGGAAACCAGCAGTCATTTTGAAATAATATTAAGTAGCTTAATGAAGAAGTTCCCATGGTGACTATCATAATATTTTTGCCTCTAGCAAGCCATATGAGTAAGTCATACTGAAAGCAGATTCTACAGTTCCAATTAAGCCTCAGACTTTTGACTGCAGCCCTGACTAATATCTTGACTGCAGTCTCATAAGAAATTCCAAGCCAACATAAACAATGAGAGAAAATTAAACTGAATGCCCGTGAAATCAAAAAAACAAATTTTTTTGTGCTAAAACGAAATCAAGCAAGTAAAAAATTAATCCATGGGATATGTGAAAATATTTACAAGTGATTATGTTTTAAACCTTTATTATTCAAGTATTTTACAATGCTAAAGAACAAACTTAGGACCTCCTACTCTCTGGGCAATAGCTCCCCTATAGAGTTATATTCTTATTTATTACAAATCATGTATCTGGTAAGTGATTAGAATCTATAACTCTGTCAACACAATGATAAAAATACTATAATTTTAAGATGAAAAAATATTCAAGAGGTATTTGCTCAAAAGAAATACAAAAGTGGTCAATAAGCATATAATTAGCCATTAGAGACATGCAAATTGAAACCACAATGCAAAACCATTTAACATCCATTAGGAAGACGATAGGTGTAAAAAAAAGATAGATGTTAAGTGTTGTTGAGGCTGTGAACGATTTAGAATCCTTGGATATTCTTGTTACCAATGATAATGTAGGGAATAGAGAGACAGCTGAATCAGTAAAGTGCTTGCTGTGGAAGCTCGAGGACCTGAGTTCAGAGTGCCAGGAACCATGGGGAATACACTGCATGGTGCTACACACATCTCTGTTGAAAAGATAGAGATAGGTAGATCCCCGGACCTTGCTAGTTAGTCAATCCAAATCAGTGCATTTCAGGTTTACTGAGAAATCTTATCCCCCACATGGGGGGGGGGGGAGGCTAGAAAAAAAAAGCTCAGTGGTTAAGAACAAGCACTGTTCTTACAGAACTCAGGTCCCAGCACCCATGTAGGGCAGCTCGCAATGGCCTATAACTCCACCTTTGGGGACCTAGAATATTGGAAATTGGATGCCGTCTTCTGCGTTCACATGCACATAATAACACACACAGGTACACACACACACACACACACACAGGTACACACACACACACACACATAATTAAAAATAAAGAAAATCTTAAAAATATAGGGTGGATAGAGACAGGAGATATTTCATATATATCTTTGCCTTCCACACAACGTGCTGTGTCCACACAAACTTATACACATTATGCATGTACCACCCCCAACAAAATGATAACATAAAGTTTAATTTTGATAAAACATCTTGTACTCCTTCACAGAGTTAAACAGAACTGATAAATAACATAAAAAATTCACTCCTAGTTATATACCCCAAAGAAATGAAAACACTTGTATAGTATTGCTGTACTAGATAACTGTCAAATGTCCACCAATCCAGGGAAGAATAAATAAAGTGTGGCATCTGTATAATTCAACAACAAGAAGTAGGCATTACTGATATATATTACAATATAGGTGAACTTTGAAGATATGTTACAAGAAACAACCCAGATACATGCACAGTGTTGGCTATTAGGACATCTGAGGTATCATTTCATATATGTATTAGGCTTTGGTTGTAAATTTGTAGAAAGGGAAACAACTGTGATTTTTATATCTCACTTTCACTTACATCCTCCAAACCTAATTCATCAATGCACTGTACTTCACCAAAGGAAGTGAAGACCTAGAAAAAAAGTCCTTACCTATGGTGCAATTGCCTGTAGAAGTCACTTCTGAACAAGGGCACTGGTGGCATTCTTTAGTAGCATCAGGACTCTGATAAAATCCTTCTTTGCATTCTTCACAGTGATCCCCCTTGCTATTTTCCTGGCAGTTCAAACAAGCACCTAAAAGAATCAAATAATTGTTTCAGAGTTAAGAAACTTTCAGAAATTCTGCTTGCAACAAGAAGACCATAAAATTACATAGAAAAAAATAACAGGAGTAGTGTTTGCTTTCTATTCTGTTATAAAAAAGAAAAAGAAAAAGAAAAAGAAAAAGAAAGAAGGAAGGAAGGAAGGAAGGAAGGAAGGAAGAAAAGAAAGAAAGAAAGAAAGAAAGAAAGAAAGAAAGAAAGAAAGAAAGAAAGAAAGAAAGAAAGATAGATAGATTTAGGAGTGGAGACCACCCTCTTCTGACCTCTTGATCTCTGCGGGCACCAGGTACACATGGATACATGCAGGCCCAACATTCATATACACAAAACAATAAAATGAATACACCTAACTTTAAAGAAGATTAGTTGTGGGAATCCCTGATCCTGTGCACTGACATCCCATCTGAACTGGTGAGTGAATGCGGACCCTGGGGCAACCTGCCCTGGAAGAGAGCACAGACCCTCTCCCCCAAGCTCCCTCTGCAGGCTTGTCTCTGTTTCTCCGGTTCCTGTCTCTCCCAAGCTTTCCTAGTGTTCTCAGGTGTCCTGCTCCTGTTCTAAGGCCATCCACCCAAAGGGGTCAGACTCTGGCCTCCAGGCAGGTCTGAGGATTCCTGCCAGGGAGTGCGGGCTTCTTCAGATTGTGACGCAAGGAATAGGTCCTCCTCTGGCACTGGGGAGATCCAACCAGTTTCAGTCACAGCAAAGATTGGTCTAGGACACCAAGCGCCTCCGGGCTCCTTTTGAAGGAAGAGATGGGCAGGCGCCAATGCAGGAGCTCCTCCAACAACATGAAAGGCAACATGACATCACCACAATCCAGACATCCCGAAACAACAAGAATTGAACACCCTACCCCAGAAGATATAGAAGAAACCGACCTTAAACAGTACTTTATGAAAATAATAGAGGACCTTAAACAGGAGGTAAAAAAACTGCCATAAAGAAATGGAGATGACAAACAAAAAGGTAGACGAAATAAATAAATCTCTCAAAGATACCCAAGAAAAACAAGAAAAAGCAATCAAACAGGTAAGGGAAACAGTACAAGACCTGATAAATGAAATGGAGGTATTGAAGAAAACACAATCTGAGGGACGACTGGAAATGGAAACTCTGAGTAAACGAACAGAAACTTCAGAGACAAGTATTTCCAACCGAATACAAGAGATGGAAGAAAGAATCTCGGACTCTGAAGATACTATAGAGGAAATAAATTCACAGATTAAATAACTAAACAAATCTAACAAATTCTTAACACAAAACATTCAGGAAATCTGGGACACCATGAAAAGACCAAACCTAAGAATAATTGGGGTAGAAGAAGGAGAAGAATTACAACTCAAAGGCCCAGAAAACATATTCAACAAAATTATAGAAGAAAACTTCCCCAACCTAAAGAAGGATGTTCCTATGAAGGTACAAGAAGCCTACAGAACACCAAATAGACTGGATCAAAAGAAAGCATCCCCACGCCATATAATAATCAAAACACAAAACATACAGAATAAAGAACAGATATTAAGAGCTGCAAAGGAAAAAGGTCAAGTAACATATAAAGGGAAACCTATCAGAATTACACCTGATTTCTCAATGGAAACCATGAAAGCCAGAAGAGCTTGGATAGATGTGCTACAGACACTAAGGGAACATGGATGCAAGCCTAGACTACTATACCCAGCAAAGCTTGCATTCACCATTGATGGAGAAAACAAGATATTCCAGGACAAAAACAGATTTAAACAATACGCAGCCACAAATCCAGCCTTGCAGAAAGTAATAGAAGGAAAATCACAAACCAAGGAGTCCAACAACGCCCACAATAACTCAGGCATCTAGCGACCCTTCACCAGCCCAACTAGAAGAAGGGAAACACACAAACTCTACTACTAAAAATGACTGAAGTTAACAACCACTGGTCATTAATATCACTTAATATCAATGGACTCAATTCACCTATAAAAAGGCACAGGCTAAGAGACTGGATACGAAAACAGAATCCAACATTTTGCTGTTTACAAGAAACACACCTCAACCACAAAGACAGACACCTACTCAGAGTAAAGGGTTAGGAAAAGGTTTATCAAGCAAATGGCCCTAAGAAACAAGCGGGTGTGGCCATACTAATTTCCAACAAAGTTGACTTCAAACTAAAATCAATCAGAAGAGATGGAAAGGGACACTTTATACTCATAACAGGAAAAATCCATCAGAATGAAGTCTCAATCCTGAATATCTATGCCCCTAATATAAAAGCTCCCACTTATGTAAAAGAAACACTTCTAGAACTCAAGGCAGCCATCAAACCACACACACTAATAGTGGGAGACTTCAACACTCCTCTCTCACCAATGGACAGGTCAATCAGACAGAAACCTAACAGAGAATTGAAAGACTTAATGGAGGTAATGAACCAAATGGACTTAACAGACATCTATAGAACATTCCACCCAAATAGGAAAGAATATACCTTCTTCTCTGCGGCTCATGGAATCTTTTCGAAAATTGACCATATACTTGGTAACAAAGCAAACTTCCACAGTTACAAAAAAATATTAGTAACCACCTGTGTCTTATCGGATCACCATGGATTAAAATTAGAATTCAACAACAATGCTACCCCCAGAAAGCCCACAAACTCATGGAAACTGAACAGTCAACTACTGACCCACACCTGGGTCAAGGAAGAAATAAAGAAAGAAATTAAAGTCTTTCTTGAATTTAATGAAAACAAAGACACAACGTACTCAAACCTATGGGACACAATGAAAGCAGTGCTAAGAGGAAAGTTCATAGCACTAAGTGCCCACTTAAAGAAAACGGAGAAAGCGCTCATTGGTGACTTAACAGCACACCTGAAAGCTCTGGAAAAAAAAGAAGCAGACTCACCTAAGAGAAGTAGAAGACTGGAAATAATCAAACTGAGGGCAGAAATCAACAAAATGGAAACACAGAAAACAATCCAAAGAATCAATGAAACAAGAAGCTGGTTCTTGGAGAAAATCAACAAGATTGACAAACCCTTAGCCAAACTAATCAAAGGGCAGAGGGAGAACACGCAAATTAATAAGATCAGAAATGAAAAGGGGGACATAACCACAGACACAGAGGAAATTCAGAAAATCATTAGATCTTACTACAAAAGCCTGTATGCCAAAAAATTGGAAATGTAAAAGAAATGGACAGTTTTTTAGATAAATACCATATACCAAAGTTAAACCAGGACCAGGTAAATGCTCTATATCGTCCTGTTAGTCGCGAAGAATTAGAAACTGTTATCAGAAACCTCCCTACCAAAAAGAGCCCAGGACCAGATGGTTTCAATGCGGAATTCTACCAGAACTTCCAAGAAGACCTAATACCTATACTCCTTAAGGTATTTCATAATATAGAATCACAAGAGTCACTGCCAAATTCCTTCTATGAAGCTACAGTTACCCTGATACCTAAACCACACAAAGACTCAACCAAGAAAGAGAATTACAGGCCAATCTCACTCATGAACATTGACGCAAAAATTCTCAATAAAATACTGGTAAACCGAATCCAAGAACACATTAGAAAAATTATCCATTACGATCAAGTAGGCTTCATCCCAGAGATGCAGGGCTGGTTCAACATACGAAAATCTATCAATGTAATCCATCATATAAATAAACTGAAGGAAAAAAAACCATATGGTCATCTCATTAGATGCTGAAAAAGCATTTGCCAAAATTCAGCACCCTTTTATGATAAAGGTCTTGGAGAGATTAGGGATACAAGGGTCATTCCTAAATATAATAAAAGCTATTTACAGCAAGCCGACAGCTAACATCAAATTAAATGGAGAGAAACTCAAGGCTATCCCACTAAATTCAGGAACACGACAAGGCTGTCCACTCTCTCCTTATCTCTTCAATATAGTGCTTGAAGTTCTAGCAATAGCAATAAGACAACATAAGGGAATCAAGGGGATTCAATTTGGAAAGGAAGAAGTTAAACTTTCATTATTTGCAGATGATATGATAGTATACATAAGCGACCCCAAAAACTCCACCAAAGAACTCCTACAGCTGATAAACTCCTTCAGTAACGTGGCAGGTTACAAGATCAACTCCAAAAAATCAGTCGCCCTCCTATACACAAAGGATAAGGAAGCAGAGAGGGAAATCAGAGAAGTATCACCTTTCACAATAGCCACAAATAGCATAAGATATCTGGGAGTATCTCTAACCAAGGAAGTGAAGGATTTATTTGACAAGAACTTTAAGTCTTTGAAGAAAGAAATTGAAGAGGATACCAGAAAATGGAAGGATCTCCCCTGCTCGTGGATTGGGAGGATCAACATAGTAAAAATGGCAATTCTACCAAAAGCAATCTATAGATTCAATGCAATCCCAATCAAGGTCCCATTAAAATTCTTCACAGAGATTGAGAGGACAATAATCAACTTTATATGGAAAAACAAGAAACCCAGGATAGCCAAAAAAATCTTATACAATAAAGGTTCTTCTGGAGGCATTACCATCCCTGACTTCAAACTCTATTACAAAGCTACAGTATTGAAAACAGCTTGGTATTGACATAAAAACAGAGAAGTTGACCAATGGAATCGTACAGAAGACCCGGATCGTAAACCACAAACCTATGAACACCTGATTTTTGATAAAGGAGCCAAAAGTACACAATGGAAGAAAGAGGGCATCTTCAACAAATGTTGCTGGCATAACTGGATGTCAACCTGTAGAAGAATGAAAGTAGATCCATATCTATCACCATGCACAAAACTCAAGTCCAAATGGATTAAAGACCTCAATATTAATTTGAACACATTGAGCTTGATAGAGGAGAAAGTGGGAAGTACTCTACAACAAATGGACACAGGGAACCGTTTCCTACGCATAACCCCAGCTGCACAGACTTTAAGGGCAACATTGAATAAATGGGACCTCCTGAAGTTGAGCAGCTTCTGTAAAGCAAAGGACATTGTCACTAAGACACAAAGGCAGCCTACTGACTGGGAAAAGATCTTCACCAACCCTGCAACTGACAAAGGTCTGATCTCTAAAATATATAAGGAACTCAAGAGACTAGACGGTAAAATGCCAATTAACCCAATTAAAAAATGGGGCGCTGAACTGAACAGAGAATTCTCAACAGAAGAAGTTCAAATGGCCAAAAGACACTTAAGGTCATGCTCAACCTCCCTAGCTATCAGGGAAATGCAAATCAAAACAACTTTGAGATATCATCTTACACCTGTCAGATTGGCTAAAATCCAAAACACCAATAATAACCTTTGCTGGAGAGGTTGTGGGGTAAGGGGTACACTCATTCATTGCTGGTGGGAATGCAAACTTGTGCAACCACTTTGGAAAGCAGTGTGGCGGTTTCTCAGGAAATTCGGGATCAACCTACCCCAGGACCCAGCAATTCCACTATTGGGAATCTACCCAAGAGATGCCCAATCATACAACAAAAGCATATGCTCATCTATGTTCATAGCAGCATTATTTGTAATAGCCAGATCCTGGAATCAACCTAGATGCCCTTCAGTGGAAGAATGGATGAAGAAACTGTGGAATATATACATGCTAGAATACTACTCAGCGGTAAAAAACAATGACATCTTGAATTTTGCAGGGAAATGGATGGAAATAGAAAACACTATTCTGAGTGAGGTAACCCAGACCCAAAAAGATGAACATGGGATGTACTCACTCATAATCGGTTTCTAGCCATAATTAAAGGACATCGAGCCTATAAATTTGGGATCCTTGAGAAGATAATAGGAAGGTGAACTCCCAAAAAAAGATATAGTAATCCTCCTGGATATTGGAAATAGACACGATCGCCAGGCAAAATTGGGAACTAGAGGGTTGGGCGAGACTGGGCCAAGGGAAGATAGGGAGAGAATAGTGTGAAGGGGAGAATGGGGAGAGCTCGGAGGAATGGGATGCTTGGGATACAGGAAGGATGGATATGGGAGCAGGGAAGCATATATCTTAATTTAAGGAGCCACCTGAGGGTTGTCAAGAGACTTGACCCTAGAGGGGTTCCCAGGTTTCCAGGGAGACGCCCCCAGTTAGTTCCTTGGGCAGCTGAGGAGAGGGAGCCTGAAAAGGCCAGTTCCTATAGCCATACTGATGAATTTCTTGCATATCACCATAGAACCTCCACCTGACGACAGATGAAGAAAATGACAGAGCCCCACATTGGAGCACCGGACTGAGCTCCCAAGGTCCTGATGAGGAGCAGAAGGAGAGAGAACATGAGAAAGAAAGTCAGGACCGTGAGGGAACCTCCATCTGGCGATAGATGGAGAAAATGACTGAGCCCCACATTGGAGCACTGGACTGAGCTCCCAAGGTCCTGATGAGGAGCAGAAGGAGAGAGAACATGAGGGAGAAAGTCAGGAATGTGAGGGGTGCGTTCACTCATCGAGACGGTGGGACAGAACTAATGGGAGATCACCAACTCCAGTTGGAATGGGACTGATGGATCATGCAACCAAACCCGTCTCTCTGAATGTGGCCAACAGCGGGGGCTGACTGAGAAGCAAAGGACAATGGCGCTGGGCTCTGATTCTTCTGCATGGACGGGCTCTGTGGGAGCCTTCTCAGCTTGGTTGATCACCTTCCTGGACCTGGGGGGAGTTGGGAGGACCTTGGTCTTAGCATAGAGTAGGGAACCCTGATGGCTCCTTGGCCTTGAGAGGGAGGGAGGGGAGGTATGGGTGGAGGGGAGGGGAGGGAAGGGGGAGAAGGAGAGGAAGAAAGGGGGAGGAGGAGGGGAAGGAGGGTGAGGAGGAGGGGAGGAGATGGAAATTTTTAAATATAAAAAAATAAACCATGAAAAAAATAAAAAATAAAAAGAAGATTAGTTGTTCATGAGTATGTGTGTGGACGCCTATCCCTGTGTCTGTTCAGCATTTGTGTGAAATCGCCCTTAGAGTGCACAAGAGGGGATTGTAGCTCTGTGAACTGGAGTCACAGGTGATTGTCAGCTGCCCACAGAAGGTGCTGGGAACCCAACCTGGGGCCTCTCCAAGAAACAAGTATTTTTATCTGTGGAGTCATCTTTCCAACCCTTCCTGATTTATTCCTGATCTAGACTTGTCTGTGAATTCAATGTGTCCTATGAGAAAAAAAAAGCTGGGTGTGTGATTATAGTCACAATATGCCATTATTGGCTAATTGGCTACACACTAAAACAGACTAACTTTGTACAAATTATTAAAAAGATAATATATGTCAATAGAAGAGTAAATAAATTGTGGCACTTTCATAGTTTGGAATTCGTAGTTAAGAATGAACTATCTACATATACAAACAAGGGTCTTAAAGACAGCACTGGCTGAAACGAAAACTGAAGAATGACACACAGATGTTTGGACATGGAGACCAAGGGAGATGAAAATCTGACAACAGCTCATATATTGATGTCATTTAAGCTAAATCTGAGACCTGTTGAGATCACTCAGAGGAAAAGGACAAGCAGAGGGGACAAATGTACTAAGTTTCAAGCCCAAGGCACTAGTGTAGAGCTGACTAAGGGAGAGGGAGCACAGCTGATGGAGAAGGAAAAGCAGCCACACAGAAAGAAAGCCAGGAGGATGTGGCATCTTGAAGCAAAGTGGTTCTTGAGCAGTCAAGGCAGTCAGTGAGTCAGGCTGCTGGAATCTGTTGTATGGAACTACCAACACACAGTAGGGTCTGGAGTTCTTAAAAATAAGCCTGCAATCTGAAGGAAAAGTTTGTAGTTAGAAAGTAATTGACTTTCTTACATTTTCTTTTAAGTTAAGAAAAATTAGATAAATAAAGAAAATCTGGAAAACAAGAAGAAGAACAATAAAAGTTCCTTGAACACTATCATTAACATTTGGAACACATTTCTTGAAATCTTTCTTTATTTATAAAGATTTGGGTTTTGCCACTGAATCAGTCTAATTATATGGTACTTGTCATTTTATAATCTGATTATTCAGTGTCGTGTAGTTATATGTCATAAAAGCCCTGTAATGAAATTCTAGTAGATACCATTTTTCGGCTTCTTATGATGATATGTAGTTAATTTTACAACAACCTACTAGGTGGCTTTGATTGAATGAGGTTTCTAACCATATGTGTGTGTGTGTGTGTGTGTGTGTGTGTGTGTGAGAGAGAGAGAGAGAGAGAGAGAGAGAGAGAGAGAGAGAGAGAGAGAGTACAGACCTGCCCAGGCTTATTGATTGCCTATTGTTATGAATTTTAGTATCTAGCTTTTTAGGATCATACCTACCATTCTGATGAGCATTTTCTTTTTCAACATGAACCTTTTAATGAATTTAGAATTATATTCTCGGAAGGTTTCTGAAAATAGAATTTCTGGGTCAAACATTTTAAGACCCTTTCTATATCTATTGTCAAAATTCTCCCTGTGCCATTGTCACCGATTTATTTTTACTACAAAATCAGAACTTTGAAATCAATTTAAAACAGAAATTCCAGAAATATTGGGAAGAACAGCTGAGCAAACATACAACGTGGCCACCAGAGGGCAACCGTATCCCAGCACTGTTAAAAACTCACTTGTTAGAAAAGTTGTATAAGAACTGGCTGCTCTAAGTCAGGTGGTCACTTCTTTAAATGCATTTTTTAAAATATGGTAAACATTTGTTTCTTTTAGAAACCAGAATCATTCAAAGGATTTATTTTACTTTATCTCCAGAGCATGTGCATGTGGGGGTGAGAACTGCCTCAGTGTTACAAAGGAAAAGAATCTTGTACATGGCTTTCTGGTACTGTAAAAGACCCTGGGAGCAACTAAAGGTTCAAGACAATGAAGCATTCTTCTTGTTATCTAATGTTGAACCTCACTGTTTTTGTTCATCTTTTCCCATTAGTGAGTGCTCAGTATGTGGTAATATCTGTGCTAGACATTGCGGAAACGATGGCGATGAAGCTGATGCTGTTCCTGACCTGATAGAACTTACCATGTAGTGGGTAAGCACATGAGAGTGATGGTCATAAGTAAACATGTAAATATCACTTGTGACAAGTGCTCTGAAAAATTACAAGTGCACATGGTAACGTATAACAAAGGACTTTGCGTTTTGTGAGGAGCATCAGGAAATGCTAATGAAGACAGACCTAAAGGAAGAATATGACTTAATAAGACAAAGGGGTCTGCAATGTGGATAGAGGTGGCTCAGAAAGGTGATTCTTGGAAGGAGAAATATCACAATTCATAACTCTGGAATAGAAGAGAGGCTGGAATCACACATATATCAATAAAGAAGGACAGTAGGCAATATCATGCACAGGTATGTGATGGCCAGATGACACAGAAAATATAACGCAATATCTTCTAAGCAGATTTCTCTATGCACACTTCACTGGAGAATAGAGGATTAGCATAAAGTATAAGTTTCTAGCACACTTTCTTCTGGGAATCCATTCAGTTTCAAATATTCTGATACTCTCTTCTCATAAACTCTTTTGTTTATCGAATTCTTTTAAGTCCTGGATTTTTTCTGTTGGTGTTTAAAAACTTCCTAACAAGTTCCTCTAATCTTACATTAAGGGAATTTGTGACAAGATGAATGTGTTTGTACAAATGTGGTTTTCTATGTTATAGAGTGGGTGTTGCTCAGATTGCTGATCTGTAGGTTGACTTTATACTCTTTTTACATGAGCTTTGGGGTTAGAACTCAGGTCCTCATGATTGCACAGTAAACACTTCATTGAACTACCTCCCTCCCTAGTCTTCATGATCTCTACCCCACCTCGTGTGTGTGTGCATGTTCAGTGTAGTGCTGTTCTGTAGTAACATTTTATCTCTTTTTACCCATTTTGTCTGATTTTCCCTCTAATTACACAGTTTACTAATTTTAGGTATTTTAAAGGTTTAAAGTTAACTCTTATAACACTATTACTCGTAGTGCTGACTCTGTTGCTTATCACTGGCCACATTTCTCCATTTTTGTAGTCTCTGTTATTTATTATTGTATATCATACCTGACACATAAAGGAACCAGAAAGGGTCCTCTTTTCCTGTATTAGGAAAATATGAGAAAATGATAGTTCCAATTCAATCAGGCATGGAAGTGGGTTTTACATAGACTTCAATTTTTGTATCTGTTTCTACTTCTTGACTATTTCTTAACATGATATTTGGATTAAGAATCTTTTGTCTCCTCAGCATAAAGAATCTTCTGGCCTTGCCATCTATTTCCCTCATAGTCACCTTGGGGAAACCAGTCTTCTGTTTAGGGATCTTCTAGTTTCCAACTGTCCTGCAGGCTCCAAATCATGGTCAAAGCTCTTCTTCAAGTACACATCCTTTCCTTGGGGCCAAACCTTACTCCTCACCCCACACCCAGAACCAGCAAATCTCCCCTGAAAAGAAACATGTAGCCTGACTTAATTGTAGAAAACATGAGCCATAACTTTCATGATTATGTCTAAGTAACCCTATGTCCTTTCTTATATAGCTCCCCTGCACACTTCAGATAAAAATTATAAAGTGGTACGGTAAATGAAACTTCACTATTAGAACCTGTCCAATATCACCAGGAATGTGCCTGGCATCCTTGATGTTAGTGTGAGATAAACTAGCTTCATTCTAGGTTTATTGAAAGTCACCTTTGTCCTTGTAACACTACATAATTTTCACTTGCTCATCCAAGTTGTGAGGACTGGCAAATCTTGCTACTACCCTTGACCATTCTTATGTACATGAGTGCCCAGTAAATTGCACCCTGCAATCCTGGATCTACCTGACTCTCTCTCAGGTCTCATGGAGCCTCAGTTTTTTTTTCACACAAAATTTCCCAAGTGATCGTGGCTTGCTTGTAAAAATTCTAACACATTTTCTAAGTCTTCACTTCACTTGGTGTTGATCTCCATACTTGTAGAACTCTTCAATCAATACTATCTTTGAAAGTCATGAAATACATTTGTTGTTATAAAGGTCTGGCTTGCCATGCGATTTATTATATCTATTTAAAAGAACAAAAATTATAAAAAAGAAAAAATTATATTTGAAAAGAATGAAAAGACTTCAAGATTGAACAAATAAAGAGTAATTCCATATGAATTAAGGAAACTACGTACCTGTGAGAACATCACAACTATCAGACCGGTTGTTGCACTGGCAGGGCAAGCAGCCTGTCTTATTAAAGCCATAATGTCCATCTTCGCATCGGTCACACAGGGACCCAGTGACACCTGCTCTGCACTGGCAATTCCCAGAACTACGAATAAAATAAAAGACAATGAACAATGAACAAACATTTAGTGGTTTTTAAAAACTGCATTTTCTAATGTTCCACAGATCATCTGAACTCATCCAAGAGTTTCTACTAGATTTTACTTCCTAGAGGCATAATAGGGATTTTTAAAGGGCTTTTGTTTGTCTGGTTTTGTTTTCTGGAACGCGAGTGTCACTGTGTAGCCCAGTCTGGACTGGACCTCTCTATGTAGCTCAGGCTTGCCACAAGTCATAATCTCCTAGCCCCAGATTTCAAAACTAGAGAACTTCAAGGATATAATTCAGTGAATAACATTAATAACAATACTTTATGACAATTCCATCCTCTATTTAAAGTACATGACAAAGGATCCATGGAGTTACCAGTGTAAAACCTTTCTCTAATGAGCAGTGGGGAATTAGAATTTATACCACTGCTGTATCCCATTTCAAGATAATCCCACAGCTCAACAGGCATCTGTTCCAATTTGGAGAAAATAAGCCAGTCTTTACTTAGCTTCTTTCTCACAAATGTGAAGATTAATATCTTGATAAATGAACCAGGCACAGTGCCGCATGCCTTTATTCCCAGCACTTGTGAGACAGAGGCAGACGAGTTTCTATGACCAACCGGTCTACAAAGCTAGTTCCAGGACAGTCAGAGCCGTTACACAGAGAAATCCTGTCTCAAAACACAAAAACCTTCAGAAAATAAGGAAACATCCTTCCTCAAGACCCAGTAATATCACTTTTGGGTATATATCCTTGTGTGGGAGTTCCTTCTGTCTATATTTTGCTTTCATCGGTTAATGAATAAAGAAACTGCTTTGGCCTGTTGATAGGGCAGAACTTAGGTAGGCGGGGAAGACAGAACTGAATGTTGGGAGAAAAAAAGAGTCAGAGACATACCATGGAGCCTCCAGACTCAGACATGCAGAATCTTTGCCAGTAAGCCACCACCACATTGTGAGACATGGATTACTAGAAATGGGTTAAATTAAGATGTAAGAATTATTCAATAAGATGCTAGAGGTAATGGAAAAGCAGTGATTTAATTAACACAATTTCTGTGTGATTATTTCAGGGCTAAGCTAGCCAGGTGGCCAAAAGAACAAGCAGGCTCTCGCCCTATAATATCCAAAGGATGCTCAGTCGTGCCACAAGGACATGTGCTCAACTATGTTTACAGCAGAATTGTTTGTCATAGTCAGAACCTGGAAGCAACCTAAATGCCCCTAGACTGAAGAACAGATAAGGAAAATGTGGCACATTTACACAATGGAATACTACACAGCAGAAAAAAAATAACGACAGCTTGAATTTTGCAGGAAAATAGATGGAGCTAGACAACATCATTTTGAGTGAGGTAACCCAGACCCAGAAAGACTATTATCACATGTAATCTCTCATAAGTGGTTTTTAAACATAAAGCAAAGAAAACAATCCTACAAATCATAATCACAGAGAACCTAGACAACGAGGACCCTAAGAGAGACATACAAAGATCAAATCTACATAGTAAGTAGAAAGGGACAAGATCTTTTGAGTAAATTGGAAGAAGGCTGAAGTGGAAGCGAGAGGCAGGGAGGGTAGCAGAGAAAAATGTAGAGCTCAATGAAAATCAATAAAAAACCCAAACAAATAAACTCCAAACAAACAAATGGACAAAAAGATCTTGATAAGAGAACCAGTTCACACTTATTTCTACACTAGGAATTTGATATAATTATCTATTTTGAGCCTACAATGTATTGAAATCATAGTTCTGGTAAGTAAGATGGAGTTCACAATTAAGCTATTACGATTAGAATGAGGACATCTGATGCATTTTACACTAAATTGTCAAAATTTTATCTTTATGTATTTGTGTGTCTGCGTATATGTCAGATGCCCAAAGGCAGCCTTGGATGCCCTAGAGCTAAAGTTACAGACAATCATGAGTTGACATACATAGGTACTAGCAACTGAACTCTAGTCCCTTGTAAGAACAGCAAACACTCTTAAGCACAAAGTAATTTCTTCAGCTTCTCCACTAAATCCTATAAAAATTCTAGGTTGATCATCAACCTCTTGAACTTAAAATAAAATACTTAAAATTTTTATTTACTATCTCATCTCTATTTATTTTGTTTTCATAGATGACCATTATAACACTAATAATCCTCTCCAATAATTAAAACATAAAACTTTTGGTTATTTTCTTTTAAACACTAAAATTTTTGTTTTTGTTTTGAGATGGGGTCTCCCTATGTAATCCTGGCTGTCCTGGAATTCACTATGTAGACCAGCAGGCCTCAAACACACAGAGATCCTTCTACCTCTGCCTCCTAAATGCTGGGGTTAAAGCCATGTTCTACCACATCCAGTTTAATAACTCCTGTTGAATGAATCAAAACACAAGTCAAAGGGCAAGAACATTCATTCCTGTGACACGTGCAAAACAGCCTTTCACTACACACAGGAGGACATCCATTGCTGTGATCCATATAAGACAGCCTTCCACCATACACAGGAGGATCAGGGCCAAGAGTAAACGGAAGGAACAAAAGGAAGATGTGCTCATGGGTGTCATCTACATAAATATCTAGTAGAGAGGGTCCATATCAGGTTTGTGTTTCAGTTTTGAGGATTTAAACCAAGCATGATATAATATTCCAAGCAAACACTCAACCACTCAACCCCAGTCCTCAAATAATTCTTTCATAGCAACAAGATGGAATTTAGGTTGCTTCTAATGTCTGACTAATACAAGCGCTGGGAACCAGGTTGGGCCTGTGGTACATCAATGGCAAGAAGCAGGAAAGGGTTGAACAAAGGCTCCTGGAGAAATAATGACATGGATTTTAGGAAAATCACAGCTAGTTGGGGCAGAAATATACAAAGTATTTTGCGGGAGAGTTTGCTCACTGGTTAAGAGCACTCACAGCTCTTGCAGAGGACCCAAGTTCATTCCCAGCACTCTTACTGCAGCTCACAACCATATATAGTTCCAGCCCCAGGGAATCTGAAAATCAGATTCAGGGGGATCTGACTATCTATTTCAGACATGTCTGAAAAAAAAAATCACAGCCGAGTATATTCTATCCACTATCTCAGAAGTCATCAAAGTGACTGGAACACATAGCACAGAGCACAGCATTTCAGAATGGCTGAATAAGATATAACTCTGACAGCATTTAATACTCCCACAGTGATCCCTCTGGATATTTTTAACTCCTTCTTTGCACTTCTTACAATTATTCACTTATCTCTGGTTTATCAGCCATTTCTGCAAAATTTTCCTCAAGTAACTTTGGCACAGTTATTTCTTCTGTAAACTTTTCTGGAATAGTTTTCTTCATTTTTACCTGTATAATTTTTGCTGCTTTCAAGGTTCTTTTTCCAATGAAACTTTTCCTAGCTGGTCCACAAAGATCTTGTGGGTCTCATATTTACATTTTAATAAAAGTACAATGTGTTCTATATTTTTCAACATGTTAAGCTTTAATTTCCCATTAGATTATAAAATTCCAAAAACAAAGACTTATCAAGTAGTTTCCTTGTGTCAGGATCTAACACAAGTACAGTGACATGTAACAGAGTGTTTTAATGTATACCTTGTTAAATGGGTATTTCAATCCAAAGGTTGTATATAAGCAACCTGATAACCTCAGAAATGCAAAAACGTAAATGCCTGGTTTGTTGTACACATTTAATGAATAACTGATGAATGTTCAATAAATAGACAAAAATTTAGAATTAGGCACTGGGAAGAAAAAAAGATTAAAAACACTAATTACCAGAATTCTTGGGGAAAAAAGAACTAAAGTATTCTCTCTTTGTCCCTCTTTTCTTCACTAGGGATAATGTTTTTGTTTGGTTGTTTTATTTTCTTGAAGATAGGCATTCAGTGGGTCATCCAGTCCAAGCTGGGCTTCTCCCTCTTTTCAGCCTGCTGAATGCTGGGACTACAGGTGTGCATGACTTTTGTTAGATGCTCATCTAGACCTCAGAAGTTTAGACTTTGTCTACGCAGATCTTGGCAACAGTCACATTGTATAGGAGACAGTTTAACTGAAGGCTACCTTTAAAAATAGATTTCTTAGAGATTTAGCTTCTAATAGTGATTCCCTAAGGAGTTGTTGATTCAGTTCAGCAGGCCAAGATAAAACTATTAATACTTACACAGCTCTTATGCATGTCAGTTAATACAATTCCCTATTACCTCCCTACTTCTATTAGTGCAATAAAAATAGAAGTTCTAAATTGGAAGATTATTGGGACTTTGAACTGAATTTTGCAGAATATAAATTTTAACCATGATACTCGACTATAGTTTACAAATCTGAAGGTGTTATTTATTTAACTAAGATATGCTTCTTAGTTTACTATGCTCCTAGTCCAACCAGTAAGTTTACCTTCTACCCCTAAGAAAAAATTTTAAACAGAGTTGAACTTTGCTTCTGTGATGGTTAGTGTTGATGGCCAGCTTCATAGGATCTGGAATCATCTAGAAGGCAAGACCTGAGGAACACCTATGAGAGATTATGTTGACTAAGTTATTTGAGGTGGGCAGACCCATCCTAAAAGTGGCTTGGGTTCTGGAATGCATAAAAAGGAGGAAGGCTGCTAAGCACGAACATTCATTATTATTCATTATTCTCTGCTTCCTGACTGGAGATGCATTATGACCGGCAGTCCCAAGCTTCTGGTATCAGAACTTTGCCACCATTACTGATTGTAGGTAGCCTGGAGCTGAGGGCAGAAATAAGTCCTTTCTGCCATAAGTTGCTTTTGCCCAGGCATTTTTATCACAACAGGAGAAGTAACTAAGACAGCTTTCCTCTTCTTGTCATGGCTATGTGGAGAATTGTCAAAAGGAGCAGAAAAGCTGAAACAAAATCCCTCATTTTTGCATGGAAAGTTAGTGCAGCTTTACTCAAATTTAGTCTAGAAAAGAAAGAAAGAAGGAAAGAAGGCCGGTCTTGTGTTAATATTATATACTTGCCACTTTGTAGTGATATTTTGTTTGTAATCTAACAAATAAAGCTCGCCTGAAGATCAGAGTGCAGAGCTAACCCACTAAGTTAGTAATAGAAATCAGGCAGGGGTGGCCACAACCTTAATCTCAGCGTTTGGGAGACAGAGACAGACAGATCTCTGTGCACTAAAGTATACTCTGGGCTACATGAGACTGAATCTGTCTAAAAGAGAAAAACAGCTCACACAAAGGGGATCCAGCAGTTGGGATCACATGCCTTTAATCCCAGCACTAGCAAGGTGGAGATAGGAGGGACATAGCAGACAGAAAGAGGAAAATAAGGAGGGAAGAGACAGGACCTCAGATGCAGTCTGAGGTTTTGTAGAGAGAGTATGTAGTCTGATGATTCGTAGGGACATGATCACCTCTTTGGTCTGAGCATTGGTAGAGGTTAAGAACTCCCTAGTGGCTGGCTCTTTTACTTCTCTGATCTTTCAGCTTTAGCCCTGATGGCAGACTCCAGGTTTTTGTTATTAAGAACATTTAGGATTTGTGCTACACCACCTTTCAACTATTGTATCTTAAGTAAAAAAATACATTGAATTGCATTTCTATTTAAAGCTACCTAGTCTATTCAGCCATGTAAATTTTTGGCAAATAAGTGAATCTGCAGAAAAAAAAAACCTTAAAATGGAGTCATTCTAAAAGAAGTACCAATACAACAATAATATAAAAACAATGAGCCCCGTACATGTCGTAGAGACCAAGCCCATCGCCATTGTCCTTGGCTCCTCGGTCAGCCTCCACCATCATGTACGGGCTCTGTGTGAGCCTTGTCAGTTTGGTTGCTCACCTTCCTGGACCTGGAGGGAATTGGGAGGACCTTGGACTCAACATAGTGTAGAGAACCCTGATGGCTCTTTGGCCTGGAGAGGGAGGGAGTGGGGGTATGAGTGGAGGGGAGGGGAGGGAAGGGGGAGGAGAAGGGGAAGAGATGGCAATTTTTAATAAAAAATAAATAAACTGGAAAAAAACAAACAAAAAAAAAAACAATGAGCCCCTCTGTTGAAGAGCTATGTTAATACATAATCTCCTTCTTCTTCAAGTAACTGTTCTAGGTGGAAGTCATAACCTTTAATTTTATTTGAGAAGGCAGTTATTGTCTATAGTCAGTGGGTTGGGTTTATTTGTCACCATCATTCTGTGAATCCCAGTCATCATAGCTCACTGTCCCTACAGTTCTGAGCAGTAATTCTTTTATACTTTGTCTAGAATAAATTTTGTTCCTTTCTCACTTCCAGTAAAAGTCAAATTTTCCCCAATAGAAGATAAACAATCGGAAGTTTGAAAAGCTGTGGTAGGGTAACAAAGCCCAAGGTTCTCAGAGAATACAATAGCAGGTATTCAGATATTCAATCTAGATGACAGTTTTAAACTTTGTACCATCCATATAGATGGTGAGTACTGCTCTTTCATAAAATCCAATAGGAATTTAGTTAAGAAAATCCTCTTAAGTAACTATGAAAAATATAAAAGATACCCCAATACATATTTAGTCTTCCCCAAATACATCTCAAAGCTACTGGCAAAGAGCATGTACTTTCGTCATGTCTGAAACACAGCAAGATTTTGTGATTCTGTAAGAAGAAGGATCACTTAAGTCCTTCTACATGTGAGAAAATCACAAGGAAATATCACTCATAATGAAGATGGCTACGTGCATTTTATTAGCCACGTTTTAAGAATTCTGAGGCATCTATGGAAACATGCTTGCTCTTCATTCCACTAAGAAATTACTTCATATACAAGTGGATCAAGAGTTACTTCTGAGGATCTACCATGAGACAATGAATTGGAAATATCCCACAGCTATAAATAGACATATTTTCTTAGTTTTTGCTGTCAACTCTTAACCTGCGGTTCATGACCCCTTTGGAGTTCGCATATCAGATATCCTGTATTTCAGATATTTACATTATGATTCATAACAGTTGCAAAATTACAGTCATGAAATAGCAAGAAAAATTCATGTGTGGGGCAACAACAATAGGAGGAATTATATTAAAGACTTGAAGTATTGAATTCTGTTCTGGGCATTCAGAACACCCATGTCAGCTGGAAAACACTGATGTCATGTTTTTCTCCAGAGAATCTATCTCTTAGTTCCTTATTTTAGGACCAACCAGACTTAATTCAGGAATCCTGACAAAGTCAATTGTTGAATCTACATATCACACTTCACTTTTCATGAGTAGATTTTTTTTTAATAACAGGCAAGAAGTTGCTTTCTTTTCACTTAAAAAAATTCGAGGGAGTAGAGGTGGGAAGTTTGCTTATGGGATGTACACTAAAAGTGCCTCTCCATCAGGATACTCATGGCCCACCATCAATTTCAATAAAGAATTCAATTACTCAGCAAACGTAAAGCTTTGTCTGTATGACAGAGCAAAGCCATACAGCACCCCTTCATGGGTTTCCTGTTACAGACTGCTGAATGCATTCAGAAGCAAAGGTCAATGATATTAAAGTGGGGAAGGGACTGTAAAAAGAGGGTTTGTTCTTGAATAGAAATCAAAAATCTGTAAGATATGCTAGCAAGACATTTAAGGTAGAAGTTGTTCCTCTGCTGTTGTTTCCTAGGGATTTGAATTTCTCGCAAACTGTGAACATTGTACTGAAAATCAGTTTACTCTATTTAAGAAAACTGTGCATATACCCCACATATCTTAAACTATACAAATATGGTTTTACATTTTCTTGTGGTACCAATGTTTAGTTACAGAATTTGCACAATCATTAGTATCAATAAATATTGCAAGGCTTTAATACTTAAAAAGTTATTACTTCAGGAAAGTTTATAAAAGATGAATATTATATGTGAATGATTTGTCAAAAAAACTCAGTAAAAGTTTTAGAAAATTATTTCTTATAGCTGACAGCATAGCTCAATTTGCAGAGCACACAAACATGTGTAAGGCTTTGGGTTTAATCTTTACCCCAATAAGTGCATTTCTTAAAATATTTAAACAAGTTGGTTGTCTTACAACATGATTAGTTACTCATTTTTCAAAAAGAAATTAAAAAGTCTGGCATCTCAAGATGTGACACACATCCATGTAAAAAAGTACTCACTAAGCTGTTTTTTTAAAGGTTCTGTTTTGCTTAAGATGTGTGGACATAGAGTATTCAGAATTTCCATTATTTTTTAATTATATTGACTACGTGAGAGGGGTGGAAGATAGGAAAGAAGTTATTGGAGCTTATAGAAAGCATTCGAGGAAATAGAGCTTGGTTCTCATCCAGCTGTCCTGGTGAGTAGCTTGCACAAAGCACAAGCTCTCCTGTAGCCTCCCTGTTCTCCTTTATGAAGTGAAGATAAAAGCCGTACATACAATGTTAGTACAGACTTCAACTCAAACGTGAAAGCAGCTGTGAAGATGGTAACAATAGCATTAGATCATGTTTTTCCCTCAAGACATTAGAAGATGTGGAATTTATAGTATCTAAATAAAGGAAAGACTCCGAGTTATTTACTTTTTAGATTCAATTTATAAAACCTTTAAAATTGGTACTAAATTAATGGTAAACACTTAATTTTTTCATTAGTTTGGAGTAACAGGTAGCTAGGGAAAGACATATATCATGATACAAGGTTACAAATAGTTTCTGGAAAGAAAATGTACAGTCCTCAAGAGAAAACTCTGGAGAGTCCTACCTTATATAGAATCAAAGTCAGCTGGACCATTTGTATCCATCAGCGAATGATTTAATTTACTTTTTAAATATCAAATATCTTGGAATTTTTTTCATTAAGCCATCTGTCTATATGATTCTTAAGATTTGCAGGATATAAACTCCATGTTTATGTATACATTTAAATATAATGTCATTAACTTCAATTAAAATATATAAAATTATGCATTAATGGTCACTAGGATTAGAGGGATGGTTCAGTGATTAAAAGCACTTGATGTTCTTTTTTTTGACTTTTTACATATTCATATTTATTTCTGGAGATTAACTCTCATAAAATGTAGAAAACAGAGGCATGGAGAAGTGTGAGCTTGACTTTATCCTTCCATTCTGGTTCTAAGTCTTATTTTATGGTAAAGGTTGGAGAGGGCTGGGATCTCATTCTGATATTACTCATTTTACTGTTCTCACAGCTATGACTAGAGGAATGGCTTCAGAAAATGACTCTTCTGTGAAGGAGTTCATCCTGCTTGGCTTGACACAGCAGCCAGAGCTCCAGCTGCCTCTCTTTTTTTTGTTTCCAGTTTATTTATTTTTTATTAAAAATTGCCATCTCCTCCCCTCCTCCTCCCCCTTCCCTCCCCTCCCCTCCACCCATACCCCCACTCCCTCCCTCTCCAGTCCTTGGGCAGCTGAGGAGAGGGCGCCAGAAATGTCCAGATCCTATTGCCATACTCATGAATATCTTGCATATCACCATAGAACCTTCACCTGGCATTGGATGGAGAAAATGACAGAGCCCCACGTAGGAGCACCGGACTGAGCTCCCAAGGTCCCGATGAGGAGCAAAAGGAGGGAGATCATGAGCAAGGAAGTCAGGACCGTGAGGAGTGCGTTTACCCATTGAGGTGGTGGGACAGATCTAACGGGAGACCACCAAGTCCAGTTGGAATGGAACTGATAGCACAGGGGACCAAACCGGGCTCTCTGAATGTGGCTGACGGTGGAGGAGGACTGAGAAACCAAGGACAACGGCAATGAATGTGAACTCTACAGCATGGACGGGCTCACTGTGAGCCTTAACCTTCACCTGGCGATGGATGGAGATAGAGACAGAGCCCCACATTGGAGCACCGGACTGAGCTCCCAAAGTTCTGATGAGGCGCAGAAGGAGAGAGATCATGGGAAAGAAAGTCAGAACCATGAGGGATGCGTTCACCCACTGAGACGGCAGGACAGAACTAATGGGAGACCACCAAGTCCACTTGGAATGGGACTGATGGAACATGCGACCAAATCGGACTCTCTGAAAGTGGCTGATGGTGGAGGCTGACCGAGAAGCCAAGGACAATGGCGATGGGCTTGGTCTCTACGACAAGGACGGGCTCTGTGTGAGCCTTGTCAGTTTGGTTGCTCACCTTCCTGGACCTGGAGGGAGTTGGGAGGACCTTGGACTCAACATAGTGTAGAGAACCCTGATGGCTCTTTGATGTTCTTATAGGGGAACAGAGTTTGGTTTCTAGTACCTATACCCTGAAGCTTTTAACTGCCTATAACTCTAGCTGAAGAGGATTCAATGCAATGTTCTGGCCCGAGGTGGGCACCCTTATATACAACACACATCTGTACACACATACACACACACACACACACACACACACACACACAGAGAGAGAGAGAGAGAGAGAGAGAGAGAGAGAGAGAGAGAGAGAGAGAGAGAGAGAGAGAGAGAGAGAGAATATATATAGACATGTCCCTGAAGATCCTTACTCTTCTCTTTCTCAGTTAGTTTACATGTTGACACTCTGACAGAGAGAACAAGAAACAGAAAAATTATGTTAACTATGTCTCTATGTCTATCAATTTTATTTTTTCTTTTTTTTTAAGGAGGAGAAATGATTTAGTTTGGCAAGAGATTGAGATGGGTAATTAAAATAGAATTATGAAAAAAACTTTGTTGAAGCAGGGAAGTGGTGGGACATGCCTTTACTTGCAGCACTCAGGAGGCAGATGTAGGATGTTTGTGAGTTGAGGCCAGCCTGGGAAACAAGAGCTAGTTCTTGCACAGTTCTAAAGTTATCATGAAAAACCAAAACCAAACAAACCAACAAACCAACAACCCCCCAAACTCTGTTGATTATAACTTCTCTCAAACTATTAAAGTAAGGCTTAAGCGGTAGTAAGAAAATTTAGCCAGTGAAAAAGGTTTTACATAGGAAAATAAAATAAAAGTTCCTGACAAGTCTTCAATTTAATTTTGAGCCATAGTTTTGTAAAGGGGATGAAAAAATAGTTTCCTGCCTTATTAGCAGAAACACTCAACAATTGGACATTTTGGCTGAAGATTGTCTGTTCCCTATCTTTCTAGTCATGGAAAAGATCATTATACAATGAGCAAAGCTCCTTTTCTGGAGGAAAAAGGGTAGCTTTATTGTTGAAAACACTGGGCTATTATGCCAAACATTCCTTGTAATTTTTAAGAACAAACAGCACACAATATTAGAGGAAAGTCGAATTCAAACAGAAATTCCTATTAATTAAAATATACTGCCTCAGTACAAACATTTTCTGATAACTAATTTTACTATCATCAAATTTAAAAGTCTATTTGAAAATGCAAAAGCAAAACAGAGGCAAAAACAGCAAAAATATATTCCCAGAGCTCTAACTCAGAAGCTTGGCTTAACTTAGAGAGGAAAGTTATTTCTCATTCCCTTCACATTTTTTTTTTTAAGAGAAGAAATAGAGCTCTAAGAATTCTCAGCCCACTCAATTACTTCATTACTTGGACAGTGATTTCTTTCTTTCTTTTTGAGACAGGGTCTCATTCTGTGTCCCTGGCTGACCTTGAACTTGCTATGCAAATCAGGCTGGCCCTGAATTCAGAGATCCCCCTGCCTCTGTCTGCTAAGTGCTAGAATCAAAGATGTGTGTCACCATGCCTGGTTTGTTTTCAACTTTTGAACTGTTGTGATCAGCATTCTGCAAACCTCTTCTATATCCCTTATGCTCCTGAGTACAATTCCCCCTAAGGAATAAATTACTAGGCAACTGACTTTACCAGGCAGTGCAGGTTTTGAACTGAAGCAAAGCGCTCTGTGTTTCAGCAACACTTGGCATTCTTGTGATTATTAAAGCGATGAGGTGTGTCTTCATAACTGCAGGTCATGTGAGTTTGCTCTTCAGTAAAGGGTCTCCCAAGTGCTTTTCACATTTATTTCTAGAAACTCTAGAAATGTTTCTGGGAAAGCAGTCCTGTCACTTTCAAATGCTGTAACTGTCCTTTCTCAAAATGTGGTTTCTCTTTTTACTTTCTTTATAAGATCTTTTCATAAACAGAAGTCTCTACTTTTTTAACTTTTAATATAGTTAAATTGATCAGAATTTTCCTTTTTATATTTTAAAGATTAGTTTAGCAAAATTAAGGGCATACACATTTAAGTAATAATGTTTAATGCATTTAACACATAATAAAGGGACTGGTGAGGCACAGCAGTTACAAGCACTGATTGATCCTCTAGGGGACTCAAATTCTATTCCCAGCACTAACATGGTGGGTCACAATTGTAACTCCAGGCCCAGGGGACCCTATGTCCCCACTTCTGGCCTCATGCAAGAGATGCACAGATATACTTGCAAGCGAAACACCCATGCAAATAAAAATTTAACTAAAAAAACCCTGAAAGCATTTCAAAAGTTTTCAGCATAAAGAAATGGAAAAGTAGTTGAGGAGACAGATATATTTAACCAGATTTAAATAAAAAACAAAGTGTATATGCACTAAAGTATTGTATGCATGACACTGATGTACAACTTTTTATATTTTACGTATCTGTGAAAAATAAACACAAAAACACAAACTCAGGAATTAGACTGCCTGAATTCAAATCTTCCTTCTCTCACTAGTCATATGATTCTATGTAAATCATACTTTTTTAAAGATTTTTTTAAATGAGACTGTAGAGATGGTTTAGCAGATAGGATCACTTGTCGCTTTTGCAGGGGACCTGAATTCAATTCTTAGAATCTACATGGTGGATCACAACCATATATAACTCCAGTTCTATATCTAACACCCTATTTTGAATCCCATGGATATCAGGCACACATGTGGTATACAAACATGGATGCATGTATGTATATATTCATATATATAATAAACCAAAAAATATTGTTGAATTTTTTTATGTTTTTTATGTTTAATTTGTATGTACACATGCACATGTACATGGGTGCTCACAGAGGTTAGAAGATAGTGTGGGATCCTCTAGAGCTGGGATTACATGCATCTATCTCTATCATGGATTGAAATTTAGGTACTCTGGAAGAACAGTGTGGTGTTTTGAATGAGAATGGTTCCCTAGGCTCACTGATTTGAATGCTTGGTTACCAGGGAGTGGTACTATTTGAAAGGATTAGGAGGGCAAGTGTGTCACTGGGAGATGGGTTTTGAAGTTTCAAAAGTTCACAGCAGGACCAGCAGCTGTCTCTCTTCCTGTTGCCTGTGAATCCTGCTATAGAACTCTCAGTTACTTCTCCAGCACCATGTCTGCCTGTGCATGCCCATACTTCCAGCCATGTTGACAATGGACTAAGCATCTGAAACTGTAAGCAAGCTGCAATTAAATGCTTTCCTTTATAGGAGCTGCTGTGGTCATGGTATCTCTTTACAGCAATAGATGACTAAGAAAGACCTGATCACACTTTTGGTTGGCACACTTTTGGTTGGGACTTTGAATTAGAAAAATTTTGAACAATTGTTTTTGAAGCTTAATAGACCATACTAGGGGGAGCATGGAAAACAGTGCTGAAGGCAATTTAAATGACAGGAGTGCAGTTCAAGCAGTTTCAGAAAGGAAGACTATTAGTTAAGTGACCTAGAAACCATTCTTGTGATATTTTGGTAAAGAATGTAGCTGCTTTTGCCCTTGTTAAAAAAAAAAAATCTGCCTGAGGCTAAATGGAAGAGTTTTGGATTAATGGCATTAACAGAGATTTCAAGACAGCCTAGTATTGATTGCGTCAAGTGGTTATTAGTGGTGACGCCTATGACTATCTACAATAAAAGGAGCAAGAAAAAATGCAAAATGTACAGTTTGAGGAGTTAAGCAATGGAGTTAAGTCTAGCACTCAAGGAGATAAAAAAAAAAAATTAAAGAAAAGCCTGACGCTGAAGAAAATAAAAGGAGTGGAGACCTCGGGGCAAGATCCTACCCAGCTAAGCTTCCAATTTGTGAAAAAGAACTAAACAAAAACTTGAGGAGTGAAGGAAACCACTGGAAACTAAAAACTGATAAATGTGTATTTGAACATGGGGGCCAAGTTCTAGCCCCAGCAAGCAGTAGAATCTGGCAGCTTTGGTCACATGGTTCTGACTTTAGAATCAAGTATACAAGAAAGGGATTGTGGAAAGCCTCTGAGGCCAAGCTTGTCTGTCATGGGTGTCCCTATATGGAAGCCCAGAGAGGCCAGTTTGTGAAGCTGCAAAGGTGAAGCCTGGATTTCACTGGAAACTCCAAGATGTTGGAGAAGTCAGGGTTGTGGGATATCTTCTAAAGAAAACTGCAGACTGGGTGTCAAACCAGCCTAAGAAGGAAAAGGTTGCAGTCAAAAAAGCTGAAAGGACTTTCACTTCCTTGGTTAGAGTTACCCCAAGATATTTGTGGCTATCGTGAAAGGTGACGCTTCTCTGATTTCTTTCTCTGCTTCCTATCCTTTGTATATAGGAGGGCAACTGACTTTGAACTTTTAAACAGCATTGAGACTTTGATAGAAAGGATTAGGAGGTGTGGCCTTGTTGGAACAAGTGTGTCACTGGCGGGGTGGGGGCGGGGGAGTGGGGTGTGAAATTTCAAAAACCCAAGTAATTCCTAGCAACTACCTCTCTTCCTGCTGTCTAAGGATCTTGATGTAGAACTCTGAGCTACTTCTCCAGTACAATATCTGCCTGCATGCCACCATGCTTCCTACCATGAGATGATAACGAACTAAACCTCTGGAACTATAAGCAATCCCAATTAAAAGGGTTGCTGTAGTTATTGTATCTCTTCACAGCAATAGAACAATGACTAAGACTAAAGCAGCAAGTGCTCTTAACTGCTGAGCCATCTCTCTAGTTCTGGGTCTATCATTTAATCCCTTTTCTTATCTCTTTATAAATTACTTAACCCCCTTTATTACCTGTAAGATGGAGAAAGCATCTCATACAAGTGTCATAAAGGTTAATTTAGTAAACATGTTAGGCATGCATGTAGTACAATGTCTGACATATTAAAAATTATATATGCTGCCATTAGTTTTATACTACTGTTAAAGCATCTCTCTGTGCTGTCTCCTACAACTTTATGTTTGCTTTCACATTTAAATCTTTAATCTGTCTGAAATCTTTCTTTGTGTATGTTATAAATTAGGGGTACAACCACACTCTCTTCATAATAGTATCAGTTAACCAAGACTCTAGTAAGATCTATTGGGAAGTAAACTCCTTTGCCTCTACTCCTGAGAACTTCTTCTGCCACATGTTTGTGTCTTTGTGCATATAAGCTATCTTAGGGGTCACACTATCTTATCTATATGCCTGTCTCTAAGCTAGATTGACAGTGTCTGAACTGCTGTCATCTTATTTCCCACCAATGTTGTTATGGGAACATTTGAAACTATACCTGTCAAAAGAGCAGCATTCTGCATATCTCTGAAATATTTAAGCATTTCGCTTCTCTAATGACTACTTTCAATTTTTCACCACTATAGCCACAATGACTCTGCATTGCCCAAATACCTAAGCATACTCCTTTATCAGAGACACTGGCAATACTCTTCCAAAACAGAGGTCGATGACATGCCCCTAATTAATTCTGCTTCTTATTCAATTGCTTTATTTTCTATAAGAACTTACCTAATCACATTAAAAATTCTGTTTTTTTTACTACTTTATATAAGTACATATTTTATTTTCTTGTTACCTTGTTCACTTTCTCTCTTCCTTTAAGAAATCAGTTCTATGAAGTCAAGGAATTTTTTTCCTTTTCATAATTTTTTAAATTATTTTTCTATTGAGATATACATCTTTCTCTGCTCCCCTCCCTCTCCCTTTCCTTCTACCCTCTCTCATGATCCCTATGCTCTCAATTTACTCAGGAGATCTTGTCTTTTTCTCCTTTCTATGTGGATACATGTACATCTCTCTTAGGGTCCTCTTTGTTGTCTATGTTGTCTGGTGTTGTGGACTGTAGCTTGGTTTTTCTTTGCTTTATGTCTAGAAGCCACTTGTAAGTGAGTACATATTTTATTTGTCTTTCTGGGTCTGTGTTACCTCATTTAATATGTTTTTTTTCTAGATCTATCCATTTGCCTGCAAATTTAAATGTGCCATTATTTTTTTACCGCTGTGTAGTACTCCATTGTGTAAATGTATCGTATTTTCTTTATGTGCTTTATCCATTGCTGTATTTCCAATGCATAGCTTGTTATGTAGCAGCAGCCAGTCACGCAATCTTCATTTGGCTTCGAAATTCATGAAATTTCTTCATTAACTCATGATAATCTCTAACTGCATTACATCTGTTTGCACTAGTACATTTAGTATCTCCCATGCACTTTGTCCCAGTCCTTTATGTCACATTTTGTACACTCCTTTAAATTCTGGGAATAAAATGACATTCTAGGTGACCAGAACAAACCTTTTAATGACAGGTCCTTGATGGGCCAATAAACACATCAGAGATCTTAGATTTTGTTCTTTAAAACAAGACAAAGAAAAGATTACCGGAAAAAGAAATGGTGGAATCTTCATCTATTCTTTCCACTGTTTTTTTCTTTATCTGAAGCTCTGTTATTCAACAAAACTAGTTGGTCAGGAAGCTCCAGTGACCCTCCCGTATCTGTCCTCCAAGGGCTTGGATTACAAGTGTGTGCCACAATGTCCAACTTTTTAAATGGGTACTGCAAATCCAAACTTAGTGTGGCAAGCACTTTACCAAATGAATCACCCCTACCTCAGCTAAACCTCTCTTAATAAATTTGCTTAATCAATTAAGACTAACAAACAGCTTTCATTAGCTTATATAAGCAAAGACTAGGGGATTCCTCTATCATCCTCTTTCACTTGTATTTCTTGCTCATGTACATATGTTGACTGGGTTTTGGCAACAATTTTTTTTAATTGTCCACTATTATCAGTGCTTCTGGAATTGTAGAATTCACCAGAATTATCAGAGGACTTATTGTAACCTTCATTGCTTCATTGTTGAGCCCTATCTCAGAGGTTTTGGCTCAACAAGTCTGGCTTGAGCCTAGGATTTATATTTTCAACTAATCCCCAGGCTATGCTCATATTGCTGATCAGAGACCATAACTAGACAAACTGTATTAAATTAACTTGAAAAAAACACTAGATATTTCATAATGTTTACAGTCCTAGCCCTTCCTGGTAAACTTTCCATCTTTAGGCTCAGAATTATACTATTAACTTGACAGGAATTCTAATCTACTTCAGGCAAATGACCCCAGGGGTGTGTCATTAAGCTCCAATACCTTTTTACCTTACTCTCTCTAATCTCAATAATGGAATTACGATTACTGTCTCTAGCTTTGCAGTGTTTGGCTATTAGTCCTAGTTGCCCTATTTGCCCTATTCTCACTCCAGTGAATAAATCCATGACACTTGTGTTTAGATCTCCAAAAGTAAAATACCTCTAATTAAAATTCCAAGACATATTCTGACTCTTCAAATCAGTTTGTTATGCCCTACTTCTTTTCTTTTCTTTTCAAATGATTCTCAATATGTACTCTCACTACTTCATGTTTCCTTCTATAAAATACTTATTGTCATTGTGGACCAATGCGGTTTCTAAATTTATCTCTTTAATGAGCAACCCCTACAGCAATGAATCATGCTCACACACACCAACTAGCACTTCCATGAGATACCCACACTGCCATTTATAATCTTTCCATGTTCTATTTCAATGTACAGTGGGAAGAGTCTTTGGGCCAAACAGATCTGAGTTCAACTATTTTTTAACTCTAAGATTCCATTTATAAAGTTCAAAAGCAGTTGTCTAACATGTGCAAGTCCTTAGGTTTATTTTCCCTTAGATCAAATAGGAACTGTGCTATTTAATAATTATTGCATGTCGCTAAGTAACTTACCCTGGGAGAATGAGGACTGAGTTGTCAGGAGTTGGAGAGTGTGTACATGTAAAGCATCAAACACAGAGGTTTAACCACATTCATTAGCATGAATCTCCTTATTTCCCCTGATATTTTTCCTGGACTATGTTGCTTCTTTGAACAAATAGGCCAGTCAAGAAAAGTAATACATTTCCTTGTAAAGATTTCCCTAAAATAGCTATAGCATCTGTTGTATTGTACATCCTATCCATTTTCTAAACTCTTTAAAGGATTATTACAAGATTAAAAAGGTAAAAATAAATGAAATTGTCATGGTATGTGTTGAAAATTAGACACAGAAGAGAAAGAGGTTTGTCATTGACATCAGAGGCTGTCTTTTCATTATAGTATTTTTTGACAACATGGAAATTATGGTTATGCCCTTCCAGTGTAGTAATTATAATAAAATTTAACCCTTGGGATATCTTTGAGAACCTATCCAATACTATGGAACGTATCTACTGAAAAATGTACTTATTCAAATATTTGTGTCTCCCTCTTAGTTGAGAACTCTTGATCTAGAGCACAGAGCCTCAAACTAACACAGCACTGAATGCTATAGAAGTCTGTAGGGTTTGTTCTTGTTATTTCTTTGTTGTTCTTCCTTGAGACTGGGGCTTGCTATTTAGCCTAGGCTACCCTAGAACTTGTGATCTCTTTCTGTACCGCCTCCTTTATGATACTACAGTTCATGGGAGTTTAAAGTAGTGAAAGAAAATGCAGTGTTAGAAGATATCAAATTGACTCCTCTCAGTCTGATAGTAATAGGTACCAAATCTGGGCTTATATAACCTTTTGATTATTATCTTTTATCTGTAATTTGCGGGATAATCACACTTATCTAATTCTCAAAGTTGCTACTGAATCAAATTAGAATACTATGAATTGTAAATTGCTTCATAAATATTATCAAATAAACATTCTCACAAAAAATACTGAATTTACTAATACAAGTAGAAGTTTGACAAATTCAGTGGAAAAAGGGAAGCACTGCATCATTGCTGGCTATGTATCCTACTACTACTAGCTATGATGAAAACAAGAGAACAGAAGTTCCTTAAAACAATTAAAAAAGAGCAACTATATGATCTAGCAATCCCACTACTGGTTATATAACCAAGGGAAATTTATTCATCATGCTAAAGAGGAATCTTTACTCTCATGTTTATTGGAGCACTATTCACAAGAATCTAGAAATACAAACAACCCTACTGTCCATCACTTGAAGAATGGATAAAGAAGTATGCACAACAGAACCCTATTCAGATGTAGAAAATAATGAAACTCTGTCATTTGTGGTAATATAGGAGATCATTATGTTAAATGAAATAAGCCAAGCACAGAAAGATAATACTACATGACCTCATTCATATGTAAAATAGAAAGTTGATCTCACTGAAGTTGAAAATAGAATGGTAGTTACCAGAGCCCTGGAAGAGTAGAACTAGGAAATGAGAAAGAAAGATGTATGAGTGAGGGGAAGGGGACTAAGAGTTCTGGTGTGCCTTTGCACTTTAAGGTGACTACTGATGTCAAGTATGTGCTGTGCATTTCAAAAGGACATAAGAAAAATTTTAATTTTTTCACTGTCACAAATTGAGAGAATGACTTAAATTTTTTTTTTTACCGTAAAGAAAGGATATATGTTTGAAGAGATAGATATATTTTCAATGCAAATAGAACAATGCATACATGTACTTTATAACTTTTGTTTTTATATATGAGTGAAAATGTAATTAAGTAAATAATTGTCAAAGTGCATTGTATATATCAGAGAACTAATGACTAACAGATTTTTTAAAACCAAACTTACATTTTGAAGGCCACAATAATACTGCTGATGGACTTAAGCCTTTCTTTTAGGAAATCTGGAGAAATGTCATAACCAAATCCTTTTCCTGGGTTAAAAAATTTAGCCATTTTGAGTGGAAATTACATTCTGGTAGAAAAAAGAAAGCTCTACATCCCAGTAACTTTGCCTACTACGACCCTTTCTTTTTTGGGGCGGTGGGATGATGAAAAAAAATCAGAGATGGAAAATGAAAAAAGTCTTGTTGATTTAAGACACGGGGAAAAATAATGTCTTTTCTCTAGGAACAGAATTCCTTCTATTTCAAACTAAGTCTATTAGCATGGTTCTAGAAAGTCTTCTTCTAAAATCTTAAGAAAGGTAATTAAATTAGCCTTTAGTTTGTTTTTTTTTTTTTTGTTTTTTTTTGGGGTTTTTTTTTTTTTTTTTTTTTTTTTTTTTTTTTTTTTTTTTTTTTTTTTTTTTTGGTTTTTCGAGACAAGGTTTCTCTGTAGCTTTGGAGCCTGTCCTGGAACTAGCTCTTGTAGACCAGGCTGGCCTCGAACTCACAGAGATCCACCTGCCTCTGCCTCCCGAGTGCTGGGATTAAAGGCGTGCGCCACCGCCGCCCGGCAAATTAGCCTTTAGTTTAATTATATATTCTTACCACAATGTTATATATCTAAATGTGCATATACAACGAAGTATATTTATTCCTTTAGCCTAAGAAGTATCGCTAGGACCAACTCTCCTCTCATGTCAAGACAACAATGCTATCCATATTACCTTTCTTGACTGCTTTCAATAATGATTCTATTGACTTTTAATCATAAAATATGAGATTAAATAAGAGTCTTTAAAGTATACAAAGGTCTCACATGCTGAAGGAAGATAAAGCCTACAAGGCCTAGAGTTGAGCCAACCTGGAGTAGGCTTGAGGGTCTAGCAACAGGTTCTGCCAGAATCCTGATCATGTGACTATGAAATGTCAATGGATCTGAACACAGCCTGGGTGCTGGGAGGAGGGTATATAAGTGATGGTCTTGTGGTCTTCTGCATTGACTTGGAGAAACACTGATCCTGAGAGATTTCCTTTGCTACAACAGGGCCCACTGTTGGTGTGTGTTTGGGAATTCTGGAGAGGGAATCTTAATCATATTGTGTCAGGAGATTAGAGCCCACTGGAAGCAAGGATCAAGCACCACTCCCACCACTATGCACTCAGAAGAAAAGTGTATCTTTTATATAGTATTTTATTTAAATGTATATGCTACCACAAAGGACAACAGAAGTTCCTCTGCTGTCATATTTGTAGCATCTTAGGAAAATATTGTCACTGAGGATTAGCATGTTATCTCGCTAGTTTTTCTATAAGTTGAAAGAGGGTAGTTTAATATGTATAAGTGCCACTGTTCTTTTACATTTTTTTATCTCCATTTACTTAGGACTAAATTAAACATTCCACTAGCTCACAGTTGAACACTTAGGAGGTGGTCTTGATGGGTGCTGCTAGATTTTTTCTTAGCATTAGTCAGCCTCAATAATTGATAGAATATTCAGTCTCATGTGTGTATTATGCATGTATTAAATCTAGTAGCTTAGTGAAGGTTATTTACATGCAGAAAACTGTCTGCATTTACTAGAACATACTTTATCCTTTTGCCATGAGCAAATTGAATAAAATTGTATATTATTCAAAACTCCAGCTGGAAGAAGAAACTAGGATGAGATTGGTATTGCTGTTATTGGAATTATAAATAAGTTGGATGGTTTTGTGTATAGGGATAGTTGAGAATCCCTGTTCTCACAGTTCACATGGTCAGTACTGGTGTTCCTGAGAAACAGTGTTGACTCCAGTGGTCACTTTCTAACAGTCATGTGCAGACTTGTGTTGAGGTTTGTTGCATTCTGAGTCCACTTGGTTTTTGTTAGAACAGAACACAATGGGAAAGACTGTCTGCATAATCAGCCTTAGCGTTCTGTAAAGTCGGGGGCTTCAGATGCTGACAAGATGCTGAAAAGGTGTTACTTCTGCTTTGTCAAATTATTATATATGCTCTGACATCTTTAATTTTTAGTACCTAAAGTCTTATATATTAGAAATAGCTATATAAGTATATACATAATTAAAATGTAACTCAGAAATGTGAACTAATAATGGAGTTTGTCTTCTGGAAAAGATATAGTCCTCTTGTATCAAATTTATGTAACCTTATAATGGCTAATATTCTAAAAAGAATGTTTATACTATTTAAATTCTTGTGCCTCCTCCCCCAAAGGTTATGAAAAAATATGATCTTATATTAATTTTATATACCTTCTTCATGAATTTTGCCTTAAACATTATGCCTTGTTTTATTAGACTCTAAAAAAATAAGGCTTTCCCCATTGCTGAATAAATGAGTCTGCTTTGGCACTTGCCTGACTCTCTGAATCTTTGCTGTTGACTCTGTGCCTTCTCACCTTTTCCCCTGAGGGAGATGTTAGGACCCAGCAACACATGGCTTTTTCCCAATGTGGCAGTTTGAATGCAACTGGCCCACGTAAGTTCACAGGGAGTGGCACTATTAGAAGATGTGGCTTTTTTTTAAAGTACATATGGTCTCTTTGAGGGAGTCTGTCACTGTGGGAGTGGGCTTTGAGGTCTCCTATGGTCAAACTATGTCCAGCATCTCAGTTTACTTCCTATTGCCCGTGTATCAAGAAGTGGAACTCTCAGCTCCTTCTCCAGCACCATATCTGCCTGCACACAATCATGTCCCAACATGATGATAATAGATTAAACCTCTGAAATTGTAAGCTACCCTATTAAATGTATTCCTTTATAAGAGTTGCCATGGTCATGGTGTCTCTTCATAGCAACAGAAACCCTAAGACACCCAACTTCCCCTAATGTTTAGTTAAATATTATATATAACCACTGAACATTTATAGACTGAGAAGTTAACATACACTGATGTGATGGTTATCACTTGAACACATCTTGAATTAACTAAAATCCAAGCAGCTGGGTACACCCATGAGGGTTTTTTTTTCTTAATTACATCATTTGAAGCAGAAAGACCCACTTTTAATTTAGATCTTTTGGGATGGGAAGATCTATCTTTAATCTGGGCCACACCTTCTTCTGGCAGCCTATATAAAGGACATAAAAGAAGGAAACACTCTTTGCCTACTTGCCCTCACTCTCATTAGCAAATCCATTCTCTCACTGCCATTGGAGCCTATTTTTCTCTTAGTTAACATTATTACTGCTTTGAAAAATACACCATGACCAAAGCAACTTAAGGATAAAAGGGTTTAATTTGATTTACACTTCCATATCACTGTTCATCGCTGAAGAAAGTCAAGACAGGGACTCAAATAGGCAGGACCCTGGAGGCAGGAGCTGATACAGAGTCTATGGAAGACTGCTGCTTAATGGCTTGCTCCACCTGACCTGCTCAGGCTGCTTTCTTATAGAACCCAAGATTACCAGCCCAGGAGTGTCCCCAAATCACAAGGGCCCTTCTACATCAATCACTAATTTAAAAAATGGCCTACAGGTTTACCTATACCTGATCTTAAGGAGGCATTTTCTCAGTTGAGGTTCCCTCTTCTCCAATGACTCTGGTTTCCGTCAAGTCGACATAATACTAGCCAGCACACTACTCCTTCAGGATTCTGATATACACCGAAGACCAGCTGAAACATTCAGCCTAGTGGACTGAAAAACTACTGGATTCTTGGACCCTCCATTATTGACAGTCATTGTTGGACTATCTGAACTACAGTCTGTAAGCCATTCTAATATATCGATATATATATACTAAAGATATAGATATATCTATACAGATAGTATATATATATATATATATATATATATACTAAAGATATAGATATAATACCCCATGTATTATATATAGTATAGCCATATATATATATCTATATATCTTGTCTTGTAGAATATTATATTCATGTTATCTCTCTTTCTATAATATCTAATAATATATATATTCTATGAGTTCTATCTTGCTAGAGAACCCTAACATGACTGCTGATAACTACAGACTTTCCCATTATGTCTTCTGTTGCAGGTTCTCAGGCTATCACCCATCATTTACTAGTCACATCTCAAAGGAGTCTCTACAATTTTGTAACTTCAATGTCCTTCCTTGTCAATTATGACCTTGAAACTTTGAAATAGCTTTGGTTGGAAATTCTGCACCAGACTTTTGATTTCTGGATTATGGTTGCTTAAACAGTAAAGTTAATAAAAATATCTAAAATGTAAAACACTTCTGGTTCCAAGCATTTTAGAGAAAGGTTATATAGCATGTAGTAACATGTCAGTAGGGTTTTCTAATTATATGGTATTTTCATCTTAGAAGGAAGTCAGACTATAGACCAAAACTCATGTTTATAAGGCTTTAAAACTTTTTTCTCTTTTATTAGTTAAAATTTTCATATATTTTACATTCTGACTGAAGTTTCTCCTCCCTTCTCTACTCCAGCTCCCTCCCCACTTCTCCCCCCCCCACCCTATCCACTTCTCCTCTGCTTCTAGTTAGAAAGAGACAGGCCTCCTCCCCTGGGTGTCAACAAAGCAAGGCCTATCAAGTTGACACAGGATTAAGCTCTTTCTTTTGTATTAAGGCTGGGTGAGGCAACCTAGTAAGGAAAATAGGTTCCCAAAAGTCAGCTCAAGCCTTAGAGACAGGCCATGTTCCCACTGCTAGGAGTCCCACAAATAGACCACTCTACACAACTGTCACACATATGTTCACCTCATGCATGGCCTAGGTTCACCTCATGGAGGCTCCTTAGCTGTCGGTCCAGAATCTGTAAGCTCATACAAGCCAAGGTTAGTTGTTTCTTTGGGTTTCCTTGTGATGAAATTGATCCATCTGGCTTGTACAATCCTCCTCCCTCTCTTCAACAGGATTCCCAGAGCTTGGCCAAGTGCTTGACTGGTAGATCTTTGCATTTGTTTCCATCAGTTACTGGATGAAGGTTATCTGATGACAATTAGGGTAGTCACCAATCTGATTACAAGAGGTCAATTCAGGAACCCTTTCTACTATTGCTAAGAGTCTTAGCTGGGGTTATCCTGTGGATTCCTTGGAGTCTCCCTGGCACCAGGTTTCTCCCTAACCCCCAAAATGTTCTCCTCCCTGTTACTCAGAAACAAACTAGAAGCACCTAAACCAAAAAAAAAAATGGATTAAGAATATGTGGTGCATTTACACAATGGACTACTACTCAGCTATAACAAAACGACATCATGAAATTTGTATGCAACTAGATAGAACTAGAAAAAAAATTCATCCCGAGTGGGGTAACCAGACTGAGAAAGACAAACATGGCATGTACTCACTCATAAGTAGATATTAGTTGTAAAGTAAAGGATAACTAGGCTACAAGCCACATCTTCAGAGAGGCTAGGTAACAAGGAAGACCCTAAGTGGAACATATAGATTTTCCTGGGAAGGATGAAATACAAGAGATCTCCTATGTAAACTGGGAGGGAGGGGGTCGAATGGTTGGAGGAGGGACAGAGCAGGGAAGTAAGGCTTTAAAACTTTCAAAGTTTAATGAAATTACCTATGAAGAAGGTATTTACCTAGATTACTTCTGTGGTTTCTTTCTTCTTAAGCAGGAGAAACTTATGGTTGCTTTGACATTTGAACAGAGGTCGAAAATAACATTGAGGCTGATCCTCCTAAACTGAATTCTTTAACTTGGGTTTCCCTCAGTTATGCAAATATGGGTTGGACAAGTCCCATTATCTGGAGAGAAGGATTTAACAAAGCCCTTTTCATTTTGAATGTCTATGAAAGGAAGGGGAAGAATTTCAGATTTATTAGTAGAAATTCTAAAAAATATTCTTGGCCCTGGCAAGAACACAGAGGATATGGCAGTCTGTGTATACTAATTGTTAAGATCTGTAACTTAGGAATCCCAGTTTAGAGAATACTTGCATGAACTTGGCATTGAAGGATTAAAGATCACCGCTACTTGTAAGGATCCAGACTGGTAAAGTACCATCAAAACAGCGAGCATGCATCAGGCATCCAGTTTTTCAGGGACCAAGCTGTTATCAGTAATTCCATATATCAGCAAAAACATCAGTGAACTGATGAGAATCATTCCCTTAGTGTTATAGGAGGTTTGCCCCCAGAGTTGCTGAACAATGAGTAATTAACTATTGGAGAATGGGTGACCTTAAAAGGAAAGCACTGCACTTTTTGCTACTGCATATGAGGGTCAAAGTAATTAAGTAGAAATTAAGTATTTACAAGAATAATTTCATTCAAACTTTGTGAAAAACCATATAAGTTGTTGACTTACGTTTGTACACCAAAGGCCTCCCTACAAGAAAGCTCTTAAAACTCTTTCAAGATCCTTGGATTTATATTTAGCAGCACATAAAGAACATGGGAATAGAGGCACTGTTTGATACTCAACAGCAAGACTTGGGGAGATTAAAATTTCCCGAGGTATAGTGGGTATAGCAATTCAACCCCTGCAGCCTGCAACAACAGAATAGAAAGCACATAGAGAGGGTATAGACCTGAGAAGGAAGCTGGCACTGCTGCACACTTCTACTAATTCAGTTTATGAACAAACTACCCTTACATTTGTTTGCGTCAATCCAAGCATTAATTCCTAGAGATTATGCACAGGAACATGGCTATTACAACACTTTATCCTTCAAACTACTCTTAATTTTCTTACTATTCTCTTATTCTTGTTGTGTTACACTCATTTAGATCCTTGTTAATTTTCACTCTGCATTTAAGCACTCACCATTACACATAACTACACTGGATATTGCTACAATACAGTGCTGATCTTACTCCTGCTGTTGAGGATAGCTTGCTAGGGAGTTGGTGATAAGGCCCAGCAGTTAAGAGCGTGTACTGTTCTTCCAGAGGATTCATTTTCAGTTCCCAGTATCCATGTTAGCCAACTCACAACTACCTATTACTTCAACTCCAGGGAATCTAATCCCCACTTCTGGCTTCTATGGAATTGCACTCGTCTGCTCAAACCCCATACAGTAATATACATATAATTTAAAAAGTAATAAATCTTTTTTTTTTTTTTTTTGGTTTTTTTCGAGACAGGGTTTCTCTGTGGCTTTGGAGCCTGTCCTGGAACTAGCGATTGTAGACCAGGCTGGTCTCGAACTCACAGAGATCCGCCTGCCTCTGCCTCCCGAGTGCTGGGATTAAAGGCGTGTTGTGGTATGAGTCAGTTTTTACCTTAAGCAAATAATACCTTGATATAAACTACAACATTTATATGAACTTGATTTTACTATTAGCATGTAGATGAAGTAGACTAGACTATTAGAAGCAAAATAAATGATTGTTTAATGTTACCAATAATAAAGCATTAAAATACTACTTTCAAAATTCCAAACTTTTCTAAAACTGACTTAAACAAGAGGAGTCTATGATAAGATTTAGAAACAGTAACATGTTTGTTCAACGACAGTATCAATTCACTGTGACACCTTGTCCCAAAGGTCACTAGTGGCTGGAATGAATTTTTTTCTTTCTTCCATTCATTTGCCTACAGCTGCTATCTAGTTAATAATTAGATGACTAGAAGGGCAAATTGTGCCTGCCATGAAATGGAGTCTTCAGATATAAGACAGACCACTCTTTCCAGACCACATTAGATATGCATTGTTTCCATAAACACCTCAGTGTTTTCAGTGCCCGTTTCTGAACACTGAAGAGTCATACTTCAGCCTAACTTGTTTTCCCACAAACCTATGTGCCATGTCTCCTAAAACATAACCTGACAATGTACAAATGCTTATTGAAACAAATAAGCCAAGATCAAAGATACAGACTGAGTTATATACTTCTTTTTACCACTATGATTATCTTTTAAGAAAAAGTATATTAGAGGATAAAAAAATACTTTAAACTTGAGGTTTGTGACTTAAAGGAATAATAATTGGTATATAGAATAAAGTTATGAAGTGCTGTTTTATTTTTTCTACAAAACAGTATAAAGTATAGTATCTTATGTGTATACTGCATTTACAAACCTGGATTCAGCTCTCAGCACCCATATTACGTAGCTCACTGCCACTTGTTAGTTCAGCTCTAGAGGTACCAATACCCTTTTCTGAATTCCACAGGTACCTGTACTAACATGACCACACACATGCATAAACATATACTTTAAAATAAACCTTTAAAAATAATAACTTAGAATATTTCTTTAGTTTGTCAGAAAACATAAGAAAATGTCAAGCAGACATCTCTAACTGAATTTCCAGTCATTTCAATATCTATATGATTAAAACAAAACAGCATCACTATCTTCTTTCAACTTGCCTTAAGCTTGTGATTTTTTTCTTTTTGGTCTGGCAAGGTGGGTACTTTCACTACTATGTCCAAGTGAGAAAGACACATGTAGGTCATTTCCCATTAACTTCATACATTTAAAGTAATCATTTAACCCTAAAATTAGTTCCCTTCTCTGTGCTTTAGATATGGGCTTCTCTTCTCTTGCTTAAATTGTTATCAAGCTTTCTGTTTAACAGAAAGAGCATGTGCTGTTCTTCCAGAGAAGACTTTCTTATAGGTTTCCTTGCCTGATTATACTGTTTCCGTTCACCAAGATGGATGGCAGATAATTTATCTAAAAAATGAATCACCTCCTATTCAACCACATTTAGTGAATGTGAGGGCACACTAGTTCCTTCATGATCTTGCTCTATTAATTCTTCATTCATCTATTCTTTTCACTTATCACATGCCTATTGGGTGTCTACTACAGTCAAACTTTAGAGATACAACAGAAAATAAACAGACAAGAGTCCTACTTCCTATTCTCTTTCAAATCTTCCTCTCTACCACTACCAATCTTTGCCTTCAAGAAATAGTGATCCTTTCTTTTCATATAAATTTCTAATTACTTATCAAACTTCAGTTTAATATGAATTTTCTCCTAAGAACTTCCTGAATTAACTTGCATACTCTGTAAGTTCTAACATCTGGTTTTCACAGCTACCCTTCTGCTAATGTGTGAATTTCTTGAGAATAGGGATAATATCTTTTGCCATGGCTGGCAAATGCAATTGTCTATATTACATGAAACAATGGGTGGATGAAATGACAAAGCTTTCCACATTGTTGCTTTCAGTGATCAAAAGTTTTCTTTTCAAAATTTCTAGAACTTCACAATAAAGCAGTGATTTTTGTACCAGCTGTTTCCCCTCAAATACAACACACAAAAATTTATTTTCTGTGCCCTCTATGGACATAAGCCTTGGAGGAGTTCTGGAATCTTTCTATTTGAAATTAATTTTGGTGTTTGTTTATGACATAATTAACATTTGCCTTCTCACCTGCAGCATCTTCCAATAACTGAAAAAGCAAAGTAATAAGAATTTCAAGATATACTATATAGCAGTAAACATGGATTTTAAGGGGAAGAATATTAGATCATCATAGAACTTACCATGTTAAGGTCACCTAAAATACCAAATCATGTATCCTAATATTATGAATATTTAAAAATTGTAGATACATTTAATTAATTACATATAAAGTCAGATCTGAAAATATCTTAAGAGCTATTTATGAAAAGATTTAGGACATTACTAGCAGAATGCTTTTTTTTTAAATCAAATATTATCTCTTTGGGGAAACCCATAGAGCCAGCTGACCTGAGCTTCTGGGACCCTCATGGACTCTGGACTGACAGCTGGGGAGTCTGCATGGGACTGAACTAGGCCCTCTGCATGTGGATGACAGTTATGTGGCTTGGTCTGTTTGTGGGGCCCCTAGCAGTGGGACCAGGATCTATCCCTGGTGCATGATTTGTTTTTTTGAGGCCCATTTCCTATGTTGGAATGCCTTGCTCAGCCTTGATATAGGTGGGAGGGGCTTAACTCTGCTTCAACTTAATGTGTCAGGCTTCAATGACTCCCCATGAGAGGTCTTACCCTTTCTGGGGAGTAGATGGGGTTAGGGTGTGGTAAAGTGGAGTGAGCCAGAGGAGGGGAGGGAGGGGGAACTGTGTGTGGTTGGTATGTAAAATGAATAAGAAACTTAAAAAATTATTGTTTCTTTCTTTATTTATTGAAGATCAAAATGTGATCAGGAAAACACCAGAAATGTGATCCAAATAAAAAACAAAAAAGTTCAGATGCTACAGGCCAATTAAACAGACTGGAACACCAATACTGACATGAGGGGGTGACCTTCTGTCAGTACATAGAGGACTTTGTGTTTGCACACAAAGACACTGCTCAACCCACATCTGCCTCCTACAACCAAAATCTACCCTCACTGAAGCAACTCCCATTGAACATACGGACAGAAAGAGTGGCAAAATGAATTTTTAAAAAGTCAGTTGTTTATTCCATAGACCTTCAATGTGTGAAAGAGTCAGGTCAGAATTTCTATTCATTATTAATGGGAACAGAGAGATCAAGACAAACGAAGATTTTAGGCAGGCATTGAGGGACACGATTTCTCATCTCCTTGTATTATTTTAGGAAATTCTCTAGAATTCTGTGTCACCTCCCCACAATAAGGTCTTATCGCTCTACTTCCTTAAATCAGAACCCAAAAAGGCGCATCTCAGTTCCTTTGGTAGATAAAAGGCTTGCATTCAGACACTGTTATCATTTATAAACATAAAGTGGGGGAGGACTGATCCCACGAGGGGCAGCAGCGGGTCACCTGAGGTCTTGAGGGCAAGTGGGAGACCAAGGTGGGGCAGGTGAGAGACAGATACATCACGCAGAGAGTTTGGGTATAGAGTTTATCTAGTGAATTATGGAGGGGGAAGTGGGGAAAGAAAAGGTGGGGAAGGGAGAGGGCAGAGAGAGGAAGAATCCCTTTGCCTCAGTGGAAGGGCAGTTTGGGAATGGGTGGGGATTTGTCTCTTAAAGGGTCAGGGTCCCAGGTGACAGACTAGGCCAGCAGATAACAGACACTCTTTTGTGTTACTTTTTACTTAGTAGTCTATGTCCTTAGTCTTTACAGAGTATATGTTTCCTGATAAGAACAAATGTATATTTTCACTCCAAAGTGCTAGTGTAATGAGAAAGCAACATAAGCATCACAGAAGTTACTTATTTACAGGATTGATCTTTATCTTCTAAATCTACAATGGGATTAGTTATGATTTAGCATGATCTGATTACCAGAAGACCACTGGAGGAAATTCAAGTACAATTCAAGTACTCTGAACATTAGTAATCAAGGATCAGAGCTCAAAATGACAATGCTTACTCTATTGGTTCTGAGAAAGGATGTATCATGATAGTAGACGTGAGTATGTACTCTAGTTCTAGAGAGCAGGTATTTTAGAAACTACTCTATATCTTACTAGCTACCACCTAGGCAACTGTTCAAAGCCGCAATGTAATAAGAATGGCAATGCTAGTGTCTACTTCATATGCTTGAAATAATGTTTAATTGTGAAGGGCACAGATAATTGTTTAGCATATATTCAATTATTTTTAGATATTCTTTTCCTAAAATATAGAATGTTAGTTTTCAATGCTATACTGGAGTTTATGACAATAGAAAAAAGCATTTTTTTCTTTTATAATGAATAGTTTCTCCTATAACTTACTAACAAATGACTCCATTTTGTACTCATATCCAAGCCTGTTGACTTAATCCTTCTCCTTTGTGAGACACCTATTCTATTTCTCACTTTAAAATGAAACCAAAACAAACAAATCAGATTCAATTCCTAGAGTTATTGAATTATTGAGCCAAACCTAAATGTAGCTTACAATGTAAATACATACATACCGCACAAAATTTAATTCTCATTGATATCCTTCATGCTAAATATATTAATCATATTTTATAAATTAAAACATTGAGGTTCAGAAAGTACATATATCTTAAGATATTACGCTTGTCAGCAAATTATCAGCTTGTTAGCATCATGTCTTTCAAAATGGTAAGTGTGTTGGCCTTAGATTATAGCTTTGTGGTAGAGTGCCTGTCTAGCATGCACAAGGGTTCAGTCACCAGTACCACAGTAAAACTAAGTGAGGAGTTTCTAAATTATGACTTGTGTGGGCATGGATTTGGAGGTATAGTAAGAAATTTCTAAATAGGGCCAGGAATAGTGGTGCACGATTTTAATCCCAACACTTGAGAAGCAGAGGCAGAAGTGACAGAAACAGAGGCAGCAGAGGCAGCCACATCTCCATGAGTTTGAGAAGAGCCTGGTTTAAGAGTTCCAAGTCATCCAGGGCTAAACAGCTGTTTGTTGTTTTTGTTGTTTGTTTGTCTTTTAAAAAGTACTACAGTCTCAATCTCAAAAACCAGAGTATCTTTTCATTATAGGTGGCATGAGGCATGGTGGTAAAGCCAGGACTTGGACTTGGAAGGCCTAATTTGGAATTCTTTTCTTGTCATTTAATATCTTTGTGACCTACTAACCTACATATAATGAGTTACTATAAGGATTAAGGCAACATTAACTTTGAAGATACTGAACATCATAAACATTCATTATTGTTGCACTTCAAAATATAAAGTTTTCAGTCAAATTTATTTCTATATTTTAATACAACCACATTATGTAATATTATATAATAACAATGATTTACAAAGCACCTAAAATATATATTGGTAAACTCTAAAGCATATTTTAAATCATGGAGCTATAAAATTCTTAAAAATTCATCATAAGGAGTATGGTATAAATGTAATAATATACATTGTATGCATATATTAAATTCTCAAAGATTTAATTAAACTATTATTTTAAAAATCCTCAATTAATTCAACAATATTCCTTTGAAACGAAGTATGAATTTCTTGATTTGTATGTGCTAAACAATTTATATTGTTTAAAATATATTGTTAAAACTATATTGTTAAAATATATTGTTTAAAACTCATTTTGCTTTATAGCAGCCTTGAGAAGAAGCTGAGTCACTGAAATAAGTGGAATTGCCCACAGCACAGTGCAGCTCAGAAATGGCTCCAGATACTGGGTCCATTTCCAGATTACATTAACTTAAAGTTTATGCTCTTGTCACTGAAATGCTGGGTCTTCAGCCTCTTAGCTTGAGGTTCACAAAACATCAGGTATTCACTCATAAAAGGTCAAAGAATAACTACTTTCATGTAGTACAAAGCAAATGTCAAAGAACATGGACCATAAGATTAAATCACCTCCAAATAGAAAATAATTTAATTTAGTATCTCTCCCACACCCATCTCCCCCATAAGAATGAAGTTTATTATCCACTCATTAAAAAATAGATGTATGATTGCTGAGATGGCCCAGTGGGTAGAGGTGCTTTCCACTAAGCCTAATGCCTTGAGTTCAATTTCTAGGTTCTATATAAATAGAGATCTGACTTCCACACAAGTGCAATGACACACCTCCCCACAATAAGAAAGAAAACAAAAACATCAACAATAAATAGTGCACACAAATTTGAGACTTTTGATAACAGAAAAAGTAAATCAAGAATATGTTACCTTAATATACAGCTACATTTTAATAAATACAAGAATATTCCATTAAAAATGCTTGAAAGGAACTCCCTCCAGTAAACAGAATCCTTCGTTGATTTTTTTTTTCCAGGAAACTTAGAAAAACCATTACAAAGCCCAGGTCCTCTTAATGAACTAAAGCAGAAAATGAATGTTTTATAATTATGATATTAAATATAATATACAAAGTGACAGAATTAGTGTATATAAAATTTTATAAATCTATGACACAGTGACTTTCCCCATTAATTAAATGACTGATTCTCCACAGGGGAAACCTTTGTTTTTTTATTCATATATATATGTGTGTGTGTGTGTGTGTGTGTGTGTGTGTGTGTGTGTGTGTGTGCGTGTACACACACATGTGTACACACATACATAGGTAATCTTAGCCATTCCTATCCCCTACTCTTCCTCTGACTCCTCCTAGCTCCCCAGTATATTTTTTTCTTACTAAAATGCAATGGATTTCACCTCCACCCTCTGCTGCTTACCTGTTGCAGAGGATACTAAGAGATCCACGTGGACTGCAGTGACATGGCAGGCAGAGACCAACAGTGTGATTCAGGTAAAAGCCCTCTTTGCAGGTTTCACAGTGGAGTCCCTGATAACCTGGATGACACTCACACTGCCCTGATGTCTGGTTGCAGCGCTTCACATCCAAGCTTCCAACCTCAGAACAGTTACACATATACTCTGAAAAGAGAAGAAAGACATTATCAAACCTTCATTTTTGTTAATAAACAACTGTGACAAATTTGTAAGGCCAAATAAAATCAAGTCTAGTTTTGACTTTCTATATTATTCAGTTTATTTAAATTGAGCAATGTATACAGCAGATTACAAAACATATGTATAGTTCATAATTATAAATCTGACATTCTCAATTTGCTTTACAGTAGTCTTCATTGTCTCTTCCTTACCCTAAACCTGTGTGTGTGTGTTTGCGTGCGTGTGCTTCTGAACTAAAGCCACTCAAAGCGGCCTTATCTATATGACTCTTGGAGTACATGCTGGAAATTACAACATGTTAAATCATAAATAACTCTCCTGTGAGCAGCAAAGGCATAAGGCTCTGGTGACTAACTCCAGTAAGCTATACAGGTCATATAAAACTGTGTCACAGCTGGAATCAGAAATTCAATGTTCCAACTCGGAAGAAAAGGAGAATTAAAACTCAGTGGTAAGGGAAGTGAACAATAAGCCCAGGGAAGGAAGTACTAGTTCACCCTGATGAGAAATCAATCACAAGTCAAATATCTTTTCTAAGTTAAATTATTAGAAAAGTAATCTTGCCATAAAATTCTTTGCAATTTCCAGTTTCTATGAGTTCCACATACAAAGCATAAATATATGGTGCTTGCTTGAGATGTTACTTCATTTAGTATGGTTTACTACTTAGCCTTGGAGCACCTATGTCCCTGGACAAAGTCTCATGCTTCACAGTGATAAACTGCAACTATAAATCAGAAAGGATTTTAACACCATTTTTAGTAACTAAGCAAAAACAAACAAACAAACAAAAAACAGATCGCTTGCGAAGCCACCCAAAATTTCACATTTGAATAAAAATATTGACATTGGGCCTTGCAACAGAATAAAGTCACTGGCAGCTTTGAATCTCACCATAAAATGTTTAGACCCAGTTAATTTGAAACCTTCTAAAACTTGTGTGCATATTCAGTTTCCATATTTCAGGGAAAACAGAGGAGTCAAAATAAGTATACTTACTGGTGGGGCCAAACAGGAGGTGGAAAAGGACATTGGTTGAAGAAGAAAAGCTAGGTACTGGTTCTACAACCTTTTCAGAACCAAGGACTGCCAAGAGAATTGGCTGAGGAGGCAAGGCTTGAACAGGGGATTTACTGGGAATTTCATAAAAGAAAATATAAAGATCTTATCAAAATCATAAAGTGGAGGTAAAAAATGTTGCAAGTCATATAAGATTTGTACTTTCTTGGTTTTTTTTTTGGTTTTTTTTCTGTGTTTTTGTTTGTTGGTTTGTTTGTTTTTTGAGGCAGTGTTTCTGAATATACCTGGCTGTGTAGAACTCACCCTGTAGACCAGACTGGCCTTTAACTGTCTCTGCCTTCCAGGTGCTTATATTAAAGGTGGGTGCCATCACAACCTGGCTATTTGTACATTTATAATCTATTTCTGTCTCAGTCTCCTCTAAGATCCTTGATGTCAAGGATTAAATCTTGCTCTCCGTGAAATCTTCACTGTTGCCTGTAGTCTTTGGCAATTATTAGATCTATGTGTAAATACTTGAAGAAAATCTCAACTGAATAAAAAATGAATTTAAGTAACATAGGTTGAAAGTATACTGGACAAAATTCTTCAATACAAATAGATGATTTTAATCAAGCTATTGACCCTTGACCTCCAGAGCCTTTTAAATACACACCAAACACTGCATTGTAAACTGAAGCGAATCAAACATCACACTTTGGTCTTCATCCTTCCTGCTTCCTCGCTAAACTTCTCCTTTCCATTCTTCCCTTGATCAGTTTGTTGTTTTCTTCTAATATATACTTATAAGCCATAAGACAATGCAAATTTATTTTCTTAACAAAGTGTAGTTAATAAGAGTCACTCTGTTGGTATTCCTATAACAATCTAACATCAGCACTGCAGATAGGCCTTAAATTTGATTGCCAAAATATCTTGGAGTCTACTGTTTTCCATATTTTAAGGAAAATAATAATGAAGTCTCTCAACTGATTTTTTTAAGCTTTGATGAAATCCAGTTCAAAAGTGAATATAATCATAGTTATAATTAGCTTTCAAAGATTTTTTCTTATAAATTCAAAGAAAAAATACAGGATCATAAGAGGATTCCAAGAGCTTTTAATTTTTATTGATTTTATTCAGCTATACATTTTTCTCTGCTCTCTTCCCTTTCTCTTCCCTCCCCTTCAACCTTCTCCCATGGGCCCCGTGCTTCCAATTTACTCAGGAGATCTTATCTTTTTCTACTTCCCATGTAGTTTAGATCCATGTATGTTGTAGGGTCCAAAACCAGCCCACAATTCACAATCCCAGAGAACCTAGAGCTTTTAATTTTTAATAAACTGAAATTGTTGTTGAGTTCTTAAATAGCTTAAAAAAAAGAAAATAAACATTTTCTTAGGTATATTTCAAACAGGTTTTTTGGATGTAAATGACGTAGAAGCCCCTAGTTTTAGCTTTCCAATGCATATATTTGTTTGCAAGTTTTTGCTAGTATTTCTACTCATTTTAGCAAAGGGAAAGTATTTTTAACAGAGTTTAATACAGTATTAACAAGTAACTTTGCAAGCTTGTTTTTGTAAAAGATGCCCTTTAAATCAACTGTAGGAAAAAAATAAAATGTTGTGTATGTCCTATAGACCAGTTCTTTCATTCACAAATAGGGATAAACTAGGTGAGAGAAAAATTATATTTGTGAATAATTAAGGCACTATATAAAATGGCATTGTAATGACAAAAATTTAACTTAACATTAGTTAACTAATCTTAATTAACATTATTCTTTATCATTTTAAAAATTACCAGATAGCAGTAAATCCAGAGTCTTACATAGTAAGTTATAAGGGTGTTTAATTCTGTATTGTAGAAAGAGAAATAAGTTTTAAAAAATAGCATATCAACACAAGTAAAAACAAAGAATTCCACATAAAATCCCCATTAGGCCAACCACCCCTCATGCTTTTACTCTTCCTAAACTTTGATATTAGTTCATTTCTTCCCATTTCCTTCGAATCTGTAAAGGTAATGAATATACTAGTGGATAATTTTTTTGTATATTTCAAGCATGAATGGTGAACTATAAAATCTAATTGAGAGTTCTAACATCTTTAGTCCCAAGATTAGGGAAAGGAATCAGCTTTATCACAAAATCAGGATTCTCTCTCTCTCTCTCTCTCTCTCTCTCTCTCTCTCTCTCTCTCTCTCTCTCTCTCTCTCTCTCTCATACTTTGGATATGTGGGCAGTCTTTTTTGAATATAAAGAAACCACATTCAGGCCGGGCGGTGGTGGCGCACGCCTTTAATCCCAGCACTCGGGAGGCAGAGGCAGATGGATCTCTGTGAGTTCGAGACCAGCCTGGTCTACAAGAGCTAGCTCCAGGACAGGCTCCAAAGCCACAGAGAAACTCTGTCTCGAAAAACCAAAAAAAAAAAAAAAAAAAAAAAAAAGAAACCACATTCAGTAGTTTGTAAACCTGTCATGACAAGACCTCTTGCTAGACAAAAATTGGCCAAAACAAAATAACATCTTTCTTCTGGAATTTGGCAGAAATTCAACATACATCTAACACTTCTTGCTAGATCAAATTTCATTACATGCTAAACAAATAATGCTGGACTGGAATAAAATGTCTCAAGGAAAAGGAAGGTGACGAGGCCTTACAATAAACACTGAAAGTTTTATTATTCCCTTACTAATGAAGTATTTCTTCTTAAAAATAAATCAGTACTCTCAACAAATTATACACAATTAGCAGTATCTTATTTACTTTTTAGAACACGTCTTTTTGTTATATTATTTTATTATTTTATGTGTATGGGTGTTTTTTTTTTCTTTTTTATGTTTTTTTTTATATTTAAAAATTTCCATCTCCTCCCCTCATCCTCCCCCTTCCCTCCCCTCCCCTCCACCAATACCCCCCCTCCCTCTCCAGGCCAAGGAGCCATCGGGGTTCCCTACTCTATGTTAAGACCAAGGTCCTCCCAACTCCCCCCAGGTCCAGGAAGGTGATCACCAAGCTGAGAAGGCTCCCACAGAGCCCATCCATGCATCTGAAGAATCAAAGCCTAGCGCCATTGTCCTTGGCTTCTCAGTCAGTCTCCACCATCGGCCACATTCAGAGAGTCCGGTTTGGTCTCATGTTCCATCAGTCCCATTCCAACTGGAGTTGGTGATCTCCCGTTAGTTCTGTCCAACCGTCTCCATGGGTGAACGCACCCCTCACTGTCCTAACTTTCTTTCTCATGTTCTCCCTCCTTCTGCTCCTCATCAGGACCTTGGGTGCTCAGTCCGGTGCTCCAATGTGGGTGTTTTGTATGCATGTGTGTCTGTCGACCACACAAGTGCCTAGTGCCTGCTGAGGCCAAAAGAGGTTAGATCCCCTGGGATTGGAATTAGAGACAGGTGTGAGCCTTCATGTGGGTGCAAGGAATCAAATTTGGTCTTCTGGAAGAGCAGTTAGTACTCTAAACTACTGAGTTATTATGTAAATCTCCAATTAGTAGTATTTTTAAAAATCTAATTAATCTAAAATGTATACATTTTAAAACAAAGTATTTCTTTAGTAGAGTTCTAGTGGATAAACTTTGAATGTCAAGATAACTGGATATTATTTCTATGGAGAAAATTAAATGTTTTCATTATTCCCTAAAAATACCCATTAAGCCTATCTCTGAATCTTTGTTCATTTTCTGCTATATTCTTGAATGTTCTTTCATACAATCAAATTCAACAAAAAGCTAAAATTTATTTTATCAATGTGAAACAAAATACTACATATTTCCTGTAACTCTCATATGAGAGAAATGTAGAAAGATGGGCAAAGAGGTGGTGAGCTGAGGTTTAAAATTCTGCCTTCTTACCTCCTAACTGTATAGTCTTAAGTAAGTTACTCTGGTTTCTTTTTTTTCTTTAATCTGTATACAGTGTAGAATAATAGCATTTGTATTATAGTTCCAAATAGGGCCCGAAGTACTGTAATAACTGAAGGAAAAGTAGAAAAACAGTGGAAGGTGATGCCACAAAAAATAGTACAAATGTAATTCAGATGTTAGATTCACAGGCCACAGTTTTGTTATGCCCTATGGGAAAGATCATTTTTGGACAATGTCTGGAAAACAGAATTAGTACTGTTATAATTGGCTATATCTTATGGGTCATGTGCAGTACTGAATGATATGCCCATGATATAGTGATGATAATAAAAGAATTTAAGACAGAATTTTCAAGGAGAATGAAAAAAATATGTATTGATTAGAAACACTTGGTATTAAGGTGTTAGGCCATACTCACAGTAACAGAGTAAGTGACAAATATTTGATCCAAAAAGACGGATCCAATAATAGAAAAGATAAAATGATGCAATATCACAAAAATCTCACAAACATAAGCAAGGACAAGAAGCTAGGACAAATGTGAGAGGGTATATGTGCTCAGAATTTTGGCCTCTATCTCAGAGATGGTCCACAAATAAAAATTATGCACATCAAATGAAAGATGAGCAACTGCAATAAATATGGATACTGTGAGTATCCATTATATTATGTCAAGGTAATTTGGTAACTTGTAAGAAGAATCTCAGATCATTTACAATTCTAGACATTCATGTGGAACCATAGGTGTTAATGCATAAATAGTGAAATCCCCTTAATGGAAAGCTCTATAAAAATGAAAAAAAGGAAATTTCAGTTGATAAAATAATATGAAGAACATGTAGCCCAAGGCAACAGAGGAAGAACTGACTTTTAGTAAGTTGGAATCATAGACATCAGAGTAACACAAGGGGGCTATGGCATGATTAATGATGTCACCAATACAGCCACTAATGGAGATGAAATAACAGAAGCTCATCACAGACAGGATGCAAAGCTCATTCAGTTTCCTAGGAGTGAATATGGAATACTGTTTGTCAAGTGTGTATCTTCCAAAGCCTTGAAATCCTAGGGGAAAACTCTATAAAGATATAATTAGAAGGACTAATGCAAATGCTCACAGACAGACTACAATATTGGGCAACATTTTGTTGTCTGGTTTCTGAAGAATAATGTAATAAAGTGATTTGAACCCTGAAAAAAAACCTAAAGTCTGGTACTAAATGGCTTTAAGTTTTTTTGTTGTTGTTGTTGTTTGTTTTGTTTTGTTTTTAATGCTTAATTCATATGCACGGGTTTTTGTCTGCATACCACATGGATGCCCCTGGCTCTAAAGATACAGATGGTTGTAAACCATCATGTGGGTGCTGGGCACCAAACTTGGGTCCTCTGCAAGTGCCTCCAACCCCTGAGCCATCTCTCCAGCCCTGCTTTAAGTGTTTGAGACTAGAAATGTGAAGACCCAGAGAAAGACAGTAGTTCTCCTGAGAACTTAAATTTATGGAATGATTTTAATGTAAAAGTATCATGCGAGTCACTGAATCTCTACCCCCATCAGCACATTTCTTCGAGTGTTCCTCTTCTAAAGATCAATAAATGAAACCTCATTGGCTTTCAGGGAAGATTTTTCTTGCAAGTTCTGTTAAGTGTCTTTTTCATATGCAAACACCTATTCTCGAAGGGCATTATCTTCATTAATGTATAACTGACTTCTTGGGAGCCTTTGTACATACTGAGAATTTTTTTGTTTCTCTAACTTTAATAATCTATGGTTTGTTCAGTTGGGAGTGGTGCCATATTCTTACAATCCAAGCTGTTTTACAGGCTGAGACAGGATGATTATGAGTCTGAAGCCAATCTGGACAACTTAGTGAGACCTTGTCTCAAAATAGTAAAAAGGCTAGGGATGATATAGCTCATGAAAGGGGATTTTGCCTAGAGTTCATGAAGTCCTTGGTTCAATCCCCAGTATCACATATACAGAGGTCAATTATACCCTTTAGAGAACTTTCAGTGTTTTTTGGTATCTGTAGCTGGGAAGCAGAAGCAAGGTGGCGAGGAGTTCAAGGTCAATCCTGGCTATATAGTAAGTTTAGTGCTAACCTGAAATATCTGAGTCCTTATCTCAAAACTTAAACAAGCAAACAAAAACAAAACAAAAACGATAGGTGTGTGTGTGTTCTAACACTTCTAGCACATCCTAGCAAATGTGTCTTTAAAAGTTCTTTCTGAATGTTATAAATCTTAGAACAAATGGTGATGTCCAAAAGCTCAATCAACTTAGTACAATAGTGTGTTAGCAATTACAGTGGCAAAGGAACTATACCTGTCTCAAAAAACAAGCAAAACAAAAAAGCAGCAAACCAATTATTTAAATAAGAAAATGAAAAACTTCCCTTGGTCTATTTATTATGCAAATTTCTTGGAAAAAGAAAATTTAAATTTATAATCATAAAATGGTCATAAAATAAACATTGCACTCAAACAGAGATACCAAGAAATATATTTGTAACTAATAAAAACTTAAGTGTTGGATCACAATGGGTTCTATGCAGAGCGAGAACAGGGTGAAAGAAGAAGGTCTATAGTAATTCTGTCCCCTTTATCATATATTTATTTCTTTTTGAGATTTTTTTAAGTCCAACTTGTTTCAGAGTAAGACCAGAAATATGCATTAAGTATAGTAACTTTAGGTGTGTCCAGTTCATCTTCCATGGAATGTCACCATTTTCCAAGAAGCCTACAAAAACTATCTCTTGTTTCTCAAACTGAAGAAGGAAGGGGAGAGGACTGCCAAAATCAAGGAATACTCCATTGAACAACACAAGTGATACATCAAGTGATACTTTTTTCCCTAACTGAACAGTTTATTTTTATTTTTATACTTCAAGTGTTGTCATTTTCTCCTGGCCTCCCTGATTTTGGTGTGAAGCATGTAGAGTTTTTTTCCTGATTCTTTGTGGATTTCCCATCATGCTTTCAAATCCTACTTATCTCCTTGGTCCCTCACATCTTGCAACCTTCCCTATCCCCACCAAAACAAAACCAAGTTTAAAAGAAAAACCAAAAACCAAACCAAGCAAAGAAACAAATAACAAAAACAAACAGAAATAAAAACAACACCAAAAAGAAGAATCTTGTGGAAGCTATAATATTGCCCGTTGAGACACACAGTTTACTCTTTAGTCTGTTCATCTTTAATTGCAAGTGTTCATTATGTGAGTCATTTGTCTGGCTTGAGGCCTCTGGTTTCTGTTACATCACCAATAATTGGCTCTCACTAGAGCTCTTCTTAGATATTCTGTTTTTGTTCTATGTCATGGAGATCCTGCTGTTTTGGGTCTTTAGGTTCATCCCCTTCATCAGCTCCAACAGTTCATAGATTCAGTGCATGTTATGATGGGCCAACTCATAGCCCTGGTTCTGGGCAAGGGTGATAGCTGTGTTGGTCAACTAGCTAGCTTTTCATCATTGCCACTACCCAGATGAGCTCTCCTGCTAGCTCAACCAATGTAGCCTTACAGTAAGGAAATGGGACCACTTCTATTCTTGGTCCCCATATGCTGGTTCCCCTCACTTTTATCACCAGGGCCAGTTCTACTGTTTTGCCCCAGCAATTGCCCAATTTCTGTAGTGGACAACAATGGGGTGGGGGAGAGTCAGCTTTCTTGTTTCATGCCCTCAGACAACAGGGTCAACTCTACTGTGCTGCCCAGGTGGAGTGCAGGGCCCACTCCTCTGTGTGCTGAAGCTCTGTCGTTCTCATGCCTTCAGGCTGGCTCACCCGAATCCCTGAGAATAGGGTCAGCTCTAGTTTGCTGCCCAGATAGGAAGAAGATGCTGCTTTCACCACATGGCAGACAAAGAGGGGCAGGGTCAGTTCTCCTAGTCTCAAGCCCTCAGGGTTGGCTCACTTGTGTTCCTGGCCGCAGGGTTGGCTCTATTATGCTTCCCAGGTAAGGGTCACACCCATGGTGATGGGTGGAACAATGTTTCTCAAGAGGTGAGCTCTCACCTGAGGGGTAGAGCCAGCTCATTTACTGAAATATCCAGCTAGAAGCATGACCAGCCATCCTAGGACCAGTGAAGAGCAGGGCTGGCTCAGCACAGCATGGTTCCAATGGTCCCCATGCTAACAGTGCTCATGGACATCATCACAGAGCCCAGCTGCTGCAGGACATGGGCCCAGACATGGCCCTTTGCAGAAACTAGGTTCCAGATGCCAAAATGACCCCACTGGCAGCACAGGTTCACCAGATTAGCACAGTCCCAGCAGCAGTATCGTCCATGGTCATCAACCTTGTCCCAGGTGGCTGACCAGACCCTGGTCATCCACAGTGCCCATGGTGGCAACTGGAGCCATGCATATTACCTTAGACCCCAGCTTCTGCAGAGCCGCAGACCCAGACATGGCTCTAGCCACAGCCCATGCCCAATGTCTCCATGGCTCCAGGTGGCCACCCAGATCAGCATGGCCCTAGGTGTGGCACAGTCTTCAGACAATGACATGGTCCAAGATGGCCAACCCAGACCCCGGTCCTCCACATGACCTTCAGTGACAACAGGAGCCCTGGCCATCAACTCAGACCCTGGCTGCTGTAGGGCCACAGACCCAGTCATGTCCCTCTGCAGTAGCCCTGACAGGGATGACATCACGGCCTTGGGTGACAGTACAGGCCACTCTGAACAGGATGTTTCTGGTGGCAGCATGGTTCAGACAATGGGCATCTATGTGGCCTTTGGTTTCAACATGGCCATAGACATCAATACAGACCCTGGCTGTGGTAGGACCACAGACCCAGTCATGATTCTAGGCAGCAGCCTGGCCAGGATATCACAATGGCCCCAGGTGGCAGTGCAGGTCATCTGGACCAGCATGGCTCCTGCAGCAGCATGGCCTGTGGATACCAACATGGCTCCAGATGGCAGCCTAGACTCCCAGCATTGGCACAGTCTTTGATGGTCTCAGAAGTCACAGACATCAACATAGACCCTAAATGTGGCAGGGCCACAGATCCAAACAAGGCTCTCCCATGGTCCAGACAATACCATGACTCTAGTTGACACCCCTTGCCACCAGAATCAGCCTGGCACTGGCAGCAGCACAGTCCTTGGACACCAACAGGTTGCAACCCAGACCCTGGGCACCCAGATTGGCATGGCCTCCCCAACACCAGCGAGGTCCTTGGACACCAATGTTGCCCCACCACAGGCCCTTGCAGGACCCCAGTGATGACATTAGTACAGACATTAACTCAAACTTCCTCAGCTGCTCCAGGGTCTTGGATCAATGCCTAGCTCTTAGTCATAGTCCTGGCCCAGACATCTCCCTGGTCTTGGGTGGCCAACTAGCCATTCATGTCAGCCTGTTCCTTACCACCCTCACCTCTCTGGATCCACCTCTCTCCCCAGCCCACAAACCATTCTACCTCTCCCTCTCTTCTACTTCTGTATCCTGTACTCTCTCACCACTATGGGGCCCAACCACCTAGCAAATGGGCTTTCAGTTGGGTCACAGGTGGGACTTGGATGAATACTGCCCACCCAGCCATAGGAATGACGCTTAGCTGTTGCTTTTCCTCTCCCCTATTCCCGGGCCTAGAGACCTCAGGCAGTTCTTAGTATGATGACATCTGATCACCTGGCATCAGAGACACCAGACCAGCTCCTGGATGCTTGTGGCCGCCACAGACCCAAAAGTCTAGGGCAGGGGCGCCTTTTGTGTCCTTTGCTGATTCAGGCCACGTCAAGTGATTCTTAAAAATGCTGGGCGCCAGTGGCGCAGGCTTTTAAACCCAGCACTCGGGAGACAGAGGCAGAGACAGGCAGATTCCTGTGAGTTCAAGGCCAGCCTGGTCTGCAAGAGCTAGTTCCAGGACAGGTTCTAAAGTTACTGAGAAACCTTCTCTTGAAAAACCAAAACAAACAAACAAACAAAAAACTAGAAAACATACTTTGACCACAGGCCTGATTTCCTAAAGATATGGTGTGTTCAAAATGTACTTTTTATTAGGACTGTGTTTCACTTCTAGTATATCTGGAGAAAAGGAATCTTGGAAAGGCTTCACTCTAAGGAAAAGGAACAATTCACTGTTTTTTACTTTCATAAAGGGTCTTACCCGAGCATAGCATTGATATTCGAGTTACATTTCATGTTTATGTTATGCTAGGTTAGGGTCATAAATATTTAAAGATCTGGGAAACAATGTTAAAGCTGATGAGTTTCTTGAGCTAAAGCAGGCTTCATAGAAATGTGGAAAGTTTAAAAGTCACTGCTTGTACAGCAAAGCTCTAAAATTAACTCTTAAAAATAAAGATGTATCCACAAAACTTCCTAAACTCAATTTTCTACAGTGAAACATTTAATTTATTTTAATGCAGACATTTGAGAACAAAGGAGCAGACATTTTGCACGAATTTTTCTGTTTTACAGCGAAGGCTATATTGTTAGTGTAGCTTATCCCTGCCAGAATTCCACAATTCAAGGACAATTCATCTAATTAATGGGACAAGATGATAAAGTCTAAGAAGGTAACAGCTAGTTTTTATCACTAGTAAGAAAATGATATCACCAGTCATTTAATATGTGCTACATATATCAGATATAACATTAGAAACAACATGAATGGCCTCCCTTGTTATCTACTACAATCTGGGGATATAGGGATCTTGAGTGAGAAATCTGATACTCAGCAGAAGAAATAAATCATATAACTAACTAGAACCAAAGAAATAAAGAAATACCATTAGACAAAGCCATAACCACTTAAAGTTATACTTTAGGGCTCATTTCCTAGCTCTGTGCTCTTTGATGAGTCTTAAATGCTCTGGGGTGTGCTCTGATTCTCATCATTCACCATAAAATGGGTAAATAAAAGGTCAAATTATCTATGGTTACATATACTGCCTAAGACTTTCTGAAAATACTTTTCTTTACAAAACACAAATTATTTTATTTCCAGTTTCATGGACACAGACTGTTTCTCTTCCTCCATTTGTACAACCACTTAACTTTCTCTCCAGCTTCATACTGTCCAGCTCCTTCAAGATGAACTAACTGGTCTTTGCAGCTGTGCTCTTTGCCACATCCTCTCCCAGCTCTTTTCGTGATTCTCCCCTCTCTACACTTGTCTCCACTCACACCTTTTCAATCTTTCACTTTTTACAGATCAGCCTTCAGATATGTGCTCTAAGAGTCTAAGATATATTTACCTTAACCTTCTGTCCCGTATAACAACCATTCATCTTCCAAATAAAGTTCCCAAAATGAAAGATTTTTTTACCATGTGTTTTTTCTTTAATATTCTGTAATCTTTTTCTGAACTACTGAAAATACTCTCTCAAAAATTAAGGATACAAAACACCAGCCTTCCTAAGCCACTTACCACTTTAATCTTTGATTACTTCTTCTTTTTTGGGGGGGGGAGGTGGGGAGGAAAGGTAGGGTTATTGAACTCAGAGCCTCACACATGCTAAGGATGTGATCCATCCCTAAGCTACACTCTCATACCTTCTCGTTCCTTTCTGGGTCCTTTCTCCACTTAAGTCTCTAACAACTCTCTGAGTATTCACTGAGAACTTACCATGCTAATTCCTATCTTTTTGCTTGTGTGCCTGTCACTGAAGATCCTAATAATAATGTTTCCCAATGAATTTTGCCTGTGCTATACCTCCTTACACTGTGATGTTCTCATCAGAAGATTTGGTCTTATAAATGTGGCATAAGTGAGGTGACAGTTCCAAACCTGGTCTCAGAGTACCTTACATCTTTTGCCTTCAGTAGTTTGGGACCCAGTTGCCACAGAGAAACCTGAGCTTAAAAAAACCAAAAAAAAAAAAAAAAAAAAAAACCAAAAAGACCCAAAAACCAAAAAAAACTATACAATAAATTCTTTGGGCCGTGGTGGTGCACACCTTTAATTCCAGTACTTGGGAGGCAGAGGGGATCTCTGTGAGTTGAAGACAGCTTGGTCTACAGAGCAAATTATAGGGCAACCGAGGCTACACAAAGAAACAGTTTTGAAAAACTAAAAGAAGAAGAAGAAAGAAGGAGGAGGAGGAGAAGGAAGAAGAAGAAATTCTACAGATGGAGCTAGAGAGATGGCTGAACAGTTAAGAGCACCTGTTGCTCTGGCAGAGGAGCTAGGTTCAATTCATAGCACCCACAGGGTAGTTCACAATCATTGCTAACTATAGTTCCTGGGGATCTGATTCCTCTTCTGACCTCTGCAGGCACCAATCACACACACACACACACACACACACACACACACACACACACACGCAGGCAAAACACATATGAAGTAAAATAAATAAATCTAATTTAAAAGACTTCTAAAATAAATTCTATGGCTAGAAAAGATGGCTATACACACATCCCTAGTCGGGCACCAACCATGAATAAGACCATCTTAGATTCTCTAGATCTAGTTAATGCACCAATTCAACAACATGGGTTGACAAATAATACTGGTTTGTCACCTAGACACAGATTAGTCATTTGGGAATAGAGAACCTCAACTGAGAAAATGTTTTGATCAGACTGTCCTGTGGGCATACTTGTGGGCCATTTCTTAATTTCTAATTGATATAAGAAGACCACTGTGAGCAAAATCATCCATAGGCAGGAGAGCTTGGGCTATATAAGAAAAGCATTTTAGCACATCACTGAAGCAAAACACAAGTAAACCGGTAATTCACACTCCTCCATGTTCCCTGATTCAGTCCCTGCCTCCAAGTTCCTGCTTGAACTCCTGTCCTGACTTCCCTCAACGACCCGGGAATCCTCAGTGACATGGGAATTGTAAAATAAAACAAACTATTTCTTCCCTTAAGCTCCTTTTGATCAGTGTTTTATCATTACAACAGAAAAGCAAACTAAAATAATGAGTAAGCCCAGAAGAAATCAACAGAATCATCCAGAAACAGAAATAAATCATTAATGTTGATTTATGATCTTGAGGTTTGTAATTTGCTGTCACACAGCACCCGATACCCAGTGGCCTATATAAGATACTTTCATCACAGTCAGTCACATGAAATGGCTTCAGGGCCAAGGATGTAATTCAGTAGCATAGCACTTGTCTACAACATATGGGTTCCATTCCCAGCAACACAAATAACAACATTTTTAGAACTATTTTCCCTTTCTGGCTACAGATACCTAACTAGACTCCATCTATTCAATAAGTCACTGTTTGCTTAGCAAGGCCAGTATTCTTGAATTACCAGAACTAAGGAGATCAAGGCAGAAGCATCACAAATTTCAGTTCATTCTGAGCTACATGGCAAAATCCTGCACAAAAAAAGAAAGAAAAGAATGAAGGAAGGAAGGAGGGAGGGAGGGAAGGAGGGATGGAGGGAGGGAGGGAAGGAAAGAAAAAAGGAAAAAAAGGAGGGAGAAGAGAGAGAGGGACAGGTTGAAGAAGCACACAACAGGCAGAAGCAGGAGAATCTATGAGAGTCTGAGGTCATACTGTTCTATATTGTAAATCTCAGGACAGCTATATAGTAAGATCCTGTCTCAAAAACAAAAGCTGTTGGGGAGGGCTTGGAGAACAGAAGAAGTGTTGTAATTATACTTTTTTGGTTTGTTTTTATATTTGTTTTCTCAAAAGACACCTTATACACTGACTAGCTAGCAAGACGGAAACCAAGTTCAATACCCAGAATCCATATGAAGCTGGAAGGAGGGAATTGAGAGAACTGACACAACATTGTCCTCTGACCTCACACATATACCATGATACACATGCCCACACATATATCACACATATACACAAACACTCATGCAATACCTTATAGGGTTCTGCAAAATAAATTTTTTAGTATAGTATACGGTAGACAGTGAGCAACTATGGTATTTAATATTTATAATAACAATATATTGCAAAATACAATTCAAGTTCAATTAAATTATATTTGAATAATTTTTAGAAGCATCCAAGGCTAAATATTTATACAAAACTGGTTAGTATGTAAAGAGGTTACTATGTCACTAGATGGATAATAGGGTCATTTTTCTTATTTATTGGTTTATTAGTTCCTTGATATTTTTATTTTTTTAAAGAGTTTTTTTTTTCAATTTTGGCAAAATTTACTATTTTATCAACTTTAAGTCTTGAATTAGGTATTATTAGTACAATTACACTATTTGTACAAATACATCACTCTCTCTGCCCTTACATTTTATATATTTATTGGTTTGTGTCTTTACTTCAACCCCTCCCAAAGCCCCAAACAAGTCCTTCATAGATATCAACCATGTTTTAACAAAAAGAAATGTCAAGTGAATGTAAAAAGTATATGTTTCTTTTTATCAAAACAAATGATTTTAAACAGTTGGGGTTTATCTTAGTTTTTTTTTAATCTCCCAGTTCTAAGTTTACAGTTTATCAGTGTTGGGAAGGCACAGCAGCAAGACCTTGAGGCACTTATCCACACTGTGTTCACAGTCAGAAGAAAGTAGCAAATGCATGGTTGCTGCTCAGCTCTCTCTGCCTCATTCAGAGTGGGTCTTTCTATGTTAAATAACTCAGTGAGAAAAATCTCTAAGAGGCATGCTCAGAGACTCCTCTCTCAGATGATTCTAAATTTTGTTAAGCTGACAGTTAACACTATCCTAAGTTTCCATAGGAAAAAAGACCAAAATTTGATCTAACCTCATACCTTACACAAAATTTTTTATCAGAAGAAACATCATCCTAAATACACAGTAAGAAAATACAACACTACCAGAAGAAAACCCAGAAAAATTTGATTGGGTTTGACAAATCCTTGCATCATATGAAGAGCTTTTAAATATAACAACAGAAATAAAATTCACAAACAGAAAAACATACAAATTATACTTTATTAAATTTAAAGTATATTAAACGCCTTTAATCCCAGCACTCGGGAGGCAGAGGCAGGCGGATCTCTGTGAGTTCGAGACCAGCCTGGTCTACAAGAGCTAGTTCCAGGACAGGCTCCAAAGCCACAGAGAAACCCTGTCTCAAAAAACCAAAAAAAATAAAAATAAAAATAAAGAAAGTGTGGTATATATACGCATTAGAGTACTACTCAGTGGTAAAAAAACAATGACATCTTGAATTTTGCATGCAAATGGATGGAAATAGAAAACACCATCCTGAGTGAGGTAACTCAGACCCAAAAAGATGAATATGGTATGTACTCACTCATTAATTGGTTTCTAGCAATAAATAAAGGATATCGAGTCGATAATTTATGATCCTAGAGAAGCTAGATAGGAAGGTGAACCCAAAGAAAAACATGTAGTTATCTTTCTGGATATAGGAAGTAGACAAGATTGCCAGGCAAAATTGAGAGCTTGGTGGTGGGGGTAGGATGGGGTTAAGGGGAGAGGGGGAGAGAGAAGTGAGAAGGGGAGGATAGGGAGAGCTTGGGGGAATGGGACAGTTGGGATGGAGGAAGAGTGGATATGGGAGCAGGGAAGTATATATCTTAATCAAGGGAGCCATTTTAGGGTTAGCAAGAGACTTGAGTCTCGAGGTATTCCCAGGTGTCCATGGAGATGTCCCCAGCTTGCTCCTTGAGCAGCTGAGGAGAGGGCGCCTGAACTCGTCCTATACTATAGCCACACTGATGAATATCTTGCATATCACCATAGAGCCTTCACCTGGCGATAGATGGAGATAGAGACAGAGACCCACATTGGAGCACTGGACTGAGCTCCCAAGGTCCAAATGAGGAGCAGAAGGAGGGAGAACATGAGCAAGGAAGTCAGGACCGCGAGGGATACGTCCACTCACTGAGACAATGGGACTGATCTAATGGTAGCTCGCCAAGGCCAACTGGACTGGGCTGATGGAGCAGGTGATCAAACCGGTCTCTCTGAACGTGGCTGACGAGGAGGGCTGACTGAGAAGTCAAGGACAATGGCACTGTGTTTTGATTCTACTGCATGTACTGGCTTTGTGGGAACCTAGTCTGTTTGGATCCTCACCTTCCTAGACCTGGACTGAGGTGGGAGGACCTTGGACTTCCCACAGGGCAGGGAACCCTGACTGCTCCTTGGACTGGAGAGGGAGGGGGAGGGGAAACAGGGGGGAAGGGAAATGGGAGGAGGGGAGGAGGTGAAAATTTGTAAAAATTATATAATTTAATAAAAAATAGAAATAAAAATAAAAAAATAAAAAATCATAAAAATAAAGCAAAACAAAAAAAAAAACCCAAAATGTACTCTTTAAAAGACTGTTCAGAAAATGAAAACATGAGTCACAGACCAGGAAAAGATATCTGCAGTCATATTTATTGTACAAATACACAAAGAACTCTGAAATCCTAACTAAAATAATTAACCTTTAAATGGGGAAAGTATCTCAATAGATACTTCACATGAAAAGATACTCAGCATCATTCATCTGGAAAATGCTAGTTACAATCTTAATGAAATCTAATACTATGGCACATCTATTTTTAAAAATGACAAGTTCTGAGCAACTAAAACTCCCATATAATGCTAGTATGAGTCCTTGGAAAATAATCTGACATTTTTCTAATAAATATATACCTATTATATGACCCAATAATATTCATCAAGAGAAGGGACAATATGTTCCTGAAAGTAAATGTAACAAATGTTTATTAATAATCATCAAATTGGAAATAACCTAAATGTGCGTTAACAAGTGACTTGCTGAACAACTGTGGTCCTTTTTATATCTTATGTTAACATATTTTCAAGGTCTGGGTTGGTGAGATATCTCAGTTGGTAAAGTGCCTACTATGCAAACATGAGGACTTGAGTTCAATCTTCAGAATCCACATCAAAAAACAGTGTGTGACGGCATATATTTGATTCACTACCCCTCAAGCTTCAGACCAATGAGAGACACTTATAGGTAAAAATACAGGCATGAGCTAGCAGCCAGCCTATTTGGCATTCTGTTCTAAATAAGAAGCATGGCACAACATTTCCCAGAAATCAGAATACTGAATTCTGAAGTAGCATGAGTAGTTGGTGACTGGCCTGCACAAGAGTCTGCACTCTCCATGTCTCCTTTAATGGGCTACCTCCACATAGAGAACCTGGTATTATAAGCACTCACAAATTGAGATAATGTGTTAATCAATCACAGTTGACAGGCTTCCACTATTTAAGTGGATGCACATGTGCAATAAAGCAGATGATCTCAGCTTGCTTTACCTACACATAAACTCTGCTGTCTTGAGGCATGTGAGATGGGGGTGGGCTGGACAACAGCTGTTGGCAGAATTCCTTCCCCTTCAGGGAGCCCCCTAATTTGAGTAAATGAGGAGAATGGCTTGAGGAATAACACCCAAAGTTGACTCTGGCTTCCACCTACCTGCATATAATTGCACACACACCCACATACATGTAGACCCATATGAAAGCATACACACATGTACACATACACACACATATACACACATGTACACATACAGACACACACACTATACATTTCTAAACATCAAAATTAATTTTTAACTTATTAAATTGATCTGTCTGTATGCCAGTAAAAGAAAAATGGTTTTACTAACTACAGCTTTATAAAATGTTCCTTAATTGTTCTTCTCCACATTTGCCTTTAGTTCTCCATAACCGGAGACTACTCTTTTGTTTCCCAGCCACCCAGACCTGAATAATCACACAGAAACTATATTAATTACAACACTGTTTGGTTTCTTATTAAGTAACTCTTATATCTTAAATTAACCCACTTCTATTAATCAACGTATCACCACAAGGTTGTGGCCTACTGGTAAAGTTCCAGCGTTTGTCTCCTTCAACAGCTACATTGGTGTCTCTTTGACTCTGTCTACTCTCTCTATATCTCTGTTCTAATATATTCCACCTGGCTTCACTCTGCTAAGCCATTCGCCCAAACAACTTTATTCATCAACCAATAAAAGCAACACATATACAGAACATCTCACATTACCATAATTATTTATATTTCTAAACATGGTTGTCACATTCCTTCCAAAAAATACTATAGTAATTTTCCTAAAAATTCCATTTATCCTAAAAATTAAAGATGAGTAGCTTTTACAATACTTGAATTTTCCAACTAGAAGTACTGGTATACTTTACAATTTATTTATTCAGGATTTCTATATCATCAGTAAAAGTTTATAATTAAAAATTATATTATGTATATGTTTGATATAAATTTTGTGGCAATTACCTCTAAACTGTTTACTCATTGTCAGCAGTGGTTAAAACTGATTGTTTTCCATTTTATCTTCTATCAAACATTAGTTAATAGGAATTATTAACTTTTACATTTTGAGATACACAGAAACATTCTGATGAACTTATTCTAGATGATTTTTCTCCTTGGTTCTCTATAAGACTCCTATTTCTAAGTTACATGTTATAAGGTCACCCACTGAAGGTTATACTTATCTGAGTTAACAGCATATCTGCCTACATGTCACTATGCTTCTCATCATGATGATAACAGAGCCTCAGAAAATGTAGGTAAGTCACTCCAATTAAAAGTTTTCTTTGTAAAAGTTTCCATGGTCATGGTGTCTCTTTAAAGCAATAAAAACCCAACTAAGACAAGCTCAGAATATTTCAGAGGTAGGGCCTAGTTGGAGGAAGTAGGTACTAGAGGTGTAATCTTGCAGACTGTGTCTTGTCCCAGACATCTTTGCCTCCTCTGCTACATACTTAACACCATATATTGTTTTACCACAGGCTCAAAAACCAGTAGCCACTTGATCATGTAATCTCTGAAACTGGGACTGAAAATAAATCCTTCTTCCTTTTAAATCACTTCTCCCAGGGTATTTTCATAGTAATAAAAACCTTACTAGCATAGTCAACCTTATTATTATTAATTACAATCAAAAGTTACCATTCACTATTATCAACAATGTGCCAACCTTTGTTGATCATTTTACCTCAATTAACATTTAGCACTCATATGCTTTTAAGCCCAAGTACATTAATAGGGAAACAGAAACTTAAAGATGCACAGTAACTGCCTGAATCCACAGTTGTAGTAAGTGGCTGAGGCAGAAGGCACACTTACACTTGTTTTACTCTGATGTCCTTGTTCATTTTGCTTCATCACACAACCTTCTTCCTTCAGATAAGAGATGGGCCACTTACCAATTATGTCTAATCCATCTCTTTCATTTGCTTTCTCTGTAAGCAAGTGACATCAAGTCAAATGATTACCAAATGGTGGGTAGGAGGAAACAGTTGCTCAAGAAACAAAATTAATTCTCAACTGGTGACACAGAGCATCTTGAATTTGCTCTTGGCTTGCAAGTCTTAATATACTGTACAGAGCCAATGACACACACTCATGATTTAATATTTGTCATTGGCTTAATTTATTTGAATGCACCATTATTACTAAAGTAATACCATGAATTAGTTTTCAAGTATCTTTATAAAAGAAATTGTGCTAAATTAAGACCAAGACTTCCAGGGATGGACTATGCTAAACTAACAACCTGCTACCTGGACCTAGACAGACATGCACAAAGAGCACCCTAAAAGAGAAATACATAGATTCAATCTACATGAGAAGTAGAAAAAGACAAGATCACCTGAGTAAATTGGGAGGGTGGGGATTACAGGAAAGAGTAGAAGGAAAACAGGGAAGAATGTGTAGGAGGGGAGCAGAGAAAAATATATAGCTCAATGAAAAAAAAAATAGACAAACACATAACTTTGTGCTACTATTTCTCCAAACGTACATTTTTCAAGGCTACGTGAAAAATTTCCCATTTAATAAATAAGAAGGTGAACCCAAAGAAAAACATAGTTATCCTCCTGGATATTGGAAGAAGACAAGATTGCCAGGCAAAAACTGGAAACTTGGGGGTGGGGGTGAGGTGGAGGTAAGGGGAGATGGGGAGAAAAAAGTGAGAAGGGGAGGATGGGGAGAGCTTGGAGGAATAGGATGGTTGGGATGGAGGAAGGGTGGATATGGAAGCAGGGAAGTATATATCTTAATTAAGGGAACCATTTTAGATTTGGCAAGAGTCTTGACTCTAGAGGTATTCCCAGGTGTCCATGGAGATGTCCCCAGGTAGATCCTTGGGTGTAGAAGGAAGCGGCGGGCTGTGTCCCACTCCTCCATCACTTGGGCAGCTGAGAAGAGAGAACCTGGAATGGCCCTATCCTATAGCCATACTGATGACTATCTTGCATATCACCATAGAACCTTCATCTGGTGATGGATGAAGCTAGAGACAAAGACCCACATTGGAGCACTGGACCGAGCTCCCAAGGTCCAAATAAGGAGCAGAAGGAGGGAGAACATGAGCAAGGAAGTCAGGACCACGAGGGCTGTGCCCACCCACTTAGACAGTGGGGCTGATCTATTGGGAGCTCACCAAGGCCAGCTGGACTGGGACTGATGGAGCATGTGATCAAACCGGACTCTGAACGTGGCTGACAAGGAGGGCTGACTGAGAAGCCAAGGACAATGGCACTGTTTTGATTCTACTGCATGTACTGGCTTTGTGGGAATCTAGTCTCTTTGGATGCTCACCTTCCTAGACCTGGATGGAGTGGGACGACCTTGGACTTCCCACATGGCAGGGAACCTTGACTGCTCTTTGGACTGGAAAGGAAGGGTGAAGGGGATAGGGGGAGGGGAAAGGAAATTGGAGGAGGGGAAGAAGTGGAAATTTTTTATTAAAAATAAATAAATTTATAAAAAACTATTTTTCTTCTCCCAAGTCACTGTCAAATCTAAAACGCACTAAACGAATAAACTTATTGCTAAACTAGCTGAGGCCTAAAAAGTATTCTATCTTAGTACCTGCAGGATTGTTACTCCATCTAAATCATTTTCGAATATATATGGGTCTTTTCTCTGAGAGCATGATCACAGTTGCCCAGAGTTTAATGGAACAGAAGAGGTTGGAAGAGTAAACATAGTAATTTGAACAGCCTAAAATCTGGCTCAGAGAACAGTAGAAAGAAATCTGTCTGTTTCCAGGTTATGGCTATGACAAACAATGCTGCTATGAACATAGTTGAGCACATGTCATTGTGGCACAATTGAACATCCTTTGGATATATACCCAAAAGTGGTATTACTGGGTCTTGAGGAAGGTTGTTTCCTGATTTTCTGACAAATTGCCACACTGACATCCAAAGGGGCTGTACCAGCTTGCATTCCCACCAGCAATGCAGAAGTGTTCCAAACCTCTCCAGCATAAGTTGTCATCAGTATTTTTGATCTTGGCCATTCTTACAGGTGTAAGATGGAATCTCAGAGTTGTTTTGATTTACATTCCTGTAATGACTAAGGATGTTGAACATTTCCTTAAGAGTCTTTCAGCCATTTTAGATTCTTCTGTTGAAAGTTCTCTGTTTAGGTCTGTACTCCATTTCTTTTTGGATTATTTGTTCTTCTTGAGTTCCTTGTATATTTTGGAGATCAGACCTCTGTCTGATGTGCCCTCGACCAAAGAATGGATAAGAAAAATGTGGTACAGTTACATAATGGAGTACTACACAACAGAAAAAAATGACATCTTGAATTTTGCAGGAAAATAGACAGAGCTAGAAAACATTATTTTGAGTGAGGTAACCCAGACACGGAAAGACAATTATTGCATGTACTCACTCATAGGTGGTTTTTAAACATAAAGCAAAGAAAACCAGCCTACAAATCACAATCCCTGAGAACTTAGACAACAATGGGGACACTAAGAGGGACTTACATAGATCTAATCTACGTGGGAAGTAGAAAAAGACAAGATCTCCTGAGTAAATTGGGACCTAGGGGGAGAGTTCTAGGAGGGAGGGGAGAGGCAAGGAGGGAAGCAGAGAAAAATGTACAGCTCAATAAAAATCAATTTAAAAAAAGAAAAAAAAAGAAATCAGTCTGTGGGGTCAAGGGATTTGGGGTCTAACCTGAAACCACTGTCCATTGCTCTGTAATATTGAATTTCAAGCCTGCTTGTAAACCAGGACACTTGATCCCTATCTGAAGAGTGTCTTGAGAATTAGAAGATACAAAGCAAAAGAATATCTACAGAAGTAGTTTCTTTCTCTACCCTATATTATTGTTGTAAGCACTCTTTCTGGAAAGTGGTGTAGGTGTAACTACAGACAGAAAGAACTGTAGACTAAAAAGACCACCAGAGAAATCTGAATACACTCAAATACTCTAATGTCTTCATCTTATTCCCAACATAATAGAAACATAAGATAAAATAGAATTTCAATTTCAAATACTACTATTTTTTTGTCATTGGACTGAATCTGCCTTTGTTTCTCCGTTTACAGAAGCCAGCTGAGCAACTTAAAGCCTAAAATTATTTACTCACTGTAATGCCTGAAAAAGTTATTCAGAAGAGTGCAAAGGGAACAAAGGAAAGGTCAGTTGAAAGCTGCTGTCCTGAAGTAGCTGGGGATGTAACCTAAGGAAGATTATGTATTATATCCTAACACTCAAATGCAACCAATTGTGGAACATATTATTAAATGGACAGCTTACTGAGGATGTATGTATTTGATCTCAGAGTTGTACTATAGCATCCTAAGAAACTTCAAAAGTTATAGTAATAGAGAGTTGAGTGAAGCGAAGATTTACTTACCACGCTGCAGCAAAAAATAATAGGGAATAATAGAAAGAGAAAAAGTTATCTGCATCCCCGAATCTAGGATAAGTTTGCATTTGATCCTGCATGGAATGATTCACCACCAAAGATCCCAGCACCACTAGCTAGAGAGCACAGTGATACACTAATTCCTGGGGTTTATCCAGATCTGGTAAGGTACTCAGGATTATGCATCACTACAAGTCTGAAGTATTACTCTAATGTCTCTGAAAGGTTTGTCATAAGCAAAGGAAAATGCAGAATTCTTGATCAGTGTAATAAAGTAGTGTCTTAGTAAATGTTTCTATCGCTATAATGAAACATTTGACCACAAGAAAGTTGGGAAAGAAAGGGTTTATTTGAATTACCGTTACACATCATAGTTTATCATTGAAGGGAATCCCGACAGGAACTGAAACAGGGCAGAAACCTGGAGGCAGGAACTGATGCAGAAGCCATGGAATTGTGTTGATTACTGGCCTACTGGCCTAATGGCCTACTCTTCATGGCTTTCTCAACCTGTTTTATTTTTCTTTTCTTTTTTCTTCATTTTGGTTTTTCAAGACAGGATTTCTCTGTAGCTTTAGAGCCTGTCCTGTAATTAGCTTTTGTAGATCAGGCTGGCCTCAAATGCACAGAGATCAACCTGCCTCTGTCTCCTGAGTGCTGGGATTAAAGGCATGTAGCACCACTGCCTGGCTCAGCCTGCTTTCTTAAAGAACCCAAGACCATCAGTCCAGGAATAGAACCTCCCACAATGACCTGGACCCTCCTCCATTAATTACTAATTAAGAATATGCTCAACAGGCTTGCCTACAGTTTATGGAGACATTTTCTCAATTGAGGTCCCCTTCTCTCAGATGACTGTACCTTGTGTCAAGTTTACATAAAACTAATTGAAACAAGTATCCAGAAATCTGCTTCAGAAGCAAAAACGAGTAATAATAATAGCAATAAACAAACAGTATCTACCTCTATGAATATTTACTGTTTTATTAATTTACTTCCTTATTGCACATCAGACATTGTCTTATGTATTCTACATGCCCTAAATTATTGGAAATTTACTAAGAAATTAAAAGATATGTACAATATTTATCTTAGGATAAAATTGTATAGGATTGTTTTGGCTATCCTGGGTTTTTTGGTTTTCCATATAAAGTTGATTATTGTTCTTTCAAGGTCTGTGAAGAATTTTGTTGGGATTTTGATGGGGATTGCATTGAATCTATAGATTGCTTTTGTTAGAATTGCCATTTTTACTATGTTGATCCTGCCAATCCAAGAGCAAGAGAGATCCTTCCATTTTCTGGTATCCTCATCAATTTCTTTCTTCAAAGACTTAAAGTTCTTGTCAAATAGATCTTTCCCTTCCTTGGTTCGAGTTACCCCAAGATACTTTATGCTATTTGTGGCTATCGTGAATGGTGATGTTTCTCTGATTTCCCTCTCTGCTTCTTTGTTCTTTGTGTATAGGAGGGCAACTAATTTTTTGGAGTTGATCTTGCATCCTGCCACATTACTAAAGGTGTTTATCAGCTGTAGGATAAAATGGTGAAAGGAAGGCACAGAGAAATTAAGTAACTTTCCAATGGTCAGATGGCCATGGAATCCATCTGGGATTAGAACAGCAGGACAAAGGAAGGATTGGAAAAAAGATAACAGAGGCAATATATTTATTAGTAAATTATTGTAGCTGTATAAAGGAAAATCCTACTTTGGGCAGAATCATTAGTAAAACTATTTCTTGAAACACACAGATTTGGCACAGTAATAGAGTTTTTCTTTGTTTTATATAATTGAGTCTATTTGCTTGCTTTCTTAATGAATAAATATTGCAAAGAGGAAAATACATCTACAGTTGATGAGAGGGCTACAAGTTTAATCTATTTGGAATCCCTCTTATTACTACATTGTTGGCTCCTTATCTTACACACATTGATGGAACTCAACCACTTCATCAGCAATAAACACACTTACAGAATCCTCAAGAGGAAGCTAAGACATCAGAACTCATAATGCTAAATATTAGCAGCTAAAACACAGATTAAGATACTTCACTTAAAAAATAAATAAATAAGAATTTGGATTCACAAAGACATCGAAATTCTTAATAGTGTTTCATGTTACCATCATTCCAAAATGAAACTTCAGAGAAAAATGCAAAATATAATTCTCAAGTTTTCCCTAATAATTGCCAAGGTACTATCAAAATTAGTAATCTTAGAAATTCTCAGTGATCAATGACTGTTAACAATAACTTAAAATAATTTGGGTTTCTTCCTGAAGTATTTGCCCTAGGGGTGAGGATAAAAGGCAGTGTTAGCTGAAAAATCTAAAGGAAGTAAATTGCTTAGTGATGTTTCCCTTGATACTAACAAAACTGCCTACTCTTCTTACTTCATTTCTGTTTTCATTCCTTCCATTTGCTTTTCGGTGTATCAATAGTGTCAGTAGGACCATAAAACAGTGCACCACTATAGTAAATAGTATGGCAGGCTGAGTGTGGTGGTACTGTCCTATAATTCTAGAACTTAGGAGCCAGAGGCATAAAGATCACAAGTATGATGCCACATATAGAAACTTCCTCCAAAAGGGGGTTGGGGAAGATGCAGTTCAGTAATAAAAGCCTTGTTCAACATGCTCAAGGCCCTGGATTTGATTCCCAGAACCATGGAAAGAAAGGGGGAGGAAGATGAAAGAAGAAAATAATATGTGTATTAGTTATGTTTCTCATTTCTGTGGTCAAATACCTGACAACAGGTAAAGGAGGAAGTGTTTATTTCAGTGTATAGTTTGCAATACATTATGGCAAGGAAGGTGAAGCAATTGGCCAACACTGCACTTGAAACAGGAAGCAATGCCTTGTGAATAATGCTGCTTTACATGCCTTGAGTCTGGTACCAAAGCCACCAACATTTAGGATGGGTCTTTCCTGCTCAGTTAAGCCTTTATGAAAATACCCTCAGAGACACACTCATCACATGTTTCCATGTGATTCTAAATTTCAACAAATTGACAATCAAAATTAGCCATCACAGTATGGCAGTTCCTCAAGAAATTAAAAATAGACCTTCCATATGAACCAATATGTCTGAGTGTATATGTCTAAAACATTAGACAGGGCTTCAGAGAGAACTCTAAACAGTTGTGCTCGTAAGAACCACAAGGAAGAGATTACTTGTATTATTTCCCTTGTCCTTAACAAAATGTTTGACAGAAGCAACATGAGGAAAGAGGATTTATTTGGGACCATGGTTCAGGGAATACAGTCTATTATGACAGGGAAGGTATGGCAATAGGTGTCCATGGGCACATGGGACCAGGCTTACTCCAAATATCTCAGTGGATCAGGAAGCAAAGTGTTTGGGCCAGAAGTGGCATTACGTATATTCCCCAAGGCTTACATTTCAGTGACCCTCTAGGCTCCATCTCCTAAAGGTCCCACAATTTCCCCAAACAGCACCACCAGTTGGGGACAAAGTATTCAAACACACGCAACTGTGGGAGATATTTCATTTTCAAAGAATGGCAGAACCTAAATAATCACTGATAAGCAAATGAATTTTAAAAATGTGGCACACAAACACAAACACACTTATACACATACACACAAACCACAGAATACTTAAAAAATGTGGCATGCTATAACATAAGTGAAATTTTCAGTTACTAAGTGAAAAGATAATCACAAAGTACAAAAAGACAACAATTGTATGACTGCCCATAGGGATATTATCTGCAGTAACTAAATTCATAAAAAGCAACCACAGAATTGGGGTTGCCAAGGCTTAGGGAAGGAGAAATAGGGAGCTACTGAATGGGCACAGAGTTTCAGGTTCGCAAGATAAAAATTTCTGGAGATAACATAAAATACTACTGAACTATATGACAAAGTGGCAAATTCCATGGGTCTAGCCTAGTTTTAGGGAGGAAACTAATATTATATAGTATACTTTCGTTTATTTCTTTGCCGACCATAGATTTGAAGGAGTCTTAAGTTCCTACACTTAAACATCTGCTTACCTGCTCTATCACTCTCTTCTTTTTCTACTCTTGACTGAAGCGTAACTGAAGCCAAAAGAAGTATGCATATTTTCCAAAACAATTTTGAAGCTAAGTAGTCTAGAATCCAAACAATGGTTCTAACATTTAATTGTGGGCCTGAGTTTTCCCATCTGTACAAAATTCAGGAACAATGCACTTTGATCGATCATCTAGTAGCTAGAAAATTATTAAATGTTAAAGTATAAAAGGGGGCCTAACAGGGGCTACTCCTGCTGTCATAGTGCAATCTTACATAGCTGAAGTTCTCCTTTCAGATCTCTGCATATGAATCAGGAAAAGGCATGGAGGTTCAAAAAGTTCAAAGCAACATTTTGTTGAATAACTGGGTGTCTTATTTTCTTTTCCTGTTGCTATGATAAAATACCCTGACAAAAGCAACTTAGGGAAGGAATGGTTTATTTTGGCTCACAGTTCAAGTGTACAGTCCATTGGGTGGAAAAGAACTAGCAACAGAAACTTGAGATAGCTGGTCATGCTGTGCCTGTAGTCAGGAAGTGGAGAGTGAGATGCTCACCTCACTGTCATCTTTATTTAGTACAGGACCCCAACCTATGGAATTGTGCCACCTATAGTCATTGGGTTTTTCCATCTCAGTTAACATAATCCTTCACATGCTTAGCCAGAGGCTAACCTAATCAAGATAATCCCTCACAGGTGTGTCTGGAGGTTGTTTCCTAGGTGATTCCAGATTTTGGCAGACTGACAATCAATGAATGAACAAATGAAAATTAATAGAACATAAGAAGGAAAAGTTCAAGAACACAAGAACAAAGAGCTAAAATTTCTGCATTCACCAAAGAAAAGATTCTGAACAAAATACATGTCTATTAATTCAATCATTCAGCAAGCTACACTATGCCAGAAATGGAGACTATAATTTCTAGGAAATGGAGATACAACAACTAAAGCAGACATGATCCCTGATCTCCAACAATTTACTGTCTTATGGAAGGAAAAACGAAAAGGAAAGAAGCAATATATCCTGTTAAGTACTACACAGAGATATGCACATGGTGTTAAAGAAAAACAAAGCACATGTGTTTGCACATGCAAACATCTAGTTCAGATTTTCTGAAGGAGACACATCTAACCTAGGAACAAAGAATTGAGGAGGCATGGCTAAGAAAAGGAGATAGTATGTGGGTGATGAGCAAATAAGAAAGAATATCCTAGAGACTGAAAATCAGTTCACTGTAACTAGGGCAAGAAGATAAGACAGAAGTGGTGACATATGAGGCCTGAGTAGCCATGAAAGAATTTTACATAAGAATCATAGATGTGCATTATAGAACTATAACTCGGGAGGCAACATGGAAAAAGTCTGGGTAAGAATAAAAACAAAGAAAATTTCAGGAGCCCACTAAAACAATTCACTTGAGAGATAAAGACAATGAAAGAAAACTGCCAAGAATATGTGCCTGCTAATCTAGACACAGGAATTCCATCATCACCTGTACCTGATTGCAGCTTGGGTCTTAAAAACCTAGGGTATTTTTTACTGTAGTAAAAACAAATAAAGCTTGTCAGTAAGTTAGTAGTAGAGCCTCTTATCCTGAATTTAAGAAGGTAAATGAAATCAAAGACCTTAATAAAACAGTTCACAAAAATGTTTCCAGAGTTAGGCTACATAATCACCAAAAATCATTACATTCTTCATATAAGAACACATCTTCACCTGCACAGTGTGTTAATGTCTGATAACAATTTTCATCCTTTCTCTTTCCCAAACAATTTTCCTACCCATCTGAATAGCTTCTGAAACCTGGAGATTCGTGCCTGGCTGGCTAAGAGGCAAGTACTGCTTTTCAGCTGAATAAACAAAGACAGACAATGAGGGTAATGTGGCAAACAGGCCTGCCCACTCAGATATTTTCCAAAGTAGGAGTTCATGCTGGGCTCCCTCAGTTGGAAAGCATTGGGGAATAAACATTCCAGATATATAACTGAGCTAATATAAAAGACATACTCCATTAGCACTACATTCTAATTGTCAAGTGGACAGCATGCAAATGTTGGGGTAATTATAAGGCCCCAGGGCTTGAAAATTCAACAGAAATAAAGATGGTGGGCAAAGTGCACATTTTATGACAACACCAGACCTAACACACATTAAACAATTTTATTTACCCACAGAGAGCAGTAAAAATAAGCCCACTTACAATGAAACCTCTTTGTATCTGAGGATATTCCCTAAGATCAATAGCTTGTACCAAACAAATAGAATGTTTGGCTTGGATGATGCAATGTTTGAGGCAGTTTCCCTATTCTTTTCTCTTATTCAAAACGAACAGTGCATTCCTATCCAGGTCTGCTCAGACACCCAGGGTGCTAGTGAATGGCAGTACAGACTCCTCAGTGACTGAGCAACCAATATCCTGGAGTTTAAAAAGAACATTTTGTAATGAAAAGTTCTTCTATCAATAGACTATTTGCTTGAGTTGTTTTCATAGAGTTGCAACTGACACTTTGTTGGAGACCAAAATTTCTTCTATGTTAGCTCTAAAGTTACTCAAGTTAGGTAGGTTAAGATAGAGAAATAAGAATGTAAGAAAGTATAAGAAATTAGATATTCAAAGACAGAAGTAGCATAATTGTAAAAAAAATATGTGGGTAATAGACAATAAAAAATGTGAGGGGTTGGAGAGATGGCTTGGTAGTTAAGAGCACTTGGTGACATTGTAGAGGACCTGGGTTTGATTCTCAGCATCTACATGGCAACTCAAAACCTTCTGTAACTCCAGTTTGTGGGGATATAAAAACATCCAACCTCCACAGGAACAAGGCACATATGTGGTGCATTTACATATATGCAGTGAAAACATTTATGCACATAAAATTATACCTCAAAAAAGAACTACAAACAGCTTCTTTCATTTAATATATATTTATGGATTAGCATGGTTCAAATAAGAATTTTCAACAGTACTTAAGGCCTTAATATTGGTAAGCCATCTATTTGAACCAGTCTCCTTACATTCAGAAAGTGGATAATAATATGTATCCTACACTACCAAAACATCCCCAGGGTGCCTTGCTATATCTATCCTCAGTTGGACTGTAGGAGACATTTAGAAGGACAGAGACAATAACAAAAACCACCAATTCTCAATAATAAGAACAAAAATAAAGGACAAGTTCAGCCTTAGAATTAGCTTTAGCAAGGTAAATGGGTGGGGAGTATTGATTAAGGCAGAGTACAACATGGGGTGATGGCAGTCCAAATGGGTAGCAAGTACAAGAAAGGTCACTATACTGTACGTTTTTTAAATCAAGCCTCTAAATGTACCTAGAAGCAAGCAACCAAAGATTTCTTTGGTTAAAAAAGAAAACGGCTTTCTGAATCTCCATTAAATTAGTTTAAGAAATATTTTAATTTTTGTTTAAGTATGATTTTGAATGGAAAGCCATTTCTTTCAAAATTACATTCTGAAATATTCGTAGATGATACAATGATTGTCATTTATTTCAAAACAATTTCAGAATAAGTTAAACAGATGAAGGTATTCATGATCTACATGGGAAGTAGAAAAAGACAAGATCTCCTGAGTAAACTGGGAGCATAGGGACCTTGAGGGAGGGTTGAAGTGGGGACGGGAGAGGCAGGGAAGGGAACAGAGAAAAATGTAAAGCTCAATAAAAAAGAGACAATATCTTATTCAGGTGTTCAGAAAATGCTTGCCCATATGGATAATAGGTGAAAAAGTCGTTATAATCCTATTATGTTAATTTTGGCAAAAGCCCCAATTTTCTTCCCACAATGAAGTCATGTTTAAGCTATTCACATGGCATACTTCCTTGTATCAGTATTTGTGATGACAAAGTTTCTGAGCTCCTGAACAAGAAACCAGAGTGCAAATATGTGCCAGACAAAGGCTCTTCACCAAGATTAATTTGAATATGGCAAAACAGTTCAAATGCACTATTTTTGGAACATAGATAAGCTGCTATTCCTACAGTGATTCTAACAACTAAGGTCTGTTAGGGTTTCTGAGTTCTTACTGTTTAAGTGCTTTGCCAACATTTTCTCATAATACTAGTTTTGGTTTGGTTTGGTTTGGTTGGCACTGGAAATAATTAAGGGGGAGGAACACTTCAGGCTAAAAGTGTATAAATATTGCCTTGTCAGGTAAAGTAATGAAATATGGTAGGGGTAAATGAAAAAAAAGGATAAAATATTGAATAGTGCTTATTAACTATGCATTACTAAATATGACCCTGAGAAAATTCATTATTTCTCCTCAGTTCCCTTACCAGATCCTATAGGTTTACAGTAAGGTTAGAAAGTAAAATGTACATAAAAGAAAATAACTATTGGTTTTATTTGATTTACTTTAATCATCTAAGCTAAACATTATATCAACAAGCCAAATAGGTTTCAAATGTTTTCTTAACAAGAGAGGATAGAGAACTAATTCATGCCCCCTCTAGTATTATGTTAGCATCAAAGCCCTTTAATCCAGAAAATTGGTGACAGAAAAGAATAAAAGAAATAGCCAGTGGCCTTTAATTACATTTGCTGGGAGTCAGCACACTTTTGAAAGAACAGTGCATTTTCCACAACAATCTTTTCAAAGCACAAACCTTACCATGTTCATTTCCTGGGTTACACTGCAACTCATCATGGCTTTCAGAAAAATTTCTGAAAATGATATGGGAAGCAGTTCATGATTTGAAACTGCTAACTCATTCCAGTTTCAGACTTCACCGTTCTCTGTACCACCCCAATAATGTTTTAGCCACTCAAGACTTTCCAAATGCCCCATCCATGTCCCCTTTTACCTCTGTACTTTTTTCTATGTAATTTCCCTACATTCACCTTCTCTACCACCTGGACATTTCCTATTTATTTTCAAGACTCAGCTCATAGAAAACTTCATCCAGAAAGCTTTTCTCATCATCCTCCTACATCTTAGAAAACTGAGTGGGGAGTCCCTTCTTTGCTACTCTTATTCTCTACCCATTTTCTCATTCTCCACTGTCTTATTTGTCCCCCCAGTAGCTACATTAACAGACACTCAGTGCCTAGTGGAAAACTTACAAAGACCTGATGAATGAATAAAAGAACTGCCAATAATAGCTATGAGTAAAGCAAATGTAAAGTTATTACCAAAAGTGCACCCTTTGCCTTATTACATAAACACAAATAAATACAGAGCTGGATGATTAGCTGATGGTTGAATCCTCACTGAGCATGCTGAAGACCCTGAGTTCAATCCTCAGAATGACAATAAATAAGAAGGGAATGTGGAGTTTAAGCATGCTAATGAAGTATAGTGGAAAAAATTGAGCATAGATACAGATACATATAGAGAAACGAACATCTGAAAATTTATATGACTAAGTTAATGTAGGAAGGAGCGGCGGGTGGGCTGCCTTTCATCCCGCCCGGCTCCCACATGGCTAGCTTAGCCCCGGAAATAATAACACACAAATTGCCTGGCCCATTAGTTTCAGCCTCTTATTGGCTAATTCTCACATCTTGCTTTCACCCATATTTAGTAATCTGTGTAGCATCACAAGGTGGTATCTTACCAGGAGAGATCTTAAACTGCATCTGTCTTGGAGAGGAGAGGCATGGCGACTGCCTGAGGCGTCTGCCTGACTCTGCTTTCTTTCTCCCACAATTCTGTTCTGTCTACTCCACCTACCTAATTTTCTGTCCTATTAAAGGGCCAAGGCAGTTTCTTTATTAACCAATGAAAGTAACACATAGACAATGACCCTCCTCCATCAAGTTAAAAGATGGAAGATGGCATTGAAAATTGGTTAAATTATAAGGAAACAAATTAATTACATCTTGACAATTGTGATTATCATCCCTGAAAACTAGTAATCACTGACTTTAATTGTATTTATTTTTAAATTGATACTGTTACACAGATTATCAATTTAAAAAGCACAGCAAATACAAATGTTGACTTTCCGATAAAACATTAAAAGACCTGTTGTTATAAATGGGGGCAAGTGGTTGCTATCGGAACAGCAATAGCAACTTTAAAAACACCTTTTCTTTTCTACAAATGTCTAAAATCTACTTGAAAAATTTCAAGTGTCTTGTGCACAAGTTTAAGATTAATGCACACAAAAGTCCATGCCCAGGTTGTAAAACTTCTGTAGTATATCAGTATCTTCATTGTTACTATCTCCAGCTCTTGTATTTTGAGATAGAGTTCCTTTCTGACCATGGGGCTTGATATTCAGCTGGTGTGGCTTCAGTGAGCCCCAGGAATTCTCCTGTATGTGCCTCCTACAACACCACCTCTGGCCTTTTACACTGGTGATGGGGATCAAAATCAGGCCTGCATGCTTGCACAGCTAGTGCTTTACTGAGACATCTCTCAGTCTCCATTTTTAACTTTTTAATGGGTTATTTTTTAAAACCATAAATTCAAAGCAGTTTGTACAACAGTTCTTTTTTCCTCAAGAATAGACAACAATCATGAATAAAGCTGGTTATAATGGAGAAGGGACAAAAGGGTTTGTATAGAGCAAGAATGGTACCCTCAGGCCATTTTGCTATTGACCATAGTAGCAGGTCTGCGAGAAAATTCCCAATTACCCTTTTCTGGTTATGCTTCTAGATAGGAGGAAGAGGAAACCAAAGAGAATAGGCTGTTTCCACCCACTTACTGTTTATAGCTTAATTGGAAACTATGACACATGCTCTGAACTGGCTATACTCATTCAAAGGTCTCTCTGACTACGGTTTCATTCCCAAAGGTAAATAATTTATTTCAGGAGTTTTCTCCTATCCAATAATTACTGAGGAATTACATACATGGAAAATTAATCTAGGAGCCTGTGTTTGGGTGTTGGGGGCTGTCTTTATAGAAATGACATTCTAGAGGTGGAGGTGGAAAGAAAGTACACCTCAGTGCAATATAACCCTCCATGCTAAACATCAGATGATTTCAAAGTGCAAACAACAATAAAGCACGGACTTTTAGAAAAGAGGACAGAGAACTAGTACACAGACTGTTGATATTTAAAAGAACAGTCCTTTAAAAGCAAGTAATCCTAACATATATTCAGTAATGTTAGAACATATAAGACACAAGTGTAGTAAAAGGAAGCATGAATGGTGTTTTTCAAGAACAAATAAGTTTGTTAGACTCTGTAAGAGGTATTTTTATGTCTAACATTCTTTTCAATAGATTGCTATTATGATTTCCCACCACTTCAGAATCCCTTTCTCTGTTAAGGAATTATACACATTTTCCAGCACTGATTCCCCACCAAGTGGTTCAAGCCAGAGTCTTGATTTTCTGGCCTTCCCTGCAAGCAGGACATACACAGCAACAGAAGATGAAACAATCAAATTATCGTCCTTGTTTGAAAATTAGAAACTAGTGATTCAAAGATTGGCCATGAGGCCCTTTCTAGTGGCTGAGGAGGGGATGATCTAGTATGACAATGGGCAGCAGTGTTCTCACTCAGTGCCACTGTCAGCAGCCTATTTGGTGGTGTGATCCGGCATCACTGTCAGCTTCACGACCTACATTTGGTTCCCCTGGCAATTTTGTGAATTCCTCAAAATCCTTGTAATAAACTCCATTTCTGGTTAAATCAGAATGTAACTTCTGATACTTACAATTAAGACTCCTATTTAAACTGAAGAGAAAGATATTCCAGGCAGAAGAATGGCATAAAAAAAGTCTAATTAGCTTAATGATTAAGAAAGCAGGCTTTGGTGCTAGAAAGATTTGAATGGAAATCAAGGTTCAACATTCTACTAGCCGTAAAAAATCTATTTAAAATCCCCAAACTTCAATTCCAGCTTAACAGGGTTGGATGATAATGCACATTTCTTATTATACTTTTGAGAATTAAATGAGGTCATAAAACTCATCTAAAGCTTAGAGTCTGACATAGAGAAAGATCTTCACAGACAACTGCTCCAGCACTACTAATGATGACATAAAGTATGCATATGGCACTAAATATGGCAGTTGGATTCTACTAGTCTAAAGCACAAGGAAAGGGATGCAGGACCTGAAGACAAAGAGAGATAATGAAGAACTTTAAAATCATATTAAACAACCTGAGCTTTATGGGCAGAGATTACTTACTGCTTACTTAAAGGACTATTATACTACAATATAAATATTAAATTATTAATTAGGAGAATGACATGATTTGGTTTTGTATTATATATGTGTTCTCTACATCTGAAGTTGGACCTGATCACTGCTCTTATCCACTTGCAGGTGTGATAGTATAATTGTTGAATATCGATTTCCCACACACTGAAGCTATCCAATTCTTTTTAGCAAACAAAGCCTCCAAAATTTATACATCATGTGTCAATGTTTTGTGAGTGTATCAGATGGAGCTGGGTCTATAGCTGAAATACTAACTATTCCTTTTCCCAAGAGAAACTAACTTTTCTCTGAGAAGTTCATTAAATAGGGAGATGGTTGTAACCTGAAGTGACTGGCAGAAGTCAGATTCATATTTACAAGCATGAGTCTATGACTTTTGTACAATGTTATGATACATCAACATCTTGATCTAGAGTCCATATTATGCTAATTATGAAAGGTCTTATTGTCAGTCAAAAAAATCAATACTTCCATTTCACAGTGTGTGGTATCACTTGCTAAATTCTAATAAGAATGACATGGTCAGTCTCAACCATCTGGTGTTGAAGGAAAATCTCAGTTACTTCTCAGTTCTATTTTACATTTCCATACTCATGCACCTGTTTGTCCTCATATTATTCTCACCACCAACTCCTCTCTTTACTCCTACTTAGCACCCATATCTGCCTTTGAGAAAGACTCTTTGATCTAATTTTGGTTTTTGTAGGAGCTACTGAAAGCAAAAATGGATCGAATCACTGTATACAACTGGAACCAAGTGTCAAGAAACAAAAAAAAAAAAATATGAGCTTGCTGGAGGAGGCTAGAAAAGGTGAGAAAATCAGAAGCCAAAATGAGTTTTGTACCCACTTGATGCTTTATTCCATTTTCTGCTACTTCCATCTGCTTTGGCAATGTAATACAATTTAGTCAGAGGGAAAAGTGCATTAACTCTGCATTCAGGCAGAAGTGAGTTTAAATGATAGGGTTAACACTAAAGAACTCTATTAACTAGCAATATTATACTCATGTTACAGGGGTAGTATTGAAGTCCAGGGAGCTCAAATAATTTACATTTGTTACATGCAGAGTGTATTTCATATTCTTTAAGAATAACAACATGCGCCGGGCGGTGGTGGCGCATGCCTTTAATCCCAGCACTCGGGAGGCAGAGGCAGACAGATCTGTGAGTTCGAGGCCAGCCTGGTCTACAAGAGCTAGTTCCAGGACAGGCTCCAAAGCCACAGAGAAACTCTGTCTCAAAAAACCAAAAAAAAAAAAAAAGGACAACAGCAATGAATGTGAACTCTACAGCATGGACGGGCTCACTGTGAGCCTTAACCTTCACCTGGCGATGGATGGAGATAGAGACAGAGTCCCACATTGGAGCACCGGACTGAGCTCCCAAAGTTCTGATGAGGAGCAGAAGGAGAGAGATCATGAGAAAGAAAGTCAGAACCATGAGGGATGCGTTCACCCACTGAGACGGCAGGACAGAACTAATGGGAGACCACCAAGTCCACTTGGAATGGGACTGATGGAACATGCGACCAAATCGGACTCTCTGAAAGTGGCTGATGGTGGAGGCTGACCGAGGAGCCAAGGACAATGGCGATGGGCTTGGTCTCTACGACATGGACGGGCTCTGTGTGAGCCTTGTCAGTTTGGTTGCTCACCTTCCTGGACCTGGAGGGAGTTGGGAGGACCTTGGACTCAACATAGTGTAGAGAACCCTGATGGCTCTTTGGCCTGGAGAGGGAGGGAGTGGGGGTATGGATGGAGGGGAGGGGAGGGAAGGGGGAGGAGGAGGGGAGGAGATGGCAATTTTTAATAAAAAATAAATAAACTGGAAAAAAAGAATAACAACATGCTACTAATACAGAACTGAACATACATACAGACTCTTACTTTCACTTTGTTAGGTCATTTGTGACTATGGCCTGATACTAACAAAAGATCCCAGAGGCATGTACTTCTACCAGACTGGACAGTGATTATTCCGAAGATTTCTTAAGAGTCTTACATTTGCATTTGCTGCTGTTGCCTTTTCTTCTATGTTTTTGTTTATTTGTTTTGAGGTAGGGTCTCATGTAGCTCAGGCTGGTATTGCTATCATGATCCTCCTGCCTCTTACTCCTGAGTACTTACAGTTGTGTTTTGAAAATAGTTTCTAGGTAGCCCATTGCTAAGCAGTACCAGTACTGTCATGTCTGACAGCATGGCATGGGATTATTCTCACTTGAACTGGGTCCCTCTAAAGGATAATGCATAACCTTTGCGAGAACACTGATCCTACTCTGCATATTAGAAACACTTATTAAGAGAAGTTTGATCTGTGACAATGTGTATGTCTTCCTGATTATAACAGTCTTATCAGACTATCAAGGAAAATGATAACTTTATTAATCTAGAATTAATAGACAATGTTCTCTCTGATGCTACCCAAATATTACTGATAGGTAATAAAGCAATATTAATAATAATTAAAGCTAATCTTGACTATTTAGTATGTGGTGTCTATTAATCTAAGTGTGGATTATTTAGCACTATCAAACTGATTTACATCATTAATCTAATCCTTTCTCAATAGCATTATATGATTCACTTATATCATTTATATTGATTTCAAAGTTCAAAATTGAGAAAGTACAGATTATTTTCTAAGACAAATACCAGTTTCTGGAGGGACAGAGCTACATTTAAGCCATTTCCTCAGCATAGCACCTAAGTGTTTGGCAATACATGAGCTGGACAGATGGGTATCTTGGCTTCTCACCACAAGAGTGAAAACACCACATGCCAGGCTTGGTTCCAGACTGCTTTAGGCACCATAGGTCCCCTTGCACCCAAGAAAAAGCATGTTTGTACTGGTGAAACACAAAAAAGCAAGTGACTGATCTGGATCTGCCTGAGAACACCAAGCAAAGTATCATGCAGAGTCTTGGTCACTGTCTAAAATAGATTTGTACTCTTTATGGAGAACAAATAAATCGTTTAAATAAGATAAATTTTCCCATGTAGATCTGTTATATCTTTGACTTTAGAGTGCTAAATCCAACTTGCATTTTTGTTTCTTAACAAATAAGTGATCTCATTTATTGCTGTTGAGAAATGGAGCAATATGCATAGCAGTAAGATATTAAACTCAGTGATAAAAAGTTTTATAGGATAAATTTCTTCCCATAAAAATAAGGAAGCACCAATATGTTTATTTGAACATACCAGGCTTTCAAAGTTTGATAAAATAAATTAACATAATAAGACCAAAGTTTCTACTTTCAACTTCAATTGGAAAGCATGTCATTTAAAAACACTGAAATGTGAAAGGATGGTATCTATATATTATATCCATACAGAATTATCTCAGTGACAGGGAAGGGGAGAAAAACAATGTTAATAAAAAACATCTGTGGTTACCACTAAAATGTCATTATATCTGGGTCCACTTTTAAGCTTTATAACTACTTACATTTTCTAAGATGAATATATCTTTATATATTTAAATGTAAAAATGGTTAAATAGAATTCATTAAAAACAGCACAACCATGAGCCAGACCTAGTGGCACATGCCTATAATCCCAGAACTTAAGAGGCTGGAGCAGGAGGATCTAAGATCAAGGCTACTCTATTTTCACTCAGTGAAATTTCAGGTAAGATATCGAGACCCTGTTCCAAAATCGAAAACAAGCAAAACCTCTCAAAATCAACTGAAATAATACTAAATACCTATAAAGCTTAATTTATTATTTTTATTTAATCAGGGTAATAAATAAAGAATAGCACTAAAGTATCCCAAACTTTTAAAAAACAGCATACTTTATTATACAAAAGAGTAAACCAGACCCAAGATGGGGAGAGAAAAGCGTGAAGGGGAGAATGGGGGGAGGTCAGAGGAATGGGATGCTTGGGATACAGGAAGGGTGGATATGGGAGCAGGGAAGCATATATCTTAATTTAGGGAGCCATCTGAGGGTTGTCAAGAGACTTGACCCTAGAGGGGTTCCCAGGTTTCCAGGGAGACGCCCCCAGTTAGTTCCTTGGGCAGCTGAGGAGAGGGAGCCTGAAAAGGCCAGTTCCTATAGCCATACTGATGAATTTCTTGCATATCACCATAGAACCTCCACCTGGCGATAGATGAAGAAAATGACTGAGCCCCATATTGGAGCACCGGACTGAGCTCCCAAGGTCCTGATGAGGAGCAGAAGGAGAGAGAACATGAGAAAGAAAGTCAGGACCGTGAGGGGTGTGTTCACCCATGGAGACGGTGGGACAGAAGTAACGGGAGATCACCAACTCCAGTTGGATTGGGACTGATAGAACATGAGACCAAACCAGACTCTCTGAATGTGGCCGATGGTGGAGGCTGACAGAGAAGCCAAGGACAAAGGCGCTGATCTTTGATTCTTCTGCATGGACAGGCTCTGTGGGAGCCTTCTCAGCTTGGTTGATCACCTTCCTGGACCTGGGGGTAGTTGGGAGGACCTTGGTCTTAACATAGAGTAGGGAACCCCGATGGCTCCTTGGCCTGAAAAGGGAGGGAGGGAGGGTTTGGGGGAAGGGGAGGGAAGGGGGAAGAAAAGGGGAGGAGATGGAAACTTTTTAAATAAAAAAAAGTTTATTTAATCAGAAAAAAAAATAACATAAATAAAGTCACATATAAACTTGTACATGTGGTGTTTTTTACATATATTTTACTGCTCAAAAACCTTGGAAGACTGGAAACAATATATTTCATTCTATGGGTAGAAATACTAAGATATGAGAACATCAGAAAATGTGTTCTATATAGCATACAGAACCAATGAAAGAAAGACCGGAATTTAGCTCTGACTGCCATTCCACTGGTTAGCTGGACCATTCAGTCCTGCATTTGTGAACAAGTTGAAACAACAAACTAACATAAAAATTAAAACCAGTTAAACTGGATAGGTTTTCAGGCAATACACCAACAATTCAGTATAATAATACCCAACAGCCAAATTGCTTTGAGTATTTGGTGCACTGTCTAGCTATTCATTATCCCACACATTGTTAGTGGGTGGCGGTTTGTACTATTAATGCTGTACACACAGAACTAGGACTGTAAGGAACATAAAGCCAGATGAGAAATTGCAGCAGCAAAGTCCCGCCATCCTCATCTAAGCAGGCCTCAATGGGAAAACAGTACAGAAGAGCACACGGGAACACAAAGCACCCCTACTTCCCTCTCATCATTTCCAATAACCTCGCCTACACCTGTATTACATTTCCATAAACGACTGACAAGGCTGAAGAACACCTAAAAAGCTATTCAGTTCAACCAATTTCCTCCAGAGTGGCCAATATCCAAAAATTTCCTAGAATATACTAAAACCAAAAAAATCACATTTTATGAACATTAGAAAGGAACTTGTGACTATCATATCCTGCTCACTGCTCTCCTCTCTGCCCACATACATGAAGTAAAGGAATCAGGCTTAAAATAAATCATGAAAATATAAGAAGATCTCTGAAAATATGCTAGTTGCTAAGAACCATGCAAGACTGAGACATGCTTTCAAAATCTCAAGGGCCTAATGTTGACTAACTAAATTTTATTTAGCATTCCTCATGCAAGTTGAAAACATTCCTTTTCCTTATCACTTTCTCTTTGACTAGGCAGAATACATTCCTTCTTCCAAATGAATAAATTTCTCCTTTCCTTGGAGCTTAGTTGTCTCCTTGGCAAGACATCTTATAGAACAGCTGTTCTATTACCAGTATAAAAGCAACCCCTCTGATATAATTGCAAACCATATGGGCAGACTGAAACCAAACTTCTAGGGGGCTCTGTGTCTTTAAGGGGAAAAAATTATAGATCACTATTGGTAAAGACAGTGAACAATGCCATGAATTAAAGTATTTTTTTAATTTAAACAGAGTTTATTTTAACAAAATAATTTTTAATTGTTCTTATTTTAAATTTTATTATATATTTTTAAAATTGCAAATAAAAATGACACATCCACATTAACCAGACCCCAAAACCGTACAACTCAATGAACTTATATTCGGCTAGAATGTTTCAAGTTTTAAAGTAAGGTTTTTGTTCCATTTTGAATAGATTTCTATACAAGTAAAAGATAAGTTGATTTTAAAGTGCATATTTCAATTCTTTAAACTAAATAAAATGGAGAAAAGACCAAATTTCCTATGTTCAGCTTTCCTAAAGAATACAAAGTTTGCCGGGCAGTGGTGGTGCATGTCTTTAATCCCAGCTCTCAGAAGGCAAAGGCAGGCAGATCTCTGTGAATTCGAAGCCAGCCTGGCCTACAAGAGCTAGTTACAGGACAGGTTCCAAAACTACAGAGATACCCTGTCTCAACAAACCAAAAATATAATAATAATAAAAATAAAAAAAAGAATAAAAAATAAAAAGAACACACAGTTAATCTTCCCCAAAGAACACACATATACATATGTGTGTGTATAATATATATGATCCATCATCTCTGCATACCTAAGGTTTGTCAGGCTTCAGTAGGTTTCTTATATCAAGATAGCATCTTCTGCAGACTCCTTCTTCAGGATTACCTCTCACTGATGCTGAGTAAATATCTCAGATGCACATCAAACTTACTACAGAATTGTAGGTAAATGACTTTGTGTGATATAATCTGACTTAATCTCTTATACACAGAGATTTATCATGCTTATAACAACTATTGTCCATTGTTCTCATTTTATATTTATGTTATGACTACAGAATTAATTGGATACAGTAAACAAAAAAAAACAACTTGGAAATTTCATCAAAAACACAAAGAAAAGACTTAAAATTTACTCACAATCTCCCTACTTAGCTTTTCATCAATTACTATTTTGGTAAATCTCTTTCCTATGTATTTTGCTACCCAGTGAAAGACTTTTAATGACTATATAATAATTCGGAAACTAGTATAATCTATTTACCATAAACTTTTAAGAGTAGTAGAATTATTTAATCTCTACTGAAAGAATGTACTGTACTCGTTATACAAAGCAGAGGAGAACAAAGCTGACCGGAAGGTAAGTAGTGTATGGGAGTGACAAGTCGGGACTGGAGGTTGATGACTGCACGAGCAAACCCACTTTACCTCTTACATGCCAATACTGAACTCCAAAAACACCTGAGGAAGCACAAATATCCACAGAGCCCAATTTACAGGCCAGAAGTCTCAGCTCATTTTACAAATGAAATTATTTGCACAAGTTGTGAGATTAGTAAAAGGGCCCCAAGTCCTTATATCTTATAGACAAGGACTCTGCTTTCTAACTTAGCTTTCCGTTCCACAAACGTAATCAGATCCTCATTTGTTTACTTTAGCTTTTCTTTCAACTAAGAAAGATAGAATGGAAAATGCCAAGTCATAATAATGAATAATTAATTTAATATATCTGAGTTCTCAAAGTTCCACATGCCCTACTATTATAAGCAAAAGGAAAAAGTTAGAGGGAAGTTTATTTTAAATGAGAAAAATCATGATTACATTATTTTCCTCAAGAATATACTGCATGACTACTCTTAACTACCAATCACTCCATTTATTTCATCACTAAATAATGAAATTTTAGTTGGGGTTAATCAGTGGAGATATAAATGTAAATAACCTCTTTAAAATTACATTTATTTATTTATGTACCATGCTGAGTGTGTGGGAGATCATTTGTGGGACAACTGTCAGAGTCAATTCCTTCCTCCCCTCTTGTTATATTTATATATTTAGTGTACAGGTGGATGAGGTGTTTATGCTTGCTTGCACATAAGAGTGTGCTTGCATATACATGTGGAAATCAGACTTGCAAGAGCCAGTTTTCTTCCTCTGCCACAAGGGTCCAGGGGAATGAACCCATGTTATCGATAGGCAAAAATAAGCTGAGTCATCTCACTGATCTTTCCCTTTCCTTTTAACCTTCTTGAGTCCCAGGATTTGCCATCTATAAAATGAGGATGATGACATTAACTCCTTTCTTGTTGAAGAAGTGATGATACATATTTTAAATTCCTGACAAGCAATTGGCCATATAAGTACTCTATATTCTTTGCCACAGACAAGAAAGGAGATGTAAAATAGAAGTTTCTCTTATACCAGCAATTTCAGTTGGGGCAACACAGCTGAAGAAGTAGATTAAGATATTTAAAACAGATTCCTTTTATTCCTATCCCTAAAAAGTATTTTAAAATGAAAAAGAGAAATTTGCTTGAGTTTCCCAATCTAGTTCCATTGCTTCACTTGTTATCTTCAGCACCACTTATTTTCAATTATGCCTGGTTTATTATTATTATTATTATATTGAACCCTATTTAGTGTCAAGGAAAGAAAGGTAGACAATCATAATCTCTAACCATCATCTTTCTGCTACTGAAATATGAGCCAAAAGAATTAAAAACCAGCCAAAGAATTAAACTCAACAAACAAATTCCAAGGACAACAGCTAGAAATAAAAATGATCAAATGTGAAACCTACCAACTTACCAATATAAGGATCAAAAGAGGGCAGGAACTAAGCCTTTTTACACTCATATAATACACAGAAATTAACCTAAGATAGATGAAAAACGCTAGAGGATGCTGAGTATTTCAAGAACCATATTTGTTAATTATTAGGTTCATTCTGTTCACTATTAACTTTAATTTTATTTCTACAGAGAAAATTGTCATTTGAAAGATGAAAATATTTGTTTCTCAACCAAATTAAGCCTCATATACCAAATCAATGTAACAAGAAGTAGCTTTATTATTCATAAACAGAAAATGAAAATTGCTCCCTAAAAGGTTTATATTTTATTGTTAGGAAAGTTTCTTTTTTCTTTATTGTTCCTTAGAAGGAATGGAAGGCTGAAAAATGATGAAAACTTCAGGACTGGATATATGACTCAGTGATAATGCTTTTCCAGTATTCAAGCTTTGATTCCCAACATTAAAAAGCAAAACACAACAACAACATATATTATCCATTTTGAAATACTTTCATCATTTTTTCCAGCAACCTTGTACTGAAAAGAATTACATGTGTTTATTATATAAATGCTATTTCCTTACCAAATAGGCTTAATAATCTAAATTATGTAGACTAAAACCAAATCATCAAGAAGAAAGTCAAAGTCACAGGAAAAAAACCAGACAGGTTTTGTTCTGCACAAAAAGGGTTCAACCCCATGCACCCTGACACCAAGACATCTTCAAGGACTTTTTGTTCATCTAGAAAGATCTCTTAGAAGAATCAGGCTTTGAGGAGGCACTGAAGAAGGACAAAGTGGTAAATTGTTCACCAGAGAGAGTAATTTGGCTCCTTAAATAACACAGAAAGACGGGTAGGGCCCAAGAATGAGACAGAGTAAGAAGAATACAAGGAAAAGTTTGCACTGAACACATTAGCAAATAGAGAAGGAAAGTAGGGAAAGAGTTCTCTGACAGTAACCCATGGAAAAGTAGTATTACTAAAGAGACTATTTTACATAATTTATTGGACATACTTGGGCAGAAAGACCTAAAAGATTACTACTTTTGAGTAAGTATTTACTGTAATTTAAACACATATGGATCTTGGTACAATCTTTATCTTCTTTATCACAATTTTTTTTTTAAAAAAAAAACTCTCCTTTTAAAGGTACAAGTGAAGATGGTGCAACTGCTTCTACTAAAAAAAAGAGGTAAACTGAAATCTGTATTTTAAAAAGACCTGAAGTACCTGTAACATAATGCCAAAATTAACAATAAAGATTTTTTATATTTAAGGAAAGCAACAAAAAATCAAGACCAAGGCAAAAAGCACAGATTAAAGCTATATAAAACTAAAAATATTATCTAACCTTCTTTCAGCTAAACAAGATCACCTTTCTCTATTTACTTCTGCTCTATGAAATGTCCCTAGAGCAGTAATTCTCTACCCATAATTTGCCAATCAGTAAAAACAGCAATATAATACTTTGGTCCATTCTTTTTATAAGGGAGCCAGGATGTCTGAAAGGTAATGCACACATCTTTAGAATGCTGAGATGAAAAGTAATGTACTTTAATTTTATGGGTCTTTAGTTAAATCAAGATAAAAGACCTAGTCTGATTATTTCAATGTGTAAATTTTCAACTAGTCAGAGGCCTCCTGGAAATTTTATTTGAAAGATTCTAAACTAATGTTATAGAGTTTATGATATTCCAGAAACTAATCAGATAAAGGAATGTCTACACAAAACTAGGCACTAAGGCAAGGAATAAGACACAATAAAATGTAAGAATCTCTGTCTGGACCTAAAGATAATTCAGATGAATATATCCATCAAAGCAAGATAAATCCTAATCAAAAGATGAGCTATAGTTTAATATCACAGCAATAAACCATTATAAAACAAAAAGTTAAAGATGGATGAGCAGCACAAAATAAATACCAAAGAGCACTGCTTCTGGGCCTGCTTCCTTATTTATAAAATGGGTTGAGTTTATAGCCCATAGAGTATATGCTTCTCATGTGTAAGTGCCTGGATTTAATCCCTAGCATCAGAAAAAAAACAAGGATCATAATATATAACTCAGTATCTCACTGTTCAAAGGATTAAATAACTTAACACATGTAAGATATTTTGTGCCAGGAGCACAGCATGTTTGCAATTACTATTACAGTGGTTCATAGCCTTCAAACCTGATGCTAAATAGTGGAAGATCCAAAATCAAATATTTTTTTCTGTAACTCTTAGTAGCAAAAGGTACCAAGATTTAGAACAAATACCAAAAGAGGCTGAAGCTTCATTAGCCTCAAGTAGACTCCCTTTTAACAACACCATGGAGAGGTACCAGCCACCCTTAATCTCTCCATGGTGCTAAGGTTTATACACCCCACACTTCAGTCTGGCCCTGAGGCAGGAGAAACACAGAATGCACTAGACTCCCATTTTGTCTTTAAAGCAGAAGGCTGTGCAGAGCATTCTCAGTGTCTGGAGCCCACATGTTTTTATCCAAATGCCCATGCTGTTTCCCTCTAACTTACTCCAGTTCTTGAGGTGTAGAGGGTAGGGAGGCAGACCAATTCTAGGACCAAGCCACAGCTAGTCCAGGGAAGGGACAATGTTTAAGATGGGCTCCTGAACTATAGCTCTGATGAGGGGTAACCTATAAAGCTTTAAGTGCTGACTGAGAATCCCCCAGCTCTGAACTATTCTTAATATCAGCGTCCTATAGTCCCTCTCCCAAGGCTAAAGATCCTGACTTGGCTCATACAGTCCCCTTCCTAGGCAGGCACAGAGTAATATTGGCCATAAAATTTTTCTGTTCTCATTTGGCATGGTTGAGCTAGGACTTTGCATTACCTTGCTTTTGCCAAATGACCAACACCAGAGATAGGGCTCAAGTGTGGCTCTTAAATATTGACTAGTTGCTGAAGAAAAATTATATGAATCCAGGCATGTTGGTGAGTTCCTGTAATTTAGTTACTTAGGCTGAGGTAGAAGGATGACTTGAATCTTTGAATACAAGACCAATCTAGGTAACATAGTGAAACCTATCTAAATGCCAGAGAGAAGTACTTGCATGTATTCCAAGACAGGTAAAGAACCATGCTGTCTTGTCAACAAAGCCTGACCTGGTCAAATGTAAGGTTACTTACAGTCTTTATCCCACTAAATGTGCATGTTGATACGGAACTCTTCATTAGTCTGGTTAGTAGATATTGTCCTAACTTCACCATGATGTATTTGTCAACTTTCTAAAATCTGAAATATTCTCCAATATATCAAGACACACAGGTTTTGGATAAAAGACTCTGAATCTTTATCTTTGGAGCCTACAGAGTTTGTTTTTTTCATAAAATAAATGTTACAGTCACAAATAACCACACATAAGACAACTCTGGGCTTTAGTAGTAGAGACTGTTGGGATAAAGAAAACATTTTCTGGTTCAGCTAGGAGCATCCTGAGTTTCTAGAATGTTCCTTTCAAATCGACTCTAAAGAGCCAGGCATAGTGGCACATTCAAAAACCAGGGAGACAGCAACAAGAGGATGACAACTTAGAGGTCAGCCTGAGTTATACAACTAGACCCTATCTTAAACAAAATCAAGCAAATAAAGAATCCATTTGCAATGTTGCATTCATACCTCATAGTAGTTAGAGATTTCAACTGGATTCTCTGGCTTGGCCAAGCAACATCTTAAATCATAAATAAATAATTAAGATTGCTTATGGGGTACCTTGAATCATATACATCTAATCATCACAAAACTTAAGAGCTGGAAGAGAGAGACCCTTAAGAACTAATCTAAACTATTACCCCTTTCCCTCCAAACTGTTTTAACATCCATGAATTTCTTTTTCCAGTGAGGTAACTATAACTTGCCCTGACTTGTGCTTAGACTTGGTCTGTAGGAACACCCTGCAAGTCATGAACAACCTAGGTGGAGTAAACAGACAGACAAATCTGGAGTGAAAAAGATCATCTGAATTTAACATAATCAGTCTTAAGAGCTTGGAAAATGTTTCAGACTATATTTTTAGAAAACTACAATAATTTCTAAGTCCTGATAAAAGATTTATCTAGCATATATTTTTAAATATATTATATATAAGTTAAAATAGTTTGATATCTTGATATAGTCAATGAGTCAACAACATAATTTGGCTGCCAAAAATAAAAAAAAAGAAATAAAGGAAGAAAGGAAGGAAGAAAGTGTGCTTAGGGAACTAAATACATAATCAGTACTAAACGATGGTCACCACTCTCTCTGCTATGAGCTATACTGGAGGACAAGCAGATTATTAGGGTCAGTTCAGCTCTGTTTTAGGAGTCACACAAAGACTGAAAAGATTCAGAATAGATGTGACCAGGATAGTGAAGAAATACGAAACCATGTCAAAGACCAATTGAAGAAGTTGAAGTTATTTAGCTAAACTCAGAGTACGATCACATCTGCAAAATCTGAAGAAATGCACAGGGAAAGCAGACTTGTACATGTTCCCAAAGGCCAGACTCTGCCTAGTCAAGTGTTAGGTACAGGCAGAGGTGTTTCACCTAAGACTATAGAAGTATTTTTTAAAATGTCAAGCCATGCTGGCCTTTAGTGGCTTCTAAGCTCCTAACTGCCTCAGAAGTTCATTTAAAACAAACAAGTAAGCAAGCATTTGTCCTTACCTCAGGGCCTTACTGCTGATTATTACTCTCTAGTAAGATCACAGCATTTCTCTCCACTCTTCATCCAACCAATCCATATAGTGTTGTACTAGGTTTGTGAGTGGAAAGGGCCTGCCTGCTGGGTAATTAGTTTCAGTTTGCAGATCAGTGACCCTGTAAACAACTGGGCCCTAACCGATAGGTAGGTAAGAGCTTTCAGCTAAATCTCCAGGAGACAAATTCTTACTGATTCATATAGTAGCTATAAGACCTGCTCAAGCAAATGATATAGTAAATGGTACTCAGTCCTCATAGAAATGTTGAAATAAAATTCTACAACCATCTTCCCCAATGGCAGGATATCCAGCTTTGCAAGCCAAATCAGCTTTTTCAAATTCAAATAGAAGTTTATCTCTGTCGAAGAGCTATGCTCACTATCTAAAGTAGAATGGAGCTCATGCTACAATTAAAAAGTCCCACTTAATTATATCACTGTAAGGCTAAAATTGCCTACCAGAAGGCCACAAAGTCAGTTGAGTCTCTGAGAACTAAATATAGACAACAGAATGAATTCACAGAAGAGTATAAATTACAGACTATTTAAACAAAGGTGAATGACCTCAGTTTGATATCGTGAATGTGTTTGCTACAGATAGACAACCATATGAGTATTACAACATGGAAACTACTGAAAGGTCAGATTGGTAAATATGCATCACCCCAGCTTTGCTTCGCTTCAAGTTAATTTGAATTATATGTATTGATTTGGTATCAAAGTATCAGAGAACATAATAAATACAGATAGACTTAAGAATTCTCTGTGATTTTCAAAGTAATCTATGTATATATAAATTAATTAAATGAAATAAGGAACTTGTTAAACAAGTCTGCTTATTCTGTGTACATTTACAATGAAAAACACAACTATTGGAAGGAATAGGTAGATGCTAAGTACTGATATGAAAAAATTAAGTTTTACGCTACTTAGGTAAGTGAATACACCAAGTTGAAACAATATGTATAGAATTATTGCATTTTAATTTTACAAACTATTTGATTAAGTTTTGATGGTGTCAGAGACGGTGCAAACCAAGCAAATCTCTATCCCTGAGCCCTAAAGATTATCTTAAAGCATTTTGTGTTGATATATGCCCAGAGCATTCTTTTAAAGCTCCACCAAACTGCTAAGAAGAGTAACCTCTAGGGAATGGAGCTAGCGAAGCGATAAAGTGATGTTTACCATTTTCTTTGTAGGGTTCTAGTTATTTCTTTTGAACTTAAAATGATAAAAGTGAAATGACATCATGCGTATTTATCAGATACTAACAAAAGCATGCAATTTCTACTTAAATATTGTAATCTTAACACTTTAAAGATTCTGACATTCTTTTTCTATTATTAAAACAAAATATAAAAATCACAAATCTCCACTCAGCTTCTCTAATAATTTTCTGACCAGAAAAAGAGCTGGTCATAGTGAAAAGTGGCATTACACGTGGTGCGCATGATGCTCCAGGAACTATTCTAAGCATTAGTTAGGTATGCATTAACTTAAGGAAATATTTTTTGCTCTCCTAACTTCTCTTCCTTGTTTTTGATTTTCTTGATAGAGTTTTGGTATGTAGTCAAGGCTGGCTTTGAACTGATCTTGTCTCTGCTTCCTCAGTATATCACTGTACACACTCAGCCCAACTTACATAATTTGCACAGCCAACCTATAAGGACTATGATAACCTTCATCTCAAAACTGAAGAAAGTGAGAGCAAAGTGACCTGTTCATACTTACACAGGCAAATGGGGGGGGGGGCAATAAGCTGTAATTCGAACCTAAAAATGGACTTCAGAGTCCATACTTAACTACTAGTCTAACTTTAGTAATATGTCAATCTCTTTATAAAAGCCAAAAAGTATCTCAGGTCTAAAAAATGGCTAGTTAATATGTTCCTTGAAACTGAAAGAGATCCAAATGTGGCTTCTTGGGGGTGAATAATCTGCATTCCTACTTATGCCTTTGCCAAGCTCCAACTACAATTCAAGACTTAACCATCTGGGAAAATCCTCTACCAGCTCAATTATAGTCCAAAGTCCATACCTGACTCCACAGTAAACCACTGAGCCAAAGAATTAGGTCAATGAATCAGATCAAGCTAGACAAGTGCTTTAGGCAAATCTCCACCCCAATGCAAAGCAAAGGATCTCAGAAACTTGTCAAATGTCTTAGAGAGGTAGGAATTACTGGTTGAGCTCCTGGCCCACTTAAGATACAAAGGGCGAAAGAACAGCAGTTGCCTCTTAACTTTGCTTCAAGAGTTTCACTAGCAGAAGAGCTGTATTTCTTACTGTGAGCGCAAACAGAAATTGGTATGTCAACATCAGCAGTAAGGAACATCCTAGATTTAAACGGGCAAAAATGGACATCCTTGCTTAAATGGCATTTGCCCAAGCACTGACCTTAGAATTGAGACAAAATGAAGTAGTGCAAGGAAGGGATTTAACCTAATTTATAAATGTGCTCAACCTAGATACACACCTGTCCCAAATGATCTACCAAGTCTACTTCTCTTGCAGAGAAGATATGGATTACAATGCCATTTTTTATTTTTAATTTCAGGCCCCAAAGTGACCTGTTTGTAGGCAAAATTCACTCTGTATATTTTCCACCCCAGCCCCCTCCACACACACACACCAGCATCTGTTAACTACACCAATAAAAAGAAACAAGGAAATTGGAACTTCCGAGGAATCCCTTCAGGTTTTTACCTGGGGATTGACAGAGCACCATTCTGGCTTTCAAACTTCCCCCCAAATAACCCAGGCAAGGTGGCCTTCTGAGCGGATCCCAAAAGTTTGTGTCCACTCTGGGACTCTGACAAAGGCCAGAAAACCCTGTTTTAGGTAGAGGCACTAAGCAGCCTTCCCTCTGGATGGAGCACAGCACCGGGTGAGGGGGGACAAAAGGCTTTCTAGATTTGAAGGATTGGTGTTGAGTCTTAGCTGGAGCCTGGATCTTCCCTGGGAGTCTATAGGACACGAAGTGCCCAGAACGGGGTGACAGAGGCTGGGGTGAAGACAGGCAGTGCCTGGGGAAAGGACAGAGAGCGAGCAAGCGTCTAGACTCACCTGGGGGAGGAGGCGCAGGGGCTTCGGTGGCAGGTGCGGTGGGCGGGACGCTGCTGTGGCGGCTGCTGTTCCAGGACTCGGCAGTCGGAGTCCCGGCAGTGCTGGGCGCCTGAGCGGTGGTGACTATGGGGGTGGTCGGCACCTGGCCAGCTGTGCTCTCAAGGGTGCTGGGCGCGGGTCCGGAGGGTGGTGGCTGGGTGGCTGGAGTGCGTCCCTCCTCCGAAGGGGTGGCGGGCGAAGGGCCTAGAGCCGGGAAGGTGGTGGCGGCGGGTGGCGCGGTGGGGCGGAGAGGGGTGGTCTCCGGGGAGCCGGCTGGCGGGGTCGCAGCCCCGGCTCTGCGGACAGTGTTGCGCGGGGGGCCGCTCCGCGGGGCCTGCGCCGTGGGAGCCGCGGCCTTAGGGAAGGGGTGGCTGGCTTGGTCCCGCAGCCCCGGGGTGGGCGACACGACCACCTGCCCCTCCGCCCCGCCGCCCCCGGTGACATTCCCCGCCGAGGCAGCTGAAGCGGCGGCGGCCGCCGCGCAACACAACAGGGCGAGGCCGCCCAGGCTCGGCAGGCTCCTCATGGCGCGCTCGGCTCCGCCATTCATTCATTCATCCGGTCGGTCGGTCAGTCATCTTCTCCTCCCTGCCGTCCAACCGAGGAAGCCGTCGCCGCCGCTGCCGCCACCGGGCGCACCATCGCCACCTCCCTCTGACAGGCGGCCGGCCCCGCGGGCGGGCCTCGGAGCGGAGGGAGAGACCCGGCAGAGCGCGCACTGCCCGCCCTCCTCGATAGACAGCCGGGATCCACCAATAGGAAGCCGCGTCAACCCACGTGACCCGCCCGCTCCCCGGCCTCTTTGTAGCGGCGCGGACCAATCAGAGGACGCAGGAGGGAGCAGGCGGGACGTCAGGAGGCGCGAGCGGCGCTGGAGCCGGCCCGGTTCGCGGCTGCCCCGGCTTTGTCTAACCACGGAGCGGGACGCGGGCCTCGGGCACCCGGCGCCGCCGAGCAGACAAAGGACGCGCCCCGCGCAGCAGACACCCGGCCAAGTCATCTGTTCCACTGGGCTCCGAACTGGACCCGGGGCGGGGAGTCCGCTGGGAGCAGCATCTCCGCCCTCCTGAACAATGGGGACGCCGAGCGGTACCCCGACTCGGGCGGGGACGGGGCTGCGTTGCGGCGATGGGCGCGGGAGGTGGCAGCCGTATATAGATGGGTACTCTACACTCACTTTGTTCCTCAAGAGAGCCTGGCCCCCTCCCTGCAGTGTCAGCACTGCCACCCCCATGTCAGAGATGGGGAAACTGAAGCTCTTGCTGACAGCTTCAGCAAGTCAGTCCTAGAACCCCCAACAGACACCTGCTAGGGTCCGGCGCTGGACTAATTTGGATGGGACCGTCTAGAGTCCCATCGTGAGCACAGGGTGCAAGCTTCGGGTGCAAGGGAGACACACTCGCATGCGCACTTTATGACCCGAACCTCGGGAAGAATAGGATGGACCAGGTTGAATTTCAACTCCTCACCTCTTGCTGAGTGTTTTTGTGGCTCAAGCAGTGTTCTCAACCACTTAAATGGTGAGATGAGAGGACACACCCCATCCCCCTCACAGAGCTGTTGTGAGCATGATATCATGTACACGAAGGGCTTAGTGCTTGACCCACCCTTCTAAACCATCATTAATACTAACCACTCGGGGTTGCACTGTGTCAGGACACTTCTGAGGTTGGAAAGCAGCCTGCACTGCCTCTACATCCCCAGAGATTCCAGCCTGTGGCCGGCCTTGGGGTGGGGCTGATAGCATAACTTGACCGTGGATGACATTAAACTCTGGAAGACGTTGGAAATCAGGCAGGCAAACTTACATCATCACTAGGATCCAGTGCAGTGTCCGACTCTGTAGCCTCGGCTGAGCAACTTCTAAGTTCAGCCTGGTAGATCAAGTTTGTCTTCCGATGGTTTAGTCCGGTCCCACCAGCCTCACTGCTAAGAGCAGCCCTGGCCTCTTCTAGGATGCTTGCCTTTGTGCATGGTTTCCCATTAGTCATTCGCCTCTAACCAGACAGGCAGGGTGAGATTTGTGTGTGAACTCGTGCGTGTTAATGAAAGCATGCATTTATTTGCCTGAATGAGTAGTGGGTGGAGAGAGGATATGTTCAAGCTTGTGTATGAAAGCATAAACACATTTGTTTTTCTGAGAAGATTGTGTGTATCTGTGAGTCTGTGAATATAAGAACTTGTATAAATTCATATGATATGTTTAACATAATAATGTGTGCATGTGTATCAGTGTTGTGTTTTGTGTGAATTTTCTGTTTTTGAATGTGAGGTTGTCTCCGGCTGTGTCTTTATAGACCTATCTGTGTAAGAAAGGGGGCAAAATAATGAGAGGGCTATATATTATTCTGAAGGTCAATATTTAGCAAGTACTGACCAGAGTTCTATTTTTACTTGTCCTTAATAAGGGAGTGGACATGGCATTCCCTCCCCCAAGCCATGTTCTTTTGGTTCCTCATCCCAAACCAAAATGCCACATCCTCTAGGAGACTTGAATTTCTGAGTGGGAGTTCACCCCACACACACATACATTTCCCTACTGTCCTTTGTTTATAACCCTGATCTTTCAACCCCTGCCTCTTCCTAAAAGGATTAATGATGGCTTTCAGACATATGTACCACAAATAAAATGAACCACCCACATGACTTAATTACTTCTCCTGGGCACTCATCATCCTTAGAACTAGAACTTGTGATTAATACCCCTGCCTTTCTCTTCCATCAGGCTCTGTCTGTGCCAGTGCCTAGCAGTGAGAGCTAATACATTCTGGTTAAACTGAAAGCTCCTGTTGTGCTCATGGGGAAAGCTGGGCCTTTACAACCACAGATTCCGATCAAGTTTCCCTGGAGGAAAACTTTACCTTCTCTGAACCTCAGTTTCCTGTTCTATAAAAGGAGGCTATTAATTCCTTAAACAAATCAGAACTTTTTAAAAAGAAAATACCCTGACACACAAAATGCACTCTGTATGTCACTACATATTTTGGTTGCTATTGCTAACTCTGAGTTTTGTTAGCTGAAAGACTAACAGACAGAAGCCTCTGTCTGCAGAAACCTCTGTCCCATAAACTACAGATCAGGTGACATGGTTTGACGCTTGCCCTACTGGATATTTCTAAATGCTATCTAAAAACTGCTCGGCTGGCCTGAGCTGTGCTGTATCAGAGATTCTCTGCCACTGGAGGAGAAAAGATGATTTGGCTTTTCTGCCAGGAGGATCCCAGAGCAAAGGCCTAGAAGACCTTGCAGAGTGACCAGGTCTCCTGGGCCTCAGATAAGAATGTTTCAGGCTAGATTTCTCAGGTGGGATAGTTAGCCAGAAATATGGCAAGGATATGTTGAGTTTCTTTATGATAAAACTTTGAGACGGTTTCCCTTTATAGCATAGACTGGCCCCAGTCTCCCAGGCGCTGGCATCCAGATATAACCACCACTCTAGCTCTGTAAAATAACTTAAATATACTAGTATTACTCCATTCAACATTATTTTTATTACTTTTTAAAAGCTTATTTCATTTGTGTGTATGCACATGATCACCTGCATGCCCTGGCTCACATGTAGAAGTCAGAAGACATTTTGGGGGAGCTGGTTCTTTCCTTCCCCTATGTGAGTTTCACATAGCAAATTCAGGTTACCAGGTATGATACCTAGTACCTTTGTCCTCTAAGTCATCTCACCAGCCCACATTTTTTTAATTCACTGCTTTGATTTTATCTCTAAACCACAAACTACAAGATAGCTTGTTTTATTAAATTTTCTGAAGCAGAGTTTTACTTTGCCATCCAGGCTGGCCTGCAACTCCCTATGTAGCCCAGTTTAGGCTAGAACTCACAATAGTCCTCTACCTTAGTTTCCTGAATACTAGGATTACATCATGCCCAACATGACTTATTTTGTAAGTAAACTTTATAGTTTACGTTTAAAAATGGGAAATACCATATATATCCAATATCAAAAGAAGGAATACATCTGTTCAATTTAATTATATAACATCATATCAGGGTGGCTGTCAAGATAGTAGAGCCGATATCAATAGCAAATTATAGAGTTTGAATGTGCCAGTCATGAGATCTGCATGACTTACTTCATTGAACCCTCAGAACCTCACCAAGTAAGTACTTATGTCCTAGACTATTTGGGTTACTATAACAAAGACTACGGCACTTACAAACAATGCCAATTTGTCTCTTACAATTTTGGTGGTTTGGAAAGAGCCTTATTCCTAGTTCACAGATACCATCCTTTCACTGTCTTTTTGTGGAAGAAAGGACAAAGGAGTTGTCTAGGATCTTTTTTTTTTATAAGGACACTGAACCCATTCACAAGGACTTTGCTCTGCTGGCCTAGTGCTTTCCACGAACCTCCAGATACTATATAGGAATAGTGTTAGGATTTCAACACACAAGCCTAGGAGTAGCACAGAGTTATTCTTTATCTTTTCATTATCTGTGTGATCCAAATAAGGAAGCTAGGACACAGAGAAGTTAAGCAGCTTGCCTAAGGTCCCTTAATAAGGGAGAGTGGCTGGATTCAGACTGGCATCATTAACTGCAAAGGGAAAATGCTCATGATATCATGTCAGGAAGAGAAGAGCAAACAAAAGTGATGACTCTGACTCTGTGTATCAGAATGGGGTTCAGTACTTTTACTGTTGCTCCATTATGGCAGTTAAGGTCACAAAGATGCAGAGAAGGTCTGCTCAGAGTCTGTTTGAGCAGATGCTGAAGAAGGTACAGTCTAATTCCACTTTGTGCTAGGCACTAGCTAAGCATGAAATCCACAGAATCAGCTCAGAAATTCTTGAGGTAAGAGGAGTCTTGTGATGGGGCAGGCACGGTTCCGGAGTTTTATACTCCCGGAAGCTGAGTAGAGTGATTGCCTTGCATGCGTGGGACGTTGAATTTGATCCTCAGCACCATAAAAACAGAAACACATTCATTCCTTATAGTTGGGACTGTCATCTATACTTGAAAGAAAGAGGAAAATAAATGTCTGAAAGGTTGAGACTTGCCCAAGGTCTGCCTGACTTCAAAGCCAATTCTTGTCTCTATACTGGAGTCTGTTAATGTGGCCGCTGGGTGTTGTTGCACATAGCAGGAGGCCAAAGGCAAATACTGAAGAAAGGTCAGACACATGCACCAAATTTAGCCCTCCTGCTAGAGCAGCAGTTCAGAAAAAAGAGGTATTGAAAGTCAGAAAGCATAAAAATATGATAGCAAAGGCTTTATGATACACAGACTCTTTGCCCTTTCTGGTTTCACTGAAACATAAGTGCTAGTACAGACTCTTACTAATCCTTCAGGAACCTGGTCTCCTATCAGATGTGGCTGAATGCAAGGTTTGGCATCTTCTGCAGACAACTGTAGGGTTATCAGGGCCACTATTAATAAAGTCTGTCCAACAAAGAACACAGTAGACAACTCCCAGAAGAGGAAACACGTGACTAAGAAACAAGAAATGCTGCATGTGTGGCTAGAGTAGTCAGAAATGCAGTCCAAGATGGTGGATTGCTATCCTTTTAAACCTACTGATTTGCATGGAATCAAAAAATTTTAAGAACTACTTTTACTTGCTACTGATCAAAGAGTGTCACTCACAGTTGTTAGGACTGTAAAAAATTAATAGAATGAAGTCTTTCTAGGAAGTCTTGAACTTGTTCATTCTCTTCTTTGACTCTCTTCTCCTTTTCATTCTTATTCTTCAACTCTTAATTATCACTAAGATTCTACTCAAAGAAAATAAATATCTGTGCATGTGTGTGTACAAAAATTGAATGCTTGGCATGATGGCAGATGCTTATGATCCCAAGACTTGGAAGGTAGAGGTAGAGATTAAGACCAGCCTGGAGATCCTGCCTCGGGGATGGAAAAAGGTTAGTAAGAATTAGGAAAAAGAAACTAAACAATTAAAAAGGAATTGATTAAGTATGTTGTGTTCTATGCTTCTTTGTTGGAATATGAAACATCTACAAACTGAAAATGAATTCATGGAGCTTGGAGAGATGGCTCAATAATTAAGAGCACTTGCTGCTCTTGTAGGTGACCTAAGTTTGGTTCCCAGCAACATCTGTAACAACATCAACTCCAAAGATCCAACACCTTCCCACCTTCCTCTGGAATCCTTGGACACACACACACACACACACAACCCCACACACCCACCCACCCCCACACACAGTCAGAGAGAGGGGGAGCACGCAAAGACATAAGTAAAGATAAATAAACCTAAAACAAAAAAATAAAGTTAATTCATATTCTGGTAGTATGGAATTATGGAAAACATACATTACATGACTGATATGATTACAATTATGCAATACATGTAAAATGATAACACGGAATAAAAACAAGTCAAAGTACACTGATCTATAAGCATTCTTTGTTTCTGAGTGACTGCACTCAGGATGTTTTAAATTTCTCTCCACATATTTCTGCATTTTTTTTACAATGCAAATACACTGTTGTCATAATCAGTAACAATCAACAGCAGAATTAACTTGAATCTAAGGTGCTTTTTCTCCATGCCCTTGGTCTACCCTCTGGTACCTCTAAGTCAGAAGCCTTTATTCATTGAAAAACACCATCTCTAGATAATAATGCTAAATGTTGAAACCTAGCTTCAAAGTCCCTCTGATGTTAAAATAAGCCCAGAAAAAGCATTTACTGCACAGTTCTTGAGATGTTGAAGGACGTCATTCACAGTGGGCACTGAGTCAAACTTTGCTCGTCATCACTGTTGGCAAGAGAGCAAAGAATTTGAACCATTCTGAGGGGGAATGGGATCTGAGCTTCTGGAATAACTCTTTCCCTTAGACTGCTATAATTGTAACAAAAGAGATTGCTGACAAGCACACAGCAAACAGAACTTTCCCAGCCGCTCCACACCCCCTTGCCCCGTCAGCCTTGTAAGAGCCCTGGAAGGAAGAAGGAAGTAATAGCAGTAGCAATAATACTAACAGTGAATGGCATTTACCGAGCATTTATTGCATGTCAGACACCAACAGGAAATACTTGATATGTGCAGTCCTTTAACATTATACTGTGAAGTAAAGATTGATTATTCCCATGTTATAAGGAAGTATCTTGTCACTTAAAGTAGTCAAATAATTTGTCCAAGGTCACCAAGGTAATACATTGAAGGACTTTAGACTTCAGGTTCAAAGTGATTTCTACCACTGCTTATTATATTCCCTACACTTTGGTTATTTTTTTATGGCTATTGCTGTTAGGACAGACATCAATTTGGCAGTAAAGAGTCCTTGGGTTCAATCCTGGTCATTGTAGCTTTGTAGGTTCAGTTAAGCAATTTCAGCTAACTGTCCTGGCTTCCTTCTTGGTAGGATAAGCATCATCAAGCAAAACCAAATATATAAAGCAAGGAGCCAAAGCCTAGCAAATCATGACTATTCAAGAAATGTTGTTATAGGGCTGCTTTTCATCAACTGCCTTTCTTTATGATAGGTGAAGGTCAGGAGAACCCAATGTCCTTGAGTCTCCACTGCCAGAATTATTTCTAGACTGGCAGAGAAGTCACACTCCTTCCATCTTGTGACCTCTGCCTTCTGCCTTCTGATGAAGTTCCTTTACCACAGCCTGTGCCTGCCAGAGGGTAGTACTAGCACTGAAGGAGGATTTGGAACAGTGGACACTTAACTCTGCTTTTTATTTGAGGTGTCCCTGAAATTGCTTAGGTCTTTGGGACTTTGATATCCTCTGATCGACTATTTCATGGTAACTATTGATTTTATTGACTTCTAAGGGCTAGCTTCTGAAGGATAGACAAAACCCACCTTAAATAAACAAGCAAGCCTGTGAAAGAGTTACAGAAGGAACAAGTGTCAAAACAGGACTGATCACTACTGAATGGTCACTATTGGGAAGTTTTTGGCTCAGTCCTATATATAGGCAGTTTGGCTTTGTGATGAAATAGCTTAGTTGAACCTACACAGCTAGAATGACCTTGAGCCTCAGACCCTCTAAACATATTGTCTGTGAATGATAAACCAAGACTTACAGAAAAGGGGGGGGGGCTTTTGACAGTATCTCACACTGAAAATGGCTGCTGAATCAAGGTCAGATTCTAAACCCCTGAACTCCTAAGTCACCATCAAACTCAAATCATTTCTTACATGGGGGCAGTTGAGGGCCAACAAGAGCCTCAAGTCTAGCTGGACACCCACAGGCCTTCCCACTTCTGATGTCTGCGCCAGGGTTCTCTTCACATCCCAAGCTCTCTCTACAGAAACTGCCATTCTAGAATCATAGAGGTGGTTTTCAGCTGCCTGCTTATTATCAGTAGGGAAAGCAGGATCTTATAGTGGAAATAACGGGGCCTGCTTGCAAGCATCAGCAGTGACTGGAAAATGACAAAATCTTCCCAACTCAGCCATACTGTGAGAGGGAAGTAAAAACAACTTTCTCATTCCATCAGTCCAAACTCAGAACAGCCTCTGAAGAGGGTCCTAGATCAGGCAGGCCTTCTTTCAAGCCCATTTCCCTACCCAAACAATTACTGCACTGTTCTGATGATCACCGGGCACTTACCGGGTGTGTGAAATGCCCCAGTGCAGTCTGGAATTTGGAATTGGATGTAATCCTTAGCCACATGTTGGCAGCTCTACCTTTTTAAGAGGTAGGAACACTGGAATCTCTGTCATCCGGTTTCCCTTTGGGAACTTAGTCTATTATTCAGCCAAGCTACATTCGCTGCCCAGAATCATTTCCCTTCAAGAAAAATGTTCTGGTGGAAAGTCCACAATTTTGTGGGCTCAGCTGCACCACTCCCAGCCTTTGGTGTTGAAGGCAAAACTCAGTCTCTCGTAAGGTCCTATAAGGAACCCATAAAATGTGCATCAAATGGTCTAGGAGATTCCATCCATCCATCCATCCATCCATCCATCCATCCATCCATTTATTCACTCACTCACCCACCAAACATGTACACGCTATAACTCAGAGACACTTTAGAAAACAACCAAAATTGGACTTTCCACTCATGGTACTTAGAGCAAAGCAAGTAGGACCAGTGATGAACACATAAATGGGCAAATAACCCAGATATTTAAAGAAGATAGTAAATGTTACAAGGGAAATTAGAGAACACCAAATAATGAACAATATCCTTTTACAGTGTTCAAGGAAAGTCTCTTTGAGGATGGACTATTCTTTCTGAAATCATAGGGAGCAATAATGTACACATTTGCACATATAAGTAAATATAAACATGTACACATACATAAACAAAAGCCTGTACACACAGGCACACACATAAATATACACATGTTTACACACATAAATATACACCTGAACACATAAACACATAAACATACACATAAACATAAAGATACATACACATATAAATATGCACATGCACACATACATAAACATACACATGGACACGGAAACATAAACCTATACATGTCACATAAAATACATAAATGTATACACACATAAACATATATATGTATACAAAAGTATACATATAAATATACATATGTGCACACACATAAGCATATACATGGATATACACAAACATGGACATATACACACAAAAGCATGCACATACAAATATATGCACAAATATAAAAACACATAAGCATACACTTGTACAGTCACATAATATTCACATGCACACATGTATAAATATAGACTTGTACACAAATAAAGATTCACATGTACAGGTATGATTAGACACATTGTACACAGACATAAGTATGTACAAATAAATATTAAATATTCACATATGCAACATAATTATAAGCATGTACACATGTAAGTATACCCATGTAAACACAAATAAATCTAAAGAAGCAATACATACACATGTACAGACATAAACATACACTTTTACATTCTTGTAAACATATACATATACACACATAAACATACTCATGCAAACAAGTATATGCATATACATAATATAAATACTCATGACCACAGGCTACAGACAAGTTAATATACACAACTATACACATGATCATGTATTCATGCGCACTCACATATATGTACATATACAAAATATACAGATGTACACACAGAAATATGCACATGCATAAACACATAAATATACATACATACATACATACATACATACATACACACAGGTACAAACATGATTGTACACATGTATACACACCTAAAGATACACACATGTAAATGAAATGTGTATACACATGAATATACCCATGTACACACATAAACACATATAAAAATACACTTGTATAAATCCATAAGCATAAATATGTGTACATAAACATGGATATAAAATGCATGCACAGATAAAATACACATGTACACACATAATAAAAACACATATGTGTGCATACATAGACACATGTACACATGTATAAATGTAGTCATACACACATAAACATACATACCTATATACCCATAATATATACATATACACACATAAATATACAAATATACACGTACACATAAACATACACATGTACACACAAATAAATACACTCATATAAACACATATAAACACACACAAACACAAACATAAATATACACATGTATACACATAATTGTCCACATGTACACACACAAAAAGTTCACATATACACACAAATATACACCATGTAAACACATACATAAGCATTTGCATGCAAACAAACATTAATTACTCATGTACACATACCATCATAAACATTCACCTTTGTAGACACATGTAAGTATACAAATGGACACAAAATAAATATACACATTATATGTACATAATTATACACATGAACATACATTATCTGTGCATACATATCTATGACTATGTATGTATGTGTTTATGTTAATGTATTGTATGTGTGTGTTTATGTATGTTCATATGTGTATATTTAAGTGTGTGTCTATGTGTATATTTATGCATTTTACAGGTATACATATATGCATATATGCATATTTTTGTGTGTGTTCTTGTTGGATAACAGTTTCCTCTGTGACTGAAACATTACCATCCTTAAGCAGTAAGGTAAATGACTCAAAATCTCTTAAGGAAGTCGCTGAAACTCACTAGATTCACTAGGTCCCTCCCTAGAAAAGCTGAGTGTCCCTCTAAGCTGAAAGAAAGCTGAGCCGTAAAGAATACTCTAAGATGAAAAAAGCTGCAAGAAGACTGTGTCCAGCTGAGCTGTCTGTAAGAAGCAGAAACCAGTTGAGCTGCCTGACAGAGGCTTAGACTAACTGAAGCATCTGGAAAGACATCCTTTATGCCTGCAGGCTGTGCAGTGTGCTCCTGGTTCCCATGCTGGGGTGGACTTTGTTTATGCACCTGTCTTTGAGTCATTACTGTTCTGTAAGTAATTCCTCACCCATATTCCTGTGTGGAACTCCAATGTAACCTATGGTTCTCCAAGTTGGATTGTGGTATGATCTGTCATGGGATGCCTATCATGAGTGGACATGTGTATTGTGTCTCTGCAGGAAAAGCTTTGTCAGATAACATAGTAGATGCCCAAACCAGGGTCCAACAGAACCAAAGATGAGTTGGAGAGGAGTGGGTGCATTGTACTGACAATGACATGTTACTGAGGCTGAGAAGCCTGAGGGGGGAGCATCCATGGAGGAAATTATGGTACAGTTGCCCTTTTCTGTATTGTGTGTGTTAGTGTGCCTTTGCAGTGTGACAGCAGTTGCATAGTTCTTGCTACAGGTAGTGAGACATACAACTAACAGTGAGCCATGAGTGGTAGGAGTATCTGTGGAAGGAATACCAGAAAGACAGTCTTCATCTATATGGTATAGGGTGGCATGCCTGCTTTATGAGTCGGTTCTATCACATGAGTAAAGAGATGTCCTGAAAAGTTAAAGGTTTGAAATGAATTTTGTAGTCTTTGAGATTAGTGCAGAAGAGGCAAAACTGCTGACAAGCAATGGTAGAGCTTGCCTGGCCATTGTTGTGTGTAGTTAGAAATGCTTCTGAAGCCAAGGGAGGCTAAGCAGGAACTTGATTATGTAAAGCAGGAACTTGTTCAAGTACAGGAACAATTGCAACAGTAAAGCAAGCATCCTCTGTGCTAACCTCTAATTTGGCAACTAAATTATATAAACAAGAGGATGAAAGAGAGATGTTAAAAGCAATAAATGACACCTTTTTTTAGTAGAAAAACAATCTGCACCCATAGGCCAATGCAAGAAGCTAGTGTGATTAGGAAATACTCAGCACTTCAGCAGCTGAAATTAGGGAAGACTTAAACATTGAAAGAAAATGCCTCAGCCTGGCTTGAGAGGCCGTGAGGATTGGAAGTGCTGTGGAGACAGGAACTGAGTGATGTAACTAAACCATCCTTAAGGCAAAGGTTGCATAACCTGAGACAGTATGCAAGGAATCAGTCTCTGATGGACTGGCTTATTAAAGCCATTAAGAACACTTAGTTATCACTGTCTGAAGTTCCGTATATATCAGAAACTGGAGGCCCATGGAGGAGGGCAGAGGCTATTGAAGGAATTAGGAATAAGAGAAGCTATGTTTGAACCCCAGTCCACTGGACCAGATAACACTGTGTTCAGTGTTAAAGAAAAAGATTGATCCAGCAGGACCTTGAGATTGCTATGGAACTTCAGCAGCTTTGCTGAGCCTGTTGATGGGTAAGATCTTTGTAAAGTAAGAAAGGCTTTGACAGACATCAATGACTTAGACCAGAATGTAAAGGGGCTGTAAAGTAAAAGAACAAGCTACAGGCAATAAGCCAAAGGTAAAACAGAGGAATAGGTTGCCTGGGTTACTTAATAATAAATGTAGCAGGATCTATGTCAAATTCAGTTCCTAAGTAAAGAATTGAGAGAAAGTCAAATTGTGTGCTAAGAAACAGGAAGGTGTTAAAGCTGTGGTTCTCAACCTTCGTAATGCTGTGACCCTTTAATAAAGTTCCTCATGTTATGGTGACCCCCCTCAACCAAACTGTTCCATTGCTACTTCATAACTGTTATTTTTCATTGTTATTAACTGTAATGTAAATATATGATATTCAGGATACCTGATATGCAACCCCCATGGATCAGAACTCACAGGTTGAGAACCACTCTTTTAAATCCTGAGGTGCAGTTCACAGAAGACATCCATGATAGACCATTAGAGGTGAAGACAAGCAAGCCTGTTTCATGGATGGGTAATTATACGTTTCAATTAAGGAGAATACAATTCCCTCCAGCAAAAGTCTATGCTGGGGTGGAGATGGTTTGCCCAGCCAGGAACTGCCCCCAAAATCCACCCTGCAGCTGCTGTTGCCTCTTTTTATACTCTTTTTATAGTATAAAAAGAGGCAACAGCAGCTGCAGGGTGAGTGCCAACCCAGGGTCTCTCTGACCTAGGGAGCAAGTGGGTACAGCACAGGAGAGCAAAAACATGCTCACCTTTGACCCTGAGTAGGGCTGAATAGATGAAATCAGACCCATCGTTTTTATCAGGTGTGGAGAAATGTAGGGAGGTTCTGTGGAAGAGTTCCAGTATATAAAAACCTAATGGCTCAGAGAGGATGGCTAAAGATTACAGGAAGTTATGCTATCCTAGCCATGCTTTATATCCAACTTTGATCTGTAGAGGAAACAATTAATATGAATGGATGTAATCCTACCAGGCTGTATTAACTCTGGCTTTTGTTCAACTTTAGTATCTTCTTAGTTGTAAACCACCGGAATCACCTGACACTTGCTTAGAACAGATGATACTTTGAGAACAGACTTTCAGAGTGCTCTGCCAAGATTATCTTTGTAACCCCAATATTTGCTATGGGATGGCGGTTCTGGATGTTGCCTTGTTGCCCTATCTGCTGGGAAAGGTTTTGTTATATAGCTGACATAAAGTTAATGAATTCCTTTCCTTTTCTGTTTACTTTTTACAACTAATCAGGGATCAGAAAAGACGGCAATATTATCATTGAACTACTTCCTGCTCCTTGGAAGCATTGAAGACCTTGTGGTAAACTAGACTTTCACCATCAGGATATAGTCAGGTGTTGTGGGTCTCTGGTTCCATAACCAGGGACTAATATTCCTGTAATAACAACTGGTGCAAGGTCTGGTTAGAATTCTTTTGAATTTGCTCTTGAAGTAATCTAGACAAGAAATTTTAAGATAGAGAGCAATTAGTAGGATTGGGAGACGGAGGAGAAAGGGAGTTAAGATAGGTAGTATCCCATTCCATATTGGACCATCAATGATCTGTCAGCCAGAGGACTCAAACTGTGCCTTACATTTTTGAAGATCTGTCTGGAGTTGTCAGATATTGTCCTACTATATCCACTTGGTTGATTTGGAAGCAACGGTCCTCACTGAAGAAGAGGCAAAGGCTAAGGCCACCCTCTCCAGTTAGCAGATCTAATTCTCAGTGCTTTTGTAGTTCTACAGCAGCTAATGAGTCTATTTGGCCCTGGAGGGTAAGAATGGTCTGAGCCACCTGTTGGAGGTCTTGGACAAAGAGGGGAACTAGCAAAGGTTCTTCACTTGGTATCACCTCTAATTTAAAAAAGAGGAACACCAGGGCACAAGTTTCAGCCCACCCAGTGGATAGGCAGTGAATCAGTGCCACAAGGGATGAAGGCATTGTAAATGTTTGGGCATAGAGGCTGAGTAGTTGTGCTGAGGGTTAGTCCAAAGAAACCAGTTTCCCATGAATGTCAAAACAGTCTATGATACCAAAGGGTGGGAGAGATAAGGGGTGGTAGTAATGTTTGGTTCAGAGCAGTTAAAGGTGATGAGGTGAGAGAGTCTAATAGACCAATGGGTGAGGCCATTGTAGTTGTGGGTTTAACCTGCGATGAACACAAAACCAGCGATCTCCAAATTAGCCAGACCGTTTATTTACAATGATGTTTAGTTTATAATCCATTTGTTATGATCTAATAATGTTTGCCTGAAGATCAGAGTGCAAAGCTAGCCACACTAGTCAGCCAGGCAGTGGTGCCACACACCTTTAATCCCAGAAGCTACACTAGTTAGCCATAGAGGCTGGGTGGTGGTGCATGTCTTTAAACCCAGAACTAACTATAGAGGAATATAATTTCTGACCACTGTTTACAGTAATCTTCCTTTTGGTTATAGAGAAAACAGGTATAGGGGGTAAGCCCCAGTGAAGGAAAGATAGACAAGAGAGTTAGAGACCTTGATTGACTTTGACAGTCTGCTACAGAGCAATTTCTTAATCCTGTTAGGATGGGTTATGGCTTAGAGGTGGGGGCATCTTCAATGTTAAATATCTATATGCAAGAACTACCCTGGACATGTGTAGATAGGAAGAAATAGAAGAGGAGAGAGCACATTTAGATATAAAAAAATTTTTCTGATCATTTGTTTGTGTCCTGTCAGAAGGTGTTATCATATGGAAGAATTTTTAAATTGAGCACTCCAGTTTTGATCATTGGGCTGGAATGAGGTCAAGCTGTTTGCAGTAACAGAACAATTTTTTAAATAAAATCTGAGTCTGTGAAGGGAGAAAGAGTCACAAAATGAACTCTGCCAAAGACAGTTTTTATAAGATCCAAGTGGGAGCTGAGACACAAGAGAGAAGCCTAGGAAGGACATAGAGAAGCTGAGACTTCCAGAAGGAATCTGAGAGACAGGAGAGACAAGGTCCTAGAGGCCCAGAAGAGCTTAAGGAGGCTGCAGGACTTGGCAGGCAGCTCCTATGGAGAGAAGGCAAGGAAACAGGAAAGGTCCTAATAGAGGGACAGGAGCAAGTATCTTAGTAACTAGAGAGTTGCCCACATGGTGGGGCCCTGGAGGGCATAACTGAGATGCCTGTGTGGTGGGCTCCCTGGAGGGATTAGCAGGCTCTAGTAGCCATAGAGAGGACATTTGCTCAACATGCAAGGAGAGATAGATGGTTAGAGCAGGTGGAGGGAAGTGGCTGAAGAGGTGGACTCTAGAATTTGGAATCAGATATGGTGGGTGGCAGAAGTCAGCAGAAACAAATGATTCATATATATCTTAGATAGTCAGATCAGCAGCTTGATCAGATTAGAAGCTTGGTATGGATTTCCCCTTGCTAGTTGAAAGGGGTATGTAAGAGCTATTAATCTGACCTGTTGATTAGTGGTTCAGACTGGGAGGTCTCACTGAAGCTTATGGAAAGGCTTGGCAATGGGTGAAAGGAGTGGCTCAAGGAAAGGGCCAAGGGCTGCCTCATCTGGGGGACAAGCAAGAAGAGAGAAAGAAGGGATCCAAGAGCATTGGAAGTCAGCCATCCCTAGGAAGGATAGAATTTCATCCATGCTTGTGGGGACTGTGAGTGACTGGGGGTAATAACCTGAGTGGTGAACGGCTGGAGCTTAGAGGGTGAGACCCTATATTCTGTCAGACAAAAATTTTAGTAGAGTAGAGTTGTCAGCCTGGCTAATCTTTAGGGACAGACTACAGAGGAGAAGATCATCTACATATTGATTAAGGAAGACACAAAGAGATGAAATTAGAGGCCAAAAGCTTGGCCAAATAGATGTGAACTATCCCAGAACCTGTGTGGTAGGATAGCCCAGGTGAGTTAGGTAGAAAGCTGGGTGCCTGGGTCAGTTCAAGTAAAAGCAAGCATATTTTCTGACTGGAGGGTCAAGAGGAATGATAAAGAAGGCATCCTGAGTTCTAGAACAGAGAAATGAGAGGCCCCTAAGGTGATGGTAGAGGGCATAGGAGTTGGGTCCTCTTCACCCAAGGATCCACTACAGAGTCTACAGAGTTAATAATTGGAGATACTGAACCAAACAGTTGGTTTTGTTGGGTTTTAAACTGTGAGCATGGGGTTGTTAGGTGGGGAAGGGGTGGGCACAAAAGTCCTTTTCTTTTTTTTTTTTTTTTTTGGTTTTTCGAGACAGGGTTTCTCTTCAGCTTTTTTAGAGCCTCTCCTGGAACTAGCTCTTGTAGACCAGGCTGGCCTCGAACTCACAGAGATCTGCCTGCCTCTGCCTCCCGAGTGCTGGGATTAAAGGCGTGCGCCATCACCGCCCGGCAAAAGTCCTTTTCTTAAGAGGTCAGAAATAAGAAGCTTAAGTCCCCTGAGACTTTGGAGAGAGAGTTAGTATTGATCCTGGGTGATGCAATTGGTAGGGTTTTGTAATTGGGTGACAAGAAGGGGAATGATGTTTGGCTATAGAGGGATTGGGCTATCCCAAACTTAGGGATACACCTGAGAGGCCAGTAAAGTGAAAGGCGTGTCAGATTTTGTGGTTTGAAGGAGAAAGGGCTTGGCACAGTTGTAAAAATTCTTGCAGTTTTATGGTCTGGTAACATGATCTGATACCTGATAATGTTATTGATAAAACCCACAACCGTCCCTGCTTGTAAATGTAAAAAAGCTACAAGCATTTGGGGGACCGTTAGGATACTGGCAGATTTTCATATCATATTTTTCATCCTCTGTATAAGTTGATAAAGAGTGTTATATGGATTCGGGACAGAAAAGCTCAAAAAGTTTTTGAGCAGACTAAGATCCTTGTAGGAAAGGCTAAACAGCTGTGTGCACCACTACCCTGGTGCCTCTTCCTATTGGAAGTCACCATGAATTCAGAAGCTGTAGCTGGGGGCTATGGCTTAAGCAACCCGAGCAAACGGTTCCAGTAGAATTTTAGTCTCAGTCATGGAAAGGAGAAGAATCTATGCACACAGCACTAGAACAGCAAAGGAAAGGAATCTACAGCATTGCAGAAGGTGGAATCAGAACTGGCTCCACTTTAGTGACTGTATAGATGGAAGGCCTCCTGGACAAACTGTTTTCTGGTGTGGAACAGAATCAAACTCTACCAAGGTTACATGCATACCTACAGCAGTGAGGTGTGTGTGCAAGCTCCAGCACCAATACTATGCAAGCTATGTGAAGACCAGTCTCCTTTATTGCAACTGAGTCTTCCTGCCTTACCCCCAATTGACCCAATAGCTAAATGAATTTAAATACAAAAGGCACTTGCTGTGGTTTAAATAATACTGGCCCCCATTGACTCATATATTTGAACACTTAGTCACCTATCAGAGTAGAACTCTGGTAGGATTAGGAGGTGTGACCTTGTTGGAGTAAGTGTGTCACTAGGGGAGAGCTCTGAGGTTTCAAAAGCCCATACCAGGCCCATTCCAACCTCCCACCTCTCGCCTGTAGATCAGGGTGTAACTTTCAAATACTCCTCCAACACCAGGCCTGCCATTCCTGTCCTTATGTGATGTGGAATAATCCTGTACACTGTGAAAAAAGTGTTGCTCTCGTTGTTAATAAAAAGCTTATTGGCTGGTAGCCAGGCAGAAAGAGATTTGGTAAGACAGCCTGACACAGAGAGAATGATGGAAAGAAAACAGTCAGGGGAGTCTCAAAATGGACAAGCTATATTGAGAAAAGATACTATGTAATGTGGTACAGTATAGATAAAAAATCTGAGTCAATTTAAATGCAAGAGTTAGCTAATAACAAGCCTAAGCTATTGACCAAGTATTTGTAATTAATATACACCTCAGTGTATTTATTTGGGAGCTACTGGCAGGAAAGTAACATTCACCTACACTCATGTTCCCTGCCTTGATGATAATGGACAAGGCCTCTGTGTAATTATTCAGCCACCCATAAGGCTGCAATTCTGGATCCTAAAGGCAGTCACATGTGGGCAGATCCTTGGGAACAAAGGGCCTGCATGTCCCTTGTGAGCACATGCGTGGTTACCTCCACTAAAGCCCTTGTGTGCATGCATGGGTCACCTGCCATCTACATCATCAGCATTCGATGTACCCATGCAAACCCCCTGTGCTCATGTTCAAGGCGTGGGTCGCCTGTCATCAGCGTCTGATGCAGCCAAGTCTTCCCCCGTGCGCATGTGCTAGGCGGCCTTTAAAACCTGGACTCGCCATCTTTGCTCTCTCCCTCCCCCTTCCATATATGCTTCCTTGGGCCCGTGAGCACCCCCCTCTTCTAATAAACTCCTAAATGGGTTTGTTTGTGTCTCATGTCTTCTTCTCACTTGTGTCAGACATTTCACTCTGAAACCGTAAGCAAGCCCCCAATTAGACGTTTTCTCTTATAAGAGTTGCCTTGGTCATGGTGTCTCTTCACAACATTAGAACAGTGACTACGATGGAAGTTGTTACCAGGGAGTTATTGCTGACCATGCTGTTTGTTGGAGGAATTTAAAAGATCTTGGGACTTTGGACTAGGAAAGTGGTTGGCTACTTTAAGAGAGTCATCCTATAGGAGCATGGAAGACAATGCTGAGCGTGATTTGAACTGTAGGGACCCAGTTCAAGAAGTTCTAGAGGGGAAGAATATTAGTAAGTGGTCTAGAGACCATTCTTGTCATATTTGGTGGACAAGAATGTGGCTGCTTATTACCTTTGTCTTAAAAATTTCCCCAAGGCTAAATTGAAGAATTTTGACTTAATGGCATTAGTAGAGCACATTTCAAAATAGCCTAGTATTGATTGTGTTTGTGGTTGTAACCCTCCCCTCACCTCTCTCTGTGGTTTTGTTCAAGACAAGGTTTCTCTGTGTAGCATCCCTGGCTGTCTAATAACTCTTTTTTATAGACCAGGCTAGCCTTGAACTCATCTACAATGAAAAGAAGCAAGCTGAGCTATATATATATATATATATACATATATATACACACACACACACACACACACACACACACACACACACACACAATGTATAATTTGAGGAGAAAAGTTAAACCAGAAAGTATAATGGCAATAAGTTCAGTGCTCCAGGAGATAAAAAGTTTAAAGAAAAGCCCAAGTATACATTGAATAAAGGGAATAATTATCTTAGGGCAAGATCCTACCCAGCTGAGCTTCCAACTTGTGAAAAGGAATTAAAAACTTAAGCAGTAAATGAAACCAGCATCAACAGAAATCTGGTGCAAATGTGACTGAATGAGAGTGCCAAGTTCCAACCCCATCAAGCACCAGCACTTGGCAACCTTGACCATGTGGTTCTGGCTTTAGAATCAAGCAAACAAGAAAGGATTGTGGAATCTTCCTATGTGGCTAAGAAAAGCCACTGAGGTCAGGCATATGTCAGGGATGTTCCTGCTTGGGGGACTCAAAGCGGTCATTCCATGAAGTTATGAAAGTGAAGTCTAGCTTTCACTGGAGACCCCAAGATGTTGGAGGTGCCAATTGTGGGAAACCTGCAGAGAGCTGCAGACCAGGTATGGAACCATCCCAGGAGAGGGAAGTGTGTTACAACAACAAAATTTAAAGGAGTTGGAGATCTGAAGAACATTTTGACATCAGGTATGGAGATCCAGAGCTTGGAGTTCGCCTAGCTGGCTTTCAGTCTTGCTTTGGTCCAATATTTCACTACATCACCTCTTTCCCCTTTAGGAATGGTAATGTACATTCTGTGGCACTGCATGTTGGAAGTATGTAATCTGCTCTTTGATTTTTTTTTTCTGGGGGGTTAAGAGATTGCCATGAGTCTTAGAAGAGACTTTAAACTTTGGACTTTCAAACAGTGTTGAGACAGTGATAGACTCTGGAGAAGGTTGTGTTATATAGATGACATAATGCTGACCTCTGAGTGGTTTGCAGATTTGGAGAGCAATTGGAGAGACAACTAGATACAATGGTGCTTCCACCTACCTTACAACCCTATGGAGGAGGGTTGACTGAAAAAAAGAAAAATCCAAAATATATTCTACGTGGTTGGGAAAGGGCACTACCCAAGGTCATAAAGTTACTGAATGAAAACTCCAGTGCCAGGGTTAGGCTATCTCTCTGTGAGGTCCCACAAACTCTTAAAGGCTGTGGCTACTGCTATGGGCTGTGTGCCAGAACTAGATTGTAAGACCATATTGCTAGAGGCCCTGCACACATTGACTTCAGGACAGGGAGAAATTAAGCTAGGACTTCCCTGGAAACTCCCACCATATTTGTTGGCTTTCACAGTGCTGGAAAGGGCCACACAAGCTGCCGGTGGAGAATTGTCACCAATATTCCTGATTAGCTATGGAAACTGTGTGCTAAAATACCGACATGCTAGACAGGATGTACTTACTTGGGCAATAGTGGCTTGGCTATTGTGGGTAACACAACCTTCCAATTGGATTTAAGGCCCGCTCCACAAGAGAGAGTTCAAGCCTGGTAGTATAAGCTAGGGCAAAAACCTTTCATAGGTCCCAATGGAGAAGCAACTTGTATGGTTTTTCTAGATGGATGTGATGTGCCTGTCATGCTGAATTCTAAACATGTTTGTTTATATTCATAGATCACTGCTGTTATCAACTTCAACTCATAGTCACTGGGAAAGCTCCTGAGAGCAAGTGACTGTTGCTGTGGCATGATGATCTATTTCTAAGTCGTAGATGAACGTTATAGTCACTCTCCCCAAGGCTCACTGATCTCTGTGGAAGAGGGGGCAGAAACACAGTCAGAGTTGGAGGAAGGGGTGGGTATTAAATGATAGCTACCTCTGAGATTGCAACATTTTATCCTGTAGGGCAGATTTTTAAGCAGGATGGTAAATAACTCAAAAGAACTTCAGGAAGTCCCTGAAACTGACCAGATTTATAGGTCCCTGTCGACCAGAGGAAACAATAAAAGCTGAGAGTCCTCAGGGAAAAGGAAACCGAGGAGCAAAGAAGACAGAGGAGAAAGGCTGCAAAGACTGAGACCAGACCAGCCACCTGGAAGAAGCAGAAACCAGTCAAGTTGCCTAGAAGAATTGCCCTTAAGCACCTGGGAGGTGCCTGTTGAGATGCCTGCACACTGCAGCATGCTCCACGTTTCCAGTTTTGTGAGCTGTCACCCATGCTTGGGTGAGCCTTTTAATGCAGCTCTTTGAGTCATTTCTGCTCCTGAAAGAAATCCCTCACCTATATTCCTGTATGTAGCCCCAATAAAACTTATGACTCACTCACCAAACTGGACTTTGGTGGTTTCTATACTTTGGTCTGTTATGGAATTTCTATGTGGGTTAAGTAAATGTACAACAGTACATACATACATATATATATAGTATATGTGTTTATGTGTTTACATGTATATATCTATGTGTTTTTGGTTGTGTATATATATATATATATATATATATTTCTGTTATGTGTACATATGTATATTTCTGTTTTGTATACATGTGTATATTTCTCTGTTTGTACTAATGTATATTTCTGTGAGAGTACATGTTTTAGGTTCATATTTATGTATGTGCTTGTTTGTATTTATGTGTGTGTTCCTGGGTATATTATGTTGGAGTGCATAATATATGTTTAGGTGTGTGCAAGGGTATGATAATGTGTGTGTACATGAGTATATTTATGTGCATGTAGATATGAGAATTCCTGTTTGTACAGATGCATATTTATGTATGTAACTGTGTTTATTCATGTTGTATATGCATATATTTAAATGTGTACATGTGTATATCAATGCTTGTATTTGTACTTCATATGTTTGTGTGTTGTTATAATGTGATATTTATCTGTGTACATGTGTATATTTGTTTGCATACATGGATATACTTTGTGTGTATACAAATGCATACTTATATACACGTATATATAAGTACTTATATGTTTACATATGTATGGTTTTATATGTGTATATCTTTGTATGTATATATGAGCATATCCATGTATGTGTACATGTGGATCTTTATGTGGGTATACATGTTTACATGTTTTTTGATGTTTTTATTTAAGGTGTGTACACTTGTATATATTTATGATATATGTGTGCATATTTATGTTTGTGTGCCCATGTGTTTGTTTTTGTGTTCATACACATATATTTATGTGTATGTATAATTAATGTAAGCAACATATGTATGTTGCACACATGTGTATATTGCATGCATGTGTATGCTTTTGTATAAGCATGTATATACTTTTATGTGTATACATATATTTACATGTATATGTGTGTATGCTTATCTGTAAACATTTGCATACTTATGATCTTGTGTGTGTATGTCTATAGATTATATTTGTCTATGCATGCACATTTTTACTTTTGTGTTTATACGGGGATCTTTATGTGTGTTCCTGTTATATATTTGTGTGTACATGTGTATGTTTATGTGTGTATACACATGTACTTTTATGTTTGTGTGTATATGTGTATACTTCTCCATGTGTACATATGCATGCCTATGTGTGTATATATGTAAGTTAATGTGGTATAGATGTGTATGTTTATGTGTGTGTGCATGTGTATGTCTTTGTGTTATGGAGTATCATCCTGGATTGCTATACTTCAGGTAGCAAGAATTGTTAGCCATAAGTGGTACTACAGAATTCAAAAAACATGGTTAGTGCATTTAGGGACTTTTCAAAACTATGGACTTTGATGGGTTAGGTCTTTGTTCTTTTTAGCAAGGGTTACTGACTATGTGCTGGGTTCTAAGACCTGAATGGTGCTTCCATCATGGCATCCGTTGTGCTGAGATTTGGGATAATACTAAGGTATGGGGGCCTGTTACATTCTCCACTGGTTCTATTGGCATGGGTCAAATAATTGACAGAATTTTTTTCTTTTTTTAATTTATTAGATTTTTTTAAAAAAAATACTAATCCATCTTCCCATTCCCTCCACACATACTCCTACCCCACCCCCATCTAGTCCTCGGAGAGGGTAAAAGGCACACTTCTTAGGAGAAGGTCCAAGGCCCTCCCTACTAGGCTGAGCAAGATATACATCCAAAGAGAATAGGATCCCCAAAAGCCATCACATGCAGTAGTGATAAATCCCATTGCCACTGCCAGTGGCCCCTCAGTCTGCCCCAGCCACGCAATTGACAACCACATTCAGAGGGACTAGTTTGTACCTATGCTTGTTCCTTCCCAGTCCAGCTGGAGTTGGTGAGCTCTCATTAGCTCTGGTAAACTGTTTCAGTGGGTGAACCCATCATGGTCTTGACCTTTTTGTGAATATTCTCATTCCTCCCACTCTTCAGCTGGACTTTCAAAGCTCAGTCTAGTGCTCTGATGTGGGTCTCTTCCTCTGTTTCCATCAATTGCTAGATAAAGGTTCTATGGTGATATTCAAGATATTCATTAGTCTGACTACAGGGCAAGTCAAAATTGGACCCCCACTTCTCTATTGCTTAGGGTCTTAGCTGGGGTCATCCTTGTGGATTCCTGGGAATTTCTCTAGATCCAGGTTTCTGCTAACCCTATAGTGGCTCACTAAATCAAGATATCTCTTTCCTTGCTCTCATCTCTGTCCTTCTTCCATCTCAACTATCCCATTCCTACAAGTTCTTCTCAACCTTCCCCTTCTCCCCTCCTCTTCCTCTTCCACCCTCCATTTTCCCCCTACCCCCATGCTCCCAATTTTGTCAGGAAATCTTGTCTCTTTCAAATTTCTAGGTAGATTTATATATGTTTTTCTTTGGGTTCACCTTATTACTTACCTTCTCTAGGATCATGAACTATAGGCTCAATGTCCTTTGTTTATAGCTAATATCAACTTATGAGTAAGTACATATCATATTCATTTTTATGGGTCTGAGTTACCTCACTCAGGATAGTATTTTCTAATTCCATCCATTTACATGCAAAATTTAAGATGTCATTGTTTTTTTTTACCGCTGAGTAGTGCCTTAATGTGTAGATGTACCACACTTTCTTTAGCGATTCTTCAGTTGAGGGGCATCTAGGTTGTTTCCAGGTTCTGGCTATTACAAATAATGTTGCTATGAACATAGTTGAAGAATGTCTTTGTAGTATGATTGAGCATCTTTTGGGTATATGCCCAAGAGTAGTATTGTTGGATCCTGAGGTAGGTTGATTCCCAATTTTCTGAGAAACCGCCATACTGATTTCCAAAGTGGTTGTACAAGTTTGCATTCCCACCAGCAATGGATGAATATTCCCCTTACTCCACATCCTCCCCAGCATAAGCTATCATTGTTGTTTTTTATCTTAGCCATTCTGACAAGTGTAAGATAGTTATCTCAGAGTTGTTTTGATTTGTATTTCCCTGATTGCTAAGGATGTTGAACATTTCCTTAAGTATTTTTTGGCCATTTAAGATTCTTTTGCTGAGAATTCTGTTTATTCCATACCACGTTTTTAATTGGGTTATTTAGAATTTTAATGTCTAATTTCTTGAGTTCTTTATATATTTTGGAGATCAGTCCTTTATCTGATGTGGGGTTGGTGAAGATCTTTTCCCATTCAGTAGGCTGACTTTTTGTCTTATTGCTTGTGTCCTTTCCTTTACAGAAGCTTCTCAGTTTCAGCAGGTCCAATTTATTTATTGTTGCTCTCAGTGTCTGTGCTACTGGAGTTATATTTAGGAAGTGGTCTCCTGTTCCCATGCATTGAAGACTACTTCCTATTTTCTCTTCTATCAGGTTCAGTGTAGTCAGATTTATATTGAGGTCTTTGTTTTTATAATGTCTTTTCTAAACACTATGTGCTCCACATAGGTAAAGATGATATCTATATTTAATTTAATACCCAGTGTCTTGGTCCCCCTGCATGGAAAACTACAAAGGCTGTCCCATTCTTACTGCCATCTGTGCAAACAGTGAATGCTTGGGGCAGAGGCCTAGAAGAAAAGACTAAGGGGCACTCTCCAGTATAGTTCTTGAGATAGCTTCACTAACTGGGACTCCCCAAATTGGGTCTCCAGGGTCCCCAGAAATCCCTCCAGGGTGAGACTCAATTGAGAACAATGTCGGGCCACACATTCTAAATCCTTAATTTTGAATAGAATTATTAACTTTGAGGGATTTTTTTCATAATGTCAGAGGGAGGTGTTCCTGATTTTTATGATCATATCAGCTTTTTGATCAACTAGAGAGTACACTCTGGTTGTGCCCCCAGGGTGGTGTGTACCCATTCTAGTGGTTGTGACTGTTGAACAATGGCAGCCAACATGGTCTTTTTCTCTAATAATATTCAGCCTTGGATTGGAATGTTAGGATTATATCTCACCAAAGAAGCCTGATGGAGCTCATCAATGAATTCAGTAAGTACCTGATGACCCTCAGGTGATAAGAAAATGATCTTATAAGTTTGTCACCCTTTTTGGAGATCATATAACACATCTAGTCTCCCAGTCTCAACAGGAAACCAGGACCTTACCAAGTTCATTTCTCCCAGTATCTTTTATAACCCTGATAAAGTCAGAGGCTCAGGCAGTATTGATTGGGGTTCATTCACTTTGGTTTGAGTGAGTGTTAATTGGGACCCTAATATATGAAATGGGGGTATCTTTTGTATTTTGCTTGGGGCTATTTGTTGTTGGAGGATATCAATAATAGTTATCACTCGGAGCTAGCCCTGATTTCTCTAAATGCCCAATGAATAGATCATCCATATAAACATATAGGAGGGTATTATCTTTGTCAAAATGAGAGAGGATACTATACAAATATTGCTTGCCAAAGGCTAGACTATTGGCCATCCCCTGTGAGAGAATAGTCCATTCATATCTCTCGTCAGGTCAAGAGGAGTTAACTGTAGGAATGGAAAAAAAATGAACTTTTCACAATCCTCCTCATGAAGAGGAATTGAGAAGAAGCAGTTCTTAAGATCAATTACAGTGAGGTGAAACTGGGAGGGGATTTCTGAGACCCAACATAAATCCCTTAAAAGGTCCCCTACTTATCCTGGGGGCATAATGGCATAATCTGGGGGCATAAAGAGGTGATCACTCCTTATTACAGACAATATCTACTTTTCATTTTGTCTTTGCCTCTGCCTGCTAGAAACCTTCCCCATGGAATTATTCTTCAGTAAATTGTGCCCATTTTTATCTTCCTCCTCATCTGTCTCCTTTTCTCCTGTTCTTTTTTCTAATTGGTTACTTTTGGATTCTTCAGACCTCTCCCAATCTTTGACCTTTTCCCGCTCATTGTCTATCTACTTCTTCCCTGCCCTCCCAGCCAGTTGTCTGTTTTCAGATTCTTTAGATCTCTGACTTGTTCCTCACTCATCATTGGGGGAGGCAGAGCAGCAGGGTGAAAACATGCCTAAGGGCTGTAATAGTTGGATAGAACCCCAATGATGGGAGTATATCAAAGTGTTTTTCCACCCAGTTCCATGTGTCCCATGAGAAAAGATTCCAGTGGATATCCAGGGGGCTAGGGTAATTATATCTCCCATGCCTGGATTGCATTGTGATTTGACAATTCCAGGCCTGGGGAGAGTAGCCTATTATCTCAATGCCTTAAGTGTTGGGTCATTTTTGTGTGAAGTTGTGTTACTCATCATGGGGTCCCACTAACCTTGAAGACTGCTTTGTCCTGGAACCAGTTGCCCAATATTGGACACCAGTTGTTAGGCTTTCTTAGCCTCCTTTTACCCAAGGGAAAGGTGAGTATGCTATCCACCTGTTCCACAATGCAGGATAAATCAGATCTGCAGCCCCATGACACAGGATAATCAGAAATGATAGGGAGTCAAGTCAAAGCAGGAACTCTGTTTATTACTGTGAGTATCAGCTTATATAGGTTAAGTGACATCCTGTGATGGGGGAGAGACAGCCAAGCCCCACCTCTGGCTGGAGGGGCATTTTGCATTTAATCCTCACTTGGTTCCCTCAAACTTGAGCCAGCGTTTTCTTTGTCCTATAGGTCTCAAGGTACAGGCCCTGAGATAATTTTGGCCCAACACCTTGCCTTGTTCCTGATTTTAGTGGAATTGCTTTGAGTTTCTCTCCATTTAATTTGATGTTGGCTGTCTGTCGGCTTGCTGTATATTGCTTTTATTATATTTGGATATGATCCTTGTATCCCTGATCGCTCAAGACCTTTATCATGAAGGGGTATTGGATTTTTGTCAAATGCTTTTTTAGCATCTAATGAAATGATCATATGGTTATATCTTTCAGTTTATTTATATGATTTATTAGAGTAACAGATTTTCATATGTTGAACCAACCCTGACTCTCTGGGATGAAACCAACTTGATCATGGTGGATGAGTTTTTTAATGTGTTCTTGGATTCAGTTTGCCAGTGCTTTACTGAGTATTTTTGCATCTATGTTAATAAGTGAGATTGGTCTGAAATTCTCTTTCTTGGTTGAGTCTTATTGTGGTTTTGGTATCAAGATAACTGTAGCTTCATTAAAAGAGTTAAACAATGTTCCTTCTGTTTCTATTCTGTGGAACACTTTGAGAAGTATAGGCATTAGCTCTTCTTAGAAGTTCTGGTAGAATTCTGCACTAAAACTATCCATCCCTGGGCTCTTTTTGGTTGGGAGATTTTTTGATGGCAGCTTCTATTTCCTTGCAGTTTATAGGTATATTTAAATTGCTCACCTGGTCTTGATTTAATTTTGGTACATGGTGTCTATCTAAAAAATTCATTTCTTTTTTAAATTTTGTGGAGTACAGGTTTTTGTAGTATGACCTAATGATTCTTTGAATTTCCTCAGTGTCTCTTACTATGTCCCCCTTTCATTTTTGATTTTGTTAATTTGGATGTTCTCTCTCTGCCTTTTGATTGGTTTGGATAAGGGTTAGTCTATCTTGTTGATTTTCTCAAAGAACCAGCTCTTTGTTTCCTTGATTCTTTGCATTGTTTTCTTTGTTTCTATTTTGTTGGTTTCAGCCCTCAATTTGATTATTTCCTGTCTTCTGCTTCTCCTGGATGAGTCTGCTTCTTTTTGTTCTAGAGTACTCAGATTTGCTGTCATGTCACTAATGTGAGCTTTCTCCATTTTTTTCTTATGTGGGCACTTAGAGCTATGAACTTTTTTCCTCTTAGCACGGCTTTCATAGTGTCCCATAGGTTTGAATATGTTGTGTCTTTATTTTCGTTGAATTCCAGGAAGTCTTTAATTCTGGTTATTTTTCGGTAGTAGTGTTTGTGTGTGTCCCCTTTTCTGGGTTATGCTGGTGGAGGTTATCAGTTGCCTATAATTTTGTGGGCACAGTTAGCTTCCTTGTGTTGGGGTTTTCCTTCTAATACTTCCTGTAAGGCTGGGTTTGTGGATATATATTGTTTAAATCTTTTTGTCATGGAAAATCCTGTTTTCTCCATAGATGGTGATTGAAGGCTTTCCTGAGTATAGTAGTCTGGGCTTGCATCCATGGTCTCTTAAGCATCTGCAACACATTTATCCAGGACCTTCTGGTTTTCATGGTTTCCATTGAGAAGTCAGGTGTAATTCTAATAGGTGTACCTTTATATGTTACTTGACCTTTTCCCTTTGTAGCTCTTAATATTCTTTCTTTGTTCTTTATGTTTTGATTATTAAATGGCAAGGGGATTTTTTTGATCCAGTCTATTTGGTGTTCTGTAAGCTTTTTGTACCTTCATAGAGATATCTATAGAGTTTTCTACTATGATTTTGTTGAATATATTTTCTGTGTCTTTGAACTGGAGTTCTTCTCCTTCTTCTACCCCTATTATTCTTAGGTTTGACCTTTCCATTGAGTCCCAGATTTCCTGGATGTTTTGTGTTAAGTATTTGTTGGATTTAATGTTTTCTTTGACTAATGAGTTTATTTCCTCTATAATATCTTCAGCACCTGAGATTCGTTCTTCCATCTTTTGTATTCTGTTGGCTGTACTTATCTCTGTAGTTCTTATTCATCTACCCAGATTTTCCATATCCAGAATTCCCTCAGTTTGTGTTTTCTTTATTTTCCCTATTTCAGCCTTCAAGTCTTGAACTGTTTGCTTCACCTGTTTGTTTGATTGTTTTTTTTTTCTTGTTTTTTGGGTTTGTTTGAGAGATTTATTAATTTCTTCCAATTTTTATTGTCTTTTCCTCCATTTCTTCAAGGGAATTTTTTATTTCCTCTTCAAAGGTCTCCATCATTTTCATAAAGTTACATTTAAAGTCATTTTCTTCTACTTCTTCTGGGTTAGGATGACCAAGTCTTCCTATTGTGTGACCACTGGGTTCTGGTGTTGCCTTGTTGCTTTTTAGGTTGTTGGAGAACCTCTTGCATTGGCACCTACCCATCTCTTCCTTCAAATGAGGCCAGCAGTGTCTTTGCATCTTGGACTAATCCTTGCAGTGGCTTTCTCAGTGTTTGGGAGCTTTTCTTGGTCTGCTCTGTACTGTCCATGTCTGTCTCAGAAAACCTCTGAGGTTTTTATAAGCCTGCTTTCTTGGCCTTCTCTGTTGGTTTTCTCTCTTGGTCCCCTCAGTATTATAGCACGTTCTTAGCTCTTAGGTGGGATATGGCTAGTAGCTTGGAGTGTCCAGTGAATTGGGTTAGATTTTGGGAGCGCCTACCCACAGGAAACTCCCTGCTGGCTGGCTAGAAAAGCTGAGGGAGTTGGGGGAGGGGCCTGGGGTTTTGTACCACTGTGAAGGTCCTAAAGAGTGGGGTGTCCCGCCATGTGGATGTTCACTCACCTCTTAAATCCCCTCCATATCGGAACAAGCTGTATTTCAGAGTTCCACTGAGGTTGCAGGCAGATAGGTGGGTTTGGGGGTGAGGTATGGCTAGTAGTTTGGAGGGGTTATTTGATGGGTTTGGATTTTTGGGGAGCCTACTAATAGGAAACTCCATGCTGGCTGGCTACAAAAGCCAAAGGAGTTGGGGGGTGGGGTTTGATTCCACTGTGGAGGTCCTAGGGAGTGGGGTGTCCCACCACTTGGCTGTTCACTCACCTTTAAGTCCCCTCTAGGGACAGGGATTTTATTATCTTCATATCCCTAGTAGTTTAGCAGAATTCTTTCTTTGTTTTACATAGTTAAGTGGGAAGTTGAGTAAGCAGAGTCCTATAGTGGGAGCCAGCAGAAAAATAATTAATGGCCCAGCCATGGCTGGAGTAGTTTCTCAGGGGCACCAAGAAAACAAAGAATGGTACCAATTGTTAGATTCTTAATGTCACTTTTTCACTTTCCTGAAGGTTGTTTCTGACCATGGCTAAACTTTCTCTCATTATTCCTGAATGATTGGCATAGAAGCAACAAGTTTTCCCAGTGTCATACAAAGACCTCCTTGTCTCATGAGAAGGGCCAATCTTTTTCAATTTTGAAGAACAACCTTGGCTAAGGAATAATATAACTGGGCTTCCAGTTGGAAATTGGAATTTTCTATATGGCCCAGGTCTGTGTACTTGAGCATTGTGTTCCTTAAAGTTTTTATCCTCCATAACTAGGACTGAAGTTCCAACTGCAGTGGAGCCCTCCTTGCCTATAACAGGGAAATGAGAATGGAGACAACTTACTGCTCATGGGGAAGACCAGAATATAGATTTAGATGAGCCCTGCTCTCTTCTCCATTATAAATGAATGCCTGTGGTATAAGATTCACAAGAATGTAAAAGAATGGGTTCTCCTCTAGTGCAAACAATTCAGAAGATGCAAACTTGGTTAAGCCATTAGTGAAACCAAGCAAAGCAGTCTCTGAGGCCTAGAATTAACAAATAGTTAAACTCAACCACCATTTCTGGAATTAACCTACTATGTATATCTACAGAAATCTGCTTAGTGGAAACAATCTAGGGTAGAAGTCCTCAAACTGTGGGTCACAGCCCCTTTTGGGGTTGAATAACTCTTTCACAGGGATTGCAAATCATGTATATACATCACATATTTCATAACAGCAAAATTACAGCTATGAAGTAACAAATAAAAATAATTTTATAGTTGGAGGCCATAACACAAGGAACTATTTTAAAAAGTCACAGCATTGGGAAATTTGAGAACCACTGATCTAGGACTTACCTTGGTGACATTAAGCAGGCATCTTTCCTTTGGAAGTCCCACAGGGTGAGCTTAGTTGGTTCCATTTTATAGAAATTTGGGTTAGAAGTGAAGCTTATTGTTTAATTAGTTTCAATACCAACATAATATGGGGGTCTGGGGTCTAGGCATAGTCATCATTTCTTACCTACATCCATTTGAAAGTAGCTAAGAATCTGATATACTGTTGGTAGCATCCTCAACACTGAAAGACTGGATTCTGCTGCCTCCTGGACATTTGTCTTTGAAGTTACCAAAGAAATTCTTGGGGAATTGAAGTTTTTGGACTTGCTACCTTAAGGGGCTTGTTTTCTGAGGGTACCAAAATGGGTCAGTTTGGGCTAATGGACCAGACGACTCTAGGTGCAGGTTTCTTTTGCACAGTAAATTTGCTGCCTGGATATGGATCAGTTAGGTATAACATGACTTCCCAGGTTCTACTGGTTTCCCAGTAATGATAGGCAGCTTCCTGCCATGCCATAACCCTTATGGATATGGGATTGCATTGCCTGTGACCACAAGTACGTGATGGTGGTTTCCTTTCTAGGACTATCAAAGGATCAGTGTGTCCTCAGAAGAACTCAGTTTCATAACCCTGGTGAACACAATGTATTTGTCTTGCTTTTGGCAACTCAGGGATCTAACAGCTGTGTATGCATAGTACTGGAGAGATCAGAAACACTTCTCTTTACAAATGCACCCACAGCTCCAGTGGCATGCTTCTCCCCAGGAGTGAGTGAACCATCTCTGAATGCAATATTTTCCAGAGATCTACCTGGAAGGTGGGTTGTGTCTCAGTGAATAGATTGGCTACAAGCTCTCCAGTTTCAGTCTTTCTTAATTCCCACACCCAAAGTCCTGGCTTATGAGGGATTTGGGGGTCTTCTCATGGAGAGACAAAAAAAGATAAGATAGTACAACCAGAGTTTAGAGCCCATTTCAGCCTCATCTTTAGGGGTTGGAGGTGCTGGTAATAATTCATCTGTCATTATCTCTGTAGTCTCCTTCAGCTGGGTGTGGTGGGTCCATGGGGTGACACTGGTCATCTTTACTGCTGTAGGGGTGGTGAGGACCACAGAGTATAGGGCTCTTTATCTTAGCTCTAGGTTCTGGGCTGGGATCCTCTTTCTTAATACAAGGTTGCCAGGCCGGAACTCCTGGACACGCTCAGACACAATCTCTCAAACTATCTAATGAATAGTCCTGTGGGTCTGTTGGAGGGCTTGTAAGGACTTGAGGAGGGAATGGCTAGTAATTTCTGCCTTATGAACCTCTCTTCTTGTTATGGGGTACATCTGTCTCTTAGGAGGGCAAAAGGTAGGATGTTGGCTCCATTTTCTTCAGTCTCAAGGACATATTTCATTTATCTGTCCTTAGCTTTGTGACCTCTAGGCATAATGTAATTTCCAATCAACATTTGCCAGTTTAGGGAAACTTCTTCTCTGAAGGACAGACCACTGTCAGACCCCAGGGAGAGGGGCAGCTCAAATCTAGGATTTCTTATCTGGGATATCTGGGTCTGAGTAGCTCATCAGTTTTAACTGTTCCCAGATGGGTGGCCTTGTGGCATTTTGCAATCATCTTCTTCTGATAACGGTGTACAGGTCTCAGCTGGCAAGAACCACCACCCATTACCTCCTGTTTGGCATCTTCCCTTTTGCCTACTTGGTTTCTTGTGTATAGCTTGGGTCTTGAGCAATTCAGGTTCAGGCAGGATAACCAAGATCTGGAGAGGCCTCACTGATTCTATGGCGGCTGCCTTCCAGGTAGCCAAATCTGCTGCTCCAATCCCTTGGGCATCTGGTGATTCTCCTTTTGATGCTTTTTGCAGTGAATAATGGCTACCTCTCTTGGCAGCTGTATGGCCTCTAGGAGGCTCAGAGTTTTCCTGTTTTTGAATTTCTGACCCCTCTCTCTCTAGAGAGGGCCCCATGGCCATTAGCTGAAGCAAATGCATACTGACAGTCCATGTGTATACAGTGATGTCTTTGCTCTTCCCCCAGGGTTAATGCCAGAAGTTCATCCCTTCATGCTGAAATCTCCTGGCTGAAGGACTGGGCCCACACCAGCCAGTCCTAGGTGAAAACTTTGGCCTTAGCATTAAGAATTCTTCTTGAACAAAACTTCTTCCATATCTTTTCTGTTCTGAAGAATTGAACTACATCAGCTACTTTCAGGAAGTATGGATTGTGACATTGGGTCCATAGCAGATCAGGGGCAGCAACAGCCCGGGCTGGAGGCCTGCCTGAAGTGGGCGCTGAAGCTGCTCGAGTCTACCTTTCACTATACCCACAAGTACTTACGCACCGCCAGCACCTGCCTGGACAAGCTGAGCTGTGAGTTCCTGCTGGCTGTAGTTGGAGGGACCAAGGAAGCACGAGGACCACATGCCCCTCCATTGGGGGTTTTGTCCCAGGGCACCCCGCCTGCATCCACTGCATCATCACAGACTCATACCCTGCTGTGTCTCTTACCTGGTGCATGGAGTCTTCATACCCTAGCTTGGCCGCTGTCTTGGAATGGTTCTGTTGGGTTATCATCTGGCTCAGGCTGCCCGGGCTGCTGGCTGAAGTTTTATAGATATAGAATTAGACACAAGCCTGTTCCAGAAGTAGTGCCTTGTAATGCATTGACTATTGTACATCCACCTCTCTGGGGTGGTTAGGAACAGTTCCTGGCCCAAGGTCTGTTTGTCACCTTTTCTTTCTTTCTTTTTTTTCTTTTAAACTAACCTGAATGCAGTGGCAGCCACTCTCAAGCAGACTAGCCAACCAGCAGAAACAGGATCAAGTCTTTTGGATGGCTAGGCCACTGGCCACTTTCAGGGTCCTAGTACCAGGGCAAAGACTCCTTGTAGTCACTTTTGTAAGATAGGGCAGCCTTCTTTCCTTTTTTGTTCTGATTGATGTCTCTGGTTTCCTCCTCTCAGATCTCTTTCATCTTTTGTTTTGTTTTTCTTCTACAGAGTCATAGTTATTGTAAACCTTTTGAGCAACCTCCATTAATTGCGACCTATTTATACTCTCAAAAACTTCCACCTTTAAAGTTTTTTTTTTCTATTATCTGGAGTTGACTGCATAAAAAAGGCAGTATTTTTTAGCAGCTAATCTTTAAGCCTTCTAAAAAGGACCTGGCAAAATTTGTTCAAAGCATCCTCACCAAGCTTGATCAGTGTTATCAGAGTCCTGGTCACTTCAGAGGAAGAAAAAATCCTTTCTATCCAGGTTGCACTGTCCAGCAGCAATACCTCCACCTGGCCCACTGGTGGCTTTTGTACTTTTTTCAGAGAGTGATGAGTGGGGTCTGAGTTTTACTGTTTTAGAGACCATTTATTGTGCTGGGTTCCAAAGTCTGAATGATAATTCCATCATGGCATCAGTTGTGCTAAGTTCTGGGAGCCTATTAAGGTTTAGGAGTCTGATACAATGTATGTGTACAAATGCATACTTATGTGTGTGTACATGTTTTTATGTGTTTTGTATATGACTATATGTATGTATATAAGTATATTTATGTGTGTACATTTGTATACTTATGTGCATACATATGTGCATTTATGCATGTTAAATTTATATATTCATGTGTGAGCTTATGCATATTTATGTGTGTGCATGTATATACTTATGTGTGTACCTGTTACATTTACATGTTTACATTTATGTTAGTGTACGTACATGTGTTTATTTGTGTTTGTGTGTATAGTTATATATGTTTACATGTATAAATTTCTGTTTGTGTGTACCTTCACTTTTAAAAATTTATATATTTATGTACCGGCAAGTACCGGTGGTACCGGCGAGTACCGGCGGTACCGGCGGTCGGAGGAATTAGGAAGTGACCAAGATAATCCTTTTATAATAAATCAGTTTTAATAAAAGGGGGAATAAGGGAACTTACAGAACCAAGGGTCCAGCGGAGCAGCAGGTGACACGGGGAATAGCAAACGGGCTCCTCCCGGCGCCCCGATGCTATTTAAGGGGTATCCTACCACGCTGGGGCGGCCACACCCCTGAACGCAGGGATTGGGCCAGCTGCCCCAACATATTTACACATGAATACTTATGCATGTTCATTGTGTTTATCCATATGTGTGCATATGCATGTTTATATTTGTGTGTACATGTGTTTATACATGTGTGTATACTTATGCATGTGTGTACTTATGTGTGAACACATATGTGTACATGTGTATGCTTATGTGTACATAACTGTGTATTTATGTGCATGTACATGTGTTTTGTGTTTCTAAATATGGCTGCCCTTTTTGCTTTGGGGTGATACAGTTTGAGTTAGCTGAAAGAAGAGAATCTCAATTGAAAAATGTCTCCATGAGATCCAGCTATAATGCTTTTCCTTAATTAGTGATCAATATGGGAGAGCCCAGCTCATTGTGTGTGGTGCCATTACTGGGCAAGTGGTCCTGGGATCTATGAGAAAGCAGACTGAACAGGCCACGGGGAACAAATCAGTAACCAGCACCCTTCTACAACCTCTGCAGCAGCTTCTGACTCCAGGTTCCAGCCCTGTTTAAGCTCCTGTTCTGAGTTCCTTTGATGATTAACAGTGACATGAAAGTGTAAGCAGAATAAACCCTTTTTCTCTCCAATTTGCTTTTTGGTCATGGTGTTTCATTGCAAAATAGTAACCTTAAAACAATTGCTATATTTACATGTGTACATTAGTATATTTGTGTTTATATTTATATACTTATGTGTATTTCTATGTGTACATTTTGTATATTCATATGTGTGTATGTGTATTTTTGTGTGTACATGTATATAGAATATGTGTGCTTGTGCATCTATGTTAATATATGTATAAGTGCACATTTATATATGTGTAGTTATGTATGCTTACAGACATATATTTACATTTGTTCATGTGTGTATTTATATGTAATTACATGTGGATAATTATGTGTGTATATGTACATTTATTTGTTTATATGTGTTTATTTATGTAAAATCTATATGTGAGTACTTTTATATTTATATGTATTTACATGCAGATATTTATGTGTGCATATGTGTACATTTATTTATGTATACATGTATATGTTTAAATGTGTGTACACATGTATATTTATGTATGTGAGTATTGTGTTTTTGTTCATGTACATGTGTACATTTATGTGTGTACTTTTGTTCATGTGTACACATGTATATATTTTTAATTAGCCATATGTGCCATTTTGTGATGGAGGAGTGTCTATGTGTTACTTTCATTATTAATAAAGAACTGTCTTGGCCCTTTAAGAGAACAGAAAATTAGGTAGGCAGAGTATACAGAACAGAATGCTGGGTAGCAGGAGTGGGGAGACGCTTTAGTCGCCATAGTGAGTCTCCATGCTTCTCCTCTCCGAGATGGACACAGGTTAAGATCTCTCCTGGTAAGCCACACCTCGTGGTGCTACCCAGATTACTAAATATGGGTTAAAGGAAGATGTGAGAATTAGCCAATAAGAGGCTGAAAGTATGGGCCAGGCAGTGTTTTAAAAGAATACAGTTTCCGTGTAATTATTTCGGGTCTAAAGCTAGCCGGCAGCCGGGTGGCGGGAAGCAGCCCTGCCACTTCCTTCTACAATTTTGTGGCTCTTAAGTTTACATCTTTAAGGTTTACTAAGAAATTTTCTCCCATTTTTTTCTTTCTTCTTTTTTTCATACATGAGATTAGAGGGTGTCTCTTAGAGTGCCTGGCTGGGAGTGCAATGATAGTAACTAATCTGCACCCACTGCAGTTGCACAAGGGGTTGGCGACACAGAAACACAATTCTCACCTCAAAGGTAGAGAGTGTATCCCAGAGTCAAATATGAATGACTGTGGCCACAAAACACAATTTAGGTTACTTCAAATGCCATGTTCCAATATGAATACTGTTTCCTGATGCTTTTATAGAAACAAAACAAAGAAAGCCAAGACTTTTTGTAAATGTATTAGAAGGTACAAAGGATAGGTGGAGCAGAGCAAAATGAAAGAAATTATGCTGCAGGGAATTCTTTGTAGTATATTACACTTATGTTTTAATAAATAAAGCTTGCCTGAAGATCAGAATGCAAAACAGGTACACTAATCAGGCAGTGGTGGCACACAACTTGAATCCCAGCAGCCACACTACTTAGCCCTAGAGGCGGGGCAGTGGTGGTGCATGTCTTTAATCCCAGTATTAGGGAGGAATACAAGGCAGAATGAGACAGGAACTTGGTCTCTTTTCAGTCTGAAGACTTCATAGAGGTAAGAGCTCTCTATTAACTTGGCTTCTTTGCTTCTCTGATATTTATCTCTGGGTTTTTATTATTTGTGCTCTATTTGGCACCCAACGTTTGGGGGTACAAATCCCCTCCCCCAAAAAAGCCATTTGTCAGTGACTTTTAGCCACCTGCAGAGGCCGGAGCTGCACATGGGACTCCTGCCAGAGCTGCGCATGGGCTCCAGTCCAGTCCAGCTAGGCTTTCTTTTCTTTTTTCCCCAATACTTTCCTCTTGTAGCTTCTCTGAAACAGTCTCCAACAGCCACCCAAACTCCAGAAGTACCTGGACTCCAAAGATCACAGGACTCATCTGCCCCAGACTGTCTGGTTCTGCCTTCTGACAGCCCCTGCCCCGCCCTCTCCCCGCACCCACCTCACTCTCTCCCCACCGCAACCCCACCCCCTCCCCACCCCTCACCCCCGCCCATCACATGTGCTTTTTCTGAACAATCTCCCATGTGTTTTTTTCAGACAGCCCCCCGTTCCTCGCCTACTGTGGGTTGCGGATTCTTCCTGAACTCCCTTCTTGGGCTGTTGCCAAACTAGGTAGCTGCCTTGAAATCCAGTCAAGCTTTTAATGTTTTATGCAGCAGCAATAAGGCACACATCTTAATCAACATTATTGGTAGATTTGGTAAGACAATTAAGAATTCTTAAAGGGAGAAATTAATTAAAAGAGAGAAGTTTTTCCCACATTAAAAAATCGGAAAAACCATTATAATGAAGGGATTTGGGTCTCTGTATGATTATATGCTAGATAGTTTGAAAACGGAATGATTAAATGAAGGGATATCTAATTTAGATGGGATTTATATAATGTCAATTGTAAACATTATCAGCTTTATCATTTTTTGTCTTATCACTAATTAAGTTGATTAATCTGAGTGCTAAGATATAGGCCTTTAAAAACCTAATAAAATACATCACAGAGATATTCAAATCCAGACAGAGGAATTTAATGAAGGATCAATTTCAGCATTGCATTATAAGAATAGAGAGGAACAGCCTAAGGTTTTCAGACAAACAACATTAATATATCCAGTAATCTTATAGAAATTGCCACATGACAGAGGCTCAGTTACAGCTGACTAGACTCCTGTTAGATTTAAGGAGATTCCTGCTAGGATCCTGTTAGACTTAAGGAGATTCAAGGAAGCAACAGTCTCATATGGCATGCATTCATTGTAATGGATTAGTAAAAATGCTGCAGGATCTCCGGTAGTGGCAGGCAGCAGAAACGCTGCAGGTCCCCAAGCAGTGACAGGCAGTGGGCCATGTGGTGGCAGGCAGTGGGCAGCAGGTCCTGAGAACAACCAGTCCCAGGCAGGGATGGTGAATGAGACCACATGACAGGTATCCAAAGGTGGCTGGTCCCCAGTGGTGTCCCTGGTGGTGAGCCATGTGGCGGCAGTGGGTGAGAGACAGAAGGATAGGCACACCATGCAGATTGAAATTGGATATTTATTTAGTGGTTATGGAAGGGAAGGGAGAAGGGGAGAATAGCAGAGAGGCAGAGAGAGAGAGAGAGAGAGAGAGAGAGAGAGAGAGAGAGAGAGAGAGAGAGAGAGAGAGAGAGAGAGGAGAGACCAAAGCTGCCTCTCTGAGAGGGAGCCAGAAAAGAGAGAGAAACTAAGGCAGCAAGCAGGAAGGAAGACCTGCCTGCCTCAGCAGGCAGGAGGAGGGAGTGGGAGTGGCTTGTCTCTTAAAGAGACAGAGCAATCATTACATTCCCATCTCTTTTTTATTATAAAAAGCTGGGAGGTTAGGCACCACAAGTTAAAGGAATTGGGGCAGCAGATTCTAAAGACTTCTTCCTCCTATTTGTGGGCATCGTCTTGGGGGAAATCTGAGAAGGCTGGGTGCTGGTCACATCCTGGTGTAGCTGGTCTCTTTGCTCCTGTCCGGTGTTTATAGTATGGAGATGTCTGGTGTCTCCTACACCTGTTTAAGGTATTGGCAGAATAGAGGACAAAGTTAAGTTTAAGAAAAACATTAGGACCAGGGAATTGAGGCAGGGTGTGTCTGACCTGTTTAAGGTGGATCCTTCAATTTGGCGCCCTGGAACTCACAAGAATTTTTTTGGTTTGTGAAAACAGAAGTTTTAGACATATACATTGTATAAACAGTAGCATATTTATGTCAGAATGACTGTGACATATATTTGTGTACAATGAAAAGTATTTTTAAGACTATGGAAGGAAGCATGAGAGAGAAATTTGATCTGAAATTTGTTTGGTGAGGTTATCCTTTTAAACTGACAAAGCCTCTCAGCTGTCAAACTACATCGGAGACCTTTGAGAAGGATAAAATTTTACTTGAGTTACTGATTTAAAAAATGACAGAGAACTTACTTGGTTGGCACCCAGAGCTCTTTAGGGTCCTCCATGGTCGCTGAGGGTTGCATTTGCCTTTTGCTGTTTAGCTCAGGACCTGCCAGGCTCCAGAAGATCCTGTGGGCTAAGAAATCTGTAGGAAGGCAAGCCTACCTTGACCTGAGCAGCTAGGCTATCGATTCCAGTGATTCTGTCAACATCTGTAGATCTTTGGATGAAGGGCAGTTTTGCCCAGTGGTCAGTGCTTAGCAGTTAAACTGAATTGCAGATGGGCATTGTTCTGTGCCCATTTGTCTTCTGTCTTCCTTGGAGAAAATAAAGTGTTGCTGCTAGGAGTTAACCTGTCTCTTTTTGTCAGGAAAAGTTTAAACAATTAAATATTTAAATGCCATATTCCCCAGATCTCTGAGCAGTTGAGGGCTGTCTATCAGGTAAAACTATAGTATAGAATCTTCCTGCAGAGCTGGGTCTGAGCTTGACTGCACTGGCTCTCAACTTAACAGGTAAGATTTACACTTGTAAAAAGACAGAAAGAAGAAAAAACTGCTTGCAAGAGAAGGTTAACAGCAGAACTGACAATAGTAGAGAACAGCTTAATATATTTTAAATGAGGGTTGGATTAAATACAAAATATTTTTGTAAGAGACTTAAAAATACATACCAGTTTAAAACATGAGACTTGTTGTTTTATAGTCTGAATTAGATGCAATAAACAATCATGACATTTAACAGTAAATGTGGGTGCATTTAAGTTACATGTATGAGCACACATACACAGAATGAACAGGAATCAGGCAAAATGGATGCTCTTGGTGGGCCCTACCAAAGGCATACCACTGTGCAAAACACATGCAACAGAGTCAACAAGAGGAATTTAGTGAAAAAAAAAGTAAACTGGGGGACAAGGCAGGGTATACTTCAGTAAAGATGGGATAACTTGGTCACCTGACCTGGCTCTCAGCTAAGATGGCAACGAAGTCACCTGACCCCAGTCAAAATGGCAGCAATCACATGTTGTATGAAAAAGCCACAATTCTTTAGCTGCAGGGATTTTAAGCTTAATAAGAGATGGAAAAGCCATAATTTTTTAGCTGCAGGGATTTTAAGCTTAATAAGAGAGACCTAGAGGTGTAATTGCTCTGTGGCTGAGCCATAATGCCACAAGCCACAGAGGAGAGCCAAAGGCTGGAATTGGAAAAAAGAGCTGCCTCATGAATCTGACCAATCTTGTTGGCAACAGTAGCAAGGACAGTTTAAGGAAACTCCTTCCATTTGCCTGTGCATAAAAGTGGAGCTGGTGGGACACCAGCAATGTGAGGCTAAGAGCTAAAGAAGTAGGGCATTAAGGCCTGGGGTTTTAGGGCCTATAAGAGGCTTCCATATCAGGGGGATGGACATGGATGGCTTGCTACCCACAGCTGAAATTGTGAAAACCCATGAAACGGTGACACCACAAGGTGCACAATGAGATTCCTCTCGACTGTGGGTGGGGTGTGAATCAGCACGCCACCTTCGCAAGACCCATGGGAGGGAATCCCCCCAGGCCATGAGTGGGAAGGTAAGGCCTGGCTGGATCTTGTTGGGGTGACTCGGAAGCCAGAGAGGCCAGAAGCTCCTTCGAGTGGCCTTTCATAGTGAGAGAAAAAGGGAAAAGAAAAGAAATGGGAAAAAAAAGTGAAAAAAGAATCTGAGGGACCCTGGGCCCCCAGTCATGGGTGGATTGGCCCTGGGCCATTCCAAACACAATTTCAACTAAGAGAAGCAATCCATAGATGCATGCCAGTGAAGGGCACAACGGTAGCCTTGAAGACCATGGTTGGGGGCAGTCCCCCCATTTCTAGGAACACCAGAGAATTGCCAGAGCTCAATGGTCAATTCCTCTGGTTAAGAGAAATGGTTAAGCTGACCAGAATGGGGGAAACTCACCAATTGAAGCTGGTGGTGTGAGTAGAAATCATGCTGTAGAAATCACACTCAGGCATATGGAACATGTGGTTGTGAAAAAAATACCTAGTTCAGGATCCCAACCCCAGAAGAGGAACTCAGTGTGGGAGAGCCTATCTGAGTCATGGCACCAATGTAATGGATTAATAAAAATGCTACAGGATCCCCAGCGGCAGCAGGCAGCAAAAACACTGCAGGTCCCCAAGTAGTGGCAGGCAGTGGGTCCTGAAAGCAGCCAGTTCCAGGCAGAGACAGTGCATGAGACCATGCAGCAGGTCTCTGAAAGTGGCTGATCCCCAGCGGCATCCCTGGTGGTGAGCCATGTGACAGCAGTGGGCAGGAGATAGATGGATAGGCAGATTGTGCAAAATGAGGTTGGATATTCGTTTAGTGGTTATGGAAGGGAAGGGAGAAGGGGAGAAGAACAGAGAGGCAGAAAGAGAGAGAGGGAGACTGAAGCTGCCTCTCTGAGAGGGAGCCGGAAAAGAGAGAGAGACTAAGGTGGCAAGCAGGAAGGAAGACCTGCCTGCCTCAGTGGATGGGGGAGGGAGTGGGCATAGCTTGTCCCTTAAAAAGACAGAACAATCATTACATTCATCTTTTATGAAGCAAATGTTAAACTCGTGGTCAGTTTGTAATAGAATTATCCCTAAAGAATGGGTAGAATTGGTTAAAGGTTGTTTAGAACCTGGTGCCCAATTGCAACACAGTACCTGGTTCTGAGAAGAGGCTAAGACTACTGAACAACAGAGTAAAGCTAGAGGTAGGGAAATCTCCCAAGATCAAATTCTTGGAGGAGATTATGCTACTATAGAAAGAAATGCTGTATATGATGGCCACACCCTGTTTATCACACACAACAGCTTTGAATTCTTTGGACAGAATTTGAGAAATAGGAAATTAAGCCATTTACTAATGTTATATAGGGCCCAAAGGAAGTCTTCATGTATTTCTTACAAAGATTGATGTCAGTAGTAAATAGAATGATGCCAAATTCAGAAACTAGCAAATAGTATTTGAGTCTTTGGCTTTTGAAAATGCCAGTTCTCTATACAAAAGGATAATTAGGCCATTAAAGTCAAAGTTAACACCTTTGGAGGAATGGATCCAAGATACAATTAATATTGAATCTCATGAACATGATGATTCATGGATAGAAGAGGTGATTTCCAGAGGTTTGAGAAAAAACCAAAATGTCAAATGTTATAATTGTGGGAAACAAGGTCACCTTAAAAGGGACTGTAGACAGGGCATTCCTGGAAACAATGTTTTTTCTAAGAATAATCTATTCAGAATGTGTCTCCCTTCTGGATTATGTAGAAGGTGTGGCAGAGGTAGACATTTGACTATAGAATATTCAAGGTAATCTTTTGCTATTGGGAAACTCTGAGGGGCCTCTTACAGGCTCCTATGCCAAATCCAGTTCAGTCTTTTCTGCCATTGTAGAGGAAATTCCTTCCCAGAGCAATTAAGGAACCTAATGCCTATTGTCAGAAACCATACTGCTCTGGATAATAGAACAACTATAGAAGAAAGAACAAAAAATTCAGGAGAAACCATAGAGTGAGTATTCTGGCAAACTTCTATAAATGAACAAAGATAACAATTAAAAATATTAATAAATGATGTTATTAAAGGTCTTGTACACATACGTGGATGTAACAATAATTTTATCAGAAACTTGGTATGCAAATTGGCCTCTTCAGGATTTAAATGTTCAATTTTTAGCGATTGGAACTTTATCTCAGATAAAAGAGAGCATGGGATTGGTTGAATGTATAGGGACAGAAGGACAGAGAGGACTATTAAAGCCATATGTGACTAACATAGCAATGAATTTGTGGGAACATGATTTATTACAACAATAGAATACTCAGATTAACATTCCCCAATCTCAGAAATGAAGGATAAACATATGTTTCTGGAAAAATAATGGGTTTTATAAAGACCAGTCACTGGCCATTCAGGTTGTACAAGAACAGAACACAACAGCTGCTGTTTCAAAGGCACTAACAGCTCTACTTTTAAAATGGTTTGACAGACAAACCTGTATGGGATAGGCAATGTCCTTTAACAATAGAGAAACTGCAGGCTTTAGAACAGCTGTTAAAGGAGCAACTAAGTGCTCAGCATATTGAAAACAGAATTCTCCTGTATTTCTTGTTAAAAGAAATCTGCAAAATGGAGAATGGGAGCAGATCTAAGAGCTATTAAAAAGGTGATTCAGCCAATAGGTTCTCTGCAGTCTGGCATTCCTTTGCCTCCTTTATTGCCTAAAGAATTGCCTCTTATAGTTACTGATTTAAAAGGTTGTTTCTTCACTATATCTTTACAAGAAAAAGACAGAGAAAAGTTTGTCTTCACAGTGCCTGCTTAAAATAATTCTCAGCCTGCTAAGAAATATCAATGAAATATTTTCTCACAAGGAATGTTAAATAGCCCCACCTTGTGCCAATATTTTGTTAGTCAATCATTGGAAATGATATGTAAGCAATTTCATGACTATATAGTTTACCATTACATGGAGACATTTTGCTGTCTGATTCAAATGAATGTTTGAAGAGGTAAAGAACATTTTGCCTTGTTGGGAATTACAAATTGCTCCTGAAAAAAAAATGAAGAAGAGATTTTATTATTTAGGCTATAAAACAAGTTTACAAAAAATTAGATCCCAAAAGGTACAAATTAGAAGAGATCAATTGCAGATTCATAATGACTTCCAAAGATTGCTAGAGAACATTTCCCATTTATGACACACTATTGGGATAAGTCCTAAATACCTGATTCATTTAAAGAAACCTTAGATGGAGACAAAGACTTAAATAGTCCCATGGAATTATCAGCTAAAACTGAAATCTTGTAGATGCATATGTTCCATTTTGTATATTTTGGAAAACTAAAATATGAACACCACACCATTTATACCTATTCAGGATTTCAATGGGCAACTGCTTTGAGTTTGGAAAAGGCTGATTCAGTAATCACACATTTGCTAGAAATTATAGCCATCATGGATATATCTGCAGAAATATAGGGAGACAATGCTCCATCATATGTCTCTAAGAAAATGAAACAGTTTGTTTTGCTTATTATAGTATGAAGCATATTACAGGTATACTTCAGAATCCAGTAGGTCAAACAGTTATTGAGAAATCAAAATGAACTCTAAAGAATAACAAAACAGATAGGGATAATAAATACCCCTAAGAAATATATTGCATAATGATTTATTAACTTTGAATTTTCCAAATGCTAATGAGAAAGAGAAAGAAACAACTGCTGCAGAGAGACATTGGACAGTAGAAGAAACTACAGAATTAAATCATCCGATATACTTTAAAGATGCACTGACCTCAGAGTGGAAACCAGAACATTGTGTTACATGGAGAAAGTGGTTTTGCTTTTGTTTCCACAGGAGAATAAAAGCTATGGGTACCATCAAAATTGATAAAAATTTGTTTGATTTGAACCAGAGATACTTCTTAATTAGAAGAGGTGATAGTTCATTAATGTAAAATGGCTGTTTAATTTAAACTAACCTATAAAACTAACAAATGATTTTCATTAGATGAGATATAACTTGCCAAAAAAGAATATCCCCAAAATTAGGGTTGGAGAAGGTTTTGTTTCTGTCTTTTCAGAAGAATAAAGGTTTCCAGCTAAGGAATCTAAAGACCACTGGACAAATGAGACATCTGAAGAAAAAGAAAAACAATCCAGAAAAAAATTTCTTAAGAAAAAGAGTAAATTGGTCTATTGGTGTATCACATTTCCAACAGGATAAAATTTCACAAATCTTCCCAAATATTTGTTTTTATTATTATCTAAAGACACATAATGCAAATAGTCTTTTTTGTAGTTCCAGTCCATTAAAAGATTAAAGCTAGCTTTGGAGTTTGGGGTGTGGAGAAGAACTCTAAACCCTAGTATGCTTTTCAAATTAAAATCCAAAATCTCTGTCTCATATCAGAAGAACCACCTGATATGGGACAGAAGATAAACAAATATTTAAGGACTAATTTATTGTCACTAATCTCATAATTCTTTGTTTTTTTTATTTACAAACAGTTTAGTAACACACTTGAGAATAGTTTGTCCCAGGTAAGAAACAACATAGACATATATACATTGTTTTCTTTTGAAAGTTACAAAGCTAATGTTTGAAAATGCCAGCCAGGTGTGGTGGGGGCCTCTAAAATCCCAGGAGGGAGGAAGAGGGAGTTTAAAGTCAGTCTGGGGATTTGGTTTTATATTGACTCTTTAACAACTTTTCTTAAGGTATAAATTTCATAAAATTAATATATATATATATATATATATATTAAACTTTTGTCATTATATTAATGGTCATATAGAATACTAACTAATTCTAGAAAAGGGTTTAGTCCACCTTTTTTTACAGAATTTTGGGTTTGAGTCTCTATCAGTTTTCTGCAGTGAACCCTGAGCATGTCTAACAATGACCTTTGAAGTCTCCCAAAGGAGGATGTGGTCCCCCAACGGTAACTCCTCCAGGGCTATGATAACACTACTAACCTGAAAAAAACACAACCTGAAGATTGGCTTTGGACTATAACCTGCTCAAAACAATTTTGAGGTGGCTAGCTGAGATGATCCAGCCTAACAGACCACTCTAGCCAGGACTTGTGATTAACCCTGTAATTTCCTATTACACAGAGTCTGGGCAACAAATGATACAGTTACCTCTCTCAGGACTTGACAATTAACCCAAGTTTTTCTTTTCAGGATCCCCTAAAGACAACATTGTCCCCAGACAGCAGCAAGTAAATTTAAGAATACAACACCCACATTCTCAATAGGTAGGGTGGCTGGTTTTTAGTCATTCAATGAGTTATGAACATTTGTCATTGTTTAGTGGGATTAGTTACAAGTTGTTATTGGTAGCAGTCAGGAAAAAAGCTAAATGAAAGAAGTTAGGTTCCAGGTTCTTGTTTTGAAAAGAAAAAAGGGAGGATATAGATATGATAACATGAAAAGGTAGATTTTAAAATCTACCTTTGAAAAGCAACTACTAGTTTTAAATGTTTTACATTGGATTGGATTTTTGTATATTGTATTCAAATTTTATATATCATTCCAATTTTGAATTAATTTTGTTAGATATACTGTAATACATTTCTACTCTTGTTCAAGGTGTTGTACCTATACAACTCATCTAAAAATGTAATGCAAATTTCTAGTCACTAAAAATTAGTATTACCAACTGTTTAGGATAATAAGGAAGTGCAGATTAGTAGTTAGTCACCTATTATAATTGAACTTGTAGTCACATTAGGTATGTTTTCAAGATCAAACAACGATATATTTTAGACAGACAGGTCATCTTCAAATACTTCAGAGATCTACAGAATATGGCATTTAAGATGTTTTAATAGCATAGGTTCTTTTTTTTTATGACAATGAGACATGTCTATTCCTGGCAGCACCAATCTACTTCAGAGAAAATAATGGGCATAGAAGAAACTTCACATTGAGATTACTTTCTTTGGGGAAAAAGGAAACCCCTGGGCAAGAAAATGCCCTTGCCTCAACTGATGACAGTATGCTGTCCTAACTGAACAAGCAGGACACAAAGGAGAGTGACTGTCAAACAGTGTTAAGACAAGGTGGGACAGCCCTTCAGAAAATCCTACTTTACTGAAAAGTTGTCGAATATTTTAGGCCTGTAGGCCAAAAATGGATGCCCAGCATTGCAAAGGAACTTTGGGTGACTGTCCAGGCAGCTAGTGTTTTCTGTCATTTCTCACATTTTTTGGAAGTTGATACTATTTTCTTCTTGGGTCTCTAAGGGAATTGAAGATTAGATAGTTATAGTTTCCTTGTTTACCAGATGCAGAAAACAAGTTATGATAGAAAGTAAATTAGGTACAAGACTTTGATCTCACCAAGACAGGATAGATATGGAGTATTTTCTCTGAATTTGTCAAATGCAAATGGACCAGACATTGTTTATATATTTACTGCCTGCATATATTGTATATAGTTATTGTACTTACTATATGTAGTTTTTCTTATATTAGTAATAGCCCTCTTTTGTATTTTAGACAAAAATGGGAAATTAGTGATATTTCATTTGTATTTTAATAAATAAAGCTTGTCTGAAGACCAGAATGAAAAACAGCCACACTAATCAACCATACAGGCTAGGCAGTGGTAGCACACACACCTTTAATCCCAGCAGCCACACTAGTTAGCCCTAGAGGGTAGGCTGTGCTGGTGCACGCCTTTAATCCCAGCACTAGAGAGGAATATTAGTCAGAATGAGACAGTAACTTGTTTGTTCTCTTTCAGTCTGAAGATTTTATAGAGGTAAGAGCTCTCTAGTGGCTTGGCTGTTTTGCTTCTCTGATCTTCAGGTTGAACTCCAATATCTGTCTCTGGGTTTTTATTACTCATGCTACAATTCTTACATACTATTTGGCAACATTCTTAGCCCTTTAATTGGTGGAAACTATGGATTGTATCTGTTAGTCTGCACATGAGTGTGTGTGTACATGTCTGTGTGTTTATTTTCTTTTCTGAATTACATACTATTTGACAATATTGTTAACTCTTTAATTTAAGGAAGCCAAAGATTTTTATCTTTTTGTACATGGACATGTATGTGTTTGTGTAGTGCCCTGTACTTTCTGCAATTATTCATCCACCTATATGATCTAAAGACAGATTTATACTTTCCAGCATGCCACACAATTTGAGGCAGAATCCTAAAAAGCCAGAACTTTTGAGCTGAGTTTTTGTTGATTGGGCAAACAGAGAGAAGAATGCTTTTCTCCTATGGTACAAAATATGCCCGTATAGTGGAGAGCCTGCCCAAAGTGCAATGTAAATTATCTTCCTACCATGCCAATGATGCTGTTCTTTCTTGGCCATAATTCTCCTTTTATTTTTGTTTTAGCTGTGTATGTGTGTGTATGTGTATGTGGTGTGTGTGTGTGTGTGTGTGTGTGTGTGTGTGTTTGTACAGGTGCTTGAGGAGGCCAGAGGCTTCACTTCCTCCTAGAGCTTGAATTACCAGCTGTTGCGAGCTACGTGGCATGTGTGCTAGGTAACAAATCATGGTTCTCTGCCAGAGCAGTAAGTGCTCTTAACCTCTGAACCATCCCTCCAGCCACCAGATGTCCCGTTTTGTTTGTTTGTCTCAGTAATCAAGATACCTCACAGTAAGAGAGCAAGCGTTTACTGGAGCTCCTAATGTTGGAAATTTCTAGTCCATTATAGTCTTTAGAATCCTGAGCAGTTCTTGGCAAGGTAGAAAGGATCAGAGAAGAAGAAAGGAAACAACCAGGGAAGGTAGACCCTCAAAGACACACAGCAATCCACTTCTGTACCTTCTAGGTTTCTTTTCCCCTAAGCAATATGAAATCCTTTTTAAATTATAGAATGTAGTCCCATCTTTATAAGTTTTTTTTTTTAAATTTATCCACACATGTAGGTTTGAATGAATATACAAATATTATTAAACTAAAGAACCAGCAATTTGACGTTGTTTAATCTTATATTTCTTGTGGCATCTGCCATATATACCCACACATTGAAAAATTTTACTTTTGTATTTATATGTGTATATGTTCATATGTGCCCCAACTTTCAGGTCTTAGTTTTTACCATGGATTCCAGTGACTGAAGTCAGGTCCTCAGACTTGTTCATCAAGTCCTTTGACCTCCTGACCCATCCTACTATTACTCTGCAAGTGTATGCATGTGTCTAATTTTCATATAAATGTGTACTGTATTTGTGGTCATATTCTCCCTCTTAACACTATTATGCTATCTTTTCTTACCTCTTCTTTTCTTTTTTTTAATGTGTGAACAGTTTTAATTTTTTTTGTTGGCTGAGGATTTATTGGCGTAAATGCAATAATATAAAAACACAAGTTATGAAAAACACAGTCATGATGTACCCTCCCATCCCATAAGCCCAGTCCCTAAGCCCCCTTCTGCAGGAGGGCCAGCCTGGCGCCACCTCAGCGCATCTGGTAGGTGGTGGATCAAGAGAGCTCACATAGCTGGCCCTTGAAGTCCAGGTCAATGGTAAAGTTCAAGTCACAATTGTTTTTGTCATTGGGCCTCATACCAATGGTGCCAAAGATCTCTTCACCAGTTTTCACTGTTAGGTACTCCTCCATGTAGAACACAATCTGCTTTCAGTGTGTATATGGGAACTCAGGACTGGTAGAAAAGCCGGTCCTCTTGTGGCATTGGGTGAACTCGCAGTTGAAGTAGGCCACCAATGTGTGAACATAGTCATTCCTCTTCACTTGTAGGCAGGAGGAGGAGGTGAAGGTCAGGTCCTCTATCTTGACTGTATAAATGTCCACCTCTTTTATGAGGCAGGCATTAGTGACCAGCTGCTTTGGTTACACCACATCCACCAAGGGCTCCTTGATGTCCATGTCTTTGATGCAGGACATATCGAAACCATATACATTCTCCTATTAATGGATCTTGTAGTCTTTGTACTATCGGTCCTCAATGGCTGTCACATAAAGAGTGGCCTGGTCTGGGAAAATGAGGCCATCAGGTGCCAGCCACTTGTCATGGGCATGCAGCATGGTGTTGAGCATGGACTCGTAGAAGCGACAATAACCCATCCACTCGCTGATAATGATGTACACTTTCTCCATGGGCAGCTCCACCTCCTCCACCTTGGCTTTGATGATGGTCACCATGTGGTCTAACTTGTTGGCTTTGACAATCTTCACAGCACAATGAGAGATTCTTGAACATTCAATCCCAATGACCCTGTGGGCTTCTGCCTTGGCTTCAAACATGCAGAGGATGCCAGTGCCTGAGCCCACGTCCAGACTACCCTGTCTGTGAAGAGGTGTCGATTGTGAAAGATGGAGTTGCTGTATGTAACAGTGGGTGCCTCATCCTTCTGCATCTCCTCATGGATGCCAAAGTGGGCATAGGAGTCAAAGTAGTAGTCTTTGGGCATCATGTCCTCAGCATTGGGCTTCTCACTGCTTTCTGCTTGACCACAGGAAACCTCCCTGATGCAGTTCACTGCCTCGGCTGCTGCCGTCTTCACCCAAGTCCTCTGGCCTCCAAAACCACCTTTCTTCTCCCAGTTTTACTTTTTTTAATGTCATATAGACATACGTGCTTTTCCATATCTGTGTAAAATCTAGAAATCATGTATGCGATAAGACATAACATTGGTGTCAGAGAAATGATCAGTGGCTAAGAGCCCTGCTGCTCTTAGAGAACATGGGTTTAATTCCCAGCACCCGCATGGCGACTAACTCCAGTCTCAAGGGATTCCACTGGCCTCCTCAGGCGCCAGACACACATGTAGTGCACAGACGTACAGGTAAAATAACCATACACATAAAAAAACAGAAACAAAAAGAACACAACACAAGATACTTGTATTTCTGAGACTGGCTTATTTCTAATAATAGGATTATCTACAGTTGCATCATATTCTCGCAAATATATACGTTTAATCTCCTTTATGCTTGAAAGAATTTCAGTATGTATATAATACACCTTTTCTTTTTCCTTTCCTTTGCTGTGGAATATTTAGGCTGTTTCTATAACTTAACTGTTGTAAATAATGTAGCAGAAACTAGTTGTCTGTAGGTATTAAAGAAAAAGGTCCTGGAGTGGAAACTGTATGTTGCTCATGGATGTTACAGTGAGAACCAAGCCTGTAGTTAAAACAGCACAAACTTCAGTGCTGAAGAAGACAAATAAGAGGGTTTATAGTTGGGTATGAGATGATCAAATTAGGCAGAAGAGAGTAGGAATGTATGTGGGCCAGTCACATAAGCCCAGCTGGCTGCTTGAAGTTTTCAGGGACATACATATGGTGTTATTGTGCTTTCAGATAGCCTTTCTTTGAGTTCAGCTAGTTGTAGCTGGTTAGATTATAAGACAGCTTCTGACAGCTTGTGCTTGGTCAGGTGAGCCTCCACGCACTGTAGACAAGGAGCTAAATATGAGATAAACTAAAAATATTAGTCTACACCTGCATTTTGAATTGTTTTCCTTCTTTCTCCTCTAATAGTTTTAGAATTTATTGTCTCATATTAAGGCCTTCAATTATTTAGAGTTGCTTTTTATGGAGATTCAGAGTTAAGGATCTAGTTTCGTTCTTCTGCTTATGGATTTCAAGTCTTCTCAATAATGTTTGTTGAAAACACTTTCGTTCAGTGTTATTTTCATCTTTGTCAAGAATCAGGAGTTGGTATCTCTCAGGGTTTGTATGTGGGTATTGTATTCTTTTCATATAATCCAAGTCCATTGATCTTCATGTCCAGACAGTGAATTAATCTGAGAATTTCTCATGAACAATTTCATGTACATTTTTCCCATTCAAATTTACCGTTATAACTTCGGTGTTGGCAGGGGTTTGTGTAACGTTGATATAATTAATTATTTACATCTTTGGCTGCTTTAAAAAGACAATTCAGTGACCTCATTTTCTCATTTCTATCCTTGCTCCAAGATGCAGCTGGCAGACATGGAACCAAGAGCTGATCCTGGCTAGCTCGAAACACACACCGGGACACAGGATAGGATAGGGTTCCGCTGGCTGCTGGTGTCAGGAGGGGAACTCTCTCATGTCCAGTCTAAGAAGCATGCTCTACAGAATCACTGAACCTGAAGGAAGGCCTTCCTCCGAAAGCGATTCTCTGCCCTCTTGTGGCCCCGATCCATATTACATGCACTCTCAATAGGGGCGGACCAAGAAGACTGCTCTGAGAGGGGATCAGTGACAAAGCAAGCAACAGGGTGCTGTCTTTGTGGAGAAAGGCTGTGGTGTGTGAAGCTTCAGTTCTGTTTGGGCCTGTGAATAATGGCCTAGTAAGAAACCAAAGTGATTCATGGGACAGGGAAGGGAGCCAAAGGAAAGACACGGTGAGCGAAGAGATTTCCAGAGCATGTAAGTTCTGAGATTTAGAATTTAGAATTAGGAAGCTGAAGAGACGACTCGGTGATTTAAAATCACTTGTTTATTGTGTGGAGAACTTGGGTTCAGTTCTCATGTTGGCTCACAACCATCTGCAATGCCAGTTCCAGGGAACCCAACACAAAAAATAAACAATTTTTTAAATTATAATTTAGAATTACACACACACACACACACACACACACAAAACACAGCAAGCAAGCAAATAAACAAACAGCAGCAACCACAACAAAAACAAACCATGTTACATGTAACGCTGTCAACCTGAAACCACTTCTTCACATGGAGGTAGAATGGCTTAATAAACACTTTAGTCCAGAGCCACTGGGGACACTGCCTTGGAAAGACAGAGTTTTGTGTGCAGTTGGTAGTGCATTTTGTGAACAAGACCACATAGCATTTGCATACACTTGGACACACATTCACACACACACACACACACACACACACACACACACTCATATACTACTACTAATAATATTAAAAATAAAAATATATCTAGTCTTTTTGAACAATATTTGTTAAGATATTCTTTTGCTTTATTTTTCCTATAATTCATATATAATAATTAATGGTTTATCAGTTTGAAATGCTTTCTTAATTTTGATAGTGACTTTCTTCCTTTTTTCTCTTCTCTTTTCTTTTCTTTTCTTCTCTTCTCTTCTCTTCTCTTTCCCTCCCTCCCTCCCTCCCTCCCTCCCTCCCTCCGTCCCTCCCTCCCTTTCTTTCTCTCTTCCCCTCCCTCCCTTCCTCCCTCCCTCCCTCTCTCCCTCCGTCCCTCCCTCCCTTCTCTCTCTCTCTCTTTCTCTCTCTCTTTCTTATTTTCTTTCTCCTTTTTTTTTTTTTTCTGCTCACTAGGGTTTAGGTCACCGTACAGCATGAACTTCATCATTTCTTTCATATTTTCTCTAGCACATACATATGTAGAACTGAAGAGCTGATTAGGTATATTTACTTTCAAATGATGTGCAATCCTAATAGTACCACTAAATGAAACTTTTTGATTTTTTTTAAATGAGAAAGACAGGACTGATTAAAGAGTAAAATAAAACACCCTCAAGGGGGTGGACAGTGACCAAAGAGACAATTGTACCAACCTATATTCTCTCCCTCTATTGAAAATAGATTTATTTCACACTTAATATGTCCTGATTACGGTTTCTCTTCTGTCTACTTTTCCCACTTCCGTCTTCCCATCTGATCAACTCCTTTTCTGTCTCTCATTAGAAAACAAAAGGCTTAATATTAAAATATAACAGAATAAAACACAGTAAGATAAAAGAAAAACTATCACATTGAAGTTGAACAGGATAAATTAATTGAAGGAAATAAGACCAAGAGAAGGCACACGAATAATAAACCCACTCATTTGCATCCTCAGAAATCCCATAAAAACACCAAACTGAGCTGGATATGGAGGTGCATACCTTTAATTCCAGCACTCGAGGGCCAAAGGTAGGCAGATCTCAATGAGTTCAAGGCCAGTCTGGTCTATAGAGCAAGTTCTTGACAGTCAGGACTGTTATAGATAAGCACTGACTGGACCAAAGAAAGGAAAACCAATAAACTGGAGGTCATAATATATTTACATATGTATGCATAGGACCTGGTGCAGACCCATGCAGGTCCTGACATATGTATGCACAGGACCTGGTGCAGACCCTTGCAGGCCCTGAGCATGCTACTTCAGTTTCTGAGAGTTAATATGAGATTTGATCATGTTGATTGAGAGGGCCCTGTTTTCTTGGTGTCTTCCATCCCATCTGCATCTTACAGTCTTTCTTCCTCCTCTTTTACTGGGTTTCCTGAGCTCTGATGGGAGGGATTTGATGAAGATATCCCACTTAGGACTTAGTGTTCCACGGTCTCTCACTCTCTAGGTGACTGTGGGTCTGACTGTGGATCTCTATTGCGAGAGGAAACCCAAGGCACTGGTCTATGGATATCATAAGGAGTTGTTTTTATCACTTTTTTCTTAGGCCAGTAGAATTTATTTTTACCCTAGATCCCTGGGCTAGTTTTTGATTCTTGGTTACACAGTGTCAGGTATGGATTCTATCTCATGAAATGGGCCTTAAGTCAAATTAGTTATTGGTTGGTTATTCCCACAAGCTTTGTGCCACCATTTTCCTAGCATATCTTGCAGACAATACACCATTGTAGACCAATTGGTTTGTGGCTGTCATTATTCTATGGTATAATTATTATTCTATGTTATTCTATGGTAGAGTGGAGAGCATCTTCCTACACCAAAAATGCTAGTTTGTAGGGATGAAGTCTCTAGGTAGGCACCAGCTTCCCTTTTCTATATTCAATCAATGAGTTGTTTATATATTGTCTTTCAGCAATGGGGCCTTGGTATCAGTTTGTGGATAGTAACCTATTGTCTTGGTGACATAATAGGTTGTTTGGAGATTTCCATGGGATCTCTTTGGCCAACAATTCAATTATACCTAACCCAATCCTTGTATAGAAAGCTTTGTTTGATTACAAAAAATGAGCAGTTGAGACCCTGTTTCCCCCACTGGGAGATTTTATTTAGAATATATATATATATATATATATATATATATATATATATATATGTATTTTTAGGAAGTTTCTACTGTATTAACTTTCCATACTACTACTCAAATGTCTCTTAATTTTAGTTGCCTCTCCCCATATTTTTTTCCTTAACCTGCTCTATCTCCACTTGATCCTGCCATTATAGCCCTCCCACCCATCTAAATCTATGCATTCTATTTCTCTTTCCTATCTGTTCCTTCTAGTCCCTTACTCTGTACCTAACCTCTCTCTGTCTACAGATTGTAGCCTGGCCATTATTTACTGAATGGCTAATATCCCCTTATTAGTGAACACATGTATTTATCTTTCCTTTCTGATGTGAGTTCTTCTGTACATGTGTTGCTTTTATTGGTTAATGAATAAAGAAACTGCTTTGAGCCTATAGTAGGGCAGAACAGAGCTAGGCTGGAAAACTAAACTGAATGCTGGGAGAAAGAAGGCAGAGTCAGAGAGATGCCATGTAGCCACTAGAGGAGAAAGACATGAGCTGTCAGCCGGAACCTTGCTGGTAGACCACGAACCTCGTGGTAAAATATAAGATAATAGAAATTGGTTAATTCTAGATGTTAGAGATAGCTAGCAATGCACTTAAGCTATTGGCCAAACAGTATTGCAAATAATATAGTTTCTGTGTGATTATTTCAGAAGTCTAGGTGGCTGGGAAATGAACCAGCAGCCTCCACCAACTCCTTTCCAGTTGTTTCTTTCAGTATTCTCTCCCTGTATCCCACCTCTCAAACCTGATCCCTCATGCTCCTAGTCTCATCTGTCCCTAGTCTGCCCAAGAAATCTCTTCTACTTCCTCTTCCCCAGGAGATCCAAGTGTCCTCTCCCCTCACTTGGACTCTACTTGTTACCTAGCCTCTCTGGGTCTGTGGATTGTAGCATGGTTGTCATTTACTTTACAACTAATATCCATTTATGAGTGAATGCATACTATGTTTATATTTCTGGGTCTGGGTTACCTTATTCAGGATTCTTTTTTTCTAGTTTGCCTTCAAATTTCCTGATGTCACTGTTTAGTTTAAGTTTTATTGATTGATTCTCTTTCTATGTTCAAGTCTTGAACAATTTCATTCATTTCCTTCCACAGTTTGTGTTTTAATAGGTTTCCTTAAGGGGTTTATTCATTTCCCCTTTGATGATCCCTATTATACTGATAATAATGTTTGAAGGTCTTTTTGTGTGATTTAGGTATGTTGTAATATTCATGACCTTCTGTGGTAGGGTTGCTGGACTCTAGTGAGACATATTGTCCTGGCTGTTATTGGTTTTGTTTCTATGCTGGTGTCTAGACAATGTCAGCATTGAGAAAATTGTAATTCTACATGCTAATATATCTGTTCTTGTCTTTGTTGGGTGGATATTTTGTTTCTAGGTTTCTGTTTCCTCTCTGGCTTTTAGGAGAGTGTGCTGGCTGTGCACTACTACTCAGAAAATTCTTCTGGGGTCCTGAATGGTGTGGTCACGGGAGGTTCCAGATAGAATGTGTTTCTGGGTATTGGGTTCTGACACTTAGGAATGTGGAAGGACTTGAGAGGGGGCACATCTGGCATTCATAGGAGGAATGAGAGCAGGGCATTCCACTGTAATCTGCTTAGTTCATCCCCTGGGAATGGGGGCAGAGAGTGAGGAGAGGCCACGGTGGAAAATCTGCTATAGAGCTTGGGATGAGCCTGGGGGGTTGGAGGGAGAGGTGAAGATCTGCCATTAGCCTCCTTGCTCTTTTGGTTAGAGAGGCCAGGGAGTTCCTGCTGGAATTGAGGTCTGGGACAAGGCAACAGGCTGGGTGGGAGTAGCAGGTTTTGAGTAGAAGATCTCTGTGATTCACTTGAGATGAGCATATGAGTTTGGGTGGAGGATGCAGCAGGTTTTCTGGTATTAACTTCAATATAACATTGTGTGATATAATAGGACCCCATGCCAACTTCTTCTTCTTCTTTTTTTTTTTTTTTTTTCACAATGAATAATGTTTTATAGCTTCTCATGGGTTTTAAAGAGTTTTTTTTTCTCATGGTTTATTTTTTTTTATATTTAAAAATTTCCATCTCCTTCCCTCCTCCTCCCCCCTCCCTCCGCTCCTCCTCCCCCTTCCCTCCCCTCCTTCTCCCCCTTCCCTCCCCTTCCCTCCACCCATACCTCCCCTCCCTCCCTCTCAAGGCCAAGGAGCCATCAGGGTTCCCCACTCTATGCTAAGTCCAAGGTCCTCCCAACTCCCCCCAGGTCCAGGAAGGTGATCGACCAAGCTGAGAAGGCTCCCACAGAGCCCGTCCATGCAGAAGAATCAGAGCCCAGCGCCATTGTCCTTTGCTTCTCAGTCAGCCCCCGCTGTTGGCCACATTCAGAGAGATGGGTTTGGTCGCATGATCCATCAGTCCCATTCCAACTGGAGTTGGTGATCTCCCTTTAGTTCTGTCCCACCGTCTCCATGAGTGAACGCACCCCACACGTTCCTGACTTTCTCCCTCATGTTCTCGCTCCTTCTGCTCCTCATCAGGACCTTGGGAGCTCAGTCCAGTGCTCCAATGTGGGGCTCAGTCACCTTCCCCATCTGTCGCCAGCTGGAGGTTCCCTCACGGTCCTGACTTTCTTTCTCATGTTCTCTCTCCTTCTGCTCCTCATCAGGACCTTGGGAGCTCAGTCCGGTGCTCCAATGTGGGGCTCTGTCATTTTCTTCCCATGCCAACTTCTAATTCATGTTAGTGATAAGACTTAAAGTATCATCTTCTTCCATTCTGACTACAGATCTGTGCTGTGTGTAAAGTTAGTCAGGCATGATAGCCACACTCTTCAAGTAGAGAAAAGAAGGGTGGTGTTTCTGTTTCAACCTTTTCTGGCAAAATGTCTTCATGTGTTCATCCTGAGGCTATGAGAACGTGCAAACCATTTGTAGGTTACAACCTAGTAGAAGTATAAATTCAGTGTACCTGAGCGATATCTGCCATAGTTGCCTTGGTTTGCTCCAGAGTTGAGAATGAGGGCAGACCTGAGTCATCCTCCCCTCAAGAGTGTTCCATCTTTCTAACAAAAACTCAACCTTAGTCAAAGAAAGGCACAATTGCTCTCTAGTGGGATCCACGCTCACTCCTCAGCTCAACAAAAGTCCAAAGGTCTTTCAGAACCAAGGTATGACTTAGGGACTCCAGGACACTCAAGGCCACTGGACAACCCATGCTAGTGTCTTCTGACCTGATAAAAGTTTTCACTTTACAAGTCACATCAGATGTCATGGAAGAATTCAACAATTGGCCTAAATCCCATTAACAAATGTCATATTTTATAGTGAGCACATCAGAATTTAATTGTGTTTTTGAGATGCCAAGAAGAAACTGCCTGGCATGATGGTGTGTGCTATTAGTCTCCGTACTCAAGGAGGATGTTGGCAAATCTCCAGGAATAGGAGACCAGCCTGGTCTTTTCCAATAGTTATAGGCTAAACATGAACAAAAGGAAATCATTCTTCTTCCGAGATACATCTCTTAATAAAGAGACACCCAAAATGAACTTGTCATTGCAGATATTATAAAGAATGTTGTTTTACTTCTGGGCAGAGAGTATAAGATCAAACTTCATCATGCCAAGATGAATTCAGAAACCTAGCAACCAGCGAGGCACAGACAAGAACTGAAATGAATAAAATATTAGTAGAAAATGCAAAACCCACAAAACCCCCAAGTGTTACATGTGTGATTTTGTAAATCACACTCAATAAATTTGTAATAATGTCTGGAGAAATGAGTGAGTTAGAAAGCCTTATGCTTTTGGCTTAGAGGATAATTGTGTGCACCCACTCCAGTATTATTTTACATAGATACCTTTTTCTTACCAAATACCCTGCAGCACCCTCTTGTTTATAAACATTTTCTAATCTTGTACTCTTTGAGATAACTGATATTTATAGGGAGGAGTATTTTAGGAAGATACACATTTACCAATACCCTTGACTGAAAGTAGGAGTTTATCTTTGAGAGATATTTATATAATGCCATTAATTAAGGCTGGGAGTTTATCTTTGCACATATCAAAGTTTATGGTTCCATGATTAGACTCACAGAAAGAATCCTCTTTAGATTAGGGTGAGCAATATTGCCTAATATTTCCCAGCAAGCAATTCTTGCTATGTAAATGAGGGCTTTTTTGGGGTGTTATTAGGTTACAGGTAATTCTGATTGGCTAGGTAATTCTGACGTTCTATGGGTCTAGCTGTGTTTTCTGCATAGGAAATAGGTTATGCACCAAGGTTGAAACTGGGACCTGTACCTGTACACCATCTGTACGTGTGGTCTCTCCATCTCCTTCTTTTCTTCCCTCTCCTGTTCTCCCTCTCTTTCCTCCTCTTCTCAGTTTTATTCTTTTATATTTATGGGTGTTTTGCCTGCTATGCTGTCTATGGGTGCACCATATGAGTGCCAGGTGCAGAGACCAGAAAACGGCACTGCATGTCCTGGAACTGGAAACTGCAGGCGATTGTTAGCTTCGATATGGTGACTGGGAACCAGATCTACATACAGCACTCTTAACTGCCCAGACGCTATTTTCAACCTCTGTCCCCATCCCCATCCCTACCCCGACTGACCCCGTTCTCTAATCTAAGCTCTTTAACTACATTTCTGCTTCTCCATAACCTCTTTAGCTTCACCTGCAGTTTACTGTTGGTATTTCCCATGAAGAAACATGAATATGTAATATTCATGAAAGGCAGGGTTACACTATCCTCTTAAAAATGGACCATTCCTGTATATAGGTTCCCCCAGATATAACTATGGTTGTGGATACATACTCATACCATTTTATTTTATTTTACCATGGTCTCCTCAGTTCAAATGACTAGAGGGAGGTGAGTGGGAAGCAGTGGAGTTATCTTGCAGTTAGTGGACACCTAGGTTTTCCTTTTGCAAAAATGACCCACAATGTTTGACAAAAAATGTCTGAAGGTAGGTGGCATGCCCAGACTGCTATTGCACCTCTGCATTTGCTCAGGTAAAACTGCATGAAGGCCTATTTGCCAGAAGAGGTCGCACAAACACCACCTTTAGCTTTCCACTGTTGAATTGGAACCTTCTTAACACGTGAAAAGAGGCAGTGATCAACATGTTTCTATGCTTGAGCACCTTGATAAAGAAATTAACTTTAGGTGTGGGGTAAGGAGGGTGTTCAAGGTGTGTATTTGAAGGTCAGAGGACAAAAACAAACATCCTTTCTTTCTAGCATATGGGGCCCAGGGATGCAACTTGGGTAGTCAGGCTCACTGACAAATGTTTTTACCATATAAGCCAACTCACCTCACTGGCCCAAGGCGATCTATTTATATATATTTTGTTTAAGATATGGATTTTCTATGCTGTCCTGGAACTTACTATGCACTATAGCAATATTCATGGTTGTACTAGCAAAGACAGGCACACAAATGTAATAGTAGAGTAGTGATTAGAGATGCACTTAATAAAGCTTCACACACGCATGTACTCTAAGCATTACAGCTTGGATGGAAGGTATCCTGGCAGCTGGGAGCCAAAGGACTATCACAAAGCACACTGCACAGCAAACCTCACAAAAGAGTTTTATTGGGAGGAAAAAAATCGGGGATGGCTGCCTCTGCTAGGGCAAGAAATAGCAGCAAACTAAACAGGATACAGGGCTTATACAGAGTTTCTTGAGAAAGGGGTGGAACTTTTAACAGTGGAAATTGGTGGAATTTCAAGTCCAGAGATTGGGCTTTTTATTTTGTAGGGTCAGGGGAGGGTCCAACAATTAGGGCATTTAGAGTATTCTGTGAGTGGAACCTGGTAGCTAGAGGTTTTGGGGGGAGGGGTCTGGCCCGTTGCTCAAGGAGCTTATATTACCCCCTTTTATGTTTATAATTGATAAACAAGCAGGTCATGGGAAAGGGGGCAATGTTACCAATAGATTACTTCCTGCTGAATTATGGCATTGAAGTCCTTTCTGCAAAATTGATCTTCATTATCAGGACCAGAGTCATTGACCTCTGACTCTGTAGCTAGGGGTCAGTAATCTTGTAATAGCAACTGGTTTAAAGTTTGGTTAGAGATCTTTTAAATCTGTTTTTGAAGAAATATAGACAGGAAGTTTATAAGGTAGGGTACAACTAGTAGGGTTAAGAAAAACAGGAGAAAGGGGTTAAGAAGGGTAGCATCCAATGCCACATTGGACTGTGAATGAACCACTATTCAGAGACATCAAGCTGTTTCTTGAAGATCTATTTGAAGTTATGAGATCTTATCTTTTACTATACCTGACTGGTTGACATTGAAGCAACTTTCTTTCTTTCTTTCTCTCTCTGTCTGTCTTTCTCTCTCTCTCTCTATCTCTCTCTCTCTCTCTCTCTCTCTCTCTCTCTCTCTCTCTCTCTCTCTCTCTCTTTCTTTCTTTTTTTTGGCTTTTTCGAGACAGGGTTTCCCTGTAGTTTCTAGAACCTGTCCTGGAACTAGCTCTTATAGACCAGGCTGGCCTCAAACTCAGAGATCTGCCTGCCTCTGCCTCCCGAGTACTGGGATTAAAGGTGTGCGCCACCACCGCCTGGCCAGCAACTTTCTTTCTTGAAGAAGAGACAAAGACCACCTCTTCTGCACCAATTTTGTAGTACTTATGGTGGCCAGTGACTATACTTGGCCCTGGAGAGCAAGGATGGTCTGTGCTTTCCAGTTGGAGATGCTGGATAAACTGAGAGGAAACCCAACAGTAAATAGCTAGGGACGTAGTCAGTCCCAAGTTTTGGCATCAAAATTGAAGTGTTACAGCTCTGAAGGGAAAGGTGTCCTGACCATCAGAAGCCAGGCTATACCTACAGCTCATAAGGGAAAGGTATCATGGCCATCAGAAGCCAGGCTATATACCTACAGCTCAGAAGGGAAAGGTAACCTGACCATCAGAAGCCAGGCTATACCTACAGCTCATAAGGGAAAGGTATCCTGGCCATCAGAAGCCAGGCTATATACTTACAGCTCAGAAGGGAAAGGTATCCTGGAACACCTGTGTGGTTTTCATAGTAAAAGTAAACAAAGCTCTGTAGTGACACCCAGTAGAAGTGGGGAGACTAGTGGTTAGAGCAGGTGGAGGAGAACATAGTTGGAGAAGTGCAAGTATCTTAGTAAGCAGAACTGAACACCTGGCAGGGTCTTGAAAGGCATTACAGGGACTATACCCACATGCTGGGCAACCCAAAAGATGTGTGCACTTTGTAGCTGGCTTACCCCTTTGCTGTCTCCCCCTCCTGCTAGGTCCTTCTCCTAGCTCCTACTTTGCAAACTTACAGATCCAGCTATGATAAGTTAAAACACAAGACATATACACAGTGTGTTTATTGGGGAGACAAGACAAAAACAAACAGAGCATGGAGCAGAGAAATAGGGAGTGGGAAGATCTCTTCCATTTCTCTGATTGTTCACAATATTTATAAAGGTTTCAAACAATAATAGGGTCTAAGGTGTCATTAGGTGGGCCTTTGGATTGATTATCTAAGGGGTACTGATGCCAAATTTGATTGCAAAAGTGAATAAATTTAAGATTTTTCAGGTCAGGTTTCAGGTGTAGAAGCTCGAGGTTTTCTTAGAGGCATCTGAAGGGGGAATGAAAAGTATGGAAGACATGTTCCCATGGATGAGAGAAAGGAAAATGCTACTGCAGCTATAGTCATGGGTGTCCCCAGGACTCAGTGAGGATCAAACAAGTACAAAGCCATTCAGTGGGTCATTACCATATTCAAAGCAGGTTAGGGGCTTAGCATGGTTAAACCAGTGGAGAGACTTTGTGCTTGGTGCCAGGGATTTTTAGGGGCAAGATGGCAAGAATGAAAATTGAGCTCTAGGAGGAAGGGTCTCATCCAAAGGAAAGGGCCAGGGAATGGGGTCACAAAAGCCACGAGGGCCTAAAGTAGCTGTGGGATTATAGGCAGCTCCAGGGGAAGGGTAGGAGAAGAGGGTAGGAAGGGGAGCAACAGCCTGGTTTGGAAACTGCAGGATTGCAACTGCGTGGGGGTGGGATGGGGTCAGATGAAGAGGGCCAGCTGTAGCCTTAAAGTCCAAGGCTGGGGGTACCCCCACCTCAGAGTACCACCAGAGGGGTGCTATACACTCATCTGTCACTTCCTCAGACTCAGGGAAACGTTTACACCTACCAAAGGAGAAATTTATCTAATTCTTGCTGATGTTTGGGGTACTGAGCAAATGGTGAAACAAAGGGTGAGTCTGTTGGGGTGAACTGAAGAGGAGGAACAGGGCCCCATGTGGCTTAAACCATGAAAGGAAATGCAGGCACCAGGAGAGCCTGTCTGAGTCAGACAAAAAAAAAAAAACGGAAACTTTACAGCTTGAGTGGAAAGGTATTCTGGCAGCCAGAGCCAAGGAATATCATAAAGTCACACTGCACAACAAATCTCACACAAGAGATTTATTTGGAGGGAAAACCCAAGGGGATGGCTGCCTCTGCTAGGGCAAAAAAGAGCAGCAAACTAAACAGCATATAGGACTCACATAGAGTTTCTTGGGGGTTGGGAACTTTTTAGGCTGGAGATGGGTGGGATTTAATTTCCAGAGATTGGGCTTGTAACTCTGTCGGGGATGGGGGTGGGGAGAGGCAGGCATTAGGATAGTTAGGAGTATTCTGTGAGTGGAACCTGACAGTTAAACGTCCTTTGGGGCTCTGGTCAATCCTATGGCTCAGGGGCCTTCCATGTACTATTATGTGAACACTACAGAATTTCATCTTTGCAAATACTGATGCACTACTGCTGCTGCGTAAACAGAGGTACTTCCAAACAGAGCAGACATGCGAACTCGTAAAATTCTGTACATGGTAAGCCTGATCAGCACTGCACATACAGGAGTAGAGGAGTAGAGTTGAATGAACATGTAACAGTGCAAATTGTGTTAAAGCGCAGCAGGAAGAAAGATTGTGATACAAGTGAACTGCAAATGGATTTAGTGTAACTCTACTAGAAAACAATGCATACGAGTATATTACTATAGCATTGAAATGATGTGGAATTATTAGTGCAGGAATACAGATGTGCACACTGATAATCCAGTGTAAGTTTCTGTACATATATGTATGAGCACATCAGTACAGATGGATATTTGTAAAAAGCAGTGTACATGGATTTACTCCTACAACAGCACACTCAATGTACTATGACATGTATACACACAGATGTACAATTACAGAAGGACAAATTGATACACTGTGACAGAAGGACAGAAGTATGTTCTAGTAAACCAGGGTGCAAATCACAGCTAAGCAAGAGGCAGAAGGACAGAAGTATGTTCTAGTAAACCAGGGAGCAAATCACAGCTGAGGAAGAGCACACATGAATATACTGCTGCAGCTGTGCACTTGGATGTGCTGGTACTGAAGCAAACACTAGTGTTACTACTGCTGTAGTGCACAGTAAAGTACAGGAAGGGCAGTTCACAACACTGTACATGGATGTCTTTTTACAGTTTTAAACACACTGTACTAGCGAAGAAAAAGAGTGTCCCACACAAATGTCCTAGTGTAGCTTAGCACACATAGATGTGTATAAGAGCCAGAGCCATGGATGTCCTTGTAGTATATACCATACAGAAATATTAACAGGAGGACACATGCATGTTGAAGTGAGCACTGCACATGGCTGTACTGGTACATCAGTGCATACGGTTATAGTGTAACAGAGTCAACAACGATGTACTGATACTAGAGTGCACACTAATGTACACAAGAAACTGTACAGATGCATGTGCTAATGTAATCAGTGTATGCGGAGGAACTAGCACAATGGTACACAGTCACATAGTAGCACAGAAGCAGCCAACGGTGAACTGTAAAATCCCAGTGCATCCTAAACAATAAAAAAGGGATCAACTGCTCTGGCTTAGCATCTCCTTGGTCTCTTGCTTTTTTTAAAAAAAAAATCTATAAATCCATATAGTATTTACCCTTTCTCTCTCACTGTCTTAGTTAGGTTTTTATTGCTGTGAAGAGACAGCACAGCCATGGCAACTGTTTTTTTATTTAAAAGTTGTTTTTTTTCTACCAACCACCGTTCTCCTCCATTTCCTCCTCCCACTGCCCTCCCACATTGCTCCTACCTAATCCCCCACCCACTCCTCAGAAAGGATAAGTTTTCCCATGGTGAGTCAACAAAGACTGGCATATTAAATTGAGGCAGAACCAACCCCTCCCCCATGTGTTGAGACTGAGCAAGTATCCTTCCAAAGGGAACAGTCTCCAAAAAGCCAGTTCATGCACTAGAGACAAATCCTGGTCCCACTGCCAGTGGGCTCACAGACTGCCCAGGCCATAGAACTGTCACCCACATTCAGAGGGCCTAATTCAGTACTATGCAGGTTCTCTAGCTATCAGTCCAGAGTCAGTGAGCTCCCCTTAGCTTGGGTCAGCCATTTCTGTGGGCTTCTCTATCATGATTTTGACCCCTTTGCTCATATAATCTCTCCTCCCTCTCTTTGACTGGACTCTAGGAACTTGACCCAGTACCTAGCTGTGGATCTCTGCATCTGCTTCCATCAGCTGCTGGATGAAGGTTCTGTGATGACAATTAGTGTAGTCACCAATCTGACTACAGGGGAATGTCAGTTCAGGCACCCTCTCCATTATTGCTAGGAGTCTTAGCTGGAGTCATCCTTGTAGATTCCTGGGGGTTTCCCAAGCACCAGATTTTTCCCTAAACCCATAATGGCTCCCTCTATCAAGATATCTCTTTCCTTCTCTGTCCCTCCCCCACTTCACCCATCCCAGTCCCTCATGTTCTGTTGGCCCCTCACTCTTCATACCTCCTTACTCCTCCTCTCCCCTCCCCTCCCCTCCACCATGCTCCCAATGTATTCAGGAGATCTTATCTTTTTTCCCCTTCCCAGGGGCATCCATAAATGTCTCTTTTAGAGTCCTCCTTGTTACCTAGCTTCTCTGGGGTTGTGGACTGTAAGCTGGGTATCCTTTCTTTTACATCTAATATCTATTTATTAGTGAGTACATACTATGTTTGTCTTTCTGGGTCTGGGTTACCTCACTCAGGATGATTTTTTTTCTAGTTCCATCCATTTGCCTGCAAATTTCAAGATGTCATTGTTTTTTACCACTGAGTAATTCTCCATTGTGTAAATGTACCACATTTCCTTTATCCGCTCTTCCATTGTGGGGCATCTAGGTTGTTTCTAGGTTCTGGCTATTATCAATAATGCTGCTATGAACTTAGTTGAATAAATGTCTTTGTAGTATGATTGAACATCCTATGGTTATATGCCTGAGTGGTATAGCTCAGTCTTGAGGTAGATTGATTTCCAATTTTCTGAGAAACAGTCATACTGATTTCCAAGTGGCTGTACAAATCTGCACTCTCACCAGCAGTGGAGGAATGTTTCCCTTACTCCACATCTTCTCCAGCATAAGCTGTCATCAGTGTTTTTGATCTTAGCTATTCTGAGAGGTCTAAGAGACAATCACAACTCTTATAAAGGAAAACATTTAGTTGAGGGTGACTTGCTTACACTTTCAGAGGTTTAATTCGTTATCATCATGGTGGGGAACATGGTGGCATGCAGGCAGATGTGGTGCTGGAGTTGAGAGTCCCACATCTTGCAGGCACCAAGGGGACTACTGAGAGACTGGGCCGTATCTTGAGCAAAGGAATCCTTAAAGCCCATTGTCACAGTGACATACTTGCTCCAACAAGACCATGTCCACTCCAACAAAGCTACACCTTCTAATAGTGCCACTCCCTATGAGATTATGGGGGCCAATTACATTCAAACTGCCGCACTCACCATCCATCCTTTCCCCTCATTCCACTCTCTCTGATCTTTCTTTCCTCTCTATACCCTCTCCTTCTGTCGATCATCCCCCCTCATTTTCACTCACCTCTCTTCGATCTCTTTCTTTTCACTTCCCGTCCACTCACGCACATCTGTCTCTATTTATCACTCTCCCAAGTCACCCTTATATTTACACTCTCCTTCATCCTCCCTCTCCTGTCTCTCTCTCCCGTCCCCCTCCCTCTATTTCTGCCTCTCATCTTTCTGTCTGCCTCCTCACTCCCCTCACTGCTCTCCCTTCTCTTTCCCTTTCACTCTCACCTCACTCTCTCTCCCTTCTTTCCCTCTTTCCACCTCTGGCTCTCTTATGTTTCCTGTCTTTCTCTTCTCTCTGTATCATTCTCCTCTCTCTTTTCTCTCCTCTGCCTCCCCTCTCATTTCAATTCTCTCCTTACTCTGCTGTCTTTCTCCCCCTCTCACCCTCTTGCTATCACAGTCTTCTCTCTCCCTTCTCATCCTCATCTCATACTCTCTCCCCTTTTGCCCATTTCTCCTATGTCTCCCTCTCTTTCTTTCCAATCTCTACCTCTCCCCACAAGCCCTTTCTTTCCTCTTTATTTCATTTCTCTCTTCTCTCATTCTCCCTCTCTCTTGCCTTTCCCCCATTTCTCTCATGTTGCACTCCTTTTTTCTCATGATTATCTTCTTTCTCTTTTTCTACTTTCTCTCCTATCTCTTCCCCTTTGTGATTTCTCTCTACCCCCCACTATAAGCCACAGCATTATATAATAATTACTCAGCCATCTTTTCACGTGCTGTCTGATATAGGTTAAACCAAAAGGCAAGGCTTTTGGCATTATTTCTTTGTGAATAAGTGGCTGTCCTTTGCTGTGGAGTTTTTTTTTTTCTGTAGTTGACTTCTCTTTCTGTTACATATTAATTCCCTTGGAAATTAATTCTCACAGTTCAGAACTGTTTCATGAAAACAATTTCCCACTGCCTGGCCTTGTTTCTCTCTCCTAGGTAAGTGCAGAGATTTGCCTTCCTGCAATTATCTTTATCAGAAGGCATTTGATCAGTGCTTAGGGGCCAGGCATAGCGCATTTCATCTTATATATTCATGGATCTCTAAGGACATAGAATTACTACCTGTCCAAGCCGCTGTTCTGGTTTTATTTCACTTAAAAGATTCCTAACTCCTTCCGGTCACCTTCACCTCAGTTTACTGATGATTTTAGTTCAGGACTCTCAAGGACAGCAGAAGAGATAATTAAATGCAACCCATAGAAAGACCCACAGCATCTGTAATCAGAATGGCTGATAATAGCATACCCTGGAACTGATAATTTAGAGAGCCAGGTCTCTTCTTCACTTAAAGCAGTAAATCTAACTCCAGACCTAAGTCTGTAGAAACTGCAGTGTCTGGTATATGTGCTATCTGATCAAGAGCTATCAGCTTTTCCCTGTTTATGTAGGTTGTTGCCTGGTTACCTGGTAGCCTCTATGCATACTGGAGAAAAGAAGCAGCATGCTGATTTAAACAATCCGTGCCCTAGTCATAATTTTACTGAAAATAAACCTTTTAGCTCTATCTACCGCCTGAAACCTTCCCCTCTAGAATCCCCTGATGACTTAATTCCTTTCTTAACTTACTTTCTCCTTTAAGGAGTTCACTGGAGATGTACTAGCTACTCTCCTAGATATTTCTCTCTCTCTCTCTCTCTCTCTCTCTCTCTCTCTCTCTCTCTCTCTCTCTCCTCCTCCTCCTCCTCCTCCTCCTCTCCTATGTCACTCTCCTTTCTCTATCCCTTCTCTCTCTCCCCTCTTGTTTCCTCCTTTGTCCCCTCTTATTTCCTCTCTATCCCTCCTCTCTTACTTCTCACTTTTCTGTATCCCTCTTTTCTTGCCCATAGATCTTGCTCTCCTCCCTTTCCTTTCTCTTCTCTCTCTTATATTGCATCTCTGTGTCTCTATCCTCTATCTCTTTTTCCTTTTCTCTCCCTGTTCTTATCAACCCTATCTATATCTCTCTTCTCTTACTCTCTTCTCTCTCTTTATACTATGTCCCACCTCTGTTCTCTTTTCCTACCTTCCTTGGTCCTATCTTTTCCATATCTCACTACATCTGTTCCCTCTCTCTATCTCCCTTCTCTCTCTTCTTGCTCTACCCTATTTCTCTCTCCCTCTTACTCCTTTCTAAAACACCTCTCTTTTATTTTGCTCTCTTGCTGGCCTCTTTATCTCCTCTCTTCCTACTCTACTCTATCTACCCTTTCTGTAATCCCTCCCCCACTCTTTCTTCTATCTCCTATCACTCTCTTCATTCTCTGTCCCATGCCCCCACTCTATCTTTCCTCCCATTTCTTTATCTCCTTTCCCTGTCTCCTCACACTTTCTTTTATCTCGTTCTTTCCACTGTTTCACTTTTATCTCACATCTCTCTCCTTTATCTTTCCTTCTCTTTAATCACCCTCTCTGCCCCTCTCTCTCTTCCCTTACTCTCCTATTTCTTCCCATCTCTCTTCTTTCTGTCTCTGTATTCTTCCTCTCTTCTATGTATCATTGATGTCATTTCCTCTCTTTTTCTCTCACCCATCTCCCTCCATTCTCTCTCCTCTCTCTCACCCTGCTTTCCTCTCTTCTCTCTCTCTCCATCATTCTCTTTTCTCCTCTCTCCCTTCTCAATCCCTTTTCCATTATCTCTACAGTCTCACCTTTCTCTCTCTATCTCCATCCTCTCATTCACCTTTCCCTTTTCTGATCTCTCTTCCTATTTCTGTCTCTCCCCTGTATTATCTCCTCCTCACTCCTCTCTCATAGCTCTATCCTCACTATTTCCCCTTTTCATTTTTCTCTTCTCATTTTCTTCTATCTCTACCATTCCCCTCTCTTTCTTCTTTCTCTCACTCCACTCCCCCTTCAGTCTCTCACCTTTATCTCTCTACCCTTTCTATCCCTTTGCTCTTCCAACTCCTCTCTATGCTTTTTCTCTACTCATTCTCTCACTGTCTCCTAATCTCAAGTCTCTCTTTGTCATCTCTTATGCTTTTTTCTGTCCTCCTCCTCTCTTCTGTCTTTTTTTCCTGAATTTTCTCTCTATTTCTTTTTCTTCTCTTTGTCTCCTCTCTCTTTCCATTATCTCTCCTGTCAATTCCCTTTATCCCTTCTCTTTTTCTCCAATATCTGTCTGTATTTTCCCTTCTGTATTTCTCCTCCTCTCTATTTTCTCTCTGTTTCCTCTTTTTGATCTTTTACCCCCTCTGCCTCACTTCTTTCTCCTTACTCTCACTATCCTTTCTATCTACTCTTTCCATTCTCTTTCTATCTACACTCTCTTCTCCTTCTCTTCTATTGGTTTCTCTCTACTCTTGCCTTTTCATCTCTGTCTTCTCTCACACAACACTCTCATTTCTCTAATATCTCTCTCTCCTCTCCTTCATATCTTTTTCTCCATTCTCTTTCTTCTACCTCTACTCCTTCTTTCTCTAACATCACTTCTTTCTATTTTCCCTCTTTTTCTCTCTCCAAATCATTTCCCTCTCCTTATCTTTCTCCATTTAAACTCTCTCCTTCTGCCCTATATTTCTTATCTCTTCTCTTTCTTTCTTCTCTTTCATCCATGTTCACCCTCTGTCCCATTTCATCTTTCTTATCTCCCACCTCTCTCCCGCCCCTCTCTATTCTTCTCTCTTCCCCTCTCCCTCCTCTCTCTCTCTTTTCTTCTTACTCCACTATATCTCTCTTCTCTCACACTCATGATTTCTTCTCTTTCTAACATTTCCCATTCCTATCTCTCTTTGTTGAGGAATATTTGTACACTCTTAAGATGTATTCCTGTGGTTGGTGTAATAAAAAGCTGAATGGCCAATAGCTAGGCAGGAGATAAAGGCAAGACTTTCAGATAGAGAAATAACTCTGGGAAGAAGAATGGCAGAGTCATCAGCTAGATATGCATAGGAAACAGGAGGTATAAGATGGAAGATAACTAATGCCACATGGAAGAATGTAGATTAATATAAATGGGTTAAATTAGTTATAAGAGCTAGCTGAGACAAGACTAAGCTAAAGGCTTATGAAGGCCAAGCTTTCATAATTAATAACAAGTTTCTGTGTTGTTATTTGGGGACTGGTGATCCAAAGATAGTCCAACAAATAAGCTTGATACATTTGTTGCCAAATGTCTGGCATGTGAATCTACTAAGGGCCTTAAAAAGCCTGGGCGGGTGGGAGGGGAGTTCCCAATAGACTTGGTGCTTGAGGCTTACATAGGCTTGGCTCTTTTATGAGAATTTACTACCAAGCACTTGAATGGAGTTTATGAGCAGCAAGTGGTGTGCTACTCGGTGGTGGGAGACTAGGTAGTAATGTCTACTGCAGTGTGGACCCAGAAACTTTACAGACATGGGGCAGATAGACCAGCTCTAGGCCAGGGCTGCAGACCTGAGGTTCCAGTCTTACCAACCCAAAGCTGGAAACAGCCAACTGTCAGGCTATATGTTAGCATAAAAGCGCCTATATGCTGCTTAGTTGTGTAAGATTTGGCTCACACTACTAGAGAAGGCTGCAGACAAGCAAAAAAGCCAGGTCCAGACTAAGAAAACCTCAAAGCAAATACAGAATTATTAAAAGTGTGCTTAGATGGTAAAGAAAAGAAGATGGGTATAGACAGTCACAAAAAATAGTTTAAAAATAAAGTGAAATCTCCAAAGAGAGAGTAAGTTAATATAAAAGGCAAAAGCTACATAAAGATGGGAAATACATATGGTGTCTGAATCCTGTACAGTGTATGTTGAATTTTTAAATGCTAATGAACAAAAACAAAAGTTACTGTGAGATAACAGATTATAGAAACTGCTAAACTTATATATTTAAAAAATGTCTTGAGAATGGCAGTCATTAAAATATGCTGCATCATGGGAGAGATTTTGCTTTTGTTTTCATAGGAAACACAAAGCAATGAATTTCTTCAAAATTAATAAAGATAGGATTTGATTGGGGTAGGCCTCCTGAGTATCTTGGTTACAGACCTGAGGGTAAAAGCTAAGAATGACTACAGGATGGGTGACACATATGCTAATCCCTTTACATGGGAGCACCTCTGAGACTGGATGAGACATGATAAATCTTGTTGACTACAGAATTCTTATGACTTATTATTATATGACATCCTTTCATATGACAGGGATAGAGGTTTAGTTGGTTATATAGTCTAAATGGACTTACAAAGTTAACAGATGCTTTTTACTTACTCAAACATAAAACAAAAATCATCTTTAGCTGACTTGTGCTCACTCTACATTCCACACTGCATTAATATAGATACATGTTACCTTTAAGTTTGTGTATTTTCAGAAAAAAACAGACACCAAAAAAGACAAGACACATAGTCCAAATGATCCAGCCTCTCTGAATGCTTCAGTTGAACTTTCCTAAAAGTCCTGCATTCAGAACAACTTCAAAGTTGCTAAATGAGATTGTTTAGCCTCACAGACTACTCCAGACAAGACTTCATATAAGTTATACACTTTCCCATCACTCAGAGAGTAAATAAAAATAAATCAGCTAGCTCTTCCAGGACTTAAATATTATTCCAATTTTATCCGGGTCCACTAAAAATATCATTGCAGCAGACAACAGGAAGCAGTCTAGAGAAAAAGGCATTGACATTCCCAACTTGTGATGCTATAGAAGTGTTCACAGATGATAACCTAAAAATGTCATTGTCCCTAGACAACAGGAAGTAGTCTAGAGAACACAGCACTGACATTCCCAACTTGTGATGCTATAGAAGTGATCACAGATGATATCCATCTCAGTACTATGGAAGTGGAGAAAACACATGCTATAACTACCTACCCCTCCTGCTGAAAAAGACTACATGATCCAAGGCAACATATAGATGAGACAGCCATTAAACACTTGGTTACTGTCGACTGAGGGTTCCATGAATATTGGAGACAAGAGGGATTAGGCATGTGTGAGGCAGTGTTTGATATACATGGTGCGGATAAGACTGTGTTTATAGAAGAGCTAATTTGTTAGGTACCTCAGTATTAGTATTGGGTTTCAATGGATCTGCTAAGCCTTGTGCTGGGTCAAGATCTTAATGAGGAAGGAGAGACATATCTAAATGATTTTAAACAGCACAAGGATGGGCTTGAACAGTGCTAAAGTGCTCACAAGGGGAGGAAAGTGGTGGCAGACAGATGATGAAACCTGCCTGGATCACTGAAATGGGAGTATGGCAAGATTTGTCTGGTGCTAGAGTCCCTAAGGGGGAAAGTGACAGCCAGCTTTATCACTGTGAGCCTTTGGAAGACCTTAAAACATGAACAATAGCTCACTGAAGGAATGAAACGAGTAGAAAACAGGGACATGTAGATGATCCCCACTATCCAGTATGCTTTGGATTTAGAAGTCCTGGGGAGACAATTATCACAGAGACTGCTCTGAAGAGATAACCAAAGTTGCTTATAAGTAAGGCCCATATAAGTAGTCAAAGGCCTCATGATGGATTGTAGATTTTCTTCCCATATTAGTGTTCAAAAAACCCAGGCTTTAGTTGATACTGGAGTTGAGTGAACTCTAATTTATGGCACCAAGAAGAACAGAAACAATGGGGCATCAGTAAATGGATATGGAGCTAGAACAGTGCAGCTGAGAAAAACCAAGCTTGTCCTAGAGGTAACTATTCCCACCTCCTCTCAAGATTATACTATGTGTGCTCATAGATAGAGTATATGTAGTATACTACTCTACTATAAGAGAACATTCTGGAGGTGAGTGTCAGCTTATAGAGCATTTGTAATATACTCTCCTGTAAGAGAATATTCTGGAGGTGATGCCATGTGAATAACATGTTGGGGAGGTTTTTTTTTTTTTTTTTTTTTTTTTTTTTTTTTTTTTTTTTTTTTTTTTTTTTTTTTTGGTTTTTCGAGACAGGGTTTCTCTGCAGCTTTTTTTTTAGAGCCTGTCCTGGAACTAGCTCTTGTAGACCAGGCTGGCCTCGAACTCACAGAGATCCACCTGCCTCTGCCTCCCGAGTGCTGGGATTAAAGGCGTGCGCCACCACCGCCCGGCACATGTTGGGGAGTTTTACCTGATATTGTGAACTATAAAGATAGTCAGGCATGGTTGAACAAATGTGGATCCTTTAAAATTACCTACAAAACCATTAAAGAGATTTTAAATAATTTGTGCTACACTTACTCATTAACTTGTAGTGTTAGGTACCATGTGGTGGTAGGTGCATGTGTGTGGTCAATGGACAACCTGCAACAGTCAGTTTATTTTTCCTTTTCACCGTGTTGTTCTAGGGAACTCCAGTTGTCATCCTTGGCAGTAAGCTTTTTTTTTCACTGAGCTATCTTGCTGGATCCATCAATATTGCTATTATTATTTTAAGATTGCGTTTACTTGCTTATTATATATGCGAGTTCCAACTCTGTCTATTTTACTATTTTATATAGTTATTTCCAGGCAAGTTGTGGCCACATAATGAGTCTCTCTCTCTCTCTCTCTCACACACACACACACACACACACACACATACACACACACACACACGCACACACACACACACACACACAGAGAGAGAGACAGAGACAGAGAGACAGAGAGAGAGAGAGAGAGAGAGAGAGAGAGAGAGAGGAGAGAGAGAGAGAGAGAGAGATCAAAACAAGAAAAAATAATCCAGATGGTTCCTAGGGAATGATTGAATTATAGAAAATTAAATAAAATTTAATTTTCTTTCCATGTCCCTGTATTCAATATTGTTAGTTTTGACAGAACAGTTAATATAAGGGATGAATCTTCTCATGCTATATTGGTTGCTACTAAAGCTTTTTCCATGTTCCCTTAGCTCTTGGATCCCAAGACTAATTCTTATTAACCTGGAATGATAGCAGTGTACTTTCATTGAATCCACTCACACAGTCAGCTACTTTCTTAGTGCCTCTATTTGTAATGAAATGATATACACATCAGTGCTCGCTTCTGAATTATTCACAGATTTGAAAGCATCCATAAGATCTATAGATGCACCTCAAGAAATAAGGATGGATGATCATTCCACACAGAGTGCAATGTTCAGGCACATTGGGGATTATCATAGTCAAGTCAAATGTGTATGCTGCCTAACACAGTTGCAAACAGCTGCTGGCGTTTGAGGTCTCTGGAGGTTGTGTGCACTCTCATACCTGCCTGTGAACTACAGAAAAGAACCTCTATTTTCTATTGCCAGCTTGGACAACCTGTGACTGGGAATGTCATTGGCTTTGTGTGAGAGTTGCTCCTGTTGTGTGAATACATACTGAGCGCCGGGTCAGTGAGAACAGTGGGGAGAGGATGGGAACAGGGGAGGGCAGAGGACAGGGATGCTGTGGAGTCAGAAAAGAGATAAGAGGTTGCTAGTAAAGGGAGGAAACTCAACACCACAGAGCTTGAGAGAATTTTGTGAATGATGGAAATGTTTAGGTTTTGTGTTTGATTTTTTTTTTTTGTTCTTTATTTGGAGAAAGGATCTTACCATAAAGCCCTGGCTGGCCTAAAACTCAGTGTGTAGATCAGCCAGCCTTGCCTCCTGAGAGCTAGAAATAAAAGCATGTGTCACCACCCCTGCTTTTTCTGTACTTTGATTGCAGTGCCCATTACCTCCACACTTGTGTTGCCAGGACTCATTTAATATTGCATTTCAAATTGTGAAATTAAATGAAAATTTATTCATGTAACTTGTATACCATTAAAGCTGTCTTTCTACAAAAGAAAAAATCACTAAGTACATTCAGAATACTAAGGGAAGAAATGTACAATTTTGTTCTTGTGAACCAGGATAAAGAATTGCACCAAGGACACAAGTTTAGAGATAGAAATACAGGTAAGCCATTTTACTAAGAAGAAATAGGGATAAGGATTTTATTAAGAAAGTAAAGAGGGAAGCTGGGGGTGGGATGGGCATGGTGCTGCACACAACTACCTCCCAAACTTAGGAGGAGACTAAGGTAGGTAGATCTCTATGATACCTGTGTAGCCAGTTCTAGGCCAGCCAGGGCTACACAGTGACACCCTATGTCAATCTGCACTATGAAGAAAAAAAAAAAAAGAAAGAGAAGGGAGCTGGAATCATGATTTCTTGCTTTTGCAGAAGACCTGGGTTCAGCTCTTAGCAAACACATGTTGACTCATAACCCACTGTAACTCTGGTTCCAGGGGATCTGACATCATCTTCTGGCTTCCTCGGGCGTTGGAGCACATGTGTGCAAAAATTTATTTATTTTATTTTGTGTGTATATGTATATGTTTCAGTGAATGTCTATTCAGGAGCCTGAGGAGGTCAGCAAAAGCCCTGGGTCCCCTAGAAGTGGAGTCATTGTTCGTTGTGAGTGAATATGTGGGTGCTGGAAACCTAGCCTGGGTCCTCTGGAAAAGCAGTAAGCACTCTTAAACATAGAGCCATTTCTTTAGACCCCAAATCAATATATATATTTAGTGGAAGGAAGAAGAAATGAAGACAAGAAGAAGATACTGATACTCCTGAGACTGAGTGGGCAAGTAATCCGGGAAAAGGTAAGTTCAAAAGCTTGGGCCATGAATCTCAAGACTCCATGGGTCATTTACAGAGCTCCTGCTTTCCCCAGGTTTGTATATCACAGGCTTTTCTCATACATGTTTGTTGCCCAGGCAGGAAGAACTTTCAGGCCAGGCTTTTTCTCTGCTTCTTGAATAATGGGATTAAAGGCACGCCTATTTCCTGTATATTAACTTTTTAACATTTCTCTCTCTCTCTCTCTCTCTCTCTCTCTCTCTCTCTCTCTCTCTCTCTCTCTCTCTCTCTCTCTCTCTCTCTGTCTCTGTCTCTCTCTCTCTCTCTCTCTCTCTGTGTGTATGTATGCGCATGCATGTGCGCAACAGCACATCTGTTGAGGTCTTCTGTGGAAGAATGCTCTTATACATTGTAAAGATTTGTCACTCAAATTGGTTTAATAAAACGCTGATTGGCCAGTAGCCAAGCAGGAAGTATAGGTGGGACAACCATGCTAATGATGATGGGAAAGAGAAGGGTGGAGTCAGGAGTCACCAGGCAGGTACAGAGGGAGCAGGAGATGGATGTGCCATGTTAATAACGGTAACACTATGTGGCTAAACATAGATAAGAATGGGTTAATTTAAGTATAAGAGTTAGCTAGTAAGAAGCCTGAGTTTTGGACTGAAAGTTTGTGATTAATATAAGCCTCCTTGTGGTTACTTGGAACTGGTGAGTGGGAAAGAAACATCCAATTATAGAAGTCAGAATACAACCTGTAGGAGTTTGTCCGCTTCTTCCACCCTGTAGGCTCAGGGATTGCATGTAGGTACTTGGGTTTAGTTCCAAGCACTCTTCCAGGTGAGCTGTTGCGTCAACTCCTCATATGTTGGTGTTGGTACCTTTCTCTCCATATTGCTACCTTCCTGCCACAGTAGCAGGAAGTATACAGAAGGGAGGATTTTGGTTCAGAAGGGTACCTGTATCCCAGTTCTTTAACCTTGTTCCCTTGCTTAATTTGAGCCTCAATTTCTCAGTATGATACACATGTATTAACAATAAAAATAGAAGCACTGAACCTAGGGCCTTAGCATGTGAAATATATCTATAGAATGAGCTACACCCCAGCACTTACATATATGTTTCAAAGGCCCATATATGATATGAATTTATAACAGATGTTCTTCATTCTTAGAGTGTAGTTTTTATGTCAAGATTCCCCCATCAGCAATTCCACACATAAAGTGGTATTAAAGTAACTTTATTTTACTCATTTATTTGAGTTTTGGCTTATAAATTAAAAAAAATATGTGTGTGGATGTTTCCCTGCATGTGTATCTGTCTACCACATTCATGTCTGGTGCCTTCGGAAGGCAATGGATACTCTGTATTGGTTCTGAGTCATCATTTGGGTGCTGGGAATTGAACCTAGGTCCTCTGGAAGAGTAGACAGTTATTTAAACTGCTGAGCCCTATTTCCAGTTCCTGTTTCTGTTTTTTTTTTTTTTTTTGAGACAAGGTTTCATGTAGCCCAGTCAGGCCTCAAACTTAATATGTAGCTTCTTGGTCAATAATGCTGGGTGCCTCAGCAGTCCCAGTATGGCACTGGGGGCCTGGAGGATGCAATATATATAGCCTGGAGGAGGCTGAAAAAGTTTTGTTTTGGTACCAGCAAAAGGAAAATTTTCTTGCTGTTGACATGCTTGTTTTCATGCTGGTGAGTTCATTGTGCTGCAGAGGCTTTTGTCACAGCTGCTTTCTTTTGCTGACTAAGAAGCTACTTGATTCTCTGCTTTTCCATTGTGAGGAGACTCACTGTTAAACAACCCAGCCTGCATCAAGTTAGCCAACCTAACAACGCCCCCATTGTGACATGTACCCATTCTATTGCTTTTTCTCTAGCAAATCCTGACTATTACAGGAGCCAAGTACAGCCTTGAACTCCTGATCCATCTTCCCTACATTGGAAATGCTGCTATTGCAGGCACCACTCCCAGCTTATGCAGTGCTGAGGACTGAACCCATGGTTTCATGCATGCTAGACAAGCAATTTACCAACTTAATTATACTCTTAGCAATTTATTTGTTGAATTTTGTTCATGTATGTATTGGACAACACTAGATGTGCAGGTATGTGTGTGTGTATATGTGTATATATAGAGGCCAAAAACTGACATCTTCTTTGGCCCCTCTCTACCTTATATACTGAAGCAGCGTCTGTCATTTGAACCCAGAGATCACCTGTCTGGCTAGTTTATAGGTAGCCAGTTTGCACCCAGAGATCTCCTTGTTGCATCTGCATCCCATTGTTGGGATTACAGGCATGCAACACATTTATTCAGAATTTATATGGGTTCTGGAAAGCAGAACTCTGATCTTCATGCTTGTATGGCAAGTGCTTTGCTGTCTGAGCCATCTCCTCAAACCTGTTTTTTTTTTTTTTTTTATATTTTATTGGTAGACAGTATGTGTGTATGCATATATGCCAGGTTGGTGTCAGATTTTCAGTAATTTCAGTGCTTCAGCCTGCTGACTGCTGGTGTTATAGGTACATACCACCTGTGCATCTGAAAACATGGGTTTGGGGTGAGAAAATAAAGAAGAGCTTTGCTTCTGGGGTCCTGGTGTCTGTTTAAAAGATCTGGCCAAATGAGTCTAATTGTTTTAACACCAAAAAAAAAAAAAAAAAAAAAAAAGCCCTCATCTCCTGACATATGCCACTTCTGGGTGGAATAAGTAAGTGAGAACCTATACCCACTGCACCCATGGAGCCCTGGTATTTGGTGAGAATTCTTCACTAATGCATACCTGTTCAGTGATTTGTTGATTACACACACACACCACACACACACACCCACACACCCACCCACACACACACACGAATGGTACACAACAACAAAAAAACAGGCAGTTGTGTGGAATGTTTACCAGGCTAAGAAAGGCTGAGTTACGCAATATATGTTTACAGTGCAGGAAGGAGAAACTGCCCCTCCTAGGTTGCACTAGGGAGGCAAAAGTATGCTGGGTTTTCTTGCATTTTACTAACAAAGGGTGCTAAATACTCTGCAAGAGACTTCAGAAAGCGCCGGCTTTTCTTTTGGAAATTGTGTTTACAGGCTGTAGTGCCTACTAACAAGAAGACTCAGAGTGAGGTTCCCTCCTCCTTAGCAGGTTGGGATGATTTTCTGTGTATTCCAGGGCCTCTTGCAGCCTCTGTACTGTGAACCACCGCTCTAAAACTCATCTTTAGCTCTGTGATTGCCAATGCTCTGTGTTAGGATCAGATTTTACATATTTAATTCAGCAATTGTTGAAGACCTACTCATTGAAAATCATGTGACATAGGGTGGGAAGCCTTGCTTGTTGTGCATGAGGACATGAGTTCAAGTCATCAGTACCACACAACAAGCCATGAATGGCTATAACCTATGACTGTATATAACTCCAGTGATGTGGACCATACAACAAGCAGTGAATGGCTATAACCTATAACTGCATATATCTCCAGTGATATGGACCACACAACAAGCAGTGAATGGCTATAACCTATAACCATATATAACTCCAGTGATGTGATGTTCTAATCAAGCTTGGGTTACAACCTTGTTTCAAAAACAAAAACAAATAAGTAAACCAGAAAACAATCCATATTATTTATTATTTACTGGAGTAGTAAAGCAAAAATAGAAGAAAAAATGTCACGTTCCTTTAGAAGAAAAAATGCCAATAATCACCTTGTAACACTGCCCCGTTATTGCAGTCTCTTGACAGCTGATGGAGAGAAGTTTTTCTTTGATTCTGCTTCACTACATCACCATCGACTCCAAACAGCACACCCACTGAGATCCCTAGACCACAGAATAAACTGTGAATGAAGTGCCGGAGAACAGCAAGGTTAATGACGGAACATTTGAACAGAAACGACCTTTGGCAAGTGTCAAATGTCATGAGTTCTTTTTAGAGAGTTGAGAGCTTTGTTTACAGCCAGTGAAATTCTACAACTAGTGCTCTCTGGCTTCTGATGACACAGATTCCTACTGTTCCCTTAGCATCCTGGAAGCAGTGTGGGCATACTGACACCCGCTGAGCAGTATAACTGTAAAACTAGAGAAATTTACAAGTAGGCATTCAAAGTCTTAAAAGAATTGGCTTTATTTATTTCATATGCATGAATGTTTTGCTTGTATTTATGTATGTATGTGATGTCCTGCCTACCTAGTGCCCTTAGAAGTCAGTTGAGGGTACCATGTTCCTGGGAACTGTAGTTACATATGATTGTGAGTTAACATGTGGGTGTTGGGATTTGAATCTAGATTCCCTGCCAATCACACAAATTCTAAACCACTAAGTCATCTACACCACGACCCCACTCCCAGCAACCCTTTTAGAGAAGATCTTACTATATAGCCCTCATTGGTCTGAAATTTTCCATGTAGATCAGGCTAGTCTCAAACTCACCCTTAAACTGCTGTGGAATAATGCTTTTGTACACTGTAAAGGGTTGTCACTTGTATTGGTTTAATAAAATGCCGATTGGCCAGTAGCCAGGTAGGAAGTATAAGTAGGGCAACTAGACTAAGAGAATTCTGTGAAGAAGAAAGGCAGAGAGACACAATCACCAGTATGACACAGAGGGAGCAAGATGAGAATGCCTTACTGAGGAAAGGTACCAAGCCACGTGGTTAAACATAGACAAGAATTACGAGTTAATTTAAGTTGTAAGAGCTAGTTAATAATAAGCCTGAGCTAATAGAACAGTTTATAATTAATATAAGCCTCTGTGTGTTTCTTTGGGACTGAATGGCTGTGTGACTGGGTGGGACAGAAACTTCTGTCCACAGAGATCTACCTGACAGAGTTTACTGACTGCTGGGCTTAAAACCATGTGCCACTACCCCTGGTTCTCTCTCTCTCTCTCTCTCTCTCTCTCTCTCTCTCTCTCTCTCTCTCTCTCATCTCATCATGTATCCTAAGCTGCTCTCAAGCTCAGTATGTAATCGAGGATGACTTTCAACTACTGCTTCTCCTCGTTCAGCTCTCCAGTGTTGGCATTACAGGTGTAAATTATCACATATTACAGGCAGTGCAGGGAGAGAATGCATGGATTTATGCATGCTAGGCAAGTACTCTGCCAGGTGAACTACATTCATAGCCTCAACTCTACTCAAGATCAACAGTGCACAACTGATGTAAAATAAACTCTAATTTTTCTTATGGAAATAAATGTTGTTTTGAGAGGAAAAGTCTCTTAATGCCTCATAGATATATAACTTTAAGAACATTTCTGTCTAGGTGTAGTGTCACATGCATATAATCCCGGAATTCTGGATTACAGAATGGAGGTAGAGAGTTAAAATGCAGCCCCAGTAAGAAAAACAAATAAACAAAAAATACAAAGAAAGAAATTTGATGAGATTACTAAGTGAAGTAAAACAAACAAACAAAAAACAACAGCATCCCAAGTAGCGTTTACATTGTCCTGCTAACCAAAGTTTGGCAAATAAGTAAAACTGGGACAAAAATATTTTGTACATGTGGGTTCAAAACTGTATTTAGGAACTGGAAAGATGACAAAGTAGTTAAGAACATTTGTTGCTTTTTCAGATAAACCCAAGTTTATCTCCCAGTACCTATGCTAGTGGCTCACAACTGCCTGCAATTCCAGCTTTCGGGGAATGCAACACTTTCTTCTGGCCTTTGTGTGCACCCACCTACTCTCTCATATGCACACAAAAATATATTCTTTAAAAAGTCTGTGTTTAGAATGATTCTGGTAGCAAGACAATGCCTCCCAAATGAACATTTAGTTTTCCCTGGAGGTTGGCAGCCTGGGAATATGGCTCGGTTTGTAGAGGGCTTGTCTGGCAGGCACCAAGTCCTTGGCTTCCATTGTGAACATCACAAAATCTTCATGGAGGTACTACACACCTGCTGTGCCAGCACTCAGGAAGTAGAATCAGGAAGATCAGACATTGAAGGTTGGTCTCAGCCACACAGAAAATTTGGAGCTTTGTTGTGCTATAACAAAACTTAAGTAAATTAAAAAAATATTAGCACCAGTGTATAGATTCCATAATAATTTTGCACTCTGTCAATTTGTGAAAGCAGATTACATTTCTTAGGCTCTATTGCCACCTAGTGGTACATTGCTGTTATCTGGGGTTTTGTTTGTTTTCTGGTTACTATTGCTGTGAGAACCAAAAGCAACTTGGGGAAAAAAGGGTTTATTTTGCTTACAATGCCATATCATATTTCATTATAGAAGGAAGACATGGCAGGGAGCTGGAGGCAGGAGCTGATGCAAAGGCTGTAGGGGAGTACTACTTGCTGCCCTCCTTAGCCTTTCTTATAGAACCTAGGACCACCAGCCCAGGAGTGGAACTGGCCCCTCCCACATTAATCACTAAATAAGAAAAGTCCTTGCAGGCTTGTTTAATGGTTCCCTCTTGTCTGATAGACTGCAGTCTTATGTATATAAAGTTGACATAAAAACTAGAAAACACAGAAACTGCCAGAGTAGCCAATTTCAGGCCCCACACATGGATTTTGTGATTTTACTTTCCATTGCCAATCATAATACAGCACTCATGCTTGTCCCATTGAAAGGAAGCAAGCGTTTGAATCACTTTAACTGGAGAATCATTCACTGTGTTGCGGACAAGTCATCCACACTCCTGGGCCTCAGTTACCCCTCTTTTTGGATGAGTACATCTGCCAAGTAACATCTGCCAAGAGTTAATCTCTTTAAAGCAGTTAATATAGGATCTGGGCAGATGGTTTACTTGGTAAAGTACTAGCCTCACTCCTATGACCAATACCACTTAGGTGAAAAAACAGGGTGTGGCAGCACATGGCTGAAAACGCACCGCTGGGGAGCCAAGACAGCTAGTTTCTTGGAAGACGCTGGCCAGACTTTGAAGCTGAAATGTTGAGCTACAGGTTCAGCAAGAAATCCTGACTCAAAAAATAATATTGACCCTGTCTCAAAAAAACAACAAAAAATAATAATATTGAGGACTGGAGAGATGACTCAACAGGAAAATGCACACACCTTACAAGACTCAAGAGCTGATTTCAATACCCTCTTGCCCCCCAGAAGCTTCCTAGAAAGCCATAGTAGCATGCAGCTGTAAACCTAGTGATCACATAGTGAAATGGGAGGCAGAGAAATGAGACTCACTTAGAGGCTTGTGGGTCAATTAGCCTGGAATACAGCACATCCAGAAACAAGGAAATCATGACTTAGGAAGGAAGGATCCAATTCTTGAAAGTTGTTCTCGCTCTCAAATACACACACACACACACACACACACACACACACACACACACACACACACCACAGAGACACACAGAGGAGGGGGTGAAGAGAGACACACGGAGAGAAACAGAGAGAATAAGCAGTTAATATACTTTAAGTGCTCACAACATTATCAGACATACACAAACATTTAATTGGTTTAAAACACTACAAATATTATCACATACTTCTTATCTTACAAGAGCGTGAGTGGTAAAATGGAAGCCCAAGGGCTCAATAACTTCATATTGTTATCCTATTATTTCGGAATATTTGATCACACTGTGAGCCCTGAGTTTGCATTTATGTTAATTAAATAAAATCAACCTTGGGTCAGGAAGCCAAGTTAGCAGCTACTTGACAGAAAGTAATATAGAGAGACAGAGGGTGTCTGGCCGACAATAGAGGTAGGAATTTTTGTGGAGTGGCTTCTTTTGTATTGGCAGAGCATAAGGATGCTCTATTTTAGAGATACAGGCAAAAAGGGAAGGACGGCTAGTTGCTACTCAACCTCTCTGAGCTAACAGGTTTTCATCCCAGCCTCTGGCTACCGAATCTTACTGGTAAAAAGAAAAGTAGAGATTTAATTAAAAGCTGCATTTGGTGGACAGTGACAGAGCCCGTGCTTGCCGAAATGGAATTCCCGCCAAGCACTCTGAGGGCAGGGCCACTGCCAGACAAGCAGGCCAGTAACTGCAGTTACTGGTTGAAACAGCAGTAGATTAAAGCACAGCCTTGAGCCAATAAGAAAACAACATTTGGTGCCCAATGTCCGGCCACGCATATCCACATAGGGCCTAAAAAAGCTGAAAAAAGTTCCGAACACAGAGGTGGACATGGCGGCTTCTTATGACTGTGGTTTCTCAGGTGGGTGAGTTACTCAGGTGGGAGACAGCTAGAAAGTGCCTGCACAGTGTGGACACAACCACTTTGCAGAGGGACGGTTAGGGGTTGGTGGGGCTGCTAGGCATGGCTCTCTCTGCTGTCTGTGGACCCACACGGGGCAGAGTCAGCCACCGGCAAATGTACTAAGTGTGGGTAGCCTCGCAGTTTCAGCTTGGCCTACAAGGTCAGAAAAATGTTGCAGCTGTGCAAAAAACCAGATCCAGACCAAAAATCCTCTGACAGGTACAGTATGCTTGAAAATGTACTTAAATGCTTTAGAAAGAAAAGAAAATGGGTACAGACAATCATAGAAAAAATTAAAGCATTTAAAAATAATAAAATAAAAATAAAAAAGAGAAAGTAAAGTAATTTAAGAAGAGGTCACTTACCGGTGGGAAACACATGGAACATCTGGATCCTGTATGGTACTTTGTTGACTTGGAATTTTTTGAAGTCCAGCAACATTTCTATCTTTTGATAAAGTCTCCAGTGTGTCAGACCAGACTTAACTCACTGCGTAGCTAGCATGACCTTGAACTTTGAATCCTCCTGTCTCCACTGTGAATGAAACGTAACTGTCTTAGCAAGGGTTTCTATTGGTGGAAGGCACATCATGACCATGCCAACTCTTATAAAGGAGAAATTTGAATTTTTGGCAGACAGAGGAGAGAAAAAAATTGAAGGATGGAACCATGGCTTTGATTTAAAAATAGATATTCATTCAAGAGCTAAAGGCTGCTCAACCATGTTTTAAAACCTCATTTGTGACCCTGCATGGTTGAAGCCTCTTCTGTTCCCTTCCCCTCTACCCTTGAATGCCATCTCCTTGAGGCACACAGGGAGACATAAATGCACAAGACTCCTGTTATCCAATTCAAGGTCCTCAAGAATGAGCAAAAAGCACTTTGTTGGCTCATTGCTATCTGGTCTCTCTCAAGTATGGTGCTTAATTTTTTTCTTGTTGTTGGTGTGTTTTTATTTTATTATTTCTTTTGTATATGGGCAACTTGCTTTTCCCTCTGCCTGTCTCTCTTTCTTCCCTACTCTTTCTCCATCTCCCTCTCTTTCTTTTTCTATCTCTCCCTTCCCCTTCTTTACTTCTTTTTCTCAGTTCATCTCTGCCTTTCAATCTCTTCCATTCCTCTTATTCATCATAACTCTCCCACTTTCTCCCTCTCTTCCCTACCCTCCCTCTGTCTCTCCTATTCTCTCTATACTTGACTATCTCTTCCCCCTTTCACTTCCCCTTATCTCACACTATCTAACTCTCTCATTCTTCCTTTCTCTCATCCCGCTCAAAGCTCTTTCCCTGTCTTTCCCTCTCCCTCTCATTCTCTTTTCCTTTATTTCTGCCTCCATATTCATCTCTTTCACTCTTACTCTTGTTCCCCCCTTTCTCTATAAGCCACTCTCCCCTCTCTGACCCCATCTCCTTTCTTTTGTTTTCTATAGATCTTACTTTACCTCTCCTTCTCTCATCCTCTCCCTCTTCTGTTCTCTCACTCAGACCCTCAGTTTTTCTTTCTCATTCTCTCCCTCTTTTCTACACTCTCTTCTGCTCTCTCTGTTCCAATCTTCTTCTCCCTTTCTCTCCCCATCTTTCATGAGCCTTAAAAAAAAACCAGAAAAATTCTTCACTCCATCATTTTTTTTTCCTTTTCACTAACTAGCAGATTGTATGAGGTTCCTCTGTCTACTGTTGACCCAGATTCCTGGACAAATTGAGCCCTTTTTTATAAATCCTTCTCAACACCTATGCACGGTAAGGTACTGATGATGTTGTCTAGTTGGCCTTTCATTGTAACCTATTTCAGAATTAGGTCTTCCATTCATTTAGAGTTTCATTTTTTTTTTATTGTGATCAATACATGTCTGGCTTCATTTTCCTACACGAGTATATCAAATCTTGCTGACACCATTTTTCAAAGTTCTTGTCTTTTCACTTGTGTGTTTCTGGCATCTTTAAAAAATATTAAATGCCTGGAGCTAAACCTTCTCATGCTGTTGTCTTGGACATGTCTCCCCTAGTTTATACCTCTGTTTGTGTCAGTAACATAATGCTTTCATTTCCAAGGCTCTGTGTTATATCTCCGAGGCTGGTGTGCTACCAGAATTGTTTGGTGAACCAGAGTCTTTTTTTGGTTCCATATAAATTTTAGGATAGTCTGACTTTCTTTCTTTTCTTACATTCCTATTTCTGAAGGATGATGCAGGACTTTTAATTGAGATTGCACTGATTCCAATCATATCCTTTGACAGAATAGTCACTTTTACACTATGAATTCTACTGATCTGAAAGTATGTTATGTCTTTTCATTGCTTGTGTCTTTATTTCTTCAGAGAACTAGTGTTTCCATTGTAGAGGTCTTTCAATTGCTTCAAATAGTAGGTCTAAACAATTCCTAGTATTGTTTAGTGAGATTCCTAGATCTTTGATTTTCTTTCAGACTATGATAAATATCTTCATAGATGAAGTTTTGGAGTGTTCTTCCTGTTACTAGAACTTAAACAAATTTTTAAATTTCCTTTTTGACCCATTAATCATGAAGTAATGAATGTGTTGTTTAATCTCTAGTCCCCCAGGAACCAATGCCCAGACTTATACTCTGAGTACACAGGGCAGTGACTTGGCTTATAGTTCTATATGCAGGCAAAACATCCCTCTCTATAAAAATAAAGACATAAAGGAATGAGCCACTGATTCACACATGTATCCTAAATATATCATCATCCTATTTTTTTCTTTTACTAATAGTTAAGTATCATTGTCTCCCCTGTTAGGTCACATTGCTTATTTCCCAGATTTTTCCTTCTGCCAAAATGAGGGGTGAGATTGCTTCTTAGCCTCAGAACAATCTTGCTTTTCCTTCTTCTCTGATTGTGACCTTACGTCTGTGCTCTTATTGTAGTGTATAGAATGGTGAATGTGCTTATAGTAACTTCTTCTCTCACCCCCACCTCTACCATGTATGCCCAGGCTAAAGGAGGGGACATCTGGTATACACAAACATGTTATAAATTGAGAGCAACTAAGATAGCATTTTGAACACTATGAAGGAAATCATGTGTTACATTACTCTAACTTAAATTTTCTCCAATCCTGCCATCAAAGTGTCTTCAGGAATAAGTTGTTTTTATAAGTTTAAGATGAGCATGCAAGAGTGATTGTAATATCCTCTTTTTTGATTTGTTTTGTGTTTGTGTGTGTGTGTGTGTGTTTGTGCATGTCTTCCTGTTTTTGTCTGTCTGTCTTTCTCTCCATCTTTGGCCTTCTTGACTAATAAATCTTAGGGAGGTATCCCTGAGATTTTTCTTTGATAACAAGACTTTGAATTCCTTAAGTGGAAATGTGGGTCTCTTTAGCTTTTTATAGCTCATCAGCTATACACATTGTAATAAATGAGTCCTTTGATGTGTAATTCTATTATCTCAGACTTGAATGAGAGAAAATGGGACTTGTAGGCACCACTGTATGTGACCAGAGAACCAGAGGGGAAAGCAGATGTATTAGAAGTTTGATATGCATCATTTATTCATAACAGTTTGAAGTTGTGCCAGAGACTGGAGGGAAACAATGAAAAGTAGGACCACAGCTTTGATTAAGAAATAAAATACACATTTTCAAGAACACAAGGCTGATCTAGCATGCTTTAGGACCCTAGAAGAGACCCTTACATCCTGAAGCCTCCTCCTCTGTTTCCTCTTTCACTCCCTATGCAGGCCGAACCTATGTAGTTGCACACAGAGATTTGTAAATGCTAGAGTTCACTGTAATCTAACAACCATTCCTTAAGAGTATACAAACTCTTCTCTTTCTAGAGCTTGGTGCTTAAACAGTTTTTGTTGTTATGTTTGTTTTTTTTTTTTATCTCAGGGATACCTCCCTAGAGTTTATTTAAGTTTGGTTAGGAAGACCACAGCCAGCCAGCCAGACAAAAAATACATACACAAAATGATCTAATCACAAACAACAACAAGAACAACAAAAGTCCCTAGTGCCATCTCATTATTGCATGTCCCCCACAAACTAGGTGGTGATGCCCTACTAATGAAGAACTCTACAATGAAAACTTTAGATCTATAAAGAAAGATATAGAAAGACACCAGGAAATGGAAAGAAACACCATGCTTTTAGATCAGGAGAAACAATAGTGTTAAAAGACTATTCAAAGGCCATGATTGGAGTTAGTACAATTCTAATTAAAAGTCCTACCTCATCCTTCCCAGAAAAATGGGAAAAAATAAAAGAAAAAGAAAGACTGACAGAGAGAAACTCATGTGAAACTATAAAAGATTATTTCACCAAAATAATCCTCATAACATTCCAGACTTGAGGATATATTACAGACCCTTAGTAATTAAAATAATATGATACTGGCACAAAAGTAGACATATATACTGGAGGAGCAATATCCAAGACAAACATGACAGCATGTACATATACTACAGCCATCTAGTATTTGAAAAGATGCCCGAAACACACATCAGAGAATAGGTGAGGTCTTCAAAAAATAGTACTTACAAACTATATACCTGCAAGTTAAAAAATGTAATTAAACATGTATCACTCACCCTGAATTGAACAATCTTTCAATGTATGAAAGACATAAATGTGGAATGCAAGACACACAAAAAAGTTGTTAGAAAACACCAACTGTACACTGTTTGCTCTAGATGTGGGGAAGGACATAATGAAGAAGAATGAATGATCTGTCTTTGTACCAAATGTTTATAGTGTCCTCTGAGGTCAGAAGAATGTGTTAGATACAAGGCAGGCAGAGACATAGAAAGAGAGGGAGAGACTCCAAGAGGTAAGTAGAGAGAGGGAGAGCAAAGAAGGGAGGGGGCATGAGGGAAAGATGGAGATAGTGGAGGAAAAGAAAAATAGATAGAAAACTGGAGAATAACAAGGAAAAGATAATTGTGTGAGAGAGGGAAAGAGTGGTGAAGAGAGAAAGAAAGAAGTAGAGAGAAAAGTTGAGAGAGACTAGGGGAGAGAAGGAATATGTGATGGAGAAAGAGAAAAGCAGAGAAAGAGGAGAAAGGGAAAAGGGAGTCAGAAAGAGAGATTGGAAGAAAGGTGAGAAAGAGTGTTAGAAAGTGAGAGGGAAAGAGAAAGCAAGAGAGAGAGATGTAGAGGGAAGGGAAAGGCAGAGAAGTAAAATGGGTGATTTAGAGGGAGAGGGAGAGAGGGAAAGATAGTCACAGAGAGAAGAGAAAGGTGGGAAGAGAGTCAGTGGTAAAGAGGGGAGAGAGAGCAAGAGAAACACACAGAGAGAAAGTGAGAGAGCAAAAGAGGGGAGAGAGGAAGATAAAGGAATAGAGAGAAAAACTGAAAAAAGAAAAAAGATAGGAGAGTGAAAAAGAGTGGGAGAGAGAACAGCAGACAGAGAGAAACAGAGGGCATATGGTATGTGGAAAGTGAGAAGATTGGAGAAAGAGAAAGAGCGAGAACAAGAAACAGAGTGTTGTGGGGTATCTGACCACATTGTGAAACTCCAAGACTGCATTAATAAAATTAATTTTGAATTAAGGGTTAGAGTTAGTGACGAGTTGACAAGACTTAGCCATAAAGAGTACTGAGAATGTAGGAATGTGGATAGAGACATGCACAGGAAGGAGCAGAGGACTTAGAGATTCATGGGTTTTTGGTTAGGGACAAATGGAGAGAACCTTCTCTTGCTGGGTCTCTGGCCAAAAAGGAAGGTCATCTGGATGTTTCTTGGCTTCTCTGATCTATCAGGTTTTCACCCAACATCTGATTCCTGAGTCTTTATTGGTAAATAGAAAGACACTTAGTTAAAATCTGTATTTGGCAGTTGCTGCCAGTTTGGGGCCCACAGGGCAGTAAATCCCATCATGCTGTGGTGTAAGCAGTGAGGTGCTGACTGTGGGCACAGCAGGTAGCTAGAGTATCGGTAGATTCAGGTGTGGCTGCTCAACCAACAGAAAAACAACAGAGAATGGAGAGAGGAGAGAGGGAGAGTGTGTGGGAGAGAGGAAGAAAGAGAGAGAGAGAGAGAGAGAGAGAGAGAGAGAGAGAGAGAGAGTGAGAGTAACAGTAAGAGAAGCAGAGAAGGGTGTAAAGAAGGGTGAGGAGTTAGAGAGAAAAAGTGAGAGTGAGAGCTACAGAAGAAGAGAGGGAGAGTGGATGAATGAGGTAGAGAGGGAGAGGAGGGGAGAAAGAGGTGGAGAAGGGCGAGAAAGAGAAGCAGAGAGAGGAGATAAAGGAAGAGAGCTATGGAGAGTAAGAGAGAGGCAAAGAGAAAGAGGTGGAGAAATACAGGAAAGAGAGGGACACACACAGAGGGCTGAAAGAGAGAGAGAAAATGAGTGACTGGAAAGGAAGAGAGAGTGAGGAGGGAAGTAGAGCCCTAGAAAATGAGGGAGAGAGGAAGTGGGAGAGAGAAATGAGAAACCAACAGATTGTGAGAGTGTGAGGCCAAAAGGAGACAGATGCAGAAAGAGATGGAGAGAGGGATAGAGTAAGAAATGAGATGGAGAGAATGGAAAAGAGATAGAAAAAACAGGAGCGTGAGATGTGAGATGTGAGATATGGCTTGGGAGAGAGAGGCAAAGAGAGAGGTAGAGAGAGAGAGTGTGTGTGTGAGTGAGGTGGAGAGGAAAAAGCAAGACTGAGTGTGAGAGAGGGAGAAAGTGAAAAACAGTGAAGAGAGAGTGTGAGGGATATAGTGCAAGAGGGATGTACATTTGGAGAGAGAGTGAGAATAGAGGGAGCGTTATGGGGTCGAGAATGTGTGGTAGAGAGGAGAGTATGTCTGAGAGAGGAAGAGAGCTGGGGAGCAGAGGGGAGACAAGGTGTCTTAGTCCGTGTTGTACTGCTGTGGAGAAACACCATGAACAAGGCAATTCATTTAAAAGAAATCATTTAATTGATTAGCATCATGGCAGAGAGTAAGGTACTGGAGAAGTTGAGAGCTACATTCTGATCTATGGGGAGAAAGAAAAAGAGACTCTGAGCTTGGCATGGGCTTTTGAAATCTCAGCGTCCAACACCATTGCCACACTTCCTCCAACATGGTCACACCACCTAATCTTTTCACTCCCGAGTGACAAAGCATTTTCCATATATATGAGCCTATGGAGGCCATCAGGCACCTGCTGTGATGAAACCCCCCCTACTGGGATGCCTCATCCAGCCTTGATATGAGGTATGTGCCTAGTCTGATTGTAACTTGTTATGCCTTGTTTGGTTGATATCCCTAGGAGGCCTGCTCTTTTCTAAAGAGAAACAGAAAAGTGGGTCTAGGAGAGAGGAGGGTTGGGGGAAAAGAAACTTGGAAGGGAGGAAGGAGGGAAGAAATTGCTGTTGTTTTCTTTGTACACCTGGGTCAGTACAGGTATGATACCTCACAAGTAATACCTTCATTTTCCAATGTGCCAGTTTTCTCATCACATCCCTTAACCCATGTTTGCTTGGTATAACATCTCTTTTCTTCATATCTAATGTAATTTTCCTTCTTGCATACTGGTGTCATGTTGTCTTCTCCAAATTCTGTTAGAAGTAAACTTCATGTTTGACTCTTGATTCAAACTTTGCCTTTTCTTTTAATAAAGAAAAAGAGACTGGAGTGATGGTTCAGTAGCTAAGGGTTCTTGCAGAGGACTCAAGTTTGGTTCCTAGCATCTATATCAGATGGTTTACAGGGCCTGTCCTTCCAGCTCCTGGAGATCTTATGCCCTCTTCGGGCCTCTTTAGGGAAGTTCAACCACATCACACACACACACACACACACACACACACACACACACACACACACATATTTTTTTTTTAAAAAAATTGTGGAGCCCTGAGAAATGGCTTAGTAGTTAAGAGCACTGCCTACTCTTTCAGAGGACACAGGTTTGATTCCCAGCACTCACACTGTGGCTTGTAATTTTCTGTAACTGCAGTTCCAGATGTCTGGCACCCTTTCCTGGCCTCTGCTGCCAATGCATGCACATTGTATACAGACATATGTATAGATCAAACACTGATACAAATAATATAAAATAAATGCAGAGTGAACATGTAGCATTTTTATTTTAGGAATAACAAATTGATGAGAAAAGACCATGAATTTCAGAGAGAGAAAGAGAGAGAGCAAACAAGATGGATTTATGTGGGAGGGGTAGGAGGGGAGAAATGGAATGGGAAAATAGTGTAATTATAATCTTAAAAAATAAAAATACTACAAAAAGAAAAAAATTAAAGAAAAGATAGGCAACCAATGCTAAGAGAAATTTGAGGAACAAATTGAGAATAAATCTAATGTTTTTTTATAATTTCAATGGAACTAAAAATAGCTAAGCCAAATTTAATATTTAAGACTTGATTCTGGAAGGGCAGATTATTCAGCTTTCTAAAGTCTTGTTAAAAGATTGTGTTTAAAAGCATTTGTGTCGGGCATTCTCTGCTTCCTGACCTGCAGAGATGTGAGCCCCATTTTCCTGCTGCTGTAGCTACACGTTGCTTTCACTATGACTTCCTTATCATAACAAATTCTGCCTTCAGATGGTGAGCCAAGAAGAATCCTCCTTTAAAGAAGGATGGAAGAAAGAAAAATGAGAAGGAAGGAAGGGAAGGAGGAAAGACAGAAATAGAGGAATATAGTGTAAAACAGAAAGAAAGAGAGAGAGAAAGAAAGAAAGAAAGAAAGACAGGAAGAAGGAAAGAAAGACAGGAAGAAGGAAAGGAAGGGATAAAGATACAATGAAAGACAGACATGAAGAGAAAATAAAGTAAGGAATAAATAACAGAAAAAGGAAGAAAGAAAGGGAGAAATAAAGAAAGGAAAAATAAATGAAGGCTGATGGTCAAATAAATGTGTCCCTCTAGGCTAATCCAGGAAATGCTAGTTGGAGGGCAATCACTAGAAGAGGCAATGGTTCAAGTTAACTGAAGATAACTGATATCCAGCTAGGCCTGCTGAGGGACTCTGCCCACGCATGATAAAGACTGAATGTGTGAACTTGGGAGAGCCGATAAATGATTCAGTGGTTCACCCGGTATCTGGGACTAATGTAGTGTGGCTTAAAGGATCATTGCCTTTTATATTGAGGACAATAACACAATTTGATGGCTATTGTTTATTTTACAGAATTGAAGACTTTTCATGAAAAGTATATGACTTTATAAAAAAATGAAAGGAGTATCGCTTACTCTGTATCAAGACTTGTTTGAGAATAACAGAGCAGGTTTCTTGTGTGAGTATCTGTCATCTGTGATCAGACTCCTTCACTTTCACTCCATCTCCAAGCACACCACCCTTGCCATTACAAAGCTCCAATGAGTTTCCCTTACAAGAACCTTTGCATTATAGAATGGCAGACACCATTCAATTGTTGAAGAATGCCCTGTTTTATTTATTGAGGAGGTGACTGGTATTGAAGCCAATTGTTGATTTTCATGTATAAGGAACACAGTTTTTGGGTGGGTACCCATGCTTCATCAATCTCACCCAGGACACTTTGACCTCAGGATATGTAAGAGTTGCTAACCAATTGGAAAATCAATGATTTGTCTCTCCTGCAGCACCAGATGCTGTTGAGAAATTAATATGAGGATCACAATAAATAAAGAATGATATGGCTTGTAGTGTAAAATATTAAGGATGGAAAGAATATGCCTGAGGAATCTAAACAAAAGCCTAAAGAAACTAACTCTATAACGGCCTCTACTGCCCTTCTGGAAATCCAGGTTTTGGAAGAAAACAAGCTGTTGCATGAGTCTCTTTGCACTGGCAGCCAAACCAATGTGGAAGCACTGCCTTTGACTCTAGGTTCTACCTATGAATTCATTTGTTCTAGGCAAAAAGTATTTAATGTCTCACCTCTGATATCATTTGTGCTTCTGTTTAGTGTGTTCTCATTGCCACCTGTTAATCAAATCCTATCATGGGCATTCAATTTTGGTTCTAGTCTTCTGGAGGAAAATATTCTTGAAACAATATAGGGGAATATTGATTTTATTTAAACAGAAGTGATTTATTGGGTGACAAAGGCTGAATCTGTCTTTATCTAATTAAAAAGAATCTCCAATCTCACATTTTTTCCTTCTTAAAAATATCTCCCGTCAGTGCTGATTCTTAAGGTGAAAATGAATGTGTTACAGAAAGGAAAGGAAGAAAGATTAGCCACCAGTGCCAGCTCTCCCTATAGTACCTGCCTCACTTGAGAAATGAACATGAGCATGACTATAAATAAAGGATAAAGGATGATATGGTTTTGGGAATAGGATAATAAATCATTGACCATTTGATGTATCAAATTTAACCAAATTAACCATGTATAATAAGTGGGGGCTAATTTTTGTTGTTCTTAAGAAATGAACAATAGGAAAAAACCCCTGACTTTTAAAGGAAAAGAGCCATCAGGGGCCTCCAAAAAGGAGAAATCAATTTCTTTCCTTTCAGGCCATCTCTCCCAGACACCTGTGTGATATTTGCAAGATCCCCAGGCAACAGAGGTAGAGCAGTCACTCAGCCCTTTGCATAGGTGCAATAGCTTTTCGTTTTGGTAGCTGTTGTCACTGCCAGCTATGATTAGGGGATGAAGTGGTGTTTGCATTTCAATACAAGAGCTGTGCTCAGAAATTATTCCTTCCATTAGGATCTATACAAACAATTTTCCTAATATACCGTTCATTAGATTAGTGTTAGCTTCAGCCCTGCATTAAGCACATACGTATCCCAGGCATTTATCCAGATATGCACTATGTAACACAAAGGCTTCCAATTTAAACTAGCAATGGCTTGAGTCTCTAGGCTTCAGAGGAGACTTTAGAAACAAGGTACCTGCAATAGATTTCTCCCCTTCTTGCCTGGAGAGTCTCTCCAAATTGTGTCTGTTTCAGGAAACAAAATAAATAGTAAAAACAAAATTTTGGTTCAGATGCAGCAGTCATTTTGATGTGCTGAGATAAGCAGACCTTTTTTCTAAGGCTGTTAGTTTTAGACTCCTTCTCCTGAATTTCTTTTCTTTTCTTTTCTTTTTTTTTTTTTTGGTTTTTCGAGACAGGGTTTCTCTGCAGCTTTTTTTTAGAGCCTGTCCTGGAACTAGCTCTTGTAGACCAGGCTGGCCTCGAACTCACAGAGATCCGCCTGCCTCTGTCTCCCGAGTGCTGGGATTAAAGGCGTGCGCCACCACCGCCCGGCTCTTCTCCTGAATTTCTGACCTTCGTTCTAACCCTAAAAGGACATAGAGATATGTTGAATGACTCACATCTACTTTTGGAATAGTTCACTGGATTTATTTTGCATAAGCAATGGAGAAGAAAGCAGGGAGAAGTAATTTTAAAATATATTTAGTCAGAGGAAGTTTTGTCCACCTACATCAGAACAGATATGGTATGTATAGTGACTCACACATTCAGAGATATAGATGTCTATGTTAACAAAAAGACCAGCCCTGGTTACCATCCCTGGCAGAGGCAGACATACACCTGCACAGCTACACAGATGTGTGTTAAGAACTTCTATAATGAGAGTTGTAACAACTGCAGATGAAGATAGGAATTTGAAGCCTCATATGTTGGACTTCTGGCAAAACAGTCCTCTGAGTTTGCTCTGGCCAATTTTTGGCTATGATACATGCAGCTCACATTGCAGACAGGCCACACTGTTTTTACTTGTCTGTGTTTTAGAGACAGTATTAGGTGTGCCTTTGAAATGCCTGCGGTGTTTGCCAGAGCATCACTTCTGAAAATGACGGTGTGGGTGCACTGCAGCGGCATGTAGACAGGTCTGCATTCAGGCCCCAGTACCAGCGGAGGAAAATGATAGCTGTGATCTTTGGCAGGGTCGGGCTCTATCAAGACAACTAGCATTTCTAATGTGACCTCAACTCGATAATTTTTTGAATAATAAATGTATCTAACTCACTATAAGAAAATACATATGCATAGAGTTGGGAACCTGTTGGTATAGCCTCATGCATGATTCAGAATGTAAGCTTTTAAATTCCCTGTTCTCATTCTGTAATTAAGCTCCATTTTGCTTGGAGTTCTTAACACTTGTATCACCTTTTTAATCTGGAATATTATTTCTGCAAAATTATTCCACAAACGACCCCCTTCTATTCCTTTGCATGAAGTTGAAATATTACCCCATCATGTACTCTTAGCAGATTTTGCTCCCTGTACTTCTAGAAGAGACAGGACAGAGGTCTGTACACATGGCATAGCATTCTGTGCTTGTCATCCAGTAGGCATACAGCTGTCACAAGAATCACTCAACCTTTATGTCCCACATCCTGTTTAAAAAAATAGAAAAGGTGAAAGAGCTCAGGGTCATGCCTGAAGTCATCAAGCGGACATCTTAGTGCTGATACTGTGGAGACTTGGATGCCATAGTCCCTGTTATAACACTCAGTGACAAACATGGGACTCTGAATACTCTATGATGTCGGGAAGGCTACCTCAGACATTCTGCAGACAGTTGTGGAGAAAGCAGAGCTCAACTTTAGGAAATAATTATGGGGAGATGCATGCTTCTGGGATGTAAAAGGCCCACCCGTGTGCATGAGAGTTACCCAAAGACTGATGTTTGGGCCCCAGTCGTAGCCCTGTGGAGTCATTCACATTCACTTACTAATGTGGACACACGGGAGAGAATTGGGATGCTGTTGACTCTGGCCCCCAGAGTTCCATTCATATTCACCGGGACAAACCAGCACAAAGAGATAAAATTCCTGTAAAACAGCCTTGTTGGATTTTGCAGAAATCTTAAGTGGAATGTAGAGAATATAGAACACAAAGAAAAGGCAGTTGGTGCTGCTGGGAAGTCTTTTCACTAGCAGAGTGATAACAATGAGAGCAATAGGAGCAATTATACAGGCTTGGGAGAGCACGTAATGTCTAGCATGTCCCACATATGGACTATTTCCGCAATGCAGCCTGCAAGCTGGGTAGTCATTATCCCAGTTCTTTCAGTGGACAAATGAGACACATGGAGGTTAAGCTACTCTCCTGAGGTCAAATCACTAGTAAGTGATACACAGTGCAAATGACCCAGGCAAACGCCTGTGGAGTGGATGCTTCAAGGCAGTGGGCCATAACTGCACATAGCACTTATACATTTTGAAAATTCTATTTCTTACTACCAAATTGTTTAGAGACTACTTAGAAATTGATATTGTAATTATTTTGGTATTTTCCAGCATTTTATTAACTCACTACTCTTCAATACTCTGTGCTGCTTTCATCAAACTCCACCTACAATGGAGGACTAAGGAAAGAAAGCAAATGTCTTGGACATTGAGTTCTAAAGGGCAATGCAAACTCTAACACTCATAAACATATAAAAATGCAATGAAAACAAAGGAAGAGACAAGAATCCAAGCCATGTGGCTAAGCTAAAGGAGTGTATGTATTTATTGCTGCCTGGCCCCCAAGCCTTGCTGCATAGAAGCTAAGCAGATTGAACTGCAGCGTGTACTCCCTTTTTACGCCTGGCAGGATAATTTTCCTTTCTAGCCCTCCATGCTGCTCTCTTATAAAGTGCGGCCATCTGAGCAGGATTGATTCACCACCTAATTGTAGTGTTCTGTGCCTCTGTGTGTGCTGTTAACATGACAGGGTGGTTATTATTTCCTTTCTCAGACATTTCTCTTCCTTTAATTTGAATATGATTTTTAATATGGAGCAGAAATTTTAAAAATTAAACTAGAAACAACCAATAACTCATTTCACCTTTCCATTTCACTGACAAATTAGGCAGATAGTCATTTGTGGTAGCTTGATGGGAATTATGAGGCACATTGCAAGGCTTCCAGAATCTTCCTGATTTGGGTGGCCCATGATTTAACTGACAGACCCAGCCTAGAAGGTCTTCTATAAATATTTCAAACATGTAGAAAGCAGTAGGAAATCTTTCTGCAAGGGTAGTGCAGAAAGACACCCTGGGACTCAATTTTCCTTACTATATAAAAGTGAAGCCATATGCAAACATAAAAGGCCAATCCTTCCCAGGCAGCACATCCCACAGAGAGGGGGACAGATGATCTATATGCTAGCATGCAAGACATATATACTAACACACATGACATATATACTAACACATATGCAGTTATATCCAGAAGGTCTTGAAATATATTCAGAAATTATAGAAAGATTAAACTTGGGGTCAATAGAATACCTTTTTACATAAAGAATATAAATAACTATATTTGTATAGTTGACTGTGTAGCCAAAACTTGTCTCAAATTTACAATCATCCTGCCCCTGCTTCTTGAGTGCTAAATGTGAGGCACTAAACCCAGAATCAGGCTTTTTGGAGTGTCACATATTCAACCATCTCCATTCTTTCCCTACATGCTCATTCTAGGATGAGTGGGTTTGAACAAGGATTTCTAGTAGTGTACTGTGATTTAAGCCTGTTCAGAAGTGCGTGTACAAATTGAAGGGTAAAACAAACAAATGAACACTAGCAGAGTTTGCAGCTGCATAGGACAGGGAAATGGGGAAATTGCATAGATATAAGGAGAAAGGTAAATACTCATTTGGCAGAAACCAGTGAAGATTCTTCTTGGCAAGGAATCCAAATTTTACCAAAATGAAACCCAAACTAAGTGACACTGTAGCCTAGGGACACTGTACAAAATACCTGTGCACAACCCTCTTGGTCTCTAAGCACTCAGAAATTCTCTAGGTCTGACAAAAAGGCTGCTAATTATTCTCCCTCAGGTGCCTGTCCATCCACCAAATCCAGTCTGCCAGCATACTCAGAGGTGCCTCTGATATAGTAAACTGGAGGTTAAAGCAATATACTCAATCTTCTAAAATATATAAGTTCAAGGCATAGTTTGAAAACACAAAACTATTTGTTTATAATTATTTTCCTTCCTCTGTAAAACTTAGCTGTCTGTAACACAATACAAATGAAATGTAGTAATGCATACTAAAATATACTTTTTTCTAAGACAGAATATTTAAAATGTATTTGTAACATTTGTACTATTCAGAAGATTCTGACATATCATACCTGTAACCCCATTTTTTGGATCTGTTTAGTTGATAATATCAACATCTCAATTGGTTTTTAATTTGAAAGAGTATATGAAGAATTTTAGTAGTAAGTGCTTATGACTGTCTTTTTGAGGGGAAAGAATTAAAAACCCTCAACAGCATGTAGCACAGATCAAGTTTCCCATCTGCCCTCTAGGCATGAAACCCAGCAGTCAAGACTGTTGCCATTGCTTCCTGTTCAATATGTCCAAGCTTTGTTTATTTGTCTGCTACTTAGGTGGCTGAGTGGTTCCAATATCAGAATGGAAGAGTGGATGAGGAGTGAGAGGGTGCAATGTGGGTTTTGCAATCTTATTCATATGGGCAACAGCTACTGTAGTTCAGTCATCACAAAGAGTAACTCAAAACCTCTCAGAACTCATAGTGTTCTGTGTCAGCTAAAATTCATCTCTAATCATATGTGAAGGATACATGGAATGTTATTTTTCTAACTATATCAAGGAATTGCTGACATACTATGAACCCCATGTACGTAAGATACAGGAAATAGGACATGAAACTCACGAATACTCATGAAACCATACCACCATAAACATTACTGGCATACACACAACTAGTTTACTTTTCTAATGCCTCCTTAGAATGTTTTCTTCCAGGAAGGAGATGTTCTTCCTTTTCCACTATCCTCCCTGAATGGGTCTTTGAATCTATTTTGGTCACTTTGACTTTGCATTTCTTTGGAATGAAATCTGTAATGTATAACCAATTTCCTCACATATTTTCTAACTTTCGCATGTATCAAATTTATATTCATTTCTGAATAATGTTCCATCAGGTATATGGCAGGGTTTTTTGGTTCCTCTTGAAAGGATATGTAAAGAAAGGAAAACAGTTGCTCTGGCCTTTTGGGTAACATCAAGTGAAGATGGGATTTCAGTGAATCTGTAGACAGATCTGATGGAGATGCTGGAAATTTTTGTTTTAACAATATTCAGTTAGCTAAACTACAGACATTATGTATTTTTCCATTTACTTTGGCATATGAGCAGGGCTAGCAATCACTTACACTAATGAAGGCCATTTGTAGCATAGTGATGAGCAGTACAGTATTTCACTTTGTTTTTAATGAAAGAGAATAAAAATCTTTTAGAATTAAAACAGGGTTGGTAGATGCTTCTCATCTGATGTAACAGTTTTTGGTGTTATCTAATTCTTCATGTGGGCTTAGCTTATTCCTCAGTTGCACATACCATTTACTTTCTGTATTCATCAGTCAAATTGATCTTGAGGGAAGGGTTTTAGACTCAATTTCCTGAGGATTACTGGTATATAGTTTTATTTTTTTAGCATATCTATTTGACTCTGGGATTAGTGTTAAAGTCATGCCAGTGTCATAAAAATACGATAACACTTTTATAACTTTCCATGAAGTATGATTTTTTTCACCAGTGAATTTATCTTGGATGACAGACTTTTAATTAAGAATAACATTTTAGGCAGAAGAGATAGCTTGATGGAAAAACTCACTTGCCACACAAGCCTGGAGATCTGAATTCACTTCTCAGAATCCATGGAAAGGAAGAAGAGAAATGGTACCAGAAAGTTGTCATTCAGCTTCCACATGTGCACTATGGTATGTCACATCATATCATATACAGGCATAAAAACATGCATGCACCCACCCACCCCCCCCACACACATACACACTCCCACCACAAGTAAAAAACAACTGCTTTTTAATGTGAGTGAGGATGCCAATGTTATGTTACTTTTGATGTGAATTTTCATAACTTTTGTTTTGAAAGTTTTTATACCATATCTAACTTATTGAATGCATTGACAAATCTGTTCACAAAATTATTTATTAGTTAAGCAGACAACCATCATTATTCCCTTAAAACAGCATTTCTGACTTTGGAGGTCTGTGTTTTATTGACTTTTGTAAAGAACCAGCTTGGAGTGTCAGTGTCACTTCTGTCACTTGACAATATTTTCTTTATTGCCCTCTGCTTCTTACTGTTTCCTTAAACTTATTTGTTCTAATTTTATGCTTTTACAGATTCTTACTATGAAAGCTGAAATCAATTTTAACACTTGTTTTCCAATAAAACATAGTTAAAGAAGTAAATATCCCTCTAAATGCTGATATAGCTTCATCCTTAGTTTTGATATATTGTGTTTTCACTAAATCCAGTTCAAAATAATTTCTAATTTTTCTTCTTACTTAATCAAATAGTTATTGGGAAATGTTTAACTTTCAAATTTATATATAATTATTCAGATATTGCATAACTATTGATATATAATTTAATCTGTAATTCCTGTTGACCTAAATGTGTTTTAGAGTTCTCTTGAAGCCTTCTTTATCCTTACTGACTTAGTATATGTATGGCAATTTTGGAGCTGAAGTTTGACAAAATCATTAGTAATTATGTGCTAATATGTTTATCATTTCAATGTTATAGTTTATTTTTATGTAATACAAATAGCTATTGTTAGCTAATGACATCTACTAAATTTATTTTTGATCTTATTTTTGTGTCACTATGCCATCTTCCTCAAGCTTGGCCATACTCCTTTTTGAAGGATACCTTGTCCAGAATTAGTACAAACATTTATGATTTTTATAATTAAAGCTTGCATGTCATATATTGTAGTGATATTTCATTTGTATTTTAATAAAGAAAGCTTGCCTGAACCTCAGAGAGTAAAAGAGCTGCACTGATCAGCAATACAGATGAAGCAGTTGTGACACACACACACAACTGCTACTAGTGTAGACACACTAGTTTGCCATAGAAACTGGCAGTAGTGATCCACGCCTTTAATCCTAACACTGGAGAGGAATTTAAGATGGGAGGAGACAAGTTTCAGTCACAGTATCATTCTGAGGATTCCTGGAGGCAGGATCACCATTTCCTATTGAGGTCAAGGTAAAAGCCAGTGGCTGGCTGTTTTGCTTTTCTGACCTTCAGATTGAACTCTAATATTGGTCTCTGGGTTATTAATCATACTGCAATATCTCTTTCCATTACTTTAATTTTATTGTGTTTTTCTATATAGTAGGTGTCTTTCTCCCTGAAAGCATATTTCTGCCTTTTAATAACTGTATTCATATTCATACATTTATACTTAATGTCACTATTATTCTGTGCTTAGTTCACTGAATTTATTATTTATTTTCTATTTGTCCAACTTATTTAGTCATCATCCATTTTCCTGAGTCTTTAAAAGTTTAATTTGGTGGCCCAACCCAGTGACCTCCACAGGAGCAGGCCTGAGTCAGAGACCTCTGCAGGTGCAGGTCGAATGGTGCAACTGCCAAGACAGAAGGCTCAAGCCAGAGACATCAGTGGGACTGGGCCTGAGCCAGGGACCTCCACCAGAGCTGACCTGAGCCAGCAATCTTTGAGGGAGCAGGTCTGAACCAGTGACCTCCACCATAATAGGTGCAAGTCAGCAAGATTTTCAATGAAGAACTAATACAAATACTCCTCAAATTGTTCCACACAATAGAAACAGAAGGATCATTGTCAAACTCTTTATGAGGCTACAATTACCCTGAACCCCAAACCACATGAAGACATTACTAAGAAAGAGAATTACAGACCAATCTCACTCATAAACATTAATGTAAAATACTTCATAAAATATTGGCAAACTGAATCCAAGGACACATCAGAAAAATCATTCTGATCCATGATCAAGTAGGCTTTATCCCAGAAATGCAAAGATGGTTCAACATATGAAAATCTGTCGATACAATCCACTATATAAACAAACTGAAGAATAAAAGTTCACATGATCATTTCATTAGTTGATGAAAAAGCCTTTGACAAAATACAATATTCCTTCATGATAAAGGTCTTGAAGAGAACGGAGATACAAGGAACATACCTCAGTATAATAAAGGTAATATGCCACAAGCCAACAGTCAACATCAAAACTAAATGGATAGAAACTCAAAGTGATCCTACTGAGATCAGGAACAAGACAAGACTGTCCACTTTCTCCATATCTATTCAATATAGTACTTGAAGTTCTAGCTAGAGAAATAAGACAGCAAAAGAAGATCAAGGGGATACAAATCAGAAAAAAAGAAGTCAAACTCTCACTATTTGTTAATGTTATGATAATTTATATAAGTTATCATAGATAGTCTACCAAGGAACTTCTATAACTCATAAACACCTTCAGTGATGTAGCAGAATACAAGATTAACTCGAAAAAAAAATCAATAGCCCTCCTTTACACAGGTAATAAATGGACTGAGAAAGAAATCAGAGAAACATCACCCTTCACAAAAGCCACAAATAGCAGGAAACATCTCAGAGTAACTCTAACCACACAAATGGAATACCTGTATGAAGAGAACTTTAAATCTTTGAAGAAAGAAATTCAAGAAGATACCAGAAAATGGAATGATTTCCCATGCTCTTGGTTAGGTAGAAGTAACACAGTAAAAATGACAATCATACCAAAAACAATCTACAGATTTAATGTAATTCCTATCAAAATCCCAGCAAAATTCTTCATAGACCTCAAAAGAACAATACTCAGCTTCAAAAAGAAAAAAAAAAACCAAGGATAACCAAAACAATCCTGAACAATAAAGGAACTTTTGGAGGCATTATAATCCCTGACTTCAATCTCTGTTACAGAGCTACAGTCCTGGAAACAGCCTAGTATTGGCATAAAAACCAATAGGAGGACCAATGGAACTGAATTGAAGACCTGGTTATCAATCCACACACCTATGAACACTCGATTTTTGACAAAGAAACAAAAAAATATAAAATGGAAAAAATCATATTCAACAAATGATGCTGGCATAACTGAATATCAACATGTAGAAGAAATAAATAGGTCCATATCTATCACCACATACAAAACTCAAGTTCAAATGGATTTAAGACCTCAACATAAAACCAATCACAATAAGTCTCATAGAAGAGAACATGGGAAGTACACTTGAACACATTGGTACAGGAGACCATTTCCTAAATATAACCCCAGTAGCACAGACACTGGGAGATACAATTAAGAAATGGGACCTCTAGAAATTGAGAAGCGTCTATCAAGCAAAGGACATGATCAACAAGACAAAACAGTAGCTTATAGAATAGGAAAAGGTCTTCACCAACCCCACACTGGACAGAAGGCTGATCTCCAAAATATACAAAAAACTCAAGATATTGGTCATCAAAAGAACAAGCAATCCAATAAAACAATGGGGTACAGACTTAAACAGAGAACTTTCAACAGATGAATCTAAAATGGCTGAAGGACACTTAAGGAAATGTTCAAAATCTTTAGCTATCAGAGAAATGCCAATCAAAACAACTCTGAGATTCCATCTTACACCTGTAAGAATGACCCAAATCAAAAGCATTGATGACAACTTAAGGGGATATAGGGTAAAGGAAACACTCCTCCATTGCTGGTATGAGTGCAAACTGATACAGCTGCTTTGTAAATCAGTATAGGGATATCTCATAAAATTAGGAAACAACCTACCTCATGACCCAGCAATACCACTTTTGGGTATATAGTCAAAGAATGATCAATCATACCACAAGGACATGTGTTTAACTATTTTCATAACAGCATTATTTGTCATAGACAGAATCTAAAAACAACCTAAATGCTCTTTAACTGAAGAATGGATAAAGAAAATGTGGTACATTTACACAATGGAGTACTACACAGAAGAAAAGAATAATGACATTTTGAAATTTATGGGCAAATGGAAGGATCCAGAAAGCATAATACTGAGTGATGTAACCCAGACCAGAAAGACAAATATCATATATACTCACTCATAAGTGGCTTTAGACATAAGGCAAAGAAAAACCATCCTACAATTCACAATTTCAGAGAACATAGACAACAATGACAACCCTAAGAAAGACATACATGGATATAATCTACATGGGAAGTAGCAAAGACAAGATCTTCTGAGTAAATTGGGAGCATGGAGATCATGGAAAGGATAGAAGGTGAAGAGGGAGGGAGGGAGGAGACTGGATAAAAATGTATAGTTCAATAGAAACAATTAAAAAAGATTAATTTGATTAATGTTTTATTCTATCATAACCAGAAGATCAAGATCAACTCTTATTTTTCCAAGATATTACTACTAGTAAATAGACATCAGGCTGCAATTATTTCTTTTCCAGAACTCAAATATGTCATTATATTCTCTTATAGGGCCTGACTTTTAATTGTGAGGACATATCATCATCATCATTATTCTATGTATTTTATTCTCTTGTTTATTATATATTTTCTTCCATTTTGACTATGGTACATCCAGATAAGAACAATATGAAACTTGCCTTGCTTGCCACCATAGAGCTTCTTGCATGGACAATTTGTTGTTGATGTTCACCCAATTTTATTTTTTTCCATTATTTTCTTTATATATCTGTGGACTTCTGAGTATAAGAATATTATATTCTTTGACCAAATCACCTAAACACTTGTATCTCTTTCTTAGTCATTTTTCCTTTCTGTGTTTGAATGGTAATACTTCCAGTATACCTAAGCTCACTATTCTTTCACAATATTAAGCAAGCTTTTAAATACATCTACTATCTCATTAATTCTTAACATCAGTTTTAATAAAATTTTTAAAATAATTTATTCAAAATTCCAGAATCTCTATTCATATTAATAAATTCAAATTCTCTGATGAAGTTATCTTTTCCTTCATATTTATGTTTTTTAGTTATGCTAACATTAAATTATATTGATACTTTTATCAGATAACATTGCTCATGGTATCTTTTTTTAAAAATATGGTTTATTTTTTATATTTAAAAATTTCCATCTCCTCCCCTCCTCCTCCCACTTCCCTCCCCTCCCCTCCACCCATACCCCCCCTCCCTCCCTCTCCAGGCCAAGGAGCCATCGGGGTTCCCTACTCTATGTTAAGACCAAGGTCCTCCCAACTCCCCCCAGGTCCAGGAAGGTGATCAACCAGGCTGAGAAGGCTCCCACAGAGCCCGTCCATGCAGAAGAATCAAAGCCCAGCGCCTTTGTCCTTGGCTTCTCAGTCAGCCTCCACCATCGGCCACATTCAGAGAGTCTGGTTTGGTCGCATGATCCATCAGTCCCATTCCAACTGGAGTTGGTGATCTCCCGTTAGTTCTGTCCCACCACCTCCATGGGTGAATGCACCCCTCACAGTCCTGACTTTCTTTCTCTTGTTCTCCCTCCTTCTGCTCCTCATCAGGACCTTGGGAGCTCAGTCCGGTGCTCCAATGTGGGGCTCAGTCATTTTCTTCATCTATCGCCAGGTGGAGGTTCTATGGTGATATGCAAGAAATTCATCAGTATGGCTATAGGAACTGGCCTTTTCAGGTTCCCTCTCCTCAGCTGCCCAAGGAACTAGCTGAGGGCATCTCCCTGGAAACCTGGGAACCCCTCTAGAGTCAAGTCTCTTGAGAACCCTCAGATGGCTCCCTAAATTAAGATATATGCTTCCCTGCTCCCATATCCACCCTTCCTGTATCCCAAGCATCCCATTCCTCCGAGCTCCCCCCATTCTCCCCTTCACGCTTTTCTCTCCCCATCTTCCCTTGGCCCCGTCTCGCCCCACCCTCAAGTTCCCAATTTTTGCCCGGCAATCGTGTCTACTTCCAATATTCAGGAGGATTACTATATGTTTTTCTTTGGGTTCACCTTCTTATTATCTTCTCAAGGATCCCGAATTATAGGCTCGATGTCCTTTAATTATGGCTAGAAACTGATTATGAGTGAGTACATCCCATATTCATCTTTTGGGGTCTGGGTTACCTCACTCACTATAGTGTTTTCTATTTCCAACCATTTGCATGCAAAATTCAAGATGTCATTTTTTTTTACCGCTGAGTAGTATTCTAACATGTATATATTCCACACTTTCTTCATCCATTCTTCAAATATACTGAGAATTTAAAGGTCTGTAGAGACTTTATAGAAGCGTGGCTGGACCATCCCTACCTCAACTGGATCAGCTGTACCTTTACTTATTGGAATGAAGATGACTTCATATAGAAAATAATACTTGGTTTAATTTTCATTTCACTGACTTCTATTATTCCATACTTATTTATAAATGCTTTTAGTACTTGCCTTTTCAGACTTGCATATTCAAATTCATACCAAATTTTATGCTGTGGTGCTTATGTTTTTATTATTATCATGGGTATTGTTGATATTTAAGACTATATATACATTATCTATGCTCAAATATTATGTCTAAACTCATCTCTTTGTCTTGACATTTTATATAACTTATTATATACTTAATTATGCTTAAATATTTGGGACACATTGTCTTTATATATAAATATTTTCCCATATGTTTTATAATCAGTCAGATTGTTGCTCTAGATTTTTTTTATCATAACATGAGATACAGAACTTAACTTTTACTTTCTATACTCTTTTCTTAACATCAATTTTTATTGATCTTTAAAAAATTCACTTTATAGTGAAAAGATTTCACAGACTACATGTTTCTTGACATTCTTTTGTGGAGATTATCTAACGTGTGTATTTGTTTATGTAGCAGTTCCATAACATTTGAATAATAAAATGCTTTCATAAATTATGTAATTGTCTATAAGTAAATGCTCAACATCTGGTTGTATTATGTCAGTATAAAAGATTCAGTCTTTACCTCACAGATAATGAGATATAGTTTGTTCTGGAGCCAAATAGTAATAACTATGGCTCATAATCAATGACTTAAGTTATCCCAAATATTGTGCTTCAATGTGGTAATGATTTCATAAAATTTTGGTAAAAGAACAAAGAAAATCATAAATTAAGACACTTTTCAAATGGATTGGTGGAAATAGCAGGTTATAGATACGTGGAGGAATCTGTTATAGGCCTTAGATACTATCAGATAACTTTCATACATGGGTAGAAGCTAAGGCTCTGTTCATATATTCCCAAAGGATTTACCTAACAGTCAGAAGGATATTAGGTCACACACACAGAAGTAGGCAATAAATGGCTCTTTAAGGGGCTAAGAAATTCCAAGATGATTTGATTCACCATCAGCAACATTCCAGTACCCCATATTAAGGTAGAAAGCCCTAAATCCTTTAAAATACACTAATTGTTATGATCTGGGCCTGTTTTTTTCCCCTATGTTTGACATAACATTTACATGTAATACACACTAGGAGTGTATTACCTGAATTAAAATGACAGTCTGGGAACAGGCATCTGAAACAACAGCAATTGCTTTAAAAAAATCAAATCAAATATATGTCTTTCCTTATGTCTGTAGCTATTTGTGTTCTATGAAATATTTTAGTTGTTTGGAGTTTTTGAAATAATTCCTTATCCTTTAATTTCAGTTTTTCCTTTGAGCAGTTTCATTTCATAGCTATAACATCATGTCATTTGATAGTTCCAATTCTATGAAATTTAGTCATTTATGTCTAAATGCATGGAAACGAAAACTTGATCTGCTCTATTATCTGGGAATGGTACCAGGTGTTAATTTAGAAATGTAAATAGAAAGGCACATTACAGAAGAAGCATGTTTATATTACCCTGTACTAAATATTATTATTTTTTCTAATCTGTGGCAATATTTTCTTTGTGCTATAACAAATAAGCATGCCAGAGAATCAGATTGTAGAATGAGCCACTAGTTAGCCATAAAGGTCAGGCAGTGGTGGCACATACCTTTAGTTTCAGTACTTGGGAGGAAGAGGTAGATGGATCTCTGTGAGTTCAAGGCCACCATGGAACACACAAGATTGATCCAGTCTAAAAGAGAAACATAGTCGGGTAGTGGCGATTTTTAATCTTACTACTTAGGAATTATATGCCTTTAATTCCAGCACTAAGCAGGCATAGACAGAAAGGGATATAGCTGACCAGAGAGAGGAATATGAGGTGGGTGGAGAGAAGAGTTCAGGGCATTTTCCTCTGAGAATTCTTAGAGACAGGATTGCCCATTCACTCAGTCTTTTCAGCATTTACCTCTATGTTTGACCAATTACAACTCATGTTACACTAACCAGAGTTTATTTTTATTATTTTTTATTTTTGAGATTATAAAATAATTGCATCATTTCCTCTCCCCTTTTCTCCCACCAATCCTTCCCATCTAACCCCATTGATCTTTTTCAAATTCATGACTTTTTCCTTTTCTTACTGTACATATACACACATGCACACACACACAAATACAGACTTCTCAGTTTGTACAATTTTACATTTGTGTATTTTTTAGGGCTGACTATTTGGTATTGAATAACCAATCAGTGTGCTCTTCCCTGGGAAAGATTATCGCTCCCATTCTCAGCATTCCTTAGTCACCTGTAGTTCTTTGGATCTGGGTAAGAACTAATCTTTACCCCTTCACATTAGCATGACTATTGGGGTTGTCATTGTTCAGGTCATGTTTATGCAGCCATGTTAATGAGAATTTATGAGTGTAGCTTTTGATATTTTGAGGAGACTGAATCTCACAACACAAATTCTTTTTTTGTTTAGTTATTTTTTTATTTTATTAAAAATTTCCGCCTCCCATTTACCTCCCCTCCCCCCTCCCTTCCCCCCTCCACTCCCCCTCTGTCTCCTGCCTGAAGAGCAGTAAGGGTTCCCTGCCCTGTGGGAAGTCCAAGTTCCTCCCCACTCCATCCAGGTCTAGGAAGGTGAGCATCCAAACAGGCCAGGCCCCTCTCAAAGCCAGTATATGCAGTAGGATCAAAATCCAGTGCCATTGTCCTTGGCTTCTCAGCAGCCCTCATTGTCTGCCATGTTCAGGTAGTCTGGTTTTATCCCATGCTTTTTCAGTCCCAGTCTAGCTGGCCTTGATGAGCTCCGAATAGATCAGCCCCACCATCTCGGTGGGTAGGTGCACCCCTTGTGGTCCTGACTTCCTTGCTCATGAGCTCCCTCATTTGGACCTTGGGAGCTCAGTCCAGTGCTCCAATGTGGGGCTCTGTCTATATCTCCATCCATCGCCAGATGAAGGTTCTATGGTGATATGCAAGATATTCATCAGTATGGCTATAGGATCTGGCCATTTCTGGCTCCCTCTCCTCAGCTGCCCAAGTAACTAGCTGGGGGCATCTCCCTGGACACCTGGGAACCCCTCTAGAGTCAAGTCTCTTGCCAACCCTAAAATGGCTCCCTTAATTAAGATATATACTTCCCTGCTCCCATATACACCCTTCCTATATCCCAAGCATCCTATTCCCCCAAGCGCTCCCCATCCTGGAAACAACCTAGTTGCCCTTCAATGGAAGAATGGATGAAGAAAGTGTGGAATATATACATATTAGAGTACTACTCAGCGATAAAAAACAATGACATCTTGAATTTTGCATGCAAATGGATGGGAATAGAAAACACTATAATAAGTGAGGTAACCCAGACCCAAAAAGATGAATATGGGATGTACTCACTCATAATTGGTTTCTAGCCATAAATAAGGACATTGAGCCTATAATTCGTGATCCTAGAGAAGATAAATAAAAAAGGTGAACCCAAAGCAAAACAGATAGTTATCCTCCTGGATATTGGAAGTAGACAAGATTGCCGGGTAAAAATTGGGAACTTGGGGGTGGGGTGGGATGGGGGTAAGGGAAGATGGGGAGAGAAAAGAGTCTTTTTACCCAGTCTTCCACAATGATTCCTGAACTTTCTGGGCAGCAGTGGTATTATAGATCTATTAGTCGGGACTGGGCTCCACATCTCTGAATTTTGATTGGTTGTGGTTTTCTGTAATAGTTTCTGTCTGTTGCAAAGAGAAGTTCCTTGATAATGGCTGAAAACTACATTTACTTGTGGGTATAAGGGACACTTAGAATTATGCTGATTTAGAAAAGTAGCTTTTGTAGAGTCTCCTACAATATTTATGATTTCACTAGCCCTGAGTAGTTAACTAGATTTCCAGTATCAGGCATGGTTTCTTTCTTGTTGAACAAATGTTAAGTCTGATTACTGTCAAGATATCATGGCACTATTATACCCTTAGGGTTTTAGTGCTATGCCGGCCATTTTTGTGATTTATAGGAATCCTAGTAAGGTAGGAATATTGACTGTTCATTCCTTTGGAAGCTTACATGGCAGCTTCTGGTATCATGACAGCTAGTCCTTGAAAAATCTTTCATGCCTGATCATCCTTGGGTCCTCTAAGTTCTGTGTCCAAAGTACATGGTGATTTCAGCTATAGGATTTACCTTTTACCTCGGAGGGGGGACAAGCAAGGGCAAAAGCTATCTCCTATAATACTTTGGAGATTGTTGAACTACCCCGACCAACAACTAAAAAGAGGGCTTCTTGTGCTTGGTATGGGGATTTTTGCTCGATAGTCTATCATATTTGAGAAAAGCCTTGTTGGGTAAGATGATATATTTTCATTTAAACTTGGTATGTATATGTTTATACAGATTTACTTGCATCATACAAAGGTCAGAACCATTAGAAAGCAGAGTTTATAAGTTTTTGTGAGCACAATAATATCTTTTACTTTTAATCATAAAGGGCAATGGAATCTCTTGTGGGAATACCTTCAGCCAATAGCCTTTAAGATACCAGCCCACTTGGGTGTAGTCTCTTATAGTATAAATGCAGATGTAAAGCTTACACACACTCTCTCTAGGCTGCTAGAATTGGTTCCTGTTCCCCACTCATGCACAGTATTGTGATCTGTGAGTCTACTCCTAAATAAAGGACCCTTTATTATGCTCAATTTTGAGCTACTGTAGAACTAGTTTGTAGTATCCATCTATATCTTGTGCCCATGTGAATCCAAAATCCATACTATGGGGACCAACCCACATGGCCCAAAAGGCCCACAGCCTAGAAGGTCTCACATACTTGCCTGCATGGCTTGATTTTACCTACTAAGTTATTTTTCCCCCAAAACTCCATCACAGTGGAGCTACTGTACAGTGATTTGGCAATTTCCTGGGTTCTCACATGCTTCCCACACCCAATGATGCTTCCCCTGCTGTGTGGTGACTTGTGCAATTTCTTGCAAACTCTGGATTCCTTGATATTCTGCCCACCAAAAAACTCTCTCTCTGTATGGAATTGATTTATTTGCTCTTAATTTGTCAAGCAAAGCATATTTGTCAGTATTTAAGGAGGTGTCAATGGGGAATGAAGTGGAACTGTTCATACCACCACTGGTAGCATCTCTCTGCCAACAGTGGTGTCTCTGCACCATGCAGCTACAACCATGCCACCTGATGGCCTAAAAAGATTACTATACCTAAAATAATTACTGAGATATCATAACTTTAACATCACCAGTACCTGTCAGAGTTACAGATGACTTACTAAGAGTTTTAGCTTCCTACCCTGTAATCACCTCTGATAAACCACGAGGTTCTAAATATACAAAAGGGTCCAAAGAATGTAGATGGAAACCTATAGGCATAAATGATCTAAAAGAAATTAAGCAAGAGTAATATCGTATGTCATCTATTCACCATTTGTTAGGGAGATGATAAAGACATGGACATTCAATAATCAGGTTCTCCACACAATTAGCTTCAATTAGTTTCAGGGGGTCTGGAAGATGGGCTACTGTGGGAATGCTTTTAGTGAGAAGAGGCCAAAATTTTAGAAAAACAGGGAAATACAAAAGGATTTGAGGCTTCCCAAGACCAAATTCTGACCCACAGAATCAATCTCTTTACAATGAGCAAATCTTGTCCTTATGGTATACAGCAGCCTTAAATGCTCGAGACAGGATTCAAGAACTAAGAAAAAGAGTTGAATCATATATTAGGATTAAACAAGGCCAAAGAGAACCCTTTAGTGACTTTTTACAAAAATTAACTAAGGGTGTACAAATCAGAATAACAAACCCAACACTAGATGAATACTTATTGAATCTCTGGCTTTTAAAATGCCAACTTAGAATGGAAAAAGATACTTGGGTCTTTAAAGGTTAGATCAGTACCAATGGATGAATGGATCCTGCATACAATGAACATTGAGACATTTGACTATAATACTGAGGCTTGGGTAGGAGAAGTAATTTCCAAAGGCATGAGGAGATATCAATATACCAAATGTTTTAATTATGGTAGAATAGGAAATCTGAGAAGGGATTTTAGAGAAGGAATTCCTATAAATATTTTCTCCCCTGGGGATGGTAAAAGTAGAAAATCTCAATCTTCTAGATTATGTAGAAGATGTGGCAAAAACTGACATTGGACCTTGAGTATAAACCAACAAAAGAAAGACAAGCCAACCTGATACCACTGGGAAACCCCTTGGGGCCTCTCACAGACCCCCCAGGTCAAATGTGGTCAAGTCATTCTCAATCACTGCGGAGGACATGTCTCACCAGGAAAATTTAAAAAATCCATTGTCTTCTGTAAAAAAAAAAAAAAAAAAAAAAAAAAAAGCTATTGTTCTGGATGATGGAATAAACATGGAGGATGAATCACAAATACTAATAGGAAATAGGAAACATATTTTGGCAGATTTATATAAATGATCAAAGACCAAAGTTAAGGGTGTGTATAAATAACATTGTAATTGAGAGATTACCAGACACAGGTGTGGATGTGACTATTATTACTCCAGAATCTTGGTATCTGAATTGGCCTATTCAAGAGGCAGATGTTCAGTTTCTAGGAATTGGAACCCTATCTCAAATGAAACAAAGCATGAGATGGGTTGAATGCACAGGTCCAGAAAGACAGAGAGGAAGTCTAAGGCCATATGTAGTTAATATCACAGTGCATTTACACTTCTACAGCAATGGAATATCCAGATTAACATTCCTGCAGTCCTAGAAACTCATGTTTCCGGGAAGGATATTATAAGGTACTATAAACAAAGGTCACCAGCCATTCAGGCTATAAATACCACAAAACAACTAGCAAACCTTTAGAGGTCCCAATGACCCTACTTTAAAATGGTTCACTGAGAAAGCATTATGGGTTAAACAGTGGATTTTAACAGAAGAGAAACTATAGGCTTTAGAACAGCTGGTATAGGAGCAACCAAATGCTCACCATATTGAAGAATCAACCAGCCATTAGAATTCTTCTGTGTTTGTTATTAAAAAGAAACCTAGAAAATGAAGAATGGTGACAGTTATAAGAACTTTAGTTTTCCCCACCTACCTAAGTTCTACCCTATCAACCAGCCACTGCAGTTTCTTTATTTATTCATGGTAATCACAGCACACAGAGGGGACTCCCACCTCATTTAGGTATTAAAAATATAGATCAATAGTCATCTATGTCATAATTACAGTTAGACTAATTGGGTTCTTTAGATACATAGAGATTGAATTCTGCATAGATAGGCAATCTTCAACCACTCCAACCTCAATGGTTGGCTGTGTGAATGGTGTCCTCCTCTCTTTCTTCCTTTTTTACTATTCCTATTTATTCTATCTGTCTCACAGCTCTGCCTATTTTTCTCTCCTGCCAAGATATTAGAAGTTAAATTCTTTACTAGACCAATCATGTATTTTAAACAGGCAAATTAATACAACTTTACAGAGTTAAACAAAAGCAACATAAAAGAATGCAACACATCTTTGCATCATTAAGCAACTATTCCAGCATAAAAGAATGTAACTCATCTTTAACTAATATTCCACAGCAGGCCTTAAACCAAACAAGACAGTGGTTGGTTACTACCACATCTTTTGTGCCACTACTGTACCAGAATAATTTGGAGGCAGGTCACTGTTGTAGATTGCAGGGTTTGTAACTGTGTCAATGCTTTCATGTGGTAGCATGCAGAGTGCCTTCCAGTACTGTGAACAGTCTCCAGTAAGGGTCAAGACTCTAGTTAGGCACCAGCTTGTTTTCTCCGTGTTCAGCAAGATATGTAAGTGGGGGCCTTACCATCCATTTGTGGAGAGAAAGCCATAGCTATGCAAATAAACTGAGATGTTATGGGGTTTCCATGAGGCCCTTTGGCCAATAACTGAACTAGAGGTAATCTGTTCCTGATACTGGATGTTTCAATTAGCGGCAAAAGATGTCTAGTTTGGCCATTGTACCACCTATTATTTGGTGATTCCATTTAGATTTCTTTCATATATGTATATATTTTAAGAACATGGTATTGTATTGGGTTTCCATATGACCCCCCCCCACCAAGTGGTTCTTGGTGTTAGTTGTTTCCTACCTATTTCTTTTATCCCTATTCCAGTCTCTTCTTGGCTCTCCATAACTATATATTATATTTTTCCTTTGTTAAGAGATCCTTCCCTCCTTCTTAGTTCCTTACTCTATCCAACATATGGTTATATATGGATTATAGCATGCACATCAAAAGCTTAAAATCTAATATCCACATATAAAAGAATACATAGAATACATATCTGTGTTTTTTGGGTCTGGGTTGCCTCACTCAAGATTGTAATTGTAATAATTATTGATAGTATTGTTATTGTTGTTGCTAATTCATTCACCTGAAAGTTTTATAATTTCATTTTTAACAGCTGAATAATAGTTCATTGTGTAAATATATCATATTTCCTTCCTCCCTTTCTTTCTTTCTTTCTTTCTTTCTTTCTTTCTTTCTTTCTTTCTTTCTTTCTTTCTTCCTTTCTTTCTTTCTTGTACCAAAATTTTTGTTTGATAATCCATGGCTTCTAAGAATAGTGTGATCCAATCGATCCAATCAAGCAGGATAACTCTTCTAATTATTATCTTTTAATTTGTGGTTTAATTTGGCTTACAAATAGTAGGTTTCCTTACGACTTTTTCTTTTATTTTCTTTTTGTTGAAAATAGTTTTTTCCTAATACAATATATCCAGATTATAATTTACTCTCCTTCTAGTTCTCATAGTTCCTCCATACTCATCTAGATCCACCCCTTTCTGTCTCTCACTAGAAAAAAAACTTCTAAGAGATATAATAAAATATAGTATAATAAAATAAAACATAAGATACAACAAATACTACTACTGAATTGGAATTGGACAAAACAAACATAAGGAAAAGAGCCCAAAAGAATGCAAAACAGAGACCTGCTCATTCCCACACTCAGGAATAAAAACACTAAACTGGAAGACATATTTAGAGGACCTGATGCAGACCCATTCAAGCCCCATGTATTGCTTCAGTCTCTTTGAGTTCATATGAGATTTGATCATGTTTATAGAGGATCTTGTCTTTTTGATGTTCTCCATCTCCTCTGGTTTTTACACTCTTTCTGCCTCCTCTTTGATGGAGTTCCACAAACTGGGAAGTGAAAGATTTGCTGAATATATCCCATTTAAGTCTGACTGATCCAAAGTCTCTCACTATTGTATAATGTCTGGGCTGTGAGTCTCTGTATTTGTTCCCATCTGTTGCAGAAGGAAGTTGCTGTGATGATGACTGATCAGGACAAACACATTTTCATTATTCAGTCATCATGATGGACATCTAGACTGTTTCCAATTTCTGGCTACTATGAATAGAGGAGCAATGAATATGGATGAACAAGTATCTCTGTAGTAGACTGAAGAGACCTCAGTTTTATTCTTAATGTGTCCTGTACTAATAGTTAAGAATGAAGTAAATTCAGACTTAGGTTCTCTCTGTGTTGTGGTCTTGATATTCCTGCCACATGCATACTGAAATTGGATTACCAAGGCAGTGGTACTGGGAGGTGACACAGGTCTTTCTCCTGAGATTGCATCAGTTCTTGAGAAGGTAAGTTAGAAATCATCTTGCCTACTTTTGTTTCCTGCTCTAATGCCCATTCTATTGGTAAGCTCCCATGTATTTCCACTATGTAAAGCCATCCACCATGTTATGGTACAGCATGAGACTCTTTCTTGTTCCAGATAGTTACCCACATTTTTACTTCTATGTTTCCAGAACAATGAGTCTAAACAAATTCTTTTTAATCTACCCAATATCAAAAGAGATGGATTGAAGAGAGGTGGCATTTCAGGTAGGTAGAAACCTAGTGCAAGGGGAATTTCCAGGAATCTGCAAGGATGACCCCAGTTAAGAGTCCTAGCAATAGTGATACATAGACTGAACTAGCCATCTCCTGTGATCAGACAGGACTTCCAGTGGAGGGATTGGGACAACCACCCAGCCACATAACCTTCAAGCTATAGTCTGCTGGGCCTATGGGATGTGTGTGTGTGTGTGGGGGGGGGGTGGAAGGGTTTCACAGAGATTGTGGGAGTGGCCAACAAATGACTGGTCCAGCCTCAGGCCCATACAATGAGAGTGAGCCTACCTCTCATACTGCCTGGAGTGCCAGAGCAAAGAGGCTGCATGATCCAGAGTCCTAGGAGAGAACCAAACATGATTGGAGAAAAAAATGTAAATGTAATGATGCCTAACAATATTCTCTTAAACTCATTGATTGTTGACTTCCTCAATTGTCTTCAGAGACTCCTCATTCAGTAACTGATGGAAATAAATGCAGAGACCCAAGCCAAACATTAAACTGTGCTCAAGGAATTTTGTGGAAGAGAGGGAGAAAGGATTGTAGGACCCAGAGGGGTCAAGGACACCACAAAAAAACACACAATAGCTAACCTAGGCTCATTGGAGCTCATAGAGTCTGCATGGGACCAACCTAAGCCCTCTACATATATGTCACAGTTGTTTAACCTGATCTACTTGTGGGACTCCTAACTGTGGGAGCAGGGGCTGTCCTTAAAACCTTGGCTGGCTTTTGGGACCTATTCCTCATACTGGGTTGCTTTTCCCAGATTTAATACAAGAAGAGAAGCTAAGTTCTACCTCAACTTGCTTTCTTGATACCCTTGCTTTGTTGGTACCTATGGGAGGCTTTCCCTTTCTGGACAGAAACAGAAAGGAGCAGATGTGGGTGGGGAGATAAGGAGAAGGGACTTGAAGGGTAGGAGGAAGGGGAAACTTGGATCAGGATGCAAAATAAATAAATAAATAAATTTGATTTAAAAATTACCCAGTCTCAAGTATTCTGTTATAGCAATAGAAAATAAACTAAGGCCTTAGAAAATAAACTAAGCCTTAGTTGTCTACTTAGCTTATGCTACCTAAGTTCTTCATTTTGTGTTCCTAGTATGAATGACAATAAAGCAAAACATCATTTAATTAATTCCACATTGTTTGATTAGAAAATTTCTAGGAAGGATCAGTAGACATCTTTTTGAGTACAGTGTTTTTCAATGGGCTAAGGACTTGGTATGAAGAATTAACAACTATTATTCCTTCTCTTGAGTCCTAGAAATGTCTTCATATAGAAGTTCATTGAATTTAAAATCTTCTCATCTCACATTTGAGATGAATTCTCTATTCAAACCTGAGAAGTATCTCGTTCATTAAAGATTGAAAAGGAGATTTATCCCAGAACACCCATTTAGTAGCAGCTCTCTCTCCCTCCTGACCTTTTTCCTTCTCTTCATGCCCCCCAATGGGAATTTCTTTTTATTCTTCAGTTTTTACTTGAAAAATCATAACTATTTCAGTGGAAAAATGAGAGTCTTAAAATTAATATGAACTTTTCAGTGACCTAAAAGTCGGTGTCAACTAGCAGAAAAAAACAACCTAATGGGAAAATGCTAACGTAGACATGCTTGGTTAGTGTCATTAGTTTCTCTTATTATAATTATAGTGCTCTCTATGGCTCAACTCTTCATTCTGTGCATACAACCCACTGAAACCATATGCTTCATCATTTGTCATTTGCTCATTGCTAAATACCTCACCTTCCAACATGAAGATAGGGCTCAAAATTTAAATTATGCTTCAAAATGATCCGTAGTTTGTCAATCAGTGTGGGTGTCCTTCTCTCCAAAGAGGGACTTCTATGTCAGAGGGTCAGCAGTGTCATTTGGAAGATGGGACAGTGGAAGACATTTCTCCCAGCAAAGCCTCTGCCATGTCAGTTTCAGTATCTGAGCATTTTTCATTTTCCCACAGGAGCAAGTGTTAAGAAGAAGGAGGGCAGAAAAATCCAATTGAATGAAGCTTTCAAAATGGATGGAGCAGAAAGCATTCCCCGAGGCAGGTCAAGTTCAACCCAAGAACAACTTTCTCTGTGTGTTCACAACTAGTTAAAATACAAGACCAAAGCAAGCACAGCTCTCCAGCCAATGCTGAGCTCCAGAAGAAGACCGTTAATATTGATACAGCTAATGTACATAAACAGGATTCTTTTAGTATTCTGAACTGAAGAATTCAGTGTTGACACTTCCGCACTGAACTCTTGGGATTACTTGGTTTCAAAGACTGTTCGTACCAAGATTCATTTTGTTTTAAATAATCCTTATGAAAAATTCAGTGTGCAGTCTAATATGATTGAAACTCATTCTGAGTTTGTTTTATAATGCATTGGACTAGAAAGTCTATGAACATTGAATTATTCAAGATGCGTAGACAAACGAGGGATCTGTGCTCTCACATGGGAAAGGGTGATCAAAGAAATAAGCAAAACTCAATATGTCTTGTTATCTCATTTTATTTACCTTTTAGAACTCCTCCAAATATTAGAAGAAAGAAATCAATATCAATTTTCACCCCTGTCAAGTTCTGCACTTCAATTATTAATGGGTGTCAAATTTGACCACAGTTCTCTGTACAATATGCTCTGCAATACTACTTCTGAGCACTATTAAAAATGCAAAATTGTCATTGAATTTCTAAAAATGATTCTCCAGTGCCTAATTTGGCTTGTTTTATTAATAAGAGGATTCTGATGAGTAATACTAATTTAGCATGCCTGCGTGTAAAATTAAACTATAAATTATTCCCACTGAAAGTGATGAGCAATGACTGCCCTGAGACTGTTGGCAGTCACCTTTGGAATTAACTCTCAAAGCATAAAGTCCCTGCAAGAACCACAGATTTTCATAGTAACAAACTGGCATCTGCTCACATGATTTTCCAAATGACATTCCCCGTCAGCAACGGCCTTACTTATGATTTTCATAGTGTATGAATTTTGTTTGTATTGACATATTCTCCCCAAATCCCTTACCATTTTGTTGTCTATGCAACAGTGTAGATTGCAAGTTTCTTAATATAAATTGAAAAATTATCAAAATTGGGGGTCAAAGTCACTTCAAGAGATAGTCAAAATATCCTGCCAATTTGAAGACAGTTTTTCTATGAGGAAAAGGAGGTGTACTGTATTTACTCTGAAAAGAGGAAACCAGTTTGGTTTGTACCTGAGAGAGAGGTAAGAGATGCTTTGCTTTGTCACAAACAATATTTGAAACTCTACCAGGTCTTATTTCCTCTGTACTAATTTTTTTTAGTTTACTGCTATTGATGAGTTCCAGGTAAATCATGGACTGTACACTTGACATGGGTCTCAGATGGATTAAGAGGGAAAGCCCACTACCTGAATTTTCTCAGAGTAGCTTTTCGGCTAGACAGCACGAACCTTTATGGGAAGCCTTTTATATGAACTCTGAATTAAGACTGCTTCTGGCGGTTTAATAAAAAGTGGATTGAAGCTATATTCCCAGAATTCTTCTTCATCAGAAAGAGACAATGAGAATTACCATCTTTGAATCTGTAACATTTCACTGATTGCTTGTCATAGTTATTTTGGGATAATGTGTTATGTACATTTTAAACCCAGTATGAGCAGCATTCAAACTGCTACAGTTTTTACTGATGGAGACAGGGCAGTGGATTGACCTCTAAGACCGTAAATTCAAGATAAATCAAGATAGAAAAATTGCAAACATCTTATCAGATATTAGACTAAATTCACCATTTGTGAATAGTGGCAGAATGCCTCATTCTCCCCTATTCTTTCAACATGAGATCACATTGTCTTAGGTAACAGTGCCTCACTAGCTATTACTTTAAAAGAGAATGGTTCACTTTTGTTGATGTGGAATTGATGCCCCTGAAGTCAGAGGAAAACACTGGATTTTTGTTTTTTGTTTTTTGTCTATATGTGAAGATTCAAAATGTAATAGATCTTTCTGCAGTCTCTCCAAAATCTGAACTTAGCATGTTTTTCACCAAAGCTAACCACAGAATATTACTTACTTTCTGGAAAGAAACATAGATGCCATATACTGTCTTCCTGAACCCACTAGCCACTGGATAGCTACTGAGTTCAGATTGTGTGCTGACTGGTCTTACGTCAACTTGACACACAGACTGGAGATGTTTGAATGGAGGGTAACTTAATTGAGAAAATGCTTCCATAGGATCCAAATGTTAAGGCATTTTCTTAATTAGTTATTGATGGAAGATAGCCCAGCCCATTGTGAGTGGTTTCATCCTGGTCCTGGGTTCTATATAAAAGCAGAATGAGTAAGCCATGGGAAGCAAGCCAGTAAGCAGAACCCCTCCATGGTCTCTGCATCAGCTCCTGCCTCTAAGATCCTGCCCTGTTTGGGTTCATTTCCTGACTTTCTTTGATGGTGAACTATGCTGTTGAAGGGTAAGTTAAATAACCACTTTCCTCCCTGATATGGTTTCTGGTCATGGCATTTTGTCACAGCAACAGAAACCCTAACTAAGAACAATGGTGTCTTATCATTGCCACCCCTTAAAACAGCATTGTTTTAAATGATTTATTTTGTTATGTGTATATACATATAAACTATGGTACATATGTGAGGTCAGAAAACAACTTGCAGAAACTAGTTTTCTTCTTCACCTTGTTGGTCTTGTGAGTCAAACTCAGGTCAGTGTCTTTTCTAGCTAAGTCATCTCACCAGCTCTAAAACCATTAATAATGGTGAAACTTGTAGTAGACCCATTTTGTGATTAGATTGAAACCTTAGTTTCACAGTAATCTGAGTGTTCTAATGAAGGAGGTTTCAACTTCTTTTTATTTCTATAGACTCATAATAGATATTTACCCTGTGATTAAGTTCAAGTTCAGTAGAGAGAGCTGACAGGTAGCTGGTACTCCCCAGGTATCAGTCATGCCCCAATTTATCTGTGTTCAAATGCTACTAGGTACACTCCTAAAGAACAATTAAAAGCAAGTAGTGAAAATTCAGTAGAGAATCCCAGTTATGAAAAAGTATATTTTCTTTACAAGATAAACCTGTACAATTCGAAAACTGATGAATTTTCTTGGTCACAGCAGAAAATTGAGGTTTCTGGATAAACTTCCATAGCTTGTGATTGAACCAGCACATACATTCTGAGAACCACAGCCAAGATCCAGGTATTTTGGATCAGAGAACGATTGGAAGGAATACTGTGTAGAAGGAAAGGCGGGCTGCATCCCGCCACCCGGCTAGCTTTACCCAAAATAATTACACGGAAACTGTATTCTTTTAAAACACTGCCTGGCCCATAGTTTCAGTCTCTTATTGGCTAATTCTCACATCTTCCTTTATCCCATATTTAGTAATCCGTGTAGCACCACGAGGTGTGGCTTACCAGGAGAGATCTTAACCTGCATCCATCTCGGAGAGGAGAATCATGGTGACTGCATATCGCGACTGCCTGAAGCGGCTCCCCACTCCTGCTACCCAGCATTCTGTTCTGTCTACTCCGCCTACCTAATTTTCTGTTCTCTTAAAGGGCCAAGGCAGTATCTTTATTAAAAATGAAAGTAACTCATAGACACTCCTCCATCATTTCCCCTTTTTCTGTTTAAACAAAAAAGGCTTTAACTTTAACATAGTAAAATTACATATAACAAAACAGTTATCATGCAAGAATTATACTTACAATATTTAAATCTATTTTATCTTTTATCATAACTAAGGAAAGCTATAACTATTGAACCATTCTTCAACTCCATCATAGACTCCAGAAGGATATAAGACTACCTAAGTAAACAAGAAATATGCAACTTTCAAACTGTAGAAATGACAGAGACAACTCGCTGCCTGAACAGTCACCCAAAGTTCCTCTGTACCATGGGGCATCCATCTTCAGCTTACAGGCCCATAAGTATCCAGCAGACATTTCCATGAAGCAGGAAATTCCAAAGACAGTTCAGTCACTTTCTGTTGTGTCCTGCAGAACATCTCGCAGACTCTTTAATGAATCAGGAACCCCAAAACCATCTCACCTTTAGGCAAGTTCAGCAGTCCTCTTTCTGTGGGTTCCTTGTGTCCAGTTTATGGAACAGTTCAGCCAAGAGCAGTTTCTTGCCCAAATGGCTAACAAACTCCATAAGAAGCCTCTTCGATGCCCATCTTCCTCTCGAAGTAGATTGGTGTTGCCAGGAGCAGACGTGTCTCATTGTCATGAAAAACCCTAAGTTATTAAAACATTAAATGCCATATTCTGCAGTCTTTGAAAGATATGAAGAATGTCTATCTAACTGAAATATATCTCTACATATCTAGAAAATCTAATAACATGACTACAAGCTTAACTATTATCAATGATTATCCATTAATAGCCTATATTTCCTAATTATACATTACATTTTAAAATGAACTACACAATCACAATAGCTTAATCAAGATCAGAAATACATATACATATAACAAATTGACCTTAAAATCCATACCAATGCAAATTATTCATATCTATATCATATCCCCCTTTAAATGTAAAAGAACATTTATAAACAATATTTGGGAATGTGGGCGCAGTTATTTCTCTCCAAACTGCTTTCTGCCGAATGGGGGCGCTGTTATTTAGGTCTTTCATGGTGTAACCTGTGTGCTAGGTTCCTCTCAGTTGGCAGTTGAGTGAAGTAATTTTTTGAAGATGTTCACGGCAACCTTTCAGGAGGGCGTGGTCTATCATACCATATTGGGATAGAAGCAATCCACAGGGTGTTATCCTCTGTGAAAACAAAAGAAGACCCTCTTTTTTAAAGCATCATGTTTTTAGATCCAAATTTTGAAATCATACCATTAAGATGTCCATTTTGGTCTTGCCTGGCAGCCCATATAATGAAATGTCTCTCTGTATTTAGCTCCTTTACAGTCAAAAATTTTAAAGAAAAGACAATAAAATACATAATTCAGACTCTCTGTGAATTTTTTATTTTTACGTGGCTTATTTTTATTTTATCATTTTACTTTATTTTGTCTCTTTAAAGACTTTACCCTCTTTTTAGGCATTAACTTTATTTTTTGTATATTTTTTTTCTCTCTCAAGCCTACATACATTTATCCAACATTGTGACTCATTTAAAAGTCTTTTATGTCTGAATCTGTCCTATTGTGAATCTGTAATTTTTTTATTGTCGAGAAACATGTTTGATTTGTGCCTTTACATGGCTAAGCACTTAAGACTCTAAGCTGTGACGTTCCTAGGTCAAAAACAGGTAGTGCGGCTTGCCACGCCCAGTCCAACATGGCTGAGCCGCTTGTGCACCTCTGAGCTGCACAGCCGCTGGGCTATTTTGGATGTTGGCTCCACCTCTCTCCAATTTTAAAATGGAGGATGTACCATTTTTTGTTAGCTCTGGGGCCTCCAGGTAGGAGCCACACTCAGCATTTTAATTCTGAGACTGAGTGTGCGGCACAGAAACTCTTTTTATCCAAGTTACAGCCAAATCTGACACGCAGAGCACCGCGCAGCCTGGAAACCTCTCTGTATGGTGGCAGAAATCTGCCATGTTCTCCTGCTCACCTAAGCCTGATTCCGCCATCTGCCCAGGTGCAGGCAGGGAGCAGGGAGCCATTGGCACGGTCTCAGAGCATTTTCCTTCTGATCCCAAGCGGGAACACAAATATCCAGGCCCATAAAAGCCATTGAAATGCTTTATAGCCAGAGTTTGCACTGGCAGCACAGCACCAGGAAGCCGCGTTTTAAAATGACGCAGCTTTTTCTCTGCCACTATTGCTGAAACAGGAAATCTCTCTACAGCACGTCCAGGCAAACAGCAAAAAGCTGTGTTAAACTCTCTCTCCTTTATTTAAAGCCAACTCAGGTTTTTAAGTGGATTTAGTCACCACGTTGGAGTGCCAATCTGTAACTGACTGTGAACAATCAATTGCAATAACTCACTACCTTCGGACTAGCGCTGAGCCACCCCGCCCGGAGTGTTACAGCCCCCCCAACCCTGCAGCAGCGCTCGCCGAATCCCGGGGCCGAGGGAACCGGATACCCATCGCTGCGCTCTCCTCCCTTAAACCGTGTGGAGGCCAGGCGGTGGTGGCGCAGGCCTTTAATCCCAGCACTCGGGAGGCAGAGGCAGGCGGATCTCTGTGAGTTCGAGGCCAGCCTGGTCTAAAAGAGCTAGTTCCAGGACAGGCTCTAGAAACTATACTGACAGCAGTTTCTCAGAGAGTGAGTGTGAACCAGCACAAAGGTGAGAAACTGCTATCTTTTAGCAGCCCTCTAAAGATCCCACTAGGTTCCCAGTCACTGTGAATGAAAGTCCAATAGACACTCAAGGCACGTGAAGTTGTAGTGATGAGGTGAGCAGGCTGCGTCTTGCCGCCCAGCTAGCTTTACCCGAAATAATTACATGGAAACTGTATGCATTTAAACACTGCCTGGCCCATTAGTTCTAGCCTCTTCTTGGCTAACTCTCACATCTTGATTAACCCATTTTTAATAATCTGTGTAACACCACGAGACTGTGGCTTATTGGCAAGATTCTAACCTATGTCTGTCTCAGGCCGGAGAATCATGGCATCTTCCTGTCTCTGCTTTCTTCCTCCCACAATTCTGTTCTGTCTTCCCTGATTACCTATGTTCTGACCTATCAGGCAAAACAGTTTTCTTTATTAATTAACCAATGAAAACAACAGATAGATAGAAGACCCTCCTATATCATGCCGTGAAGTGGAAGCATAAGCATTGTAAAACAGACCCACAAGTTTCTACAGTAAATTCTTGCTCTACAGAAAATGTCACTGCCAGAGTTGTAACATAGCTAGCATAAGAACCTTTTCACACAATGTGTTCTTCTATCTTTCTTGCCTTACTTATAGGAATTGGGGTGAAGAAACATAGACCCGAGTTTCAGAAAAACAGACTAGAAACACTGCAGCCAAGGAGAGGGTTAATGAACTATGGAGAGAGACTCTCACCCTATTAAGCAGCTCTAGACAAAGTGTGGCCCTATCCATCCTACTGTCTTAAATCCAGTCTTTCTTGCAAGGTCATTTAACAAGTGGTAAACCTTTTTCAGAGGCAAGTTCTTTCACATATGCACAAGATATCAGTTTTTTTTCTTCTTGCATCAGTATGAGATTCTTCTTCAAGTCCATTGCTTCAATAGTCTGGCTGGCAAAGGGAAGGGCCTGCCTTGTGTGCTGATTAGAGTAACAGGCCATATTATTGTTGGGTCTCAAACCCAGGACAAGTAACTGGGTAACTGTGGCTCCTCCCAGCACTTCTCACCTCACTCACTATCCTAACCCTTTCACTACCAGGGGCTGGGCTTCTGCTTCCCTCCCCCAGTCCAATCCCTCTGTAACTCCGCCATTTTGGCTGCACTGATCCCTTGGTCCAGACCTACTTTCTTGATTGGAGGCTCCTCTCTTGCACACTCTCCTCTTCTCTTCTCTTATGATCTGATTTATTCTGCTAGTCATGTTCAGCCTTGCAGTGGTGTTTCAATTTATTTTAATAAATCAAGACAGCCTGAAGATCTTAGAGTAAAACAGTCCCACTGGTCAGCTTTACAGACCAGGTTATGGTAACACACACCTTTAATCCCAGTAGCCACACTAGTGGCCGTAGAAATCCGGTGGTGCATGCCTTTAATCCCAGTGGCGCTCACCTTTAATCCCAACTCTAGAGAGGAATATAGAACGGGGAAAACAGCTCTCAGACACAGTCTCATTCTGAGATTCCAGGAGGCAGGATTGCCATTTCAGACTGAGGTCGAGGTAAGAGCAGGTGACTGCCTGTTTTGCCTTTCAGATCTTAAGGCTGAATCCCAATTTCAGATCCTGAGTTTTTATTAATCATGAATCACAGCCTAGACTGTTTCCTCTGCCTGCTTTCTCCTTTATATCTACAGTCAGAACATTTCCCATACATTAGGAGTAGTCATGTCCTTATTCCATTTCACTTTCTCCCCATTCATCTGGTACCAAAGCCACAGGAGTGGCACAAATGATCTCTTATGACCCATTTGGATTATACTTCCTGCTACAGTCTATCCTCAGATCTCTGATGATATTGATATTCTTTATGCTAAAAGAAGCAAGCAATATAAGCTCCTCTCCAGTGCTGCAGCTGCTTGGTTAAAATCAGGTCTCAAGTTTCACTTTCCTAGAGCATCTAGGTCCCCAACTAAGAATGACAAACAGTTTATCTTATTGGCAGATTCCAATTTAAAAGAAAAACTCTCAGAACAAGTTTCAAAGTAACTTTTTATTATTCCCCCCTTTTTATAAAAGAAACTTGCCTTCAATGATAGCAATTAAATATCTTTGTCTCATGGTAAATTTTTGGATAAAAAGAAAAGGTTTAAAGTTTATATAAGTTATAAGGGTCTAAGAAAATGTTTTAAGCTGTATAAATACATGTTATAAAGGTGTAAGGTAAGTAAAAAATGTTTCAGATTTCTTTCCCTCTCACTATGCTATTATTATACTAAGATCTAAAAACTAACATTAATCAATGGAGTTCTGATAGGATTTTAATCTAGCCCTGATAAATTTCATTTACTTGTCTTCTAAATATAGACAAAAATAGTTTCTCATTACAGTAAATTATCACTGTCCAATCTATATATCTAGCCTTTTGGACAGAGAAAAAATGACAATATGTTTTACCCAAATCATTTTTGGGTACCCAAGATTTTAAGACTCAAAGGTGTGAGTCTACTGCTTTTTCTACAATCTGGATTTCAGTACAGATTATAAACAGTGGTAATGTTAGTATGTCTAAAACTTTAATCTCTTTTTGTAAATTAAAAAAGAAATTCTTGTAAGCTTTAGGAAATCATAACTTTGATCCACCTGTCACAGGTCAAACTCACTCCAGATACTTACTCCTAAGTTTTCCCCACTTACACATTCCTGAGGGTATGATCTCTTTCCCTTGGTGTTTGAACTCCCCTCACCCAACTACCAGGATCTTGTGTCTGTGAGTTTCAAACATAATCCAAGATAAAAATTTCCTCTACACTTCTTCACTTTACCTTTTGTTTGTAGTCTATACTCATTTCAGCAGATTTTCTATCAAGTGAAGACTGCAAACTGCTTCAAACCTGTCAGCCCTTGGTGCTTCTGGTGGAATGTCCAACAAGCTTGAACCTCTACATCCTAGACTGCTCCAAGGCAGCTAGTCCTTGGTGGTCCAACATCATAGACTGTTCCCAAGCTGCCTGCCTTCACTAGCCCCAGGTGGTCTCACACAGCCTAGGAACGAGGATAGAGCAGATATCCCTGCCCTCTTTCGCTTCCTGTCCTCGGACCATCATTCCAGCTTCCCTTCCACCACTGACAATGCTGCCCCAATTTCAGCAGTAAGTAGTTATAAAAGTCTAGAATGGTTGGCTTCAAATTCAGGGCAAGTCTCACTCAGTCCCTGTTGCTCATCCCAATACTTGTCACCCGCCCTCCCTGAAGCCTCTCCCTTCTCGGGGGGCCCGCCTTCTGCTTCCCTTCCTAGAGCCATTCATACAACAGTTTGTCATTTTGGCTATGCCAGTCTCTTGGCCGAAGCTGCCTCTCTTGGTTGGGGGATCCTCTTTTTCTCTCTCTTCCTCTTTTTCCTCTCCTGGTCTAGTTTATTCTGCCAGTCATGTTTAGCCTGGACTGTTTCCTCTGCCTGCTTTCTCCCTTATATCTATCTACAATGAAAATCTTCTCTATACTTTAGGAGTAGTCATGTCCTACTCCTTTTATTTCTTTTTAAACTTCATTTACTCATTTAGTTGAAACAGTGGAACTAGTTGTTCAAGAAGACAACAGGGCAATTTAGGTTACTTGAGTGTTTTTGCAGGTCCTGGAGGGTGGGGTGGGAGGAAGAGAAAGAAAAGGTCAACCCAAGGAAAGGGATTTCCACATGTGACTGAGCCTGTGAACCAAAATGGACAAGGCACAGTGACCTTCTTAGCAAGTGAAATCAAATCAGAAGAGTTGGCCAGGGTCAGGGACACATGTCCTCTCCTGTTGAGATGATTTCAAACGTTTAGAGCAAGAAAATTGCTCATATGTGTAGTGTGAAGCGGCGGGGCTGTGTCCCGCCACCCGGCTAGCTTTACCCAAAATAATTACACGGAAACTGTATTCTTTTAAACACTGCCTGGCCCATAGTTTCAGCCTCTTATTGGTTAATTCTCACATCTTCCTTTAACCCAAATTTAGTAATCTGGGTAGCACCACGAGGTGTGGCTTACCAGGAGAGATCTTAACCTGCGTCCATCTTGGAGAGGAGCAGCATGGAGACTCCTATGGTGACTGCCTGAAGCGTCTCCCCCACTCTGCTTCCTTGTTCCCACAATTCTGTTCTGTCTACTCCGCCTACCTAATTTTCTGTCTCTTAAAGGGCCAAGGCAGTTTTCTTTATTAATTAACCAATGAAAGAAACATAGACAGATAACTCTCCTCCATCATTTCCCCTTTTTCTGTTTAAACAAAAAAGAAAGGCTTCAACTTTAACATAGCAAAATTACATATAACAAAACAGTTATCAAGCAAGTATTACAGTTACAATATTTAAATCTATTTTATCTTTTATCATAACTAAGGAAATCTATAACTATCTATTTATTCTTCAACTCCATCAAAGACTCCAGAAGGATATAATATTACCTAAGTAAACAAGTCATTTGTAACTCTCAAACTCTAGAAATGACAGAGACAACTCGCTGCCTGAACAGTCACCCAAAGTTCCTCTGTACCGTTGGGGCATCCATCTTCAGCCTTCAGGCCCATAGTGTCCAGCAGACTTTTTTATGAAGCAGGAAATTCCAAAGACAGTTCAGTCACTTTCTGCTGTGTCCTGCAGAGCGTCTCGAAGACTCTTTCATGAATCAGGAACCCCGAAAGACCATCTCACCTTTAGGCAAGTTCAGCAGTCCTCTCTCTGCGGGTTTTTTGTGTCCAGTTTATGGAACAGTCCAGCCAAGAGCAGTTTCTTGCCCAAATGGCTAACAAACTCCATAAGTAGCCTCTTCGATGCCCATCTTCCTCTTGAAGTAGATTGGTGCTGCCAGGAGCAGACGTGTCTCATTGTCATGAAAAACCCTAAGTTATTAAAACATTAAATGCCATATTCTGCAGTCTTTGAAAGATATGAAGAATGTCTATCTAACTGAAATATATCTCTACATATCTAGAAAATCTAATAACATGACTACAAGCTTAACTATTATCAATGATTATCCATTAACAACCTATATTTCCTAATTATACATTACAGTTTTTAAAATGAACTACAATCACAATAGCTTAATCAAGATCAGAAATACATATACATATAACAAAATTGACCTTAAAATCTATACCAATGCAAATTCATATCTATATCATCTCCCCCTTTAAATGTAAAAGAACATTTATAAGCAATATTTGGGAAAAGGGGCGCAGTTTTTTCTCTCCAAACTGCTTTCTGCTGAATGGGGGTGCTGTTATTTAGGTCTTTCATGGTGTAACCTGTGTGCTAGGTTCCTCTCAGTTGGCAGTTGAGTGAAGTAATTTTTTGAAGATGTTCACAGCAACCTTTCAAGAGGGCGTGGTCTATCATACCATATTGGGATAGAAGCAATCCACAGAGTCTCGTCCTCTGTGAAAACAAAAGAAGAAACTCTTTTCCAAAGCATCATGTTCTTAGATCCAAATCCTGAAGTCATACCGTTAAGATGTCCATTCTGGTCTAGCCTGGCAGCCCATATAATGAAATGTCTCTCTGTACTTAGCTCCTTTACAGTCAAAAATTTCAAAGAAAACACAATAAAATACATAATCCAGACTCTCTGTGAATTTTCCATTTTTACGTGGCTTATTTTTACTCTATCACTTACTTTATTCTGTCTCTTTAAAGGCTTTACCTTTTTTTTTTAAAAGCATTAACTTTATTTTCTATATTTTTTCTTCTCTTTCGCTCTCAAGCCTACGTACATTTATCCAACATTGTGACCCATTTAAAGGCCTTCTATGTCTGAATCTTTTCTATTGTGAATCTGTAATTTTTTACTATCCAGGAGCACTTCTTAAAAGGTTAACCACTTCTTAAAATCTTAAGTTGCTCCAGGTAGAGGTAATACAGTACCGCCTGTTTACAGCCAAGTCTAAACCTTAACTGCGCTGTTATTATGGTAATTGTGATAGACCTGTCTGAGCTCAGCACAATTCAGCATGGCGGAGCAGAGCCAGAGCTGCTACTGCCTCAGTCATTTGGTGCCCCTGAGCTGCACAAAGTTCCAGGTACACAGCAGTCCACATTGGAGCTGCACTCAGCAGTTTAATTTTGATACTGAGCGTGCAGCACAGAAACTCTTTTAATCCAAGTCACAGCCGAATCTGACTCGCAGAGCACCATGCAGTCTGAAAACATCTCTCTCACTATGGCGGCAGGAATCCGCAAATGCTGTCCCGCTCGCCTAAGCCTGATTCCGCCATCTGCCCAGGTGTAGGCAGGGAGCAGTGAGCCATTGGCATGGTCTCAGAGTACTTTCTTTCCGATCCCAAGCGGGCAAGGTTTTTAAGTGGATTTAGTCACCACGTTGGAGCGCCAATCTGTAGTGTGAAGCGGCGGGGCTGCGTCCCGCCACCCGGCTAGCTTTACCCAAAATAATTACACGGAAACTGTATTCTTTTAAACACTGCCTGGCCCATAGTTTCAGCCTCTTATTGGTTAATTCTCACATCTTCCTTTAACCCAAATTTAGTAATCTGGGTAGCACCACGAGGTGTGGCTTACCAGGAGAGATCTTAACCTGCATCCATCTCGGAGAGGAGCAGCATGGAGACTCCTATGGCGACTGCCTGAAGCGTCTCCCCCACTCTGCTTCCTTGTTCCCACAATTCTGTTCTGTCTACTCCGCCTACCTAATTTTCTGTCTCTTAAAGGGCCAAGGCAGTTTTCTTTATTAATTAACCAATGAAAGAAACATAGACAGATAACTCTCCTCCATCACACATGAGGGCGTTCCCTTGAACTCCCCTGGGCAATAAATCATAGACAGTTGAAATTTTTGCTTTTCTAAAACTCTGTTAAATAAATGGCAGTAACAAGCTGAGGTCTAATCTGTATATACTTTGCTTTTTTAGACCAAGGCAAAATCTGACTAAGAACAACTCTTCTCTGGTGTCCATTTATGTTCAGTCTGGATAGTGTTCCTCCATATTTCTTCCCCAAGGTCATCAGAAGCTCCACAAAACAGATGCTTTTTCTGTTTCATCAGACGTATGCTGGCGAAACCCATGTAGACTTAAGGAAGGAAGTCCACGAGAACCTGGAATCAAGAATAACAAATATTTATTTGGGGGAAAACTCACAGTAAGAATAAAGAGCTCTTCTGGTCCTCTACTCTGTAGGCACGGGGAACTGCAAACAGAACTCAGACTACCAGCCAACAGAGCGAGTACACTTTCTGTGCACTTGTCAGTCCTTAGACCATGCCCCAGTGGGTAGATGCCCAAAAGGGTATTGGTTGAATGAATTTCCAAAACAAACTCATGTGCTCCAATGTTTATTTCACAACACATATTTTCTTAGTGAGTTTTTGTATTGTGAAATAATTTTACTCCCAGCAAGATTGAAAGGGGTCAGACTACATAGTCCCAAAATAAACAAAAGTCAATAAAGGATGTTCAAAAAGTTAGTGTTGATGAAGTTATATCTAAATCTATACCTACATGCTATCAATCAGTGTATCTGTCTCCTCATTTATATCCCTAATCTATTATGATCAAGAACCAAATAAAACACGTGTGGGTAAATAACCATCAGAGAACACTGAAAAATTCAAAGAAAATGTCCTTAGGTGATGCCATTACAAGTGAGATGTTCTTGTTTGTTAAATCTTCTTGCTGTGTTGTGAATGTCAACATGAATAGAATATAGAAACCCAGCTCCAAGTTGACTTGATGAGGTTTGAGGTTTTTTTTTTTTTTTGTTTTGTTTTTTTTTTTACACTGTGACAGGCAAGGAAGTGTAGAGGTTCCTCCATCCTGTATTCTTGCTGAGACCATTTTAAGTTTGACAGAATTTGACCCTCTTCATGGAAAATCACCAACTCTATTCTAGGAACATGAGGTCAAAATGCCCTCGGTAATTTATCTTGGCTTAGTTAAACTGCCTGTTTGTGCAGTCCTCCCCTTTCAGCTAACTGTTTACAATAGCTTCTGTTAAACTCCTGCCTTGTGCAAAACCTCCTTCTGCAGCTGCTTAGCAAAATAACAGGATTGGTTTTTTTTTTTCCTTTAATATCTCCTTGCTGAAAATGCTTGTAACTACACTTAGGTCCCTAATCTCTGAGTGTAGTCCCAGCCTGTTGGAATAAAGACTTTCAGTTGGTATCTGAGTCGTCTTCTCTGATTGGCTCACTGTAACAAGACCTATATAAGTAATATCAAGTAAAAATCCTTTCTATCAAATACTATTAAACTCTGTTTAGAACAAAGAATTAAAATCTTTTTATCTTCCCCACCTTGTATGGTAAGCCTTTGTGCAAATGTTTTAATCCTCTTCATCCAGTAACACCTTTGTTTACACAAGGGGTCTCTGCTCTAATTTAGGAATTTGATGGCCTGGAGAAGAGAGCCTTCCCCATTCCTCCTCCATTTGTTGTGCCCAATTATTTTCAGACTAACTAATTGAATGAGATTGTGAGGTCAGACTCCATCCGATGGGGGAAAAGACACAGCCATCACCTAAATTAGAATAAAAACCGAATGTACTTCCAGTGCCAGTGTGTTTGTTTGCTCTTCTGAGCACAGGATGTTTGTCCAGATACTACAATTAGTATGGTAGTCTCTTTCTTTGCCACCCTGACCTTATTTCTAATACCTACACAATGATCAATCCAGGATTTTCAACTTCATGGCAGAAAAGAATTCTATGACAAGTTGGTATGAAACAGAATTTTTCAAGAAATATCTAATATATCTAAGCACAACTATTAAGTAGAAAGGGGAGAGGATTAGAAAAAGGACAGTATTCGTGCATGCTAACTTTTCAAGAGAGTCATAAAATGATTTAACAATGGCAATATGCACAATTTTGGTTGTCTCTGATGTTACAGTGTTTAAAGTATTTCTATGGAGCTTCTTTTGTTCTTTTAATAAATGACATCACAGAAGGGTTGCTGGCATCTTTTGGGAAAGATAGTAGATTGGTAAGATAAAACTCCAGGTTAAAGATATCTGTATTGTCATAATTTCCAAGGAAGTTAAGAACGTTTTGACTTTAAGCAAAGTTTATAATCCTGTTAGTGAAATTCTTAAAACTTCCTAGGTTCACCGCTTACCAATCTTATTTGAAATATCTCTGTAGTTGTTTAGCTGTTGCCGCATGTAAAGCAAACAAAATAGTTAAAAAAAAAAAACAAAAAGAAAGAAAAAATAACAAAGCAAGGTTGAACTCTTAATCAGCCAATAAGGCCATTTGATTGATTATTTTTACTTTTACTCTAAAAGAAATTACACTTGAAATGTTTCCATCATTTAGTTAAACAATCAACTAGTATGGTGTTTTCATTATGGTTTATACATGATGACTATTTAGAGATTAAAAAAAAGAAAGATTAACTAAAATAAATGAGTATGTTGGAGTTAATGGTGTTTGTTATTAACTGGATTTCTAGAATGCTGGCACATACTTTTAATACTAAAACTCCAGAGGCAGAGGCAGGCTGGAGGCCAGCCTGATCTAAATAGTGAATTCCAGGTCAGTCAGAGCTACAGAGTGACACCCTGTCTTTAAAATAGTTATGGGTGGGGCCAAGGTAAGTCAGGAATGAAAAGTCCCCAGACATCTAAATCATATGCAGAAAGTCTCAAAAACAGATCTGAAGTTGGAAAGACCCTTATAGGGAGCTCTGCCTGTAATTGACAGATAGCTTGTGACATATTATTTCTACAGATTTCACAATGCAATGATAAGCAGTATTTCAAATGGTTTAAATCAGGCATCAAAAGTCTTCCTTTAGTATCTCTCAGGCATACATACACAAACAGTCCAGGAATTGCAAAATTGCCTGAATAGTGTTTTTAAGACTTTTCAGAAAGCACACTCCAAGTGATGCTATCTATGGATGTATAAAATAGTATTTTCTTCATGTATTAAGAAATTAAATGGCAAGAGAAGTTTGTAAAACCAAACTTTATTAAAAGTGAAGGTAAATGAGAGATAAAGCTGACTTCCTATCTGGAGGAGGCAATACAGAAACTAGGACTTTATTTTTGTTTTCCAGAGGGTCTTGAGGTTTTTACTGAGGTGTGACAGTTTGGATAAGAGTGGCCTTCCTAAGGTCATATATTTGAATGATTGGACACCGTGAAGTGAAACTATTTGGAAGGATTATAATGATTAGGAGGGGTAGTTTGTTAGAGTAGATGTGGTCTTATTGGAGGGAGAAGCGTGTCATTCAGGGTGGGCTCTGAGATTTCAAATGCTCATGCTAGGCCAAGTGCTTTAGCTCATCCTACAGAGCAAGCAGGATGCAGTCTCACCTACTGCTCCAGTGCCTGACTGCGTGCCACTATGCTTACCACCATGACGATAACAGACTAAAATCTGAAACTGCAAGCAAGTCTCCAATTAAACATTTTCTTTTATAAGAGTGGCCATGGTCATGGTATCTCTTCACAGCAACAAAACAACAGCTAAGACACTGGGTAAGGGCAATCTTGTCACATATCACTTCGCTATTAGTTTTATTCAAAGACTGGATTGGCGCTGAGTTGGAGCTTGACTGAAGAAGGCCCTTGAAAAGATACATCGAGATTGGTGATATCTGGGAAGAAGAATCAGTAAGAGGACCTACTTTCACCATTTTAGGACATGCTACTGAAAAATTACATCAACTCTGGGTTCCCCTTTCCTACCAGTATGCCTATCAATGGGATTAACTGACCCCTGAGATTGCTCATATAGGCAGAAATGACAGTTAGCAGCTAGGTGGCAGCACTTGCCACAATTTGTTGATCTCCTCCAAGCAAAATAAACTTTGTTCTTCCAATTTTATATATTCATTGGCATCTCAAATATTGTTGATAATTAACTTTATTTATATATATATTTGTTGGTATAGGAAGTCCTTCTGTCTTTGTGTTGCTTTCATTGGTTAATAAAGAAACTGCTTTGTGCCTGTTGATAGGGTAGAACTTAGGTAGACGGGAGAAATTAAATGGAATGCTGGGAGGAAGAAGGCAGAGTTGGAGAGCCACCATGGAGCCACCAGATTATGCTGAATCTTTGCCAGTAAGCCACTGCTACATGGCAATACACAGATTAATAGAAATGGGCTAAATCAAGATGTGAGAGTTAGCCAATAAGAGGCTAAAGCTAATGGGTCAAGCAGTGATTTGATTTAATTTATACAGTTCCTGTGTGTTTATTTTGGGGCTAAGCTAGACGGGTGGCTGGGAACTGGGCAGCAGGACAAACTAGCGGACCCTCCTGCAACAGTTTGTTGGTAATTTGATTGATATCTATAATACTTAAGCTATAGATTCCTCCTATGACACATAAAAAGGCTTTTGTTTTAAAAGCAGTAGTATGATTTGTATTTCATCTACATACACCAACAACTGTAGAGAAGTAGGAAATACAGTGGCTGAGTTGTTGACTGAATTCAGGACGGGTTGTTGACCTTCTTTTGGATCTTGTTTCCAGCACTGCAGCCACAATTTTACAGTTTCCACTGAGTGATGTAGTAATGTTTTGTCCTTTTCTGGACTCTGGCTGAAATGAAAACAAGAGTGAAAGAATACCCAGGAAAGGAGTCAGATAGATACAAGATACAATGGTGTGTTGGGGACATGGCAGACACAACCATAGACCAATCCTCTTAGGCTGCACCGATTCCTCTTGCCAAGAAGAGAAGAAGCTGCTGGCCTTTCCCCAGGAGCACAGAGTCAAGTGTTTCCCTAAAGAAAAGAGATTTAAAGGACTCCAGCACCCAGAAGGGGCTGTTGACAGAAACCTCAGTCTGCAGGAATAAGTTGCTAGACTGTAGGATTCCACAGGAATAACAGCTGGGAGGGGGCTGACAGCTGGGAGTTTCCAGCAGAAGGGAGTGTGACTCAGTGGCCCAAGGTGGCAGGGAAGTAAAATCTCTTCTTGTCTCTAGATGGGAACAGTAGACCTTGCTGTTGTGTCCTTATGGGAAGAATTAAGTGAACATAGAAGGAAGGCTTGCTTTTACCCATAAAGAAGCATTAACTGAAAACTCAGTACCTGTTTAACTTTGCTGTTCATTGGCATATATATATGTGTGTGTGTGTGTGTGTGTGTGTGTGTGTGTGTGTGTGTGTGTATATATTTAACTAGAGAATGGGAAAATCTTTCATACACTTGGGTCACAACAAATATTATACACATGGCTGAACAACCAAAACCAATCTGCATACTGAATTGAATCAAAATTCTAATAAAAACTGCATTTTTCCTGAATGAGAAACCTAAAAATTCTTATGGAAACACAAATTACCAGAATAGCTGAAGTGATTCTAAGTTGAAAACTGACAGGTGGAAGCATATTTCACAAACCCAAACTCTGCTACAGAGCCATAGCAACAAAGAAAGCATGGTGTTGGCATAAAAAGTTTTGTAAACTATTGTAATAAGGTAAGACAAGAGATAAATCCACCCAAGTATAAACAGCTAATTTTTGACAAAGGTGTCAAAAATTTGCATTGCAAAGAAGAGCCTTTTCAACAAACAGTGCTAGGAAACTAATCATCTATATGCAAAATAATAAAATTTGATCTATATATCTATCTCTATAAAAATCTATTAAAATTGAATCAAAGAACTTAATTTAAAATCAGAAATGCTGAAAATGACACAAAAATCTCAGAAAACAGGTCTAGGTACATGCAAGGTCATTATTTATTTATTTTTATTGATTTTATTGATCTATACATTTTTCTCTGCTTCCCTCCCTTTTTTCCTCTCCCCTTCAACCTTCTCACATGGTCCCCATGCTCCCAATTTACTTAGATCTTCTCTTTTTCTACTTCCCATGTAGATTAGATTCATACAAGGTCATTTTTTAATAAAATCCCCAAAGCAAAGAAATAGTCCAAATAACTGACAAATGAGATAGCATACAATTTGATAGCTGTTGTATAACCAAAGAAACGACCAACTGTACTTTTGCCAGCTATACTTTAGGCAATATGTTAACATCAGGACTATGTAAAGAGTTATAAAATTAAACGCTTTAAATCCAAACTTCTAATCAATAAATGGGCCAATGAAGTAAACAGACAGTTCTCAAAGGAAGAAATAAAATTGGCCAGTAAATATTTTTAATGTTCAATGTCTGTAGCCATTACAAGAATGTAAATTATATCAGCTTTGAAATTCAGTGTCACTGCAGCTAGAAGAGAAATCAAGAAAACAAATGGCAACAATTGCCAGTGACGGTGTAGGAAAAGAAGAGTCCAAGTCCTTTTCTACTGTTGCTGGGATTGCAGACTGGTGTATTCACTATGGAAATCCATGTGAATATAACTAAAACATCTAAAACGAGAACTATAGCTATTGTTCTTTTAAAAAATGCTATAAAGTCCCAGGCGGCAGCTGTAGGCAGGCAGCAGACTCTGGGAGCAGCCAGTCCCAAGGCAGAGATGACTGTGAGTCTGCCCTTCCCTCTGTACGGCTTGCACCGGGGGTGGGTGGGTGGAAGACACAGACATGGACAGACACAACATGTTAAATATTTATTTAGGGGGTTATGGAGGGGAAAGGGAGAAGGGGGGCAGAGAGGGAGGAGAAGAGAAAGGAGAGAGAGAGAGAGAGAGAGAGACAGAGAGAGAGAGACAGAGAGACAGAGAGACAGAGAGACAGAGAGACACGCTTGCACATGCTCAGAGAGGACAGGAAGAGAGCGATCCAAGATGGCGGGTGAGAGGTCAGGGGTCCTTGGGAGTGGGCGTGGCTTGCCCCTTAAAAGGCCAAAAGAATGACAATAGCAAGACCCAGTTATACCACTCCTGTGAATATCTGGAAGAACTCTACATCATACAACAAAGACACATGCTCTTCTATGTCTAGCATGGCTCCTTTTACAAAATGAAAGGAATTTAATTGGTTTAGATGTACAACAACTGATAAATGGAAATTAAAAGGCAGTACATATATACAATGGAATTTTATTCAGCTGTAAAAAAATAAAATTATGAAATTGTAGGAAAATGGATGGAAGCAAAAACCATTGTACTAGTTAAGGTGATCAGAGCTCAGAAAGATGACTATTTTAAGGCTTTCTCATATGTGGATCCTTACTTCTAATTATGGAACACATATACTTGGGAGGGAGTAGGTGTGAATAGAGGAGCTAAGAAATTAGAATGGACTCATGAGACATATGTGTAGTGGTACAGTTTAAAGGAGCCGAGGGATAGAACACATGAGGTACTGAAGTACATGGGGAAATATTAAGTGTGAAAAAGTATAGTAAGTCAACATGGGGCGGGAAGATAGGGAGAAAAAAGGAGATGAATAAAGCAGCCAATCTAAGGATCCATATAAAGGTCATAAGGAAGCCTTTTACTTCTTAAGATAATTAAAAAATTAAAAATTAAAATTAAAAAATAATAAAAGGTAGAAAATGCAGGTCAGGGAAGGAAGCTTTCTACAATGCAATTATCTACTTTTCTCATTTTAAATATATAATTTAAGACTTATAATGGTCAGAGGTCATGCATTTTTATTTGATTAGGAAGTAGCTCATTATGATAAAGATTTGGCTGACTCCAGAAAAGCCACAGTATGCTTCGAATGCAGACTCAACAGCTTATAGACACAGAAAGCAAATGGAACAAAAATGTTATTAGAATGTCTATGTCCAAAGGCCTTGGATAGTTGCACCTTCCTGGAAGAAAGTGTGTGGGGGCACAAAGGTCTTTATAACCACAGACCACTTGGGAAACCAGAGTTTTAAATGCACAGGGCCATCTTATTAGTGGAGGAAATAAAATACTTGTTTTCCTGCCCAGAAGACTGGGAGTGGATTCTATTAATGACCAAGTGATCTTTTTACTATCTGTGGAGGCAGACCTCACTCACCTTTTGCTATAGATGCAGACCTCACCCAAGTTCCTTGGAATGATTATCTCTGACTCTTCCCTCCCTAGACCATTACCTATCCTTAGGGGAAATGTCATATATACTTTTTTGGCCTGCTGATCTCTATGCAACTGGTCAGAGACCAAACTAGACTCTAGGCTTTTTAGCTATAGAACCCACCCTTATGGTCACATGTACTTTGTAAAAGAGTTTCTATGTAGCCACTTTAAGCTCTGTTGTGCACGTGGACTGATTGGACTACTAGTTGTCTGGAACCCCTTCCCCAAGTTGTACTGTGTTTAAATATGCTGACAATGACTCACCTGGCATTAGACTCTTCGATGTCTGATCCAGGTTGACAAAATCATTGGGCACTGGGCTTTCATTCTCATCTCTTCCAGGGTTCATATCCCTCTCTTTCACCTGAAGGTATTCCCCACAAAAGTTAAAGTCTGTGTTTACTGGTGGAGATTAAGATCAGTTTTGTTTACTTGTAAAAATGACCAATCAAGACTCATGGCCAAAGCTGTAACTTGTAGCTCAAAAAAGGCATTACTTGGAAAAACAGTTTAAGCACAAGAATAATTATTTTCTCTTGATGCCTCTTCACAAAAGCTGCTCACTACTTGTGCTTTCTTATTGTTTTATGAAGACAGTCAAACACGATTAGGTGGGAGCTTTGCATGCATCACTAATCATTTAGTTTTGTTTTGCATGTGTGATGATTCCACTGATTCTAAAATAATGGTATAGTCTAGGCACTTAGGAGCTAAGTTTAGAGTCTGTGCTGGTTAATATTTATTACCAACTTGACATGATCCAGAAGCACCCATGAGGCAAGCCTCCTGTCTTACTTGTCTATATTAGATTATCTTCTGAGTATGCATATAAAAGATTTTCCTGATTAAGCTAATTGACATGAGAAGATACACACTATATATGAATGGTACCTTAGTCTGAGTTCTAAAAGAAAAACATTTGCTTTTGTCTGCTTGCCTTCACAGCTTGATGGTAAACTCATCTAAGCGGTTGCCATCCTTCTCTGATGTCAGACTTTATCTTCTTCAACCTTCCAGTATGATTGAGTGGCAGTGGCTCTCCAGGAATCTTCTAGGCCTTCAAATGCCTGATCAAGGTATTCAAGCATCTAGCCTCATGAAATGAGAAGTTGCCTGGTTCTCAGCCTCTCCAATATGAAGACAAACATTCTTGGACTACCCAGACTACACCAGTCAGCCCACTTAATAAATCCTATTTTCCTCCCAGTTCTGTTCTACAGAAACTTGACTAATAATATATGTTGAAGAACTGCAGGTCTTCCTGAGAAAAGCACTCTCTTGTTATCTGGAATGTAGCTAGCAAATATTCTGTAAACACACTGCTTCTCTTCTTCTCTGAAGTAATTTCTGTGTCCCCAGCTCACACTGCTGTTAGCCCCCACCTCTTTTCTATGGGTCTAACGAGCATTGACAAATGAATACTCAGAAAAGTGAAAACTCCTTTGCCTTTCCATGCTTACATGATTGTGAAAACCATGGTTTCATAAGAGATAATTTTGCTTCTATCTGATTTTGTTTTGCTTAAGACTAAAGTAGTGTGATGAGTTAATCAAAATTAGCATTTGAATACACCTGTAGTACCTCCATTAGGCATGGGTACTGCCACCATCATTCCTAATGATGTACCTGTGATTTCACTGTCCTCCTCCCTAGAATCCCAACAGTCATTCATCCAGGCAGCTTACATTGTGAAAACCTCTTTGGATGAGCATGTCATTATCCAAGAAGCCTTTTCTGTGATTCCACCCTATACAACGCAATCCTCCCTCTGTGTTCTATGTATAGCTAGTTCCCATGATTTCATATAGTCTCCTGCTTGGGCAAAATTTGAGTTGTGTATCAATTCTACATCTTTGAGATTGATGGTGACTAATCTCCTTTTACCTTGATTTGAACGGTTTGGCCTATATCTTCCCTTGCTTTTCTATGCTATTACTCCTTACACCTGTTCTGTTAGCCTGGTCTCCTATATCTTTAGCATTGTTTCCTTCAGTTACATATGGTGCTTCTCTTAAGGGACTTCATACAATTTTCCTAAATGTCTCTGTTTAAAATCAACCAAAAAATAAAAACAATAACAATAAATTGAACAAACTATATGACTATTTATAGTAAATTTTCCCAAAGTAAACTTACTTTTCTAGATCTTCAAACTCTTGACAATTGGATCACTCCCACTAACTGATGACTTCTCATTGCATTTCCAGTTACAGAAAGGAAATTATGATTAAATTAGCTTATGAGTCCTCCATGATGATCATCATGAGAGATTTAATGACTTGCGGTTTCCAGTCACTGCTGTGTGTGGGAAGGTGTAGGCGAGCTGTCAAAACCCAAGTAATCAGAGTGTATTGGTGAAATAAAGAGAATGAAAGTATCACATTTCACACACAGTTGGTACATATGACTATGGGACATTAATGACACAAAAAACTTCATTTGAAGCTTCAGTTTTAGTGGTGAACTTTGCAAGTCAGAAATGTTTCAGGTAATGCCTGGTTTCTTTTTCCTCACTGCTAGTCTTGTATTTTCTCATGAACTATTCCCCTTGCAACCATGACTGTAATGTTGGCTTCTTTTGTTGGGTACTATGTTAGTGGTACTTTGAAAATAGTGAAAATATTAACTTTCCAGGGCCCCACATTGTTAATCACTAGTTTGGGGCAGGAACTTCCATTGTATTATGTGTTATAAAGAAATGTTAACCTGGATTATTTAGACAATATGCATTTAGACAGTTTGTTTTCCCCACTCTAGTCAACATATATTGTACATAGTTCACAAAAGGGCAAGTTTAGGCTAATCCAGGAAGAGGAAAATCTTCAGCAGCTTTTTTCTCCTGACTAATTCTCATGGGCTAAGCCTTATGGGTGCTTGTGGCATAACTGGGATAAGAGTGTTGTGGAGTGGTATCTTCTTTCTCCACAACAAACACAATGTATTTACTCTGGGATAGATTTTCACAGGGCTTCAGTGACTTTAAACAGTTGGCCTGAGACCTCACTTAGTTCACCATCAGCAGACAAATCTCTTGCCAACATCTCTTACAAAAATGTCAATTGAGCTCTGTTGAAATTGTACACAAATATATTTCATCTCATTACACATATAATAAGAATAATAAAAAACTATTTCTCCCCATTAGACTATTCTATTGCTTATTTTAAATACCTGCAGGGAGGGGAAGTCCATCAAAATGTAACTATCTAATCTGAAAAAATATTGGTCTCCTATGCTGCTAAAGGTGGCTTTTAAAACAGTGGAAGCATTGGGAATACATCTATATGGCCACACATAAGTGCATGTGTAGGAATCTTAGTATTTATTTTTTTGCAAAGGACTCTAATGGGAGAGAAAGAGATATAGATAGACAGCCAGCTAGCCAGCCAGCCAGCCAGCCAGCCAGCCAGACAGACAGACAGACAGACAGACAGATAGATAGATAGATAGATAGATAGATAGATAGATAGATAGATAGATAGGTTGATAGAGAGGCAAAGAGGAGAAAGTGAGTGGTTGGTGTATGTTTTTCATAAATACCATGTGTTGAACCATATGATTCATGTTTATGTGTACTTATTTATGTGTGTTCATTATTTTGTGGCTGAAATAAAGACTTCACTTTGATAAGCTCTAGAGTATAATGTTAAATACCAATGAGTGTCACTGTTAAAGAGAAGCCCTAAATCTGGGAAAATGGAGATTGCTTTTGAAACACTTACTTGTACTCCTGTGATGTGCTGTGTTTACTTTTTTCATGTACATTCTCCTTAGAAAACATGATGTACACAGACCTTTAGTGTTTAGCACATGACCGTGCTCACAATGGGTCAAACTTGTTTGCCAGATATATGATTGAATGTCCCCCAAGAACCTCAGACCTCTGATACCTTTCATGCAGAATGGTGTGCCCAAACCTTTAGTCTTAGATACAGTCCATTTCATTTAAGGCTCAGGTGAAGACAGAAGTTTTTTCCCTACCTGTTCTTTATACCTAAATATCTAATTGTTTTGTTCTATTATTTTTTAATGCTGTACTAAATTAAAAACCCATATAAAGACTCATGTAAAGACAAATGTGAGAAGTAGCAGACAAGTAGTGTGCCTTTTTTGTTACAGATAGGATTTGTCTTGTTTTCTCTTTAATAATGTTCATATCACCTTATGGGGAAAATGTTCTTTGTTTCTTCTACTTGGAGAGGCTGCAGTAAAGTACAGAGGTTACCAGACTCATGATGTCACTGTCCTGTGCCAAGGAAGCAAATGAATGATTCATTATTGGTGCAGAGAAAGTGGTCACATTTGCTCTCTCAAAGATTATTTGATTGGCAACTGCTAAAAACAGAACAGGTTTTTCAGTTCCCTTGGACTTGTGGACCTCCTCTCAAGCACTGAGATTTCCTCCAATGTGGATAATTGCATTGCTGTGCTGGCTCACCTGAGAAAATAAGCCAGAGAAATGTGTTTTATGTAATCCTGTTAATTATGGCTTTACACAAACATCCTGTTCTTTTATTCAGGCCTTGAAAACTTTTCATAAATGAGATTATTTCTAATGTATAGTAGATAGGATGAACTTGTTTCCAAAGAAGGGCATTGACATATATGCTTTTTACTTCCTTCTCTCTTGATGTAAAGAACTTGTTTACGATGCAAATTTTGCTTCAGCTTGGTTTTGCTGAAGGTGTGCCTTTGCATACTTCGCAGTCTACTGATAACCAAGTAGCAAAAATTTATTGGTTTATGGGTTCTAATTTGATACTATTTGTTGTCAGACCATGTCAAACAAAACAAAAATAATTGGTATGTATATCTTTTCACAGTCATTTGTCATAAGAATTGGATTCAGCTTCTGCCTCTATACCTAGAGATAGTGGAAGGGGCAAAAATGGAGCATCACTGTAACTGAGGAAGGGAAAGGACAAATGAGAGAGAGGAGAAAGAAAGAGAGGGGGGAAGGGAGGGAGGGAGAGAGGAGGGGAGGGGGGGAGGGAGAGAGAGAGAATATAAAGAAGAAATAATACTAAGGCTCTTGAAAAAACCATAAACATTACGAACTTACTTAAGTATACATATTATATATGCATTTTTATGTTCACATGGACACACACACACAGAGATATGAAGTTCTTTGCACAAGTAATAGACTAGCTAACAAACCCTTCAGTGTATGGGAAACTTCCTCACTTTGTGCTGCTGGTCAGGGATCCAAAGAGAATTCTCCAAATAATATAGGCTATTGCCATTGCCATGATGTCTCCAACAACATGAATGTTGCATCCTTTTGTTGAAGACTACATGCTTCAGACACAGAATTTGAAGGTATGGAGTTGGAAATGACCTGGATACCTCCTCCCCAAGGACCAGTTCTCACAGAATCAGAAGATGCTGTGCAAAATGGTAAGAGGAAAAAAAAAACCAACTGTATAGTTCTATGCAGTTGTATTATCTATGAAGAATAACAATGACCAGCATGGCAAGATATCTTAATAGTGCATAGTGGCATTTTTATCTTGTGGGTAACCAACAGCAATCTAATTAGACTTAAGGTCTTCTCAATAAGAAAAAATTCATTCCTGTAGTTTCATCTTAGCAAATTATCAATGGAATCAATTGGATCAATCAATGGAATTAATTAAAGGAAAACCTTTTACTGTTACTCTCCCAAATCATTATAATGTGCCTATCCTTATACCCACAGGTAAGCATAACTCTCACTCATTGTCAAGCAAACTCCTTTTTGCAGCAGGCAGAGATAGTTATAGAAATACATAACTGGTTAAAATGCAAAGAATAGCTGACTATTAGGTGCCCAGACCTAATCCATATATCTGCAAAGAAACCCTTTCATATAAGGCTTACGGGGCACTTAATAGGAAGGGACAAAAATATTGTGAGAGCCAGAAGGCTTGGACCTCTGCTGCAAGAGAGTGCTGTTTCTAGACATGATATGTTGTTGCATGAAATATCAACAACATGGTTACATTAGCAATACCAGTATAATGACACTAGTTAATATGCCAACACAGTTAGAAATTTAACAAAACCTTACCCATAGATGACAAGCTGCAGGCAATTGATGGCTACTGAGAGAGAAAACCTGAATTTTCCAAAGATAAGCCCCCTGATATGTTGTGTAACCCCTAAACTTGTACATATGAGCAACACTAAATGGATTTGATATGTTAAAATTATATATACATATGTGTTTATAGATACCTATATAATTATATAAGAGATAATCAGTTTGAGAAAGAAAATAAGAGAAAAGGGGGAGTTAAAAGAAACATAAGGAGGGGTAAACTTGATATAAACATGTTAATAAATAAAGAAGCACAAACGGTAAAATAATTAATTGGGAAGAAGTAAAGTTTAGAATCATAACAGCAAAAAATTGAAGGAAGGTGTGTGGATTGACAACTGGATCTTTGATTCAGTTCCATTGGTCCTCCTGTCTGTTTTTATGCCAATACCAGGCTATTTTCAGCACTGTAGTTCTGTAGTAGAGTTTGAAGTCAGGGATGTGATGCCTCCAGAAGTTCCTTTATTGTACAGGATTGTTTTGGTTATCCTGGTTTTTTTGCTTTTCCATATGAAGCTGAATATTCTTTTTGGGGTCTGTGAAGAATTTTGCTGGAATATTGATGGGCACTGCATTGAATCTGTAGATTGCTTTTGATAAGATTGTTATTTTTACTATGTTACTTCTACCTACCCCCAAAGCATGGGAGATCTTTCCATTTTCTGGTGTCTTCTTCAAAGATTTAAAGTTCTTGTCATACAGGTCTTCCATTTGTTTGGTAAGAATTACTCTGAGACATTTTATGCTATTCGTGGCTATTGTGAATGGTGATGTTTCTCTGATTCCTTTCTCAGTCCATTTATTTTCTGTGTAAAGGAGGGCTACTGATTATTTTTAAGTTAATCTTGTATCCTTCTACATTACTGAAGGTGTTTATGAGTTGTAGAAGTTCCTTAATAGAATTTTTTGGGGTCGCTTATGTAAACTATTTATCATTAGCAAATAGTAAGAGTTTAATTTCTTCTTTTCCGGTTTTTAACCTTTTGATCTCCTTTTGTTGTCTTATTGCTCTAGCTAGAACCT